>NC_141299.1:12937500-14137500 GCF_037954325.1 Fistularia commersonii | reverse complement strand
GTCACCGAGAGAGGGATGTTAAATGTTTTCAAGCGGCTTCGAATTTAGTTTCAAAGAGCTTTGACAGACGTATTTCCAGTGTTGCAACAAGTCTGAGTAACAGAACGCTCTCATCAGATTTTTGTAGTTCTGACTGTCAAAGGAATTCAAATGCCACTGAAATGACTATAGTTTCCTCTGTTGGTGCAGAAATGTCAATAGCTCTGAAAGTCAAAGTGCATTTTCTTGGATTTTATTTTAAACAAGAAGGGGGAGAGCAACACTGACATCATTATTTTGTTAGGATATTATTTTATCCATTTTGAAATGTGTTTTCTATGACTTTTCCTTGAATCCAAAGTAAAAGCGTCTATTTTGCATGTGCCTGTACACTATGGCAAAATATAATTTAATTCAAAGTTTCATGATAAACTAATCTATCTGCATGTTTCTTTTTACACATTTAGATATATGACTATTGTGTGCGTTTCATTTGACAAGTCCAATCTATTTCAATTCTTTAAAATCTTTTTAATTGTAATTCTTTTGATTTTTATCACAAAGGAGCTAGTTTTCCATTGGACAGGCTTGGACAGTGTTTGTTTTACTTTCACATAATCCAGAATGTTTTGTTCTGTTTTTATCTATATAACTCACTAAACAACAAGAATGTGTCCACACGATAACATCTCATGGGTATGACATTTAAGAAGCTTCTTGGTTTATTGAAAAGTCTAACGTCGATAGAAAAATACAAGACTAATAACAAATCATTCCACATGCTGATGCTTAAATTATAACATGTTGCAACGAAATTGCAAGTAACTACATTGTATTGCATTCAGCTTTCAGTTAAGCATGTTGGTTACTGGTGATTGAGTACACAGGCACATGCATGTATGCACACACACACACACACACACACGCGCGCAGTGTTTAAAAATGGCTCTTGTCTGGCTCTGGTTTAGACACACAAAGTCTAAGGTCACTGGGTTACAAGTTAACTCATTGGAGCGGAGAAGCACAGCACCGTTGAGAGTTGGTAAAAAACAGACAAAGCAAGTGTCCTCCAGGTGCCCTGCCACTCCTTTGTCCATCCTTCCTCCAGGGCCGAGAGATTTTCAAAGCCAAACAAACAGCCCACTGTAAGCAACTTTTCCAGAACAGTGGGTCGGGACACAGACCGCTTGTCCGCAGAGAGCTGGGGAGTGTGAGTTGGTGGAGGTGGGGCGGGAGGAGGGGGGGGGGGGGTCGGCACAGATGGAAACACCTTAAATGCATCAGATGGAACCTTCGCTCAAGTCTGGTCAGAGGTTAGAGAGCCGACAAGCTCCGCAGACCAGAATGGAGGGTCAAGGCAAAGTTGTTGTAGTGCTTTTTTTTTTTTTTTGTTTGAGTGGCCTCTCATTGGGCTTTTCTGTGATTCAAACTACAAAACCATAGACATTTAAAGAGAATACGAACCGTAAAGTCGACAGATATCATGAAGAATAGAACTTTCATAAAACGTTTCGCAATGATCAGTGTCTCCCTTCCAATATCACAGATACCAGACATCAGTATAAGTTATTTAAAAAGGGTCTACTTAATACCAGTGCGGATTGAGAAATTAAAATGGTTTTAATGGATACATCGACATCGAGCCAAACGTCTCGAGTAAGACGAATAAGAACGTTATTCCGTTTTTGTTTATTTGTGATTGTACCAGTCGATCGAGGGGCTCACTTATTATAAAACAGACGTTTTGGAGAAGAGGACAAGTTTCATGCTACAAATGTAGAGGTAAGATGCACGCCTAACCATTCACACACACCCTATCGTTATCAATTGTGAAGCATGTATGGCTCTTACATATTTGAGAAAACAACAAGGACGTACTGTTGTCAAGGTAGCAACCTTGTTTGAAAGTGAACATATATTTCATCGTACCACCTTAACATTCTCAAAGGAAAAAAAAAAAAAAAAAAAAAAAAAAAAAAGGAAAAATGTCCCTTTATCCACGATGCAGTTTTATGATGCAAATCTCTGACAAATAAGGCCAGATTTTTTTGAAACAGAGACCTTGGCTGTGTCTCCGTTAAACAGCAGTCAGAAATAAGAAAGGCCAGTAACCATGGCCAACCTTCACAACAGCAGCAAGCTATTTGCCACTTTCTGTACTGCACACAGAAAGAAATCAAGTAATTGAAATATATATATATGTATATATATATATATACATATATATATATATATAGATACATAAAAGAAAAAAGAGGTCCTGATTGCACAAGGCTGTTCAAAATGTCATCCTCCACAAATCAAAAAACAGTTTTGAATGAGGCAGAGAATACATGTTACAACAGCGGTAATTCTCCAATTACTACTTCTAATTAGTACCTCCCGAGGAGACGTTTAATAGAGGTCCCGGCGCCTCCCTGGGTGCCGCTGACTGGCCCTCTGCCAAAGTGTCATCCATCCTGAAGCCTAATCGAGTTATCATATCAACAAATCTCCCATCAGGGGCCCCCGTGGTTGACACTCCCAAAGACACCCGGAGGGGGACAACAAATTTTTAGCAGCAGGATATTAAGAAGGGGAGCGGGCCTGCCAGGCGGCCATGAAAGATACCTGCCGCTCTCGGTCAACCCACCCTCCGGGGGACGGCGCCTCCGGCCGAACACTTCCGGTCTAAACTCCCGCCCTCGGCTGGTGGACGACAACTAGTGAGAAGCGGGTTGGTGAAGTGGGAGCTGTGTTTAGAGCTGAACACAATGGTCCACAGGAACACAATGTAGTATCTTTAGAGTTTTAGAGGGAAGAGGGGTGACTTGGGACCCCCAGTGGTGGTATGAGGGGATGGGAGGTCAGGGTTTAAGAGGCGTGCCGGCTTTGCCTGGAGAAAAGGTTAATGTACTGTTAATCTGAGGTCAAAGATGGCGCTGCGCGCTCATATATCACTCCTGACAGCAAGCGATCAGCAATGACCACCAGCGCCAACGCTCTGTCATAAACACAGCATTGCTAAAGAACTGTGTTCTGCACCTGCAACTTACAAAAAAACTATTTCATATCATGAGCGATTTGAAGTCAAGCCAGTAAAATGCCGACCTCGAGCGGTTTAAATTTTAGAGATTGGAATTAAGATACGATTTTACAGTGATTTAATTTGTGATAAAAAGCTGCGTCGAGACTGCATATACCTCTGAAGTATTTTACATTTTTGTAACTAATTGTAATTCCATAAATGGCACATTCATTGAGACATTTAATCACATAAAACCAAGTTCTATGAGTCACGCTCTGTTTGATGTTCCCTGTGTGACAACAGTTAGATTAAATCAGACGACGGAAACAGGATCGTGTGATGGAAACCTCAGGAGAAAGCCACGGAATCAAACCAAAAAGTACCATTTAATAATCACAGAATTATATCCAAACTTTAAAATTTTCCTAAAATTTTTCCAACTCATTGAAAATTCATCTCGTGGTCGTACAGACAAACAAGCAAACAAGACGACGTGAATGAAAATATAATTTCCCTGGTTTGTAGAATAATAATGATATTAATTAAGGGACTGCAAAGGTGGTTTTCTTTGAAGGGTAAACTCTATATTTGCATTTGAACTGCTGACGGTGCACGGAGACTGGAGAGTAAGCATTCATCTGATACGGGCAGGATCTGGCTCAGCATAGATCCCAATGTCTGACATGTTCTTTCACCAGACTTTACACATACTTATATCTACACATGCACAGCTGCACAGTCACCTGTACACACACACACACACGCACACACACACAGACCCACATCAACAATGACAATAGCTGAGATGTCATCGGTGTTTTTTTTTGTTTTGCGTCCACGATAAGATTTTTATCTCGCTTAAGTGCTGAAGTGAGACGGGGCCTTAAATGGAAAGCAAGGGCTTCTGACCCGCTTTGATTGATGCTCCATCCAGTTGGGCCATTAAGTGAATTGTCTATTCATCTCAAACTGGAAAGCGTGCTGAATTAGTCTCGAGCCTCCTCTGGCTACTTCTCAAGGGTCTCCTTTTGCCATTTGAACCGTTTTGCTTTGAATTTGGGAGTATCTCACCGGGCTTGTGAGATCTTAGGGAGGAATCTGGGGCAAGGCAGGTACGGAGCAACCCACAATGGGGGCGGTTGTGGCGGCGGCGGCGGGGTAACCTTTGACCCCGTTCCGGAGAGGGACTTGGGTCTTGCGGCAACACAATACTTCCAGCATACAGCCCTCGGTGGCTGCCTGCTGCTACCCACAATGAGGCCCTTTGGCGGGGTCTCTTGGCAAAAAGGCCCCCCAGAGCGCCGACTGCCATCCGGGGGTCTTTCACCACTTTCTTCCCTCTCTACCTCCGGCTCTCGTCTAGAAAAAGGGAAAAACTCAATAACAGAGAGAAGATACAAGGGGAACAATGGTCTTTAGAGGGCATCTTAACCCGCAACAAACAGTGTCAACATCTGTGGGGAGCGGATAGATAGAAAGACGCAGTGTCTGCCATGGACAGAAAGGGTTCATTCCTTGTGGGCAGTCACACTGAAAAGGCTACAGTGTTGTTTTGTTGTGTAGGAGAGGGATTTGGTCCCCGTCTCTTTTCAGCTGCATTCGAACCACACTGTGGTGCCGGCGAAACGATTTTGTCTCGCTGTAGAGTCGGGGCAAAAGATGAAGCAAAGCCTCGAGAGCGGGGCCTTTCTTCCCATGGCCCGCTCTTTTGGTGGGGTGAAAAAGATTATTGTCGTACACATCGGGGAAAAAAATGCATCAAAGTCGGCGAGGAGTGTGGCGCGGATTGAGAGAGCGTAGGGTTGATGTGACGAGAAGGGGATGAACACGGACACATGTGGCGTGTAGCATATGTGTGTGTGTGTGTGGTGGCCACACACAAGCCCAGACGCATGAGAGTGTATTGGATTTTCATGCGCTGTCTGGGAAAGACACTGTCCCTCTCTATTGCTTTCTCCCGATCGTGTGGTCTCCTCTCATGTGAACACGCTGCCGGGATAAAAGATCTCTTCATCTCTCTCTCTCTCAACTGCTTTTGCATCTCGATGTGAAAAGGGCTCATTCACCGGACGCTGCAGTATAACTAACACTAATCCCAATTTATCACTTACCACCAATTGGACCTAACTGAGAGCCTGTGGGAATCCAGGTGCTTATCATTAATGCGCTGTGGTTTTGCGAGGATACGCGGGAGGAAATATGCGTCATGTTCCGGCATGTCTGCAAGGGCCTCACCAAACCATCCTTCCTCTCGATATACTGCATCCAGACACACGCCCACACACGCATATAGGGAGACGTGCCTGTGGGGAAGGGGGAAGTACCTTTCTTTTGTCCTGCCAAAATGTACAGAAGCACAAAAACAGAAAGCTCACCGGACAAATCAAAATAAGTCGCCGTCTGCAGCGCGTCTGTCGTCTAAACGGTCACCTCACGGTAACATCGTAAACCGATTTTGATTGTCTTCGATAAGAATCCCCTTCATTTCTTAGGGATAAAGAAATATATTATAAAAATAAATAATATTCGGGGAAAAAAAAAAAACAAAAAAAACCATCAAAAGGTAAATGACACACAATGGCGGTTTCTGTCTGAGTGTTCCACCGAAAACAGAAATTCTCTCTCACTCAAAAAAAAAAAAAAAAAAAAACACCTCTCAAAAAAAATCCCTGCCTCAACAGATGTACAGCTCCGGTTGGACGTCCGGTCATAAGTCTTAGAAGTGACACAAGTAGACATATTCATGCTGGGATCAAAAGCAAAAGTATCGCGGGTGTTTGAGCAGACAGTGAATTAGTATTTTACACTCAAGAGTCTGCACTGTGGGTCGCACAGGATCGTAAGGATCTGCATTTTCTAAAAATACTTCATAGGTTTGTCTTTCAACTCTTTCTGGAAAAAAAACATGAATTAAGCATAAAGCCAGGCGTATAAATATTTCAGATACATTTTGCAACACGAGGGCGCTAAAACATGACAAAAACACTGACAAAAAAGAAAAGTTATGTTTACCGTATTAAATAAGAAATGAATACAAGTGCAGTCTGTTGTGTGTTTATTCCATGTAATAATGGATATAGATGATGAAATATTCGGCATCTAAGCAAACGCTTATGTGTATTGCACACGCACAAACTATCTTTTCTTACGTCCTGTAACTGAGACGTTACTGCGGAGGACGGGAGGACGGCACTGCCACTCTGGAGTGCGAATCAGATTCTACTTTTAATCATATCTCAGATTGAAAAAGGCAGTCGCTTTGCTTCGCCGCCCCAGTTCATGGAAAGATCAGCGGCACTTGAGAAGGAAACGGAAAAGTGCTTTTGATAGACTCGCCTCACAAAGCCAGAGGAGCGCTGATATTTCCCATCACATGGGCCAAAAGAGGAAGAACACTCAAAAACGGAGAGGATTTTCTTTGGGGACTATTGTCCTCGAGATTAACGAGCTGGAGGGGGGAGGGGGGTGAAAACAAGCAGCAAGCATGTTTAGCTCCTCAGTGAACCAGTCGGTAATGTTCATGAATAAAACCCAAAGAAAGAGTGAAGGGCATGAATTGAAAGCGCACCTTTTCAATTTTTTTTTTTTTTTTTTTTTATTCATCCCTGTACTAGGAGAGGTCCAGTAACATTAGCCATGCCTGACCTGAGGTGAATGTTGGCTGCAGGAAGGCAAAGAGGATGACTTAGCAGGAGGTGAAGAACGGCGCCCTCCTAAATACACCATCTTTGTAGTTGGAACCCCATAATCTGTAGTTCGGTCAAAGTCTTTCCTTTCCTCCTCCCCGACATTCAAGCCACTTATTGGCAAAACATAGTTATTATTTTCGAGAGCGTACGCTTCCATTCACTTAGTCATCACTCTGAAGCGCTTCTCCATAATAAGGCCTTGTTGGGAGCAGAACTACGGTTCAATGAACTGCATCACGCGCTTTCCGTCCGAGTAACTAATTGGAACTTTGTCTTGTCATGTTCAGAGTACATGTCATTTGTCTGCAGCTAAAAAGACCGTCTGCTGAGTGTAACATGCTCTTCATTACTCAGACACCTCCTGCTTCCCAGTGAAAATATAAAATGTCCAAGATAGATTTCTTTTCTCAAAATTTTGAATACTATCCTCTGTCTTTTTGCCCTGTCGTAGATGAACCATGAGCAGCAGGCAAGCACTTCAGCAGCGCCCGCGGAGCAATTAGGGGTTCCGGCTCTTGCTCAAAAGCACTTTGACCAACTAGGGGGACCTTGGGATTGAACTAGGTTCAGGTCCCAAACTTGCCCCCAACTCACCTTACAAACCCAAACAGTTGACTCAGAAGGTACATTCTTCCTGATATCGGAATGATACATATTGTTATATAATGAAAACAGTGAAAATGCGCAGGTTTTGTTGGTGTATGAGGAAGTCTTGAGTGGCAGAGAAGTATGTTAGACTGGTGCAGGAGATTTATTTGAGTTGTGAGACAGCAGAGGTGCCCTTTAGGTGTGACATCCAAGTTCAAGTAGGAAGGCTGGGACCGCATCAGGGGTCAGCTCTGAAGCCCTTCTTGTTTGCAGTGGTGCTTGAACAGGAATCTCCATGGACCACGATGTTTGCAGATGACGTTGTGATCTGTGGTGAGAGCAGGAAGCAGGTGGAGGAAAATCCAGAGAGATGCTTTGGAAAGGCGCGGAATGAAGGTTTGTTGCAGCAAGACAGAAACGTGGGGCTACAAGGATCGGAGATAAAAAAAGGTGAAGGATTTTAAGTACCTGGGATAAACAGTTCAGAAAGATGGAGAGTGTGGAAAAGAGGTCAGGCGGGTTGGAACACTAGCATTGAGGACGCAGAGCTGTAAGTAGCAGAGATGAAGATGTTTAGGTTGTCTTTGTTAGGGATGGATAGCATCAGGAACAAGTCCATCAGAGGGACAGCACATGGGGGGAGGGTTATGATTTATGGATGTAAAAAAATTAAAAAAAAAAATCTGTAACTGTTGTCAATGGAGGTGAAAATTTGAGGTCAAGTGTATGAAATATGAAGCAGATCCATTTATGGGAAAAAAGAAGACCTAAAAAAAGCACTCAAGATGTTAACTGTAATGAAAACCTTGTCAGTTTCATAAGATTGTTTAATATGGGTCTTACGTTACGGTGCATACGTGCACAGGCACCTTCTCGTGCATCCTCTAAAGCAAGTAATATCTTCATGAAAAATGTTTTGATCGGCTTGTGGGATTAGAAAAAAGTAAATAGCAATGATACAGAAAATCTATGCATGGCAAAAATTAGCAATGATTCCCTTGGTCTCTAAATATTCAAAGATTTAGAGAGGTGCACATTTCAAAGCAGGTTAGTTTCTCGACACTGTCAGATCTTCCACTGATGTGGTGATTTGAGAAAAAGATACTTCAGCAAAAGGCCACTGTCACAACAACAGACAATTCGTGGTTGTTTTGTATTACATGAGCGTTCATTGTTGGGAAGAGAATCTATAAATGATACGGTTGTTTCTGACGATATTCTCGTTCCTGAACAAATGGTAATGTAAATGCCAAAACATTGCGACCAACTTTGTCTCTCCCACCTCCCCTGTTTCCGCTCCTCCCAGGCAATCTTGCAGCTTCACATGAATTCACACAGCTTGCAAATACTGTACACCTGTGACGTGCAGTCAGGGGAGGCAGGAGAGGCCGTGCCTCACTTGCCAATCTTGGAAAGAAAAAAATGTAAAATGGAAAAAAAAAAAAAATGGTTATATTTATCTGTGACTTGCACTATAAAGGTATTTTTCATTTAACTTCACCAGTTTTAGATTTGAACATTTGCTGTTTAAATACTGAGAAGAGACGTATGGTGAGTCCTCGGACTGTTGAGCCTCAATGTAGATTGCCCAATGACGTCCGACTGCTGGCATACTCTGCACTATGACCGTATTGCTCTCTCTCTGTATGTCACTATTAAAATGTTTTAACTCTTTTGTTATATGAACTACATTTCCAATGTACGGTGTTTATCGTCAGCAACTGTATGTGTGTTACTACTTTCTTGTGCTGAGCAATCATAAAACAGCTGCAAAGAGCCACCAAGTGAGGCACACAGTTCTCCTGCCTCATGGTAGGGGGCACTTGTCATTCGGCTGATTTTTCTTACGACTCTTCGCTTGCAGAATACAGTGCCTCACCAGACATGAAACTCCCCGCTCGTCACTGCTGTAAACACATTGTCCGACGACCCTGTTGGGATGACCTTAATGACGCAGGCCGTGTCAGGCAGTTGCTAACACCCGGACCAGCTGTTCCACCGAAACCCCTGTGAGTCCTCTAAAAATCACTTGAAGGCGTCCACGATTAATTGACATCTTATCTGTCATGAGAATTTCCCATGTCTGGTTGCTGAAGAGCAGGTTATAGGATGAAAAGCTTATTAAGTTTATTTACAGCCCCCAGAATCTTTTCTTATAGTTTGTATCCAGTGTTGTCATTCATCTGACAGACACCCAACATAGTCAAAGAAATGTAGTTAGCCCGTGATTGCTTTGAAACATGCGGAAAACTAGTTATGTACTTCAAGTGTCTCCTTTTTAGAGTGTGGCAACCTCCTCCTTTGGCCTGATGAAGAATATACAGAAACATATCGTGGCTTCCACCTAGGTCATTCTCACAAGGTTTTCAGAAAGCACAAAAAACAGAACCATTTGTTGAATAAGGGCTTTAGTTGGGCCAAAATTGCTTTTTGGTCAAAAAATAACTAAGGTAATTATTTTAAGAAGGTGAC
Source organism: Fistularia commersonii (assembly GCF_037954325.1). Classification (NCBI taxonomy): domain Eukaryota; kingdom Metazoa; phylum Chordata; class Actinopteri; order Syngnathiformes; family Fistulariidae; genus Fistularia; species Fistularia commersonii. The sequence continues at coordinate 14,127,765 of NC_141299.1, read as the reverse complement.
GATATGCGAAACCGGGAAAAAATGGCGAAACACTGCTACTAATTCTGTGGAATGATCGGTGTTTCTTTCTGGCAAAAGCTGTTAGGAGATTGACAGATATAAAAACACAAAGACCAACAGTCACAGGTCGGGTAGGAAGATGAATTTTTTGACATTGAGCTGCCACTTCTTTAACTATCATGTAAAAATTAAAGCGAAGCCAGGAGAAAGTTGAATGGAAGCTGTAACTTTAAGTCAGAATATGTCTCTGATGAAGTGTTGAATTTTGTCAGCCCTCTCAAACCGGCATCAGGAAGAACCTACAAGACCGAGAATTATTTGCAAATGTTATTTGACTGATCTGCTCTGCACCTCGGCTGGGTGCGCGCCATCCACAAGTACATGTCGGCATGAGGAAGATTTACTGCCTCTGAGCCAGGGGCCAGTGTAGCCTGGGAGTGAGAGGCGGATTGACTGAGTACGTGTTGGGATGGGGAGTGTGTGCGTGGGTGCTGGTGTGCACTCGAGACGCCGAATATGTGCATTAGTACGTGCATGTGTGTGGGAGAGCCAGTGTGTCTGGGTGACACAACATCTGTTTGTGCATGACCATTGACTACTTGGTGTCTGAGCTGAAAAATTTCTTTCTCAACAAACGCCTGCATTCCTCCGCGCATACGAGCGCGGGATGTATATTCTTGCCGTCTCGTCGGCCAGACAGCAGGGGTTATTGTGGCACTTTGGATCGGAGCGGAGTTAACAGCTCATTAACACCAATTCATTACAGGCCACTTCTACCTTCCTCGCCGTACTCAGCATTAAGACACTGCCAGCCACCCTTCGCTCAGACAGTGTATCACTCTGGCCAAAGTCACAGGCAGAGAGACAGAGTAAAGCCTACTAGACTCATAGTGAGAAATTCTAGCTGTCTGTTTTTTTTTTTCTTTCCTTTTTAAAGCACGAGTTTATGTAAATGTGAATCGGTGCAGCTTGGTAGTCTTTTTGGGCTTTTTGGCGAATGTGATCAGGCAACCCCCATTCATTTTCCCTTTTAGCCAAAGAAATATAATGTGCATTAACTTTTTTTCAATAAAAGCTTAGCATCAGCAGGATGAAGAAAATAACTGGTTGTACAATGATATATCTATATATATATATATATATATAGATATATCACTCCACTATCATCTAGACCAGGGGGGCGGCAACCTTTAACATCCAAAGAGCCATTTGGACCCTGTTTCCACGGAAAAGAAAACACTGTCAGCCGCAATAACACTTTGACGTCTAAAATGAAGGTACCACTGTATATATTGCTTTTCTTACCTTTACACTTTATATAGACAACTACATTTTGCCTACCTGGGGTTGAAAGTCTCGACAAATTGATGGCGTTTTGGCGGGTATACCGGCTTCCGCTGGTGTGATGTTTATTTTGAGCGTCGAAAAATAATAAATATAATTTCATTTTAATATTTCAAGATCACAATAATCTTCCAATTTAGAATAGAACTAAAATTAAAAATAGGAACTAACGCAATTAAAATACACTAATAATTTATTTTCCCAAGCCACTCGGAGACACAGTGTAAGGATGTAAGATCCCCACGAGGCCCCTGAGACCCCTGATCTAAATACACTAAAATATCATGTACATGTATGTTTACATGATAACATTGCTGAGAGGATTTCAACGATGAATATTTGTTAGAAAATGTAGTCCAGTACAAGATGGACCTTTATGTCCATGCCCAAATTTCTACCAATCCAGCACGATGTATGATGTATCTGGTGTTTTATTTGCCCAAATGGATATCTGTCAATGTTAAAAATTTTCATCCATCCATCCATCCATCCATCCATCCATCCATCCATCCATCCATCCATCCATCCATCCATCTTCTGGTGCTTACCCTGCACTCAGGGTCACGGGAGGAGGCTGGCGTCTATCCCAGCTCTCGGGAAAGAAGCAGGATTCACCCTGGACTGGTTGCCGGTCGATAGCAGGGCCACATATATAGACAAACAACAACTCACTCACTCTCAATGTTTTCCAATGAAAACTGCTTGTTTTTGGACTGTGGGAGGAAACCGGAGAATCTGGAGGAAACCCACGCAGACACGGGGAGGACGTGCAAACGAACTAGGGTCTTTCGTGCTGCACCATTAATACACCCAGACAAAATCCAAGCTCCAATCGGCTCCAATTGGAACACGACTGATTAGAACTCAGATCAGGACTCCAAGGGGAATTATCAGTAAAGATCCATCTGGACCGTCTTACATAAATACTGACTATCAGGGTGGTCGATGTTTTTGATGTTTTTTTTTTGGGGGGGGGGGGGGGGTTGTTTTTAGCTTGCAGCTATTTTGTAGTGAAATTTGTATTGAAATAGTTTCCTCCCAGGAGGTGAAGCTGAGATGCTTGCAGGTTACCATGGTTTCTAAATGAGGCCCTTGGTTGCGTTTAAGCAGGAAGTATAAAATTTGGACTAGTAGCGGACTGCGGAATCATGTCTGAATGTGTTCAACCAATTGAGGATGACTTCTCATTTTGGCGTCAACCTGAGAATTCCCCGGTGGGTTGCAGTGGACAAGGAGGCCTTTCAGGCAAGGTTGGCCCACTAAGTCTCTCGAAACAGCTGACAAGTACCAGAAGCCTTGAAGAGCCCCACAACACACCAAACATGCTAACAGGAATAATTTAGAAGACATTGATCATAAGTGGATTTGGCAAATAGTGAAATAAACAAAAGAAGTAAAACACGAATGAAATTGAGACAGTATGTGAAAAGTCAAGAGGCAACCTGATTGGTTGAGGTGAAAATACAAGCTGTGAATAAGGTGTTTACAAAATAAAGGGAAGAAAAACAGACAATGCACAAAGGGTATCCAAAATATGACATGAAAAAAGATGATCTTTACGACCAACCCGGGTTTGACACCAGCGAACCGCTATGTGAAATAACGGAGGCGACTGAGTGCATTGACAAAATAAAGGAATTTTAAATAATTTTTGCTTTTTGAGCGGATGTGAAACTCCCAACATGGAGTCAATACGGACAACTCTCCAATGAACAACAATAGCAGCCTGGGGTTCCATGACACAGCTGTTGACTCTCCACGGACAGACTCTTAGAAGATGACTGATGGCCCTAAAACACAGCTGCTGGAGGTACGAAGAAATACTAGGTATCTCTACTAATTAGTTTTATAAACATTGTGTCCCTTGATATTTTTGACCCTCGACACCTTGATTTGTAACATGAGTCGGGTCCGCGGAGAAGGAGCGGAGAAAGGGAGTCACTGAGGTAAAGCAGAGATCCGAGTGTTCAGATGCTCTGCCTGGATATCACAAAGGGGTCGGTATAGCTATGACCCTGACATCTGAAACTGTAGACTTTTCTATCTTAAATAATAAACAAAACCAACGGCGAAAATTCCGTGAGAACTATGTTTTGAAATCTGACGACAGATATGTTTCTTTGTTCATCTCGATGAGGGCGGCTCACCAAATTCATTAAACAAGCACACGTGTGCGTTTCTTATTTTCTCAAAAGTACTGGACAAACTTTGGGACATCTTTCGGTTATTCCGCCGGCATCCGATGCCGCTCTTTGGGCTCCTGGCTGTCATCGGTTCCTGCTTCAAAAGCTGGCCATTTTGAGGAGAGCGAAGAAGAAAGAGACACAATCCTCTTATTATCAAGCAAATAAATAGCAGCATATGGACTCGCCGCTCACAATCCCTTTTCTCCTTTGCTTTATTTGGGGTTTTAGCCACAACTTAAGAGCGGAAGATTTTGAGAGTTTAGCAGAAGAGTTGATGAGGTGAAGGATCGTTACCTTCTCTGGATTTTCTTTTGAAGGCTCCAAATCTGTGACCTCTAAAAGCGGCAGAGATGAAAAGCCATAAAACCTATTTTCCATTACGTCTCTTTAAAGTGGCGCCTCCAAGCGAGGGGATGGAGGGACAGAAAGAGAAAAGAAAAACTGGCTTTTGGATTCAGTTTACATCACTCACATGTCAATGCAAATAAGGTGATCCCGCAGCTCAGCACTTCATTTGCTCCCAAACACAGAAAAACAACAAAGTTCTTTGTATCTTCGATGGACCAATGGATGTGTTTTTGCCCATATATCTCTTTTCCCCTCTTAATTACAATGAGTTGGTGCCATAATAGGATTGTCAACTACCACGGAGTGACAGCTTAAAAGAAACGCTTTCCAGCTGAAATGTGCCTTTGAGGGCCGATTTTCCAGAGCTTTCTTGCTTCACTTTAAAGCTCCATCCAATTGAGCGGTCCTTTCAGTGTAGCTGGGAAACAAATCCATGCCACTGCAGCTATCACAGGCCCAGAATGAGCATAAAAAAGCTGCATTACATCTTGCTTCGTTTTAAGGGGTCTTTTTGGCTTCTCATGAGCGGGGACCCTCTATAGCGCAAAACAGCCCACTTTGGCCTGCCAAGCGACTGTTTTACCGGGATTCGTCATAGAGAAATCAAAGAATCACTATCAAAACAATGCTAAGTGTCAATATTTCACCGGCGCTCGGTCTTCATCTTATTTCAGAAACGCTACTGTCATGCTTCTGCCTGCCAAAATTCAAACCCAAGGGCAGCTACCAATCAGACTTTTGCAGCTAGGGATTTTTTTGCAGCTAGCCATTGCGCCTCCAAGGTTCTTACTTGGTCGACCCTCCTATCTATTGTCCCATTGTAGCGCACTGGTCGGCACGTCTGGGAGTCAGTGGCAGGGGACACCATAACCATCCCCAGCCAAGCTGTTTTGTCCTCAATCCCACTGTTGATGAATTCAAGGCACGATCGTGCCGCCAAGCACCTCCGTCTACCCCGCGAGGGCTCGTCCACGACGGGAAAACATACGCAACCTTCCCCCAGATGCTCCTTATAGTTCTTATTCTTCTTCTTCTGCCCCTCACTGGGGGTAGAAGAAGAGCGGCCGGCTGTGGCGTAAAAGAAACCGACCATCGAGCGTTCGACTACAACGGAAATGTAATCAACAGGCTTTGTCCGCCACGTTGACTGACTACGCAACTGTTGTATTTATAAATATTATAAGTGATATTTATCAGCTCAGGTGAGCAGCAACGGAAACGCGACAGATCACATAATATATCTGGTGACATGCTGGCCTGAGATTCAGTATTGTGACTGTGTTGCCTCTTCAAGATTTGTTATTATTGTTTCCTCTGTGTTCAAAAGGGATACTGACATAAAGGGTATAAAAGATTGTCGTCACAATATTGTATTGACTGTGAGCCTCTGCTCTGTATTTTACAGTTTACTTGCATTTCTTGACCCATTTGTTTCCAATGCTAGATAGATGGAGAGGGAGAATGGGGAATTGTTTAATCCTCAATTTTTCCAGAATTATTAGCATGATTATCAAATCCTCTACAAATATACAATATTTGGTGGAAAAGGGAGTATGAATATCACTTCATATAGAGTATTGCCGATACATAGCAAGCAACGCATGCTATTTGAACAGATGTTATACTGATAGCTTTGCAAAAATGCCACGTGAATCCAACAACAACGGCGAGAACTTTTCAATTTACCTTTTTTCACCTATCACGATCCTTTGTTTCTGTCCACTAAACTATAAAAAAAAAAAAAACAACTAACAGACGCAGAGTTAATTGGGGAATGCAGATACCAGTAAAACATTCGCGCCTCCATTTCGTCCACAGGTTTGGTAAAGCAGGGAGCCCGTTGGCTGCAGAGCTCATCTCAATGAGCCAGACCTGGGAAGGAGAGGGGAACTCATAAAAGATAATCACATTTTATGAGGGCCCCTCCAGAGGTCTGCTGAGGGAAAGGATTGCACTGCTCAGTTCTAATTGAGAGCAGAGGACTCGAGTATCTGGGATAACAGAACATTTCATAGATACACACTTGATTGCACGGAAAAGAACGCTCAAAGGGGTGTTAATATCCTCGACAGGAACCATTTCCAAAGATTATCATAAATTTTTTTATGAGCGTGTCGTAAGCATGTTTCCTCTGTGATCATATATTTATGTACTGTTTAGTATAGTCTAGTGCTAAAAGACTCAAAGTTTTTTTATCGATTAAAAATCAAATCCAAAGTCGTATATGTAACATTTTGTCCAATGGTTTTTCAGCTTGTTGGCAGATAGGAAACAGTACTTCAATGAATCTTCTGTAATATTGTTCAAGTGTTTTTTAGTCTTAAAAAAGGTATAACAAAACAAAGCTGTTTAAAAGAATGCAAAATTTTTCCTGGACATTGAATTTCACTGGTCATCATGTGCAGAAAGCGGAAGCGTAAAAAAAAAAATTAATTCATGATAAAAACAGCGCAAATACTTGACGTAAAATGGACAAAGTTTTCCTTAGAACAAATTGCTTTTGGCAGCACATAACTTGTGCCAATTCAAGCAGATCAATTTGCATTTGAAATAGGCTTTATACATGGCCAATCAAGAATGATAGAAAGACAATGGATAAAAAAAGAAACAGGAGATGAAAAAAAAAAAAATGAAAGGCAAGACACGGAAAAGAAAGACCGGCAAACGGCGAAGTTGGAGGACACAGAAGTACATGCGGGAAACAAAGAACGCTGAAAAAAAAAGAGAAGAAAAACTGACTCTGTGAGCGAGATGTTGGCGCTGAAGGAGAGCCAAACCCTGCGGCCTTATTCCAGCCGCATCTTCCTAAGTTGCTGCAACTCCCTCTCCCCAGTCCAGCCTCTGGCCCTGCAATAAATACATTTTCAATTACAAGCACTGGGGAACACAAAAGGAAGAGGAGGAGAGCAGGAAAGCCTTCAAGGAGTCTGAGTGAATCCCCTGGATGACACCTCTGGCCACAAGATGTGTCTCAGATGTGCAATAGCAAAGGCGCTACCATGGCGGCCTGGCACACGCATACAGTCTCATCGCCGGCCGGGTCGTCGCAGTCAGTCAGGCGTTTAACTGAGCCGGGTCCAAAGGTGCAGCAGCCAGCACTTTGATGGAACACCTGCAGTGAAACGGGATCTTCACTGGATGCGATGCAACCTGAACCCCCCCCTGGGCGGACGGAGGGTTGCGGGACCAGCCACGGGGCCGGGGGCATGTGTGTGAGTTGGACTCCAGACATACCACCACCGTTGCCTTTGAAGACCATAATAGCGGGCTGTTGTCAAGGCTAATATAAGGTTTAGATCAGTACCACCGGATGGAAGGGTGATATCAGACGGCGGGGGGGGGGGCGCTGACACCAGAGACCCCTTCAATGCAGCGCCGTCTGCATCCGGGTGTGGGTTCAACCTGCACTTCCAAGCGCCGCCTGCCTCGACTTCCAACACAAGACACCCGACTGGGTAAAAATGCAATCTCGATTCGCCCCCGATGTCGTCGCCGGGTGTGGAGAGCTGTCTGTCGTTTTACCAAACTACAAATAAGGAACACAGCGAGGATATGAAAGACAGCTCCGGTCGCGTCGGTGGCTAAAAACACTTCCAGGAACATAAAGATAAAGTCGATTCGACCCCTAATCCTCATGTATATCAATCTGTTTTGGAGGTGCCATTGATTAAAAGTCAAGATTTTAGCTTGTGTGGAAAAAAAAAAGGAGGTTAGTGCTAGTATCAAGAAATCTGTAAACTCCTTGCGAGAGATCCTGCTATATTTGAAAAAGCGCTCACATAATCAGACATTTGTAGTTCACATCAAACCAAAATAAAAATGTCAGCGATAAATCCTGGATAAATGACTGCAAAAATCTGCGAAGTGTGCCTCCCATTATTTAAAGCGAAAAAGAGGCATAATTTTTAGACACAGTGGGCGACGTGCGACAATAATACAATGCAGACACGCATTCCATCACACTCCACGGGAATGCCGGGTGTCCCCGATGAAGCACAATACACCGGTCGCCGGGCGTTAACACCAAATACGGGCGGTTCAAGAGAAGTCAGTGATGAATTTGTCGGCAGGTCTGGTTTCAGCGGCACAAAGCGCTGCCTCAGCTACTGTCACCATGCACCGCCCAGGGTCACAATCTCTCTTCTGAGCACCATGACCGCTGTGGTAATTGCTTAAATTGGTGAAGAAAAAAAGCTTCTGCATTCCAGGAGTGTCACAACGGCGGTGTTTGTGTGGGCAGAATGCGAGCCGGAGTTCCCTGATTCCAGGGTGGATGTGAAGTGGTTTTAAGCCCTTGGAAATTCTCCCCTCTCCATATGCTCTCCTGTCACCGGTGGGACCCTCCTCCCTCCCGCTCCTTGATCCGCCTCGGGATCGTGAACAGAAGAGGAGAAAGACGGCGGGTCGGGAGAAGTATGTGGTGAAACCCCTCCTACTTAGGGAAGGTCACTTATGAGACCTCCAGGTCGTCGCGACTGAAACTGTAAATACAGGACATCGCGTCGATTCAAATGGAATCGGGTCGGCAAGGCGGGTATGTCGCCACCGGCGGTCGCGTCGACGAGAGACGACGGGAATCCCCGGACGTGAGAAGCTAACTAGCATCATCGGCGCTAATGATGCCTTTCGCTGTTTCCATCGGGCCCGCCAGCGAGTCCCAGACGGGGCCCCAGTTTGCGTCTGCCAGCTCAAGGTGTTGGAACTGAGTGTGGGCCCCACGGCTGGCGGGGATCGCGAATGAGAAATAATGTGTTTCAGTTTTGTGCGTGTTGGACTCGCGTGCGTGCGTATCCTGACTAACTAGACTGCCGGAGCTACACTTTTGATATAGAGGTGGCTGTAAGGCTCGTGGTGAAATTCCAAGTAATTTCCACTCCAATCCAATCAGCAGACCTTTGGGCCCCGGCCCATTCAGGCAGGGGGTTGCGGGAAACGTGGTCAGACCGCGGTAGCTGATGTGATTTAGGCCTCGCTTGAAGGGAACAGACAGCTATTTTGACAGACGCTGGCCTCCTGCTCAAGCTGAGGTCTGCAATTACACAGGACATAAACACGGTGCACGGAGGCCAGGCTGGAGCTCCGAGAGCCCCCGGGAACAGAAAATGGCACACGGCGCTGCGGAGGCTGCAGCGGGCTTGGCAGACGCCTACACGCGTCCATCATATGACGAGCAGAAAGGGATAACAAGTGGATAACGAAAGGGCGCAAACCTGATAGACGGCGAGCGTCTGAGTCACGGCCCGGGAAACGTGTTCGATGAAATAATAATAATGATAATACGTTTATTTAAAGAGCGCTTCCTATCAAGAAGAAACTGAGGTAAAAAAGAAAAAAAACAAGAATTCATTCATCAGTTTATCTATGTGACATAAATACGTAGAGACGAACCGCAGATGCAAATAACGATCTCGAACATCCAACACTTGTTAAGAAACATAACTTCCCCTTTGCTCCCAGCAGTACGTATCGGCTATTTCCACATAAAACCCTCTCGTTCCTTCCTCTTTTCCCCTCCTCCTACCTCAAGAGAAAGAGAAGGGGGGGAGGCGGAGAGGTGTCGCCACCGCGGTCCGCGTTCGGCTTCTTGCGCCGAGAGGAAGCCGCGCCGGGCCCAGAACAATTACCCATTTAAGAGCGCTAAATCAACTTGCATTGTGGAAACAATGCGGTGGCTGCCGCTAGTATTTACTGTAATGAACTGTGCCTCATTGTGAGGAGATGCATTCTTCAGGGAACCTCTCGTTCAAACGGGCTGAATGAAACAAGCCCTGAATGGATGTCAGGCTACATAAAGGTTTTTGACCGACAGTGAGTGTTGCCTTGTGGATAAAAAAGAGCGGTGAAGAGATCATATTTACCCACCATTCAGCCTGCTTTATATACGCTCATCGGCCACATCCTTTTTGAATAAATCAGCGGCGGAGGGAGCGGCCGGCGGACCGGAGTGTATTTTCCACAGTCAATTCAGAGCGGGACCTGACACAAGCATGGGAAAGCAAATAACCCGGATTAGGCTTCTTCAAAGGCCCGGTTCTTTGAAAGATGGGAGCAGGAGGAGCAGACAAAGGTGGGAGTTAGCGGTACACACATAACCTCTATTATGACAGCGAGACACATACACAAAAAGTTGAGATTGTATATGAAGCGTTGTACAGCCGAGCCGCGGGTTTGTTTGGCTCTCTCTTGGTTTTTTCTTTAGAGGAAGCTCAGGAACAGCAGGGAGGAAGGAGGTGGTTGGATTTGTGATTTAGGGCGGGGGGGGGGGGGGGGGGGTAGAGGTAGGAAGACGTTTGCATGTCGAGGCATCAACGGCAGGATCAGACTTCACCTCACCTGCTTGCTGTAATTCTAATGCTCCCAGTCAAGCCAAGACTGCCCCGCTACACTTCCAGGGTGTGTAAGTGTGTTTGTGTGTGTGTGTTTGTGTGTATGTGTGTGTAGACAGGCATTTGCCCGTGGAAACTTTTCATCCCTGCTTTGAGTGCAACAAAAGTTCAACTGAGGATGTCTGCATTTCATTAAAACCGCTGTTGTCTCAGCAGCAGACAAACACGGATCATTATGAAACTGGTTTCTCGTGAAGACATTTACAACACACACACACACACACACACGTGCTGCTATCAACCACCGCGATAGTAGTGCTTTTCATAGAGATGGGACAGTTGAGATAGTCAGCTGTGTCCTCAGTGTGTGTGTGTGTGTGTGTGTGTGTGTGTGTGTGTGTGTAAACGAACGGTTACTTCCTCTCGATCCTCTGGAATATTTTCCCTCCTTCTTCTCTCCCTGCCTTTTAATTTGGAAACGCTCACTGTGTTATGCCAAGGTCATGGTAGCCTCACTAACATACACACACACATATGCTTGAAGGTACGCGCAAGACATAAACACACACATGCACAAACACTTACACATGCAGGCACACAATACTCTCCCTCAGGCGGTCTGGCTGTAAGATGATACCTCATCTCCGAGCATTTCGCACATGCCTTCCCGGACAGTTCCCACACTCCCGGCTGCCTCAGCCTGTCTGACCTTTGCCAAGCCCGCCACCCCGCTCCCCCGCCGCCCCCCCCCCCCCCTCCCGTCCCGCCCCGAGGCTCCTTCCTCGGCTCTCCCTCCTCCTCATCTTCTCTCAGGGCCTGCGGTTTGGACAGCTGTGGCCAAGCTGGCTGCTCAGCTTGTGGAAAACATCCGCCACACATGGAGGGCTGCACTGATCCTTCTTAGCCTGTGCTGACTGGCTGACTGGCTGGATGACTGGCTGATTCTCAATCCCGGGAACATTTTATTTCTCTGCTTATTTCCCTGCAACCGTTCACTTGGAAAAGGAATGGGAAATTATATTCACGATTTTGGGCGCGTTTAAGGTTCTGAAAGAAGGAAACTGGTAAGCCGGTGAGACGAATTGTGCCGAGCAGTTCAGAAAGTAATACAGATTCAATTGCCAAAATCATATTATGTTTGGGTTCCTGTCCGTTCGTTCCCTTCTTACCGTTGGCATTAATCACCAGTAATGTGATGGGAATCTTTATTTAATTATTGGATCTTGATTCAATGGATTTACCCGCAGGAAGGCATTTTTCTGAAGTGAATATATGATACCAATCCAATTTTTCTTCACATACTGTATTCCTGAGTGAGGTGAAGTCATGGTAAAATCCACACAGATGTCACAGTCACCTTCACCAATCAAACTCCAGCTGGAGTTTAAATTGTGTATTTTTCTTGAATTTTCACATATATCGGTCAATGATTGATTAAATAATGGCTTGTGTCAAAATGGCTCATATTAACATGAGAAAACCTGGTCCTCCCTGAAACTTATAGAAATTCAAATGACCTTTAATAAATAATTATATATCTTTTTTTTCTTAAAAACAGTCCTCACATACAACAGAGTTAATGTAGAGCTTCAAAAAATTGTCGTATTTTATTAGGAATACTTGAAACAACAATGACTTGGAAGGACAAACAAGATAAGACTTGACGTGAGATTTCCATCCATTTTTATAAATTAAATGTTGACCACATACCATTCTTTGTCTGATCGCAGTCGAGAAATATAGAGTCCTGAAGAATTAAGCATGAACAGTAACCATACAATGTTATATATTAAAATGTATAATGTCAAATTGAGGCCAATAAGACTGGTGTATTGTATTGTTGGATAAGAGTAAAATATACACATGATCAGGACTTGACTGAAAGGTACCGCGTCACTTGCTGTCAGAAAAAAATTCGACTGGCTCTCCAAACCGGGTACGAAGCTAAAAAATCTTGTTAGGTCGTTCATTTGTCAAGTGTGGGCTTAATCTGCTGCTGCATGGATCCAATTTTTGCCCCCCCCACCCAGCCCCGGCACAGCGTGCTATATAAACAGGCCCAAGTCTAACAGTTCCCCTCGTCTAACCCGTCATGTGTGTCCCTCGGACGGACTCACACAAGCGCTCACACACAACGTGCACAGAACCGACACCTTATTCACCCTCAATATGCGAGATGCAACTTTTCTTTATATGCATGTGTTACACACACGAGGTAGGCTCCATCACAGTGCAGACATGAATGGTAACAGAGCTCATACATACAGTCAGTATGTGTGTGTGTGTGTTTAAGGGTGACATTTTAAAGGATAGCAGGAGTATCACTCCTTTGCCTTTCTCTGTCTCAACCAAACAAAACCAAATGTTCTCGAGTGGGTTTCGGAGCCATCGCCGCCAGATCTCCGTCCTCGACAGCTGTTTCTCAGCGGGAGAGCAGATACTGCGTAAAGATTGGGAGGAAACGGAAGCGGGGGATCGCAGAGCTATCTGGTCGGGAGAAACAGCGAGCACAAACAGACTGTCATCTCCAAAAGTCCGCCTGAGGTCTACCGGGAAATGAACATTGTGTTTAAAAAAACAACGTTGAACTGCAAAAGTAGAAGTGCATACATGTTTCCCAATGGGAAATATGTTGCAAATTCCTTCATGACAGAAAACGTAATAATAATTAAACCGTGGACGGTAATGTCAGTCCCCGGTCGTTTTGCCGTCCTGCTCCCGTCCGCCGAAATGACGTCAGGTTGGATTTCTACCGTCTGCCAGACCGGGTGGGCGTTATAAGCTGCAGCAAACCTGGAGAAAGCTTGTTTCAACAGCTCACGGCGGTTAATCCGCTGGTTTTCCAGACCGGACATTTAGTCCGAAATGACAAAATGTAACGAAACCAACCTTGGAATTTTAAAGTGGAATACTAAATTGCTAAATGTGATCACAGATGACAGACCCAGAGGTTCTGATCCACAGGAGGTGGGCATGCATGGATAGTCCACCCACACACACGCACACACACACACGCACACACACATGCATGCACATGTAAGTCAACATATAAAGTATATTCTTACTCAGCTCTCTCTCTCTCTCTCTCTCTCTGTTCCTTCTACCGCTCTTTTTTTTCGCGCTCACAAACACTACAAAGTCTTTCCTCCAGTTTCCTCAGCTTCCCTTCTTCACACCGGGATGAAAAATGAAGTGTGATGAATAGCGGGAAAAGAATACGTTGAAGGATTACAACCCTGGATGGAATTTTGAGGGGTTTTACTGTAAAGACAGAAAAAAAAAGACAATCTTGATGGTGTTGCTGACACCTTGCATCACATTTCCCCTCCATTTGAGACAGGATTATGGAAGGGAACCAGAGTCTTGGCAGGGGCGAGCAGCCTGACCTAAGAATCGGAGGATTCCTCCGTGTTTGTGATTGACTTCAGCCGTGGTGTACAAACAGTTTCTCGAACAAACACGGGTCTATCTGGTGAGCCACTTAATCTCAAACCACATGGCGGGAGGGGTATTTTCAATTTAATGTGAAGACTGCAAAAACGCCTTATTGTTCTTGTTTACTTTTCTTTGGTTCTCAGTTTACGTTTGTATTAGTTGAAAGAGGCCTTCGGAAAATGTCAAAATGCGACCAACGCATCTGAAGGTCCATCGTGCTGGCGAGGGGAATCGTAAAAATAAACTGAGCACTAAAACTAAAATGACCGTGATATATAAATCAAGGCTGACAGGTATGAGTCAGCAATTATTTTCCATGATTGGCCAGAAAAAAAAAGGGGGAGATTATAAAAACTCCCCTTCCTGGGGTCCACTAGCGGTACGCTGCTGGCCATATGTTCCAAACACAGCCTGGGTTGGGTGGATGAAGAAAGTGCCAAATAACCCACTGGTTTGTGGAATTTTGAAGTTTTTAGTTTGTCATTTTGGCCATCGGCACCGCCAGTTTCGCAACCTGACGTAACAATATTTGCACAAGCAAAAGGAGCTTGACAGGAACGAAAAGATCTGGTCGTGGGCGGAGGACTCCCAACCTGCTAATAAAACAGGACCGCTCGAATTTATGAACATTTTTGCTTTTATATCATTTTAATGGTTACCTCATACAACTGGTGCCATTATTTGGGAAAAATATAGTAATTATCTACAAAAAAAAAACAAAAAAAAACAAATTATTTCTTGAACCAGGCACCAGACCCGGCTTTTTAGAGCCCGTCTGAAGTCGTCACTCAACCCGGTCACACATCCGGCCAACTGACAACTTTCCAATTTCGCCTTACTTTCTCTTTTTCAGCTCAGTTCCATTCCCCCGAAAATGCCAATACTTGTGAGCGGGAAGTCAGCCTGAGGTCTCCAGGAAAGAAACTCCTACAGCTTGAATGGACTGGTTGAAAGGAGAAGGATGGTATTCGTCCAGTGTGCGAGTATTTCTTCTTCACAGAAAAAAACTTCTTCCTGGCAGATAAAAGGTAGCGATTCTGTGCAGGGAACAGATTCCCGTCCGCATTATTCTGTGCCAGACAGCGGCGTTATTGATGAGGCAGTGTTCCGCTGGCCAGCTTTTTGAAATGAAAGAGAAAAAGTTTTAAGCTCCATCAATGTTGTTTCAATGTACAATGTGTTTATGCGTTGTAATTCATTTTTTTCTTGGATAAAAAGTTACTTCAAGTATAGGCAAAATTTGAAACTTTGTGCTAAGATCCCCTAAATTGGACTTTATATCGTGATTTTTTTTTTTTTTTAAGACAAACCCGTGCTACCGACCCGTGTTGTACATTTCTACGCTTCTGTGCAATTTCCAAGAGAATGGTAGTGACCTATCTTGGACCATTCAACTGAATGTAAGCACTTTTTAAGCATAATCATCAAAAAGAGTTGATATAAATGTTATACGTTGATCTAGAACGGCGAAAAACCATATGGAATAGACTCAGAAACAATGGAATATGTTTAAATTTCAAGGGGGTTATGCTTTTTATGCAAGATTGTAGTTTCTTGGAAATAACCTACAAACTTAACGTCTTTTTTGTGCGTGGATACCTTCACTACAAATGATGTTTAGGTGATATCTGCTGCTTTTTGGGAAATTTCTAATGAATGGGTTAATGTGGCAGTGAAAAGCGCAGGTAAATTAAATAAGCCGCGGGGTCGCGGCACCATTGGCGGCTTTAGAGAAACCTGCATACAAACATTCTGACTCCATTTCTGCATCCCCTCAATTTTAACTCCCACATAAGCACTCGGTTCTCTGCCCATCCTCTTGCCCTCCTCCTCCTCCTCCTCCTCCTCCTCCTCGCTACTTCCATCCGCCCGTCTCCCACGAGGAGCTCTCGCTCCAAGGTGGTGGTGCAACTGCTCATAAAAACAGAAGACAGAAAAAAAAAAAAAAAAAAAAAAAAAAAAAAGCTCACCCTGATGTTGGAAAATGGACACCAAAAAAAGCACGAGAGAAGGAATATAGTAGGAAAAAAGCGTTGAGTTGAAAAAGCGAGCATTTTCTCTCTCGCTCTGAGCTTTTGGTCCAGGCTCAGAGCCTCCCTGGATGCTTCAGTCTTTCATCATTTGGCAGCCTGGCTCCGCAGTTCAGTTTTACCTCCTGGCTGGAGGCAAGCGAAGCACCACTTGCTCTCTAAACAGCATGCAAGAAAGAGGGAGAGAGGAAGAAAGAGGAGAAACTGAGAAGCAGTCTTTCATGCACAAAGAACCTCTGGACTCATCCGTGGCCACGCACAGACCCTGCCTTTCTGTTCCTTGCCCTCCCTTCTGCTGTTCCGTCTCCCTCTCCTGTTTGCTTCAAATTCTGATGTGGTTTCCCTCCAGCGGTAAAATGCCTGTCATTATATAATCAGCAGCGGAGGATAGCTCGCAGTGATGGAGATATTGGAAGCAAAGTGGGGGAGATGTGTGCCGGAGAGAGAACGGGATGACCTCTGATGTTCTCTCTCCCTTTTGGAGAGCGGCGGAGTCTCACTGGTATCATCACAGGAAAACCAAAAACAGCGTTGCTCTGCGCTTGAAGACAACGACGCCTTCGTGGGCGATTTCAAAGTTCACCTGTCGTTCTTTTTTTTTTTTTTTTTTTTTTTTTTTTGTCTGTTATCGTCGTGAACCAATCTGAATTTAAAAAAAAATCTCCACTGATACTTCGGGCTGTTTTACCCCTCCTTACCTCTGTATTTTTGGACAACTTAAAAACACCCTCAAACATAGTTCAGCACAGACCAGCGGAGGTTTTATAAATGTTTTACTGTTTAGAAACAACCGCATATCCTATTGATGTTATCCAAAACGGTTTTATATGCGGAGCAATGATTGCATAAAAGCACCGGCATGTAATTAAAGGGAAACTCGGGCAATTTTTAACTAGCTTTGTATCATCACGATGTGGGCAGCGTATGCAAATTATTATGGGCCAATCCCACATTTTGAAGGGAACAACTTGCGACACCATGCTGACTGAGGCAGTTGTGAAAGGAAAGATTAAAAAGAGAACGGAAACACTGACCCACACTTGGGTTTGCGGCACATGAAACGACACTTCCCGATCCCCGGCTGGTGTCGAAGTCGACTAAGTCGGAGTTTTCAAACTCGATCCAAAAACGCCCCGAGACATCCTCCACGGAGTCAGTCACTCCCTCCATTACACACCATTACACATCACACACCCCCAAGGTGACTGACACATGTCCGAATTCGGACTCGGGAAAGAGAGTGCGTATCGTTCTCCGATGGCGACCTTAAATTCACGCGTCACGTTTCCCCCTTATTTCCATCTCCTTTTCGTGTCTGTTTATTTCTCTTTTACATTCGGGTACCCGAACTCCGCGGTGAACTCCAAAAAGACACAAAACAAAGTCACCGGAAAAAAACGGCCTCACTGAAAGTCAAAAGGGTCAAAGTGTTTTGTTTGTCTATATATCGAAACGGCCCTCAAAGCGGCCTCGGCGGGTTTGGGAGGTTATGTGCGAAACCAAATTCCACGGCGCTTTCTCAATTTCGGTCTCGTCATGTAGCATCAACTTCCAAAATACGGACGCCGTTCCCGCCGCTGAGGCAGCCTGGCTTTGAGCGGCGTCTCTTCTCCTTGTGGTTAAATGCTTCCACAATTAGTCAGTAACACACACGGGAGAAAGAAATCACAGCTAGGGAAATAAGATCACAACCTCCTGCCAGGCAAGTAAACTGCACCGACTGCGTTGAACAGTCTTTAAATACTCTCCGCCACTGAAACCGAACATAGGTTCCCACAGGGCTTTATAAAGCACCCCTACCATACACATTCTTTCACCATGGATATGCCACCATGAACAAGACACTTGGGTATGTCAGGCAAGGCTGAGAGGAAGACTGATGTGTCTCATCATTAGGGCCGGTGGCCTTCCCCTGCAGCGAGATGTATGTTCCTACTGTGAGAGCCCAGCAGGAACTCACCGGCACCCCGCTACGGGCTCTGGGAGCAAAGGCATCTGGTGGAAAATGTCTTCCTCCCACTCCTGGCTGAAACAGGAAAACACACGGATGCCTAAACACACATACCGTTAAGTATGTGCAGATATATACATTTTTTTGAGGAACACACTCGTGTCAAGACACGCACAATAAAGCTTGCGGCAAAAATGGATGCGATCTGGCCCCGGGGAAGCCTGCACGTTGCCCAAAGCCCCTGCTGAGTTTGCCCAGTGGGAGCTCCACCGCTAGCTGCTAGCGGCTCAGCGGGGTGTCTGGGAGATGCAGCCTAGGAGACTATAAGGCTAAGGGTGGTGAGATGACCATGGAGGCCTTATCCCTCAGATAGTCTGCAAAAACAGAGTGTTTTTCAGGCCCCGGGCGTAAGCTCTTCGACATGGACGATTGTGTCGACTCCTTTGCAATCGCGGTTCCCATGGCCTTAACTCGAAGGGTCCTGAGAAATTATTTCGGCCCGCTTAATCATCATTTTCATCGTTAGGGTTTAGCGTAAAGGTCCGTGAAAAATTCGAAAGTGAATAGATTCGAAAATGTGTCTGAGAGTGAACGCCGGTGCTGATGTGACAACATGTCAAGCACAAACATCTAAACTTCCCGAGACACATCCGAGTCTAAACGGCCCCACACCTTTGAACTCTTTAAAATGACAATATTTAAGGCCGTTTTTAGCGTCAACTCGCCCAATGCAATGCATAGAAGAAAACAGTTTGCGGTCAGAGCCGTGTTAAAAACAGTTCACACTTGTTGAGGAATAGGAATACATATGGAGCAGCTGCAGAAGGCGTTGTGTTGTTCTTGAAGAAGGACCGGTGACATTTTGCTAAGTTTGATTATTTAAAGAAAAACAAGAATTGAAGGAACTGACAGGTTTTACGCATAGTTTCGTATATATTTATATACAGAGAGAGAGCTATCTTGCTTTTACTTGCCGGCCAGGTTTTCTCCAAACTGGCTGTTGTATATTATTCGCCTGTCTGCGCTCTCACTTTAAGTATAATTAATGTTTTTTTTTTTTTCCAAAAGTTTTGACTTCACACTGAATTCGTCTCAGGAGCCGTCAAAGGTTCTACTCACGATAACACCGGCCATCCAAATACATAAAGGGGTTACCAACGATGTTTTCAGCCGGTTATTTTATGTGAAATTTAATTGAAAGCCAAAGTAATGCGTTTCAAAATGCAACACGACGATTAGTGCTTGATGAACCGGATGGTTGATCTGTACATATTCTGCTGGGTAAAATGAAATGCTAGACACATTTAAATGTCCTCATCTTTATGGCAGTTTAAGCACCTTGCGATTCCAAGGGATCGCGTTCACATCGATAGCGACGGGGCCGTCTGGGGGTTCGGTGTCTTGCCCAAGGACGCTTTGACACGCAGACAAGAGATGCCAGGAATTGAATTCCCGACCGTCCGATTGGAGGGACATCCGCTCCGGCAACTGCCAATCTTGCGGTCGAAGGGACGCTCGCTCCGCCGACCGAGATACGGCCGCTTGAGGTTTATCACTCGATACGAACTATTCCTGAAATGTTCGCCACTTCTCATCCCTACGATTGGAGTGAATTGCAGGACGCAAAAGCAGGTTTTTGGTCAATTAAGTTTTACGTTTTTGAGCTAAGCAAATACAGCGTAGAATAACGTGGAGATGGAGACGGACCGCAAACAACAGAGGACAAGACGACGGATGTTAAACTAAGTTTTTTAGCAAATCTTTTCTCAATCCGTCAAACTTTCTCAAACCTCACCGACGTTTGCGACAACAGCTAAAACCTGTCACAACAATTACTCCCGTACTGTCCTCTCATCTGGTGTCCTTGATGCCAATGTCAGATCACAAAAGGGGATTGGAGTGTGAGTGATGATCCATCACACCATGGCCACAGTTACCTGCCAAAGCTCGGGGAGGACAAAACCTCTGGGCTGGGCCAGAACTAACTTAATTCTTGTCATCCGCCCCCTTGCAAGGTATGGGAAAAATGGTCTGGACAGAAGAGTTTGAGAGATGAGGGAAGTGGAACCTGAATGGAGTCAAATGGAGAAAAGGGCTGAAAGCAAAAAAAAGGAATTCTGTCAATGGGAAGGGGGCAGGCAAAGCTGAATACGCCATTGCGTTGTCTACAGTGTTGATATATCCCTCAATGGTTTCCTCTAAAGTGAACGATTTAAGCCACCCCGACACACTAAATTTGCCCTTTGTGCCTGGGGAGGCCCCTAGCTATCGTAATGCAAGGTGAGGAGGCACTGGGGCAGATGGAACCTGCTTGTCACCTCAATGGTCCCCTTTTTACCCCCCCCGTATGCCCTCCCTGGCCCGATCCGCCCATCGTCACCATTCACGCAGTGCTCCAGTGGGAACGTTCGGGGACCCCACGCTTTGGGACGGTCCCATATAATGAGCCCTTCTAGATGGCTTGAATGTGGCGCCATTGTTCTACCCATGGCCATTAAACCACCTCCTGGGCAAACAAGAGCGTCCCTCTTCCTTTATGGGGCCCAAGAAGCCAACAAAGAGAGGAGTCATTGAGACACAGAGGAGCCGCCCATTGTTTGGTGTCCTTTTTGCTACTCCTCAATGCCTGGGCTGGAAAGGGGAGGCTCCTGTTGGTCTTTAGCGCTCCTCATATCGGCGCAATCCCTTGTTTGGCCAAAGTGGAGATGTGAACTTAATTGACTTGAGTGGCCCCGGCGCACCATGTAGCAAATAACCTGGAGCCGATACAGAGAAGGTATTGTGCATCCACAAGTGTTCCTGACTTTCTGAACGGTGATGAAAACCTTTGAGGAAAGTATAAGGGTCCCGGTGAACCCTGCTAATGAAACCCTGGGGAATTTTATACCGCCTGATTTCAACAGCTTTGTAGAGAGTGAAGTTTTTTCACATCTACTTACTGCAAATACCTCCCACAGTTCAAGCTCAAGTTGTTCAGTGTTCACGAGTGCTAACGAAATTTTGATGGAATTCCTCACATAACTGAGAATTAAGAGTGGCCGCCGACTAATTGACCCAAATAGAAATTTATAGTAACGACTTTTCGTATCTGGTCAGGACTCTTCAATGAAAGAAATAGCAACAAATATTTGATGTTCAAGTTCCTTTTTGGACCTCTGACATCCCGAGGCTAAGGAGCTACGGCCCATATCAAGGTCTAAAATCCGTCATGAGTAATTCGGCCGACATCTCGACTTGTCCTCTGGCCATTATTTAGGTTTACGGGGCACATTTGCTAAGAGTAGCCGCTGAGCTCCAGCTTCCTGACGAAATGGTTAAAGAGAAGTCAGCACCACACCATGTGGTCCTGTCTGTCCCACCGTATCCATATAATCTATCCTGCGGTGCAGTCCAGTTATCCCATCAACAAATTTCCCACCAGGGGCGCTTCCGCAGATGCTCCGAGATAGACACTCAAAGGGAGACAGACGACAAATTTCCAGCAGCAGGACACTGAAAAACGAGGCTGGCCTACCAGGCGGCAAAGAAAGGTACCTGCAGTCTGTGGTCAAGCTCCCCTCTGGGGACAACACTCGAGTTCACTCCACGCTGGGATAGTTATTCGATTAGGCTGCGTGTTATGCTGGCAACTCTATTCTTCAGCCTCGTGGCCCAGTAAACCCCCCGCTGGGAAAACTGTTAGAATTACCACGGGGAGCGAAAGAGGAAATCATCCTGGATCAAAAGCGCACGTTTCGAGAAAATGATGCAGCAATGTGCAGCGCCAGTGTCTCAAATTCCATCGTAAATCACGTCTAATTTTTATTTTTTTTTTTACCTCACTTAAGGTGCAGCTCTATCACGTGAACCAAGGAGTCGGATGAAATCCCGAAAGACCAAATTTGAGAACTGTCATTCATGAAAATCAACCTACATTTCTGACTAATGTCACATATGTCCATCTCTCCAAAACGACATATATATATATATATATATATATATATATACGTGGACAATCTTACACTTTCGCTTTTGCACATGGACACACTCAGCAGGGGTTAGCAGGAGAAAGGGGTGGCTGCGTTGGCCCGAGAGTTGACCTGCCACTCCATTGCTACCTGCTGATAAGGCACAAAAGAGCCCCTCGGCGAGCGGCATCAGGAAGAAAAGCCGGGCGGAGAGTGATTCAGCTCCGGCTTGACAGAGGAGAGGGCCCTCGTCTATCCTCCATGACCACTCTGTCATCCATGAATACTATTTACGCCACGGGAAGCCTTTTCTCTCGTCGCCCCCCCATCTTTGCCTCGCGCTCTCACTACATTCACAGGAACCCTCTGTATTCTGTCTCATCCTTCCCTCTCTCCTTTTGCCTTTCTACGGTCTAAATCAAGAGAGATGCTCCCCAAGCATTGCAAATTGATTATGGCACTAAACATTTATTACATGACAGCTGGGGGTCTTCATGCTGGAGATGTGAAAGAGTGGGAGCGTGCTGGGAAGAGGAATGCGGGCTCATCCTCATCATTATGATCACACACTTTGTCACTGCCGTGAGAGGACAGTGACTGTATATACATTTAGCGGGAACTGCTCGAAAACTTGGCAAACCATGATGATAACTGACTTCTCGCTGGTTATGTAGATTTACTTCAATAACTGTCGAGCAATTTTGGCAAGACTTATGCTATGTGTCAATGATAAAACCAATTATAGTGCTTCCCGGTAGGCGAGGGGAATTAAAAATATGTACAATCATCAAAATATATGAAAAACAGTTTTTTTTTTCTAAGCTAGCAGTTACAACCCTTTTGGCTCTGAGTATTTTGTGTTGCATGTAACGCACATTTTCCGCAATTCCACGGAGTATTCCACATATTGATGAGCATCGGTGCACGACATGCACAATATATAAAACAATTGTTTGCAACCTCAGTGAGTTGTTAAGCTATTGCTGAGACTCTGGATATCATTTTGTCCGTTATCACTAGTTTCGAAAGAGAGTGGTCGCAACAGTATTTGGTTTTCAGAGGATCATGTGGAGAAATAAAAAAGTAGCAACTGCCTCTGCGCTGAGTGTGCAAGATCATATTCTGCGAATTCAGATCGTATCATCATCGCGGTTCATAGAAGTAAAACCATCAAGTTAAATTAAACTTGCATAAACGAAACCTCTTTGTTTTGTTATTACCAAGGACCCGGCGAGAGAGCTAGATTAAGGGGTGACATCTTTTGAAGCCAGCTTTAAGTCCCGCCAGCGGCACCTTCCAGTTGGATAAAGGGATTGTACGTGGCAGGAGGAGAGTCCTCGGCTCTCCCAACACGCTACACAAAGGTACCGCCACTGGGTTATGATTAGTACATCATTGTGGTCAGCTGAGCTCTTGCTGTGATGGATGCAAGCTTAGACCAACGCCAAGCCAGGACTCAGCACACACTCTGAATAGAGAGCCGGAGCAAAAGAATACATAAAACGTCCATTCAGCCAGTCCTTGGGAGGCACAGGTTGCCTCTGTGGTCAATCTCCCTCTGTTATCCATCTCCTTCTGCTCCCGTTTTCACCTTGGTCTGTCAATTTGCTGAGGTATGCGAGTTCCTCAAAGAGCAAAAAGAGCGTGACAAGACGGGGGAAACGCTTACAGACTAGCTCCGTCAAAAGCCGCGTCACTCGGACCCGGGCCGGAGATGCCGTTCCTGCTTCGCTAAGAGCCTACATCAGCAAAAAGACAAAGGGAACCAGGCGATTATTATATTTAAAGAAAGGCTGCGGTGACTGCAAAAGTCTAAATGGAGTCATTGAACACGGTTTGTGAAGCGCGGGGTTAGCCTAGGTTCAGATGCAGTCCAATACCTAGCCATTGAATAATTAACCAAAAACGGCAATTAATCTTGACCAATGACAGTGTCTGAATAATGGGGAGTGACTCGTCATTGATGGTAACGTCCATGCTGAGGACACAGCTGTGCCACTTTTCCAAACACCAGGAAGGAGGGGCAGGTAGTTTAAACACAATAAATCAACTTCACAGGGTACAGTGATGGATGAATTGAGGACTGATGAGAAGGAGCTGATGGGAAAGTTGTTGTTTTTTTTCTGCTGACAGTGCTTTTCTATCCCCAAAGCAGGGTTTTCCCAAAACTTGGTGGTCGCACCCATGCTGGGCTTGAGTGAAATACCTCCTGGAGTTGCCCCGGACAACAAAATTTAATTGTTGAATTAGTCACCAGCTATAACTATAGCGAGGCTCTGACCCCCCCCCCCCCAAAAAAAATATTTTGCATCATTTCAAAATGAACTGGTAAATATCAGAAGCAAGTATCACTGTGATGATTTAAATCACCATATTGCATCACAGGTTATAATCACATTCAACAGACTCTACAACAATCTGAATATGATGATTTTCACTGTCATTGCAAAATCCATATATCATTTGCATTAAAGATAAAATCTAAAAAAAGAAATGCCACTTTTCCACTCTATCATCTTCTCCTCCCCCTTTTTTTTAATATTATTTCTTTTATTTTTTTTTATACTGTTTATACAATTTCCTACTATTATTTATTATTGTTATGTTTTACTTGAAACTCTGGCACAACAATTTCCTTTGGGATAAATAAAGTTGTTCTTATTCTATATACTGTCAATTATCCAGAGTCACAAAACCTCGATTTAAAATTTTTGATTTACATGTTACCGATTTACCGAAACTAAAAGTTCCGATATGCTACATACCGTTGAGTTTTTCAACTTCTTAATTTTTGAAATTGCTGTGAATGTCTAAGAAGAAAATGTTACAGTATTCATATAAAAGACTGATTATCCCTGTTTGCTTGCTGGGGATTTTGATATATTCCACACCAATGTAATACAAACTGATCATTAAGATATTTGGCGTTTGCCATCACTGCTTCACACTCTTGCCTCGAGTCAGTGTGTGTACATTCATTTGGTTAAGACTGACAGGCAAAAATTTTTAAAAGATTGACATCATAATGGAGCGTAAATATGAATCAAAGATAAAAAATACATTTCAATGTTTATCTGCAACATTCCTACAGCTGCTCCAATTATCCAGCGAAGCTTCGGG
Organism: Fistularia commersonii; assembly: GCF_037954325.1. Lineage (NCBI taxonomy): Eukaryota > Metazoa > Chordata > Actinopteri > Syngnathiformes > Fistulariidae > Fistularia > Fistularia commersonii. Next base: position 14,103,078 of record NC_141299.1, on the reverse strand, counting down.
CTTTCCGCCGCTGCAAATGTGCAATAATTTTACATCTGTTTACTCATCCAGGTGGTCAAAGCAGGTATGTAACCTAAAAGTTACTAAAGGTGCAATGCAAGATTGCGATATGATTTGATGAAATTTGAAAACCCAATATTGATTCTTCTCCGCCATCAAATAGTATCTCTTTTGTTGTAATACTTCACGTTGTAACGGTAAAATCATATTAAAACAGATGTAAGGTTTCGGCTACTTTTTTCAAGGCAGGTGATAAGCTGCTGAATATCCAACAAATAAGCAATTCTGATAATTCTCTGCAGAAAGCTTCGAGCTGGCTAATCTTCAGAGGAAAGGGAACGTACCGCCGAAAATCCTACCATTTCTAAATTGCAGACTGAAATTGCAGAATATTTGGCCAGTTATATAACACGTTAACTACACTTGTGCCTGTACTGAAAACTGTTAAGCACATTCACCTGAAACAACATGTAATCTGCTTGCAGGGAGGCATGTATGTGCATTTATTTAGTTGAAAATGCCAATGTTATTTCAATTGATGTCATTTTTTTTCACTTCTGGTTATTTTATTTTGTGAATCAATATACCAGTTTTCATGTGCGAAGTTCATGCTGCATCCACTCGCATCCGTCTGCACATTTTAAGGGCTTTTTGTGAGTTACTTTTTTTCTTGAAAGTGAAATAACAAATGGTTTAAGACATTTTAAAATCTAAACCCATAAGAGGCAGACTAGGTTGAGTGACTTTTGACCTATATTGATTCAATTGGCTTTACACGCCATATATAATGAAATATCTCTGAGCCTTAAAATTTGCAACATGCGACATTTTTTCTGCTTTCTTGTCCTTCCTAACTTCCGATAAGACTCTCACTTTCTAATACAGTGTCCCTCATCATCAAATTGGGCCATACAATGGTTTTGCAGTATTCAGCTCCTTGCAAAATGACAAACTGTAACACTTCACGTTGTTTTAACACAGTAGCAGTATGAAGTGGGAGCGGAGGGATCCTGGGAGCCTGCAGGAGGCAGTTGTGAGATGCGGCGGCGAGGGTTCAGGGGCGGTGTTACAGTATGTGGCAGACCCCTGGCACACACGCCATTTCCACTTTCCACGCTGCTCACTCCGCTGACACCGGGCTCCCCCGGTGCCCCTGCCTTCCTCCCTGCACTCCTTTGTGTGCCCACATAATCTCTCAGCAATGGGCGCAACGCAGGTGGTCCCATCCCTGTGAGGGCCCGAACTCCCCGCGATCTCCTATCTGTCTTTTTTTTTCTCCCTCCCTCTCCGCCTGCATCCTCTTCAGCCTCCGACGTGGCAACACAAAAAGACACCTCCTTGGCAGAGATAAACCTATTTCGGTGATGCCGAGGGGGGAACCGACACTCCCCGACTCTCCGCTCCTTGTTCCCTCGTCTTTTCTCTTAGTTTCCTCCTGGGAGAATTGTGTATCGTTGGTGTCTGAGTGGTGTGTATTTTTTTTGTGCTTATTTGCCAGTCTCATAGAGTGTGTGTGAGCCTGTGTGTGTGTGTTAAGAAGATTTAAATACCTACATAGCTCCGTGGTTAACCTGGGAAACGGAAAGAGGAGGAACACCTCCGAGATGATCCCTGGTAGGTCATCGCCAGTATCATGAGCTAGCAGGGATTTTTCGGCAAGAAATTTTAGTACGTCTGAAGCGACGTAAAACATTTCTGTCCTAATACCGTCAAGCGTGTTGCTAGAAGCTATTGTCATAATATGACCTAAACTATTAATACACAAATCCAGCGGAAAACCTCCAGGGTGAAAAAAAAAAAGGACATCCTGCCAAAATATGACAACGGCCGAACCACAAATTCATCTCTGCGCCGTCTCGGGACTCCGGCTTTACACTTTCCAAGTGTGACGTTGTTGAAATCAAGAACACTCATGACACAGATTTTTGTTTTTACATAGAATCCAGGACGGCGGACATTAAAAAAAGGGGATAAGAAATGGAAAAACTCAGCGTGTGGAAGTGTTTTTTGGCACTCCGGATATTTTCCCGTGTGGCCCCGGGAGACAAAGGTCTTCTCGGAAAAATACCTCAAAAGCCGACGTCATGTAAATACTTTGCATACTGCGTCTCACGCCCCGGCACCCACGGCCTCTCCCGAAAGCGTTCGCCGCCGCCGTTTTTTTTCGTCGGAAAGATTTGTTTTCCCGTCCCGTCACCGCGTGACACGCAATTACCTACTCGAAGAACACACGCACAAAGTCCGTACCGCTCAGCGGGAAGCCTCTAAAACGGTTCCTCCTTTGCCCTGACATCATTGTTATCGCACCCGCCTCCCCCTCAAACAAATCAGACATGGAAAATTGTCTGGTATTCCCCCCCCTGAGCACTTCCAATCATGGCATCAAAGGGATGACGCAAGGCCCGGACAAAATGGAAGCCATTATGGCTAATTAGCCGCTGCCCTTTTAAAGCACGGGGACTCGCCTGCTGCCGGGGCTCGGAGTGTGTGTCGGTGCAAATGCCAGTGACAGCTCCCACGCTACGGAGGAGGAGGAGGAGGAGGGGGGTGGAGGGAAGGGCGAGGGGGGTGGGGGGTGGAAGGGGGCGAATTAACTGGAAAGCATGCGTCCACTTTCTTTTTAAAAAATGCTTCCTGCAAATAATGGAGGAAGTGAGGGTGGGGGTCGGGGGTGCTCGGGGGAAAATTGGGGTAGGGTGGGCTGCACGCGATGAAAGAAGTTCCCTCTGTCCTTGCCACATGGGCATTCTTCAAGCTCACCCAAGTAGAACTCCAAGACAGTCTTCCCCGCACACAGTCTGCGCCCCACATCAACATTATCACACACCTGAATATCTGCCCCCACCCGATTACCCAACCTGTTCTCCACTCATCTGTCATCATGTTCCTATGGTTACAACAACCTTGAACCACACACACACACACATGCTCGCTCGCCCGCACACACAAATGATGGAAAAAGATAAGTGGACAGCGCGCACGGTTGCAAACACAGGGGGGGGGGAAACGCTCGGTCGCACAGCGGGCGGAAGACACACCCGTCGGCCTTCCACGGACAAAGCTGACGGCGTGGTTCGGTCGGGGAAAAAAAAACAAAAAACAAACAACAGCCATTTTTTAACAAAAAAAAAAAAAAAAAAAATGTTTACTGCAAGTTCTGTCAAGAGTTTGCGGGCTACGATTCCCGTCGTGAGACACACGCCGTACACCCCGAGCGCACTGAGGAAACCGTAAATATTCCCACACGCAGACCAAATAACGAGGGATAAATAACAGGATTCGGTTGAACTTTTACTTCATTTACGTCATTAAAATCCTTCCCGGGGAAAAACCTTGAAAGCCGATTTGCGGGCCGGGAGACCCGCGGAGGGGATACGATCGCCGCTCTTCATGTAACACATCTTTTCAAATATAAAGAGCGAACCTCGGGGTCATTATCAATGAAATCTAAACCTCGACTGATTCCACGGACGTGGGCCGAGGCCGGGGAACGCGGCGATGACCACCTGTTCTCCCGGTAGTTGCCTCTGTTGGCGGCTCGACATTCTTTCGAGCCATTACGGGCGAAACTTTAGCTTTCGCCAATTTCTCCCCTCGGTAAAAGAGAATCTATACTTTCCCATTTCAAAAGGCCACTTATACGTCTGTCTGCATGGGAGGAAATTGAGACAAAGAGCAAAGTGTCATCCGGTGGTTTCTGAAAGTATTGGAGTTTCTGGTGAAGTATCAAAAGAAGGATATCGGGCTTGTTTTTTTTTTTCCTCCTGAAACCAAAGCTACACGGGGATCTTCATTGTATCGTCTCACGGGAATAAACCGCCGACGACGTACCGCGGAGTTTAAACAAATGATGTTGAGAGAGGCTCCTCATATGGATTCCCTCAACCGGCTGTAAAAAAAAAAAAAAACGAATGGGAGAGGAGTCGCATTTATGGGTAACATGGTTACACTTTACTGCTCTGTGGCATTGAGGCAGAGGAGGGAGCGAGGACGCCTCTTTTGTTCGAGGAACGGCTGCAGCAGACAATGATCGAGGCGTGTGGAGCGCAGGAATGTTCCTACTGTAGACACTCTCGGAAGTCGGGTTTGAGGTTGCGTCTGTCTGCCGCTTTGTCCTTGTGTCACTGTGTGTCCATTTTCATGACAGATAGGACTGTGGGAAAAGTGCCCTTACAAACGGCGGCCATTGTCTACCCCGCTATTTACTTGTGGTGTGGCTCATTCCAATGATAAGTGATGGAGAGAACCGTAGATGAAACAAATTCAATCCACAGCGGCATTGTGACTCGCAGACATGAATCACTTCTGATTAGCCTCAAGCCGGCATAGCCGAGCCGTCAGGGAAGCCGCACAATCGCGCGGGGGCCTGGACGAAATCGGCTTTCGAACGGGCGCCAGCGCCAGCGATATTGCGGAGGATCTCATAAAACACTTTCAGAACTCGCTGTCACTGTCATCACACTGTCACCCATAATGGGCTCTGACTATTATTAATACAGGGCCCGAAGCTTCTAACTACACCCGAGAACGCGCCATAAAATATGTTAATCAAATCGGGCCCGTGGGGGCCCCTTAAAGGGAGCTTTAACACAAATTGAATATCAGTGATAGCTTCAGAGGAGGGGTCAGTCTCAAAGGGGGGAAGCCCTAACCCTGTTAGTCACACAGGTCCGGCCTCAGTGTTGCCGCATATTTCCAGTCAGTGTCAATTACTCTGATATCGGCTGTTGAGGGTCACACACAGCCGGCGCTTTGGGGGGGAACGGACCGCTCCGCAACTGGTGGCTCTGCGGTGGAGCAAGTGGGAAGATCGCAGTTGGCGTGTGCGTTTCCGTGTGTGTGTGTGTGTGTGTAATGAAAGATTACATGCTGTGGTGATTTTGTAATTTACAAAACAACGTCTCAGCCCCAGATATCCCGCACCAATCAGAGTGCATATTGGCTCAATAAGGAAGGACGTGAATGTGCCTCCTTCAGACCGGAGGATCGCATTAACCTAGATTTATGACGCCTCCGAAACAATTAGAAAAGCAGCAAATGGAGCCCGTCATGATGAAGTACCTCCACCCTTGTTGCCCAAATATATCCCCGCTGAATGTGATATAAAAGTTTATCCATCCAAACGGAGCTCAAGGAGTTGGCTTCGGTGCCTCGATTCCTCCAGATTACATCATAATACAGAAAACTGGCCAAAGTCGGATTAGAAATAAAAGCCTGGAAGTCAAATCGTGTAATACTGTATATTTTCACGGCGCAGAAAGGAATTGCATCTGTTTTTGAATATCCATTTTTAAATAGCCTCCTTTCAACAATGTGCTCATATTTTGGCGACGGTTACAAACGTGAAAATTTGGAGGCTGTGATTAGAGTTATTCAGAGGTTACACATATTTGGGAGGGACCCTCTTGCTGTGTCCAAGCCTCCAGATACACGCCGGGGTCAAAACAACGGGTAATGATGCAGAGGCGCGGACAGGTTCGTGGGCGGGATGGGGGACGTTACACGACATTAAACAAGGAGATTCATTTACAAATTACGAACAAATTAAAAGTCCGTGATTCCGACCGCATATTGGCAACGTCGCCGGCTCGGCTCCTGCGAGGGGCTTACGTCGTACCGTTTTCCTTTTTATTTCCTGCCTGTTCTTCACTAGATGCTTTTCGATGCTATCTAAAGCGAGTGTGAAGAGTAAAAACTGATTCTTTCAATTTTCACCTCACCGACCTTAACTTAACCGTTAGATGACAGTCTGCAGATTTGTTAACACATACCTGGGATATATAGTGTAGATGATTTCATTCAAAAAAAGAAATTACATTCAGAATTCATTCAATCACAATCTATAATCTATCTATCTGTATCTTACGATGCTTGTAGTAATCCTAGCTGTCATTGAGCGAAACGCGTGGTTCACCTTGAAGCGGTCGCCAGTCGGTCACAGGGCCGCATATACAGGACTGTCTCAGATAGAATATCTTCTGTAATGCAATTACAAAAACAAAAATATCATACATTCCGGATTAATTACAAATCAACTGAAATATTGCGAGCCTTTTATTATTTTAATACTGCTGATTATGGCTTACATCTTAAGAAAACTCAAAAATCCTATCTCAAAATGTTAGAATATCATGAAAAAGTCATTTTTGTTTTTTTAACTTTATTCTAATTTTCTGAGACAGTCCTGTAGAGAGAAACAACCGTTCATCCTCACGTCCACACTTAGTGTAGTGTACTTAGGCTGAACCAGGGAACTTCTTGCTGTGTAGCGGAAGCGCTAACCACGGTGCCGCTCCATTCATAATTCATAAATGATCATTTTACGAAACCCAGCAAGTTTAGACAGACAAACAGGCTCCCATACAACACACTGTGATTATCTATCAATCATATTGTAGATAATCATATTGTCATATTGTATCTTTGAACGATTGCCGTATTTGACCGCACAATACCGTCACAACACTTCACTAATTGTGGTAAGGTCTCCGATTGTTCTACCCACTCTCGGTGGCGATATTACAGCTCACATGTACATCTGTCTGATGCAAACTGGAGCGGAGATAACAAGGTCTGGTGGGAGTCTTTGAGAATACACTCCTCAAAGGTGAGGGTACATGGAAAGATGAAGTGGGAGGCGTGAAACGGAGACCATCGGAAAAAAAACAAACAAAAAAAAAAACAAAAACCACTCGGGTTTGGGCAAACACACATCACTCTTTCGCATGCAACAAACTCCTCATTGTGCGCAGCCTCAAACAATTACACACTCGCAACGACAGCTTGCTTTGTGTGCACGGCTTCTCTTGGTCCTATCTCTGCGGCCAGCTCATCTGCGTCTCCCGCCACTGGCTCTTACAAGGGAAAGAGGATTAAATGCAGGTCCACGTCACATTTCAGGCTGCCTTTTGCGTGGACGGAGCCGAGGGAGGTGGGATAATGCCATTTCATGTCTTTGAGCACGAGCATGATGCAATGAAGCTCAATGGATAAACTCTTAAGCGCAAACAGTGACCAAAGTAAGAGCCGGGTAAAACCGAAAAGCGACATGGATGGAAATTAAAATTTTTTTTTTTTTTTTTTTGGAATAAAATACGATTTCTTCATAAAAGTTTCAATAAAGCCAAGTTTTTGGGGCGATGTTACGAGGCTCATTTGGAGTTAATTTCAAGTTAATACTTCGAGGATGCCGGGAAAACAATCGTTTCATTGAAATGTATGATCACATTATTCTTACAATGACAATAAAAGCAGTGAATCTTGAACCTTAAAATAATCGGGAGCCGTATGTCCATTGTTGATATGAATCTTTGACTTCTGTGGGGACGATCTGAAACGTACAGAAAAGCTAATATCCCTAAAGATGGCAACATATGAAATTTCATCTTGTGACAGATGCCTGAGAAATTAATCAATCAATAATTAATTGTATTTGGTATCGTCAAATGTACGGCGGTCAGAGGGCGTAGCTTTCTAGTCGCGGGAATGCTTTCATTTTGAGAAGTTTGGTTTTAAGATCCAATATCTTTCTAATGACACAGCCAGGTTACAAAGTAAAGCTGTCTTGGAAGGACAATTCGATGTTCTACGATTAAAATAGTTTGTGTCAGCAATGTGAGAAGTGCAAAACAGAGATACTTTTTATATTACAAGCAGTTTAAGTCTTATCTGGCTGTTTTGTCTTGTAATGATTTTCAGTAATCTGCCAATAAAGAAAGAATCATTTATTATTCAAATAGGAACATAAGGATTTAAGCCGCTTTATATCAATAACGTACAATGATTCTGTCTTACATGAAGTAAAATGAATTTTGTGATAAAACATTAAAAAATACATTGCAAAGACTTTCTTTTTCGTGTGACGATGAAGATGGTAGAGCGGGAAGGACTTGGTCAGTAGACCTCCAACCGTGGTGAGATTCTATAAAAGCAATTAATTCATAATCTAACTCCAATCGATCAAATCCGGGGTATTTGAACACGGCGTACGACAAACTCAATGTCTCAATTATTTTTCCCAAAGAAGTCTTTTTCTAACAGCTTCCATGTTTATGTGTGAGGCATTAAACAAAAACCAAAAATAAGTCTGTGCCAAGAGTACCCTCAGGATGTCACACTCCTGTGCATGTGTGCATGCATGTGTGTGTATATGTGTGTGTGTGTGTGTGTGTGGCCTTAAAAGTCAACATTACATCATTAACGCCATTCTCGTGACTTTACAACAACACCGAGTGTGTTGATTTACCGACATCAACGAGCTGCCGCCATTCCAGCTCTGACAAAATGAAAAAAGAGCCGGGCATCGCGAGCCGTTTGATGTTTTCAAGGGTCAAAAAAAAAAATCTGGTTTCTCTTTCCCTTCTTCTTGAGGCCCAGGCAGGAAAATAAAACCTGCCACGCGAGGGCAGAGCTCGTATATCATGTGGCCAAACAATGTGTAAGTTGAGTGTGTTAGGGGTGTCGCTCTCCTGCCGCACTTTACAAGTCACCCTGGGCCACTTTAATTGATTTCAGCCCCCGCGTTCACGTGCAAACAAACACCGGGCGTGCTCAAAACACAGTCGGTAAGCTGCGAAAGCGCACGCTCGCGAGTACCCGTCAAAACCGTGGGCTCGGGCTCGGCGTTCACTTTCACACGCCCTGATGCACAAACAGAAAAACACTTGACCGAGTCAGCCGGTGTCGTACTGCTTCCCCTGAGATGCCACCTGTTTGCGCGTGGACTTGTTTGGATAAAATCTGCCAAAAAAAATGTATTTCAATTTTATGTTTATAATTGTAAATCTTATGAATAATGTCTTTGTTCATCTGTGTGTTTGACAGCTAATTTATATGAGTCAAGTGTCACACGGTATTATTATTATTTTTATTTTTTATTATCTTTATTTTATTTTATTTTTTTATTTGTTTTCCCCGGATGCTAAGTTTGAATAAGAATTTTGCCGGGGGTGAAGCTAATGCCAGAGTAGTTTGTAAAAATTTCATTGTTTTTTTTAAACCATTTAACATGACAAGGCATGGCAAGTATGTGACTGACAAACAATCGAAAATGACCGAAAAAAAAACCCAAAAAAAAACGGTTTGCAGTCGGGGGATGAAAAAAAAAAGAGTTTACTTCATCTTTTGTTTTCCTTATCTCATTTTTTTGATACATACTTTTCAATTCTGGTCAGAGCACTGTATAAATCATCGGGACAGCTCTGACCTCCAAAGTTTGGAAACTCTGACGCGTGAAAGAGAAAACTCAGAGGTTGTACATGAACGATGGCTTTGTGCGAAATATCAAAGCCGACCAAACTGTCACCATTGGCAGTTGTTTGGACGCTGGTGTGGTGGGAACTTGTTTGTCTTGGTGTATTTGTTTGTTGTGATGGTCTCTGAGGTGGGAAACCCTCCCACTCAATTGGCCTCGGGTTCGAGAGTAGCTAGAGGACAGGTCATACAAAGGCGCAGTGTGATGGGGTCATCACTGTCAATGCTCAGACTCGGGGGGTGTGCCAACTCCGTAAATGACGGCTTCGTATGGCTGCCATGTCCTGCTCTTCTCAAGTCACCGTGCCTTGGAGCCATTCACCGAAAAAAAAAAAAAAAAAAACCCTCAACAGCATGTTTACGAACCAAACCTGGGAGGATAGGCTATAGGGATGTAAAAGACTACTTCTAAAGGCTAAAGACTATAAAAGAAACAATCCGCCGACATCACATGACTACCTTTGCCTGAGTTCTTGTCCTCAAGTGTGTGTGAGAGACTGGGCTGGTGAGAAAAGCTGTGGATTTACATAGCAGTCTGCAACTTCAAACGAGGTGGCTGACATTTGAATGGGCTGGTGGTGGGAGCCTCTGGTGGGGTTTTGTCGCCATGCAGGGTGAGCCAAGGAAAATGGGCAAGCACACTGGTGGGATTTGTGTATAGACAGCTTGTCCTGTTTACCGAACCTACAGGTTACCATAGGAGCCCTGCACAAACTGTGTGCGCAGGACAAAGAGAGAGTGTGAGAGAGAAAGATAGAGACGCTGGAAGATGAAAACATAAACGGGGTATAACGTGCGGTGTCAAATGGGTGCTAAACCGCTCGGACCGCTGCTAAGAAAAGACATACCCTTGATGAATAATGTACTAATAATAGGGCGGTCGGATCCACGAGATGTCAATTTCTCGAAGCTCCCGGGGTCCGTTCATGACTAACGCCGCCCTTCTGCGAAATAAAAGCACGAGCCGAAAGGGTCGCCGCCGTAACGGGGCAGCGAACGCGCTCTCACGCATACACACTTTGTACTTAATCATAAGCCAATCTTAACCTGCGTAAGGCCGGTAATGAGAAGGATGTGAGTCTTAGCCGAAAGCTCTAAATACCCCGTTATGATCTCGTGCCAAAATCGCAGAGACGGAATCCTTAGCATTTGTTAAAGTTGGCAAATTAAATGGCCGACCTTCGCTCGACAATTAGCCGATCCCGACATGTCGAGCTCGTGCAGAAAAAAAAAAAAAAAAAAAATACGCCCGGGCAGCTGTGGCTAAACTTCACAACGCATCCAAGCATAACAACGTCAACATCAGGCGGTATAAATGTTAGTTCAGCACACAGGGAACCGAAGGGAAAAACCCCTCGCTCCTGAGAAAGAACACCTGTCTGAGTGAGTGTATACTCTGGAATGAGTGTATGCCGCTGGGAGGGAGGGAGGGAGGAACGCATGTGAGGGAGTGTGCGCACGTGTACGTCTGTATACAAAATCTGTGCAAATACCCACTCAGGGTCATACATAAGTCTAATACAAACTTAAATTACAGTTCTAACTTTTCCCTGTGCACGCGGGTCAGCATTCAGAGCGTATACGCGCGCTGATCCACCTACACAGATCCAGCACTCCCCTCTCGCCGCTCGCAGTTTTCCCTTTCCCTGCCTGGCTGCACTGCCGGCTGGCTCGGTGGCGGTTGCCCTGTCTTTTAGTCTATTTCTAGGCTCGGAGCCCAGCGCAGAGGCAGGCAGTCAGTCAGTCAGGCGGTGTGGTGGAGGGCAGAGGAGTTGATGCGTGTGTCAGAGAGGCGCTCTCCCACATTCCCCCGGCGGCTGGCAGCAGGCCGGGCCTGCGGAGGGGGGTTCGCCTCTTTCTCACGACCTCTCAGGTTCCTGCGCTCATCTGGGAGCTATTCATTTCCTGCCAGAAAACAGCCTTCCCCTGCAACTGCAGGAGGAGGGGGATGTAAGGGGATGGTGGCGAGGAGGTGGGGGAGTTTGGCTTCAAAATGAGTCCAGGGCTTGGTACAGCAAGCCCTGGGCTTAAATCATAAAGCTCTCGCTTGTCTGGGCTGCAATCAAAGACAGCCCTAGTGACGGGTCGAGAGAGAGCGTGAGCGCGAGTGAGAAGAACCATGAGAGAGAGAGAGAGAGAGAGAGAGAGAGAAAGAGCGAGGGAGAGTGGACCATATGGTAGCACTTAGGGAGCCAAAGAGGAAGCAGAGGAGGTTTTCTCCCTCCTTCTCGCTCCCTGCATGCACGCGGAGTGTGGGAAAAGTTAATGGACACGCATGGCAGCTAACCCCCTGGTCATGTTGTGACATGTGTGCGGTCACTGCGGCAGCTCGGCCACTGCACTGGGTAATTGGAGAGGCTCGTAAAGCTGTTCTCCGGAGGGGGAAGAAACCGCCGAAGATGTCGGCGAGGCGGGGTGGGAGGGCTCGGCAGCTGGGTGTTGTCCGGGTCACACCACGTGCCTCCCAGACGTCCTGCGTCCAGCTGTGGCCCCTGGGCTCGGGGCAGGAAGCTCGGCGCTGGTTGGAGCACAGCTGGAATGCTCGGTGAACGCTCTGTCTGTGTGTGTGTGTGTGTGTGAATCACTGTTTGTGTGGAGATGCTCTGACTCACAGGAGATCGACTGTTATCTTGTGTGGTAGCTTCTACCCCCTACACACACACACACACACACACTCCCCACTACCTCACACACAGTGCCCTTTGGCCAAGCATTTCCTCATCCAGCACCCCTGCACAAATACACACACACACACAAGAAGAAGACACATGGCTCCAATTAAACATGGATGCATGGCCCCCTGTAAAAAGGTGTGATGAAAATTCAAAATGATGGTACTTATCCACACTTTGTGCCTCTTAGCACATTGATAATTGCAAACACCTGCACCCCCCCTCCCTCCCCGACACTCCCCCTTCAAAGAAGGGCCACACTCGGATAGCTGGAGGGGGCGCGTACACCTGGGCAGAGCAGAGCGCTACCACATGGCTCGGTGGCGAGGTGTTTAACATGCGCTTCTGCTGTCAGCCCCCCTGCCGCCGCCCGCCGCCATCAAGGAACTCCCCTCCGCTCAAATTAAAGACACAACCCAAAACGACTCTTTGTGCCGGTACGTCCGAAAATGGATGTTGCCGCACATGTGAAACCTGAATCCTAATGATAATAATGATGAGGAGGATTTCCTCTGAGAAAAGGACTTTGATCAGTTCAAATTGGTAATAGTCCAATAGGTTATTCTATTAGAATATGGGAAAGATCTGCCGTTGCGTACAAGACTATCTCAGTCACACCTGATCAAACAGAGCCGAGAGGCTGCTAAATGACGATATCGATAAGGGTTTTATCAATGAAAACCCCTGCGGTTCCGCATTTGTTTTAGCTTTGTGGATCATACACAGTAAACTGAGGTAGTGTCCTAGTTAGGGATCCAAAAAGGGGGCCCCGGCTGCGCGCTGCTCCCTTTCTCGTCACCGCGTTCTCTTTTACAAGCCATAACAGCTTGTGGTTGATTCAGTTTTCAGCTTGTGAGTCTGGACGTAATTTTCACGGCGAAATGTGTTCCCGGAGACACCTACTGCGGTGGGAAGTACCTCGGAGTACTTCTGAGTACTCTGGGAGGTGTTGGCATGTGTGTGTGTAGACAGATTCTGTCGTCACAACAGTGTCTCAACTATACAAGATGCAGCCAAAAAAACTTTTCAGGTGTGTTTTTCGAGGGGGGAAAAGGAAAGGCCGGGAGTGGAAACGGGTTTTTGTGTCTGGACGCTCACTAGGCACGACACACACACACACACACACACACACACATCGCATCTCTTGGATCAAATAATACACAGTAAAACTATACAGGAGTAACTAGGATTCGGACCAAAGACATAATCAAACTTGTTAAAGAACCTTTAAAAGTCTGCGGAGGTTCTCTGTCATCCAGGTGAAGGTGAATTCTTGTCGAAATCTTCTTGTCGCAGCAACTGGACCTGAATGTCTTCACTTGAAGACGTTTCGCCCCTCATCCGAGACGCTTCTTCAGTTCTGTTGCCACGACAAGATTTCGACAAGAATCTTTGAAAGGCTAAATACATTTAAGAAGCGGTAAGCTGTAAAACAGTGATTAAAGAACCGCCGATACAATGAAGCGTAAATCTTCTTTTCCTTTCGGCTGCACCTTCAGGGGTCGCGAACCAACTTCCTCCATCTAACCCTACTCTTTGCACGCCTTTCTCTCACACCAACTAACTTCACATGCTCTTTCGCTGTCCATAAATCGCCCTCTTCGGTCTTCCTCTAGGCCTCCTGCCTGTTAGTGCCGACAATAAAATGAAGCATGATTAATAAATCTAAAAGACAAACAAACAAAAGGTTCTTTTGAATCGTGCGAGAATCACACCCATCGATAGTATGATCGTCTTTTTTCCCTCTACTAAATAGACAAAACTTAACTTGAAAAGTTAATATTTCTCACCCTGCTTGTTGAAACGGGGTGCGTTCGCACCCACGATCGACGGTAAAACTAAAATGCACGTTCGGCATGAATGGCGCTTCCCCAACAAGGTTGGCACTGACCGACAGGCCTACTTTTGACTTTCTCATTCATTCAGGTTTTACTGTTCCTGGTAAAAACAGGGCCTGGCTTGAAGGCGCGCTTATTGATCCGCCTCACGCCAATCGGACCGCAATGCGCATCGGGGCTGCTAGATGGCGCTAGTGACTTCTGAAAACCCCCGAAACTTTCCGCGGATGAGGAGAAACAGCAGCAACAGACCGAGAACTGAGGTACCATTTTTTTTTTTTGTGAGAGAAACTAAAAGCAGGAATGGCTCATTAAAAAAAAAAGAAAAGGAAAAAAACAACAAACAGCTACCCCACAAAAGCAGTTCTCCGCGAGTGGAAGAGACGCAGGTATCAAGCGCACTTTTGTTTCAATGTTGGACCAAAAAAAAAATTTATTTGTCTTCCAAAACGAAGAACAGCATAAGCGCGTCGAACATATCTTTGGCATCAAACGGTAAGAAAGACAATTCAAAATTGTATATAAATCAAAACGCAGTGAACGGACTTCCACAATACAAATCTCATTTCAATATGAACTTTACTCCCTTGTTAGCTGTACAAATATAGTGCATACTCTTTCCATTTTACAAGAAAAAAAAAACAGATTTAAAAACAACTTTTTTTCCTCCTAGCATTGAACAAAGAAAGAACTAGTAAGTGTCAAAAAAAAAAAAAAAAAAAGTTTTTCTTTCGTTTAGAGTTTTTTTGCGGTTCCCGGCTTCACCAGGGTCTCCACACCGAGTCCGTGTTGCCCGACGGGGCCCCGGGGGACACCGCCGCCGGTACGGGCACCGACGTGCCGACGTTGTTGGCGTACACCGGGATGACTGGGCCGCTGGGCGTGAACGCCGCGTTGGGTATGAGGAAGGCGAACTGTCCGTCTGTGGCCGGCACGATCTGGAAACCGCCGTACACTTTGGTGGCGTCCGTGGGGAGCGCGGCCGGCGAGGAGCCCCCCTTGCACGGCACCGCGTTCATGGGCAGGACCTGCGGGGAAGAGCTGGGGATCTGCACCATGGACTGGCCGAAGGAGGGGTGGGTCGGCCCGGCGGCTGCGGCTGCGGCGGGCAGCTGATGCTGGTGCTGGTGCTGGTGTTGGTGCTGGCTGGGGTAGTTCATGGCGTTGATCTGGGTCATGCAGCTGGCCAGGTGGCCCAGCAGCCGCGTACGCACCTCCGTGTTGACCCCCTCGCAGGTGGAGAGGAAGCGGGTGACTTCGTTCATGCACTCGCTGAAACCGGCGCGGTATTTGCCCAGGACAGTAGGATCGGTGTTGAGTGCCGCTGCAAGGAGGAAGGGGGGGGGGGGGGGGAGGGAGGGGGTTGATGATGATAAGCAGGCTTAAAAAAAAAAAAAAAAAAAAGGGCAGCTCTCATGCAGAGGAGGGGTGCGGGGTGGGGGATGGGGGGCAGCTGCGGGGGCTTACCGGTCATCTGAGCTCTCTGGAGGTTCCGGAGATGCTTCACGGTCATCTCCAGGATGTCCGCCTTCTCCAGTTTGGAGTGTCTGGAGCTCTGAGGAGATGGAAAGACGCACGGGGTGAGGATCCACGCGTGGTGTGGCGTGAGGCTTCCAGGCACCGCCAGGTAACAAGCCCACCCCCTTCTTTTACGCGCCACCGTGGACCTACTTACATCTTTTTTGAGCGCGTCCAGGATGAGGGTTTTCAGCTGGCCAAGGCTCTCGTTTATCCGGGCTCTTCTCCTCTTTTCCATTATAGGCTTGGATGACTGAAAACAAAATTAAAGTAAATAAATAAAATAAGATACGCTGTCACATCTTGATGAGAATTGATGGTGCGTGTGGGGGAAAAAAAAGGTGGAAAAAAAAAACCGGCGCTTGCATGAAGAGCGCCGCCGGTTTCGGAGGAGGGGGGCTGGGGGTGGGGGGTGTCTGCGGGTTCCGCTCACCTTTCTGTGCTCCGAGGCTGTCTTGGGCTTATCGGGCGTCGTGTTCATGCTCGCCGGAGTCGCGGCGACCGGAGAGGAGGAAGTTTTTTCCATCATATCGGCAGGCATCTTCTTTATTGGAAATATCCAACAACACCAAAAAAAAAAAAAACACAAAAAAAAAAAAAACACGGTAAATTACGGTCCTCTGGCACGTTGGGGGGGAGGGGGGATGAAGATGTGGGATATTGACGAGTTCTCTGTCGTCGTCCAACGAGAGAGTGAGAAAAAAAAATGAAGGAATCCTGAGAAAAGTGGCAGGTTAGAATCCGCTGTGCAGGCGCGCCGGCCGCGGACGCTCGGTCTCTGTTGGCTCCGCTGCGTGTGGCTCCTATTTATATCTCCCACTGCACGCGAACGGCTCGTGTGAAACTTCCCCAACTTTCTTTCCCACAGTAACTTTCCACCAATCAGCGCGGGGGACACGCGGCCCGAGGGAGGACGGCTCGTGGTCGGCGCCCTCCCATTGGCTGCTGGGCGGCTGCAGCTGGCGGCCAATGGCGCGCGGCCCGGGTTCAGGGCACAGCCGGGGGAAGCGGCCTCCGGTCTTCAATCATCGCGGCGTTTACACATGAAGAGCCGGAGCCGCGCACCGGGCACCGCCGCCGGGACTCTTTATCTCCCAGACAAGTGATAATGGGACACACACACACACACACACACGCACTGCCCCAATACAACTTTTACATTAGATAGACATCGGACACACTTCCGCACTAAAAAGAGGCGGCTTGATGAAGAAGCGTCCGACGCTCCCCTTGGCTTCCGGCTGGGTAACTTCCGTGGTAAAAAAAAAAAAAAAAAACAACAACCCGGACGGTGGTTTATTTTGAAATAAAACTGAATGATGCTGGTGCTATGACAACTTAGAAAGCACACACACACACGCGCGCACACACGCACGCACGGGCGGTCGGCCGCCAGACGCGGCGGTGATCCCGCGGAGGAGGAGGAGGAGGGGGGTGGAATTGGAAGCTTGGAGCCAGCCTCCGGCCTCCAGTCTCCGGCCTGCAGCCTTCCCTCCTCCAGCCTCCCTCCTCCAGTCTCCAGCCTCCGGCCGCCGCCCCGGACGCCGCCGCCGCCGCAAACCGTTGGCATTTCATCATGTGTCGGTGTTGTGAAAGTGGAACGCGTGCCAGAATGTTTTATGAGGTTTGGCCGCCGGGCTGCCGGGGGTGGCGGAGGTGGTGGTGGTGGTGGTGGTGGGGCCGGGAGGAGGACGGGGGGGGGCGCCGGGGAGGGGATGCTGCTGCGGCGGCGGCGGCGGCGGCGGCGGCGGCGGTGGTTTACATTAGAGGGGAAGGTAAATAGCAGCTGCTGTTTTAAAAGCCTGGGAAAACCACGCCCACCGGGCGAGCTGGATCTGGCTCCCTTATCGGAATGTGAGCCAGAGCGGAGATATTTCTGAGACCGGGGAGCTCACACGATCTGCCGCCGCCTCCTCCTCCTCCTCCTCCTCCTCCGCCTCCTCCTCCCCGCCTGTGGTCGCCCCCACAGTGTTCAAGGCTTTTTATAGATTTCGGGGTCGTAATTTCATTTCCTTATCTTTATTGCGGCCGGACAGAGACGCGCGGCAGCGGCGGCGCAGAAAGAAATATGACCCGTAATTGTGCGTTTATTGACGGCCGGCGGTCGTAACGCGTCACGGGGAAGAGGGGCAGAGGAGGGGGGGACAGCCGGGGCGCCGATACGTGGGAGTCTGGCGGGTCTTTAAAAGCTTTAAGTCATTTGATTCCGGATTCTGACACCCACACCCAGCCCATAACTTCCTCCACGCACACGAGGAAGTGTGTTCCATTACGCATATCGGTAACTCCATCTCTCCGTATCCGTCCAAATCAACACACACGCAAGATTTATCACTTCCAGGAAAGCGGATTTCGCCACGGCTCCGGAGCCCGTCGCGTCCCAGCGCGGAGCTCAGACACCTCCTGATGCCGCAGAGACCGCGACACGTGGCGCGCAGACGACCGGGGGGAAGGCGCTGCTCTCCCCGGCATGCCGCCCGAGACTGCGGGGCGTCGCCGGCGGCTCTCCGGACTCCCGGCTCCACGCGTGGGTATCGCGAGGAGGGGGTTTGGAGGTGGGGTTGTGCCACGCGAGCGGACACAACGACACGGAGCAGAGTGTTTTTGCACGTTACGTGATATTTACCACGGCGTGAGGCAGAGAAACTGCTTCACGGTGATACCACACACACTCACACACACATTCAGACGCGAAAGCGGTGCGTAAAACCCGCTAATCTCCCGCAGCCTTCATCCTCCGAACCATAATAATACCGCCTCTGTCAAACACATCACTAACAGCTCTCATTGCGTGAGCATGCGTGAGTGCATATGTGTGTGTGTGTGTATGTGCGGTGTGTGTGTGGGGGCACACCTGAGTAATTTTTCTCCTGCACTGGCACTGATAGAGAGCAGCAAAACAGATGTATTGATGTGTGGCAGGCAGAATGGAGGTTTAGAAAAAAAACATCCTCTGCCTGACTGACTTTCTCACGCTCATGTTGCAAAAAAAAAAAAAGGTCTCGGCGGTGAACTGAGCCACAGAGTCATGGGTCTCTTGTGTGTCCCTCCCTTTGCCAGAGCTCAACATCTTATCAGGCGCACCTGGCCAGAGTCAGTCCCCTGGCTGCTACCTGCTACTGTGTCTCAACTTCTCTATGGGGAGAAATCATTGTGTGTATGTGTGTGTGGGTGTGTGTGTGTGTGTGTGTGGGTGGGCGGGCGGGGGTAGGGGGGGTTACAGGAAGCAAGGCTCCATGGTTTGAAGGCTTTCAGTCACAAGCTGTTGCAGGTTTGGTATCTGGAAAAAAATCCCCTCTCTTGTACCTGTGATGGTCCTCCTTATCCTTCTTTATACTTCACCATCAGTCTTTTAATATCTTTTTCATATATATATATGTATATTATATATTTTCATATATATATATATATTACCCCTATGCCCCCCAATTCTTTTTCTCATTATCCCTCTTTCCCTTTTATGATTACACCCTTTTTCTAAGGACCCGAGTCTTTATTGAACCTTCTTGACCATGGACTTCCAAGCACGGCAATAATGCATGCCGATAGAGATATAGTGGGAGTAAAGTGTGTGTGTGAAAATGACAGATACTGTGCTGGAACAATCGGCCGCACTGTCACAACCGCAGCTCGTTCCTTAATGTGTAAACCATTGATCAGCCTCGCCGCTGCCAGCCTATTCCTGGGCGGGATGAGGGGCAAAAGCCCGCACTGGCATTTAGGCTCCATTACAAACAGGTCAGACAAGTGGGAAGTAACTGGTTAGGCAGACTGGCCCTGTATGGAGACGTGCACGGTAGTTTATAAGCACGAGCTACAAGTTGAGTTGAGTGCACCCTGAGCTGAGAGGCTGGCGTGAGGACGGTCCATGATTATCACAGGGCAAAGAACTTTCTCGGCGATCTAAGAAATGTGAAAATGGCGAAACCACAAAAATCAAGTCCGTCACGCACAGTTTTCCTCTTAAAGCACCGCAGGAATGACATTACATGAGGAAAACTTGAATCTGTAGATATTGTAGCATTTTAGTTTGACGGTAAACATCCGTTTAATAAGCAACAGTTGTTGTTGGCCACAGCCACGCCACACAAGCATGCAATACAACTAACTGTTCCCGCCCAGTTCCAGGTAAAAAAAATACAACGCAGAATTCCTTGCATCCCCAAACCACACCCACAAAGTTCCCAGCAACCCCAAAATCACACAGAAAACAAGCATCCACATAAACCCCAACATTCATGACTCGCTACAATATATTACTAATACAATTGGTGTATAGTATGTATAATTCTCTCGCAGGCAGCATTGAACAACGGAGAGGCTCAGAGCCACCTGATCAGCGGCACGTGTGCTGTTTGCAGACACCTGTCATGTAGCACTGATGTAATCATTTATAAATAATTGCAAGAATAGAAATAGCTATTCAGATTGGCAGTTTTAACATTATTTAATGCCATCCATTAGTTCATGACGTATACAGTGAATGATATCCGAGCTGTCGGGCGAGAGGCGACGTGCACCCTGGACTGGTCGCCAGTCAATCGCAGGACCACATATATCAACAAAAAAAAAAAAAACATTCAGTCACTCATTCAAACCAGGGTCCTTTGTGCTGTGAGGCTGAGGTGCTAACCATCACACCGCCCATGTTTGTGATATTAAGCATAAACATATCATAGCGCTAAAAATTCAATGTTTCACTTTAAACAATACTGAAATCCTACATTTGCGATCAATGCTAAATTGTACCTCACATTATAGTATTGTGACATAACATAATATCGTGAGGTGGGCCTTAAAGAAAACTTACAAAAAGAGGCTTATAGCAATCGGTACTGATTTTGGATTGCTAAGAGAAGAGAGACAAATTAAGTAGACCAGAGTGTGTGTGTGTGTGTGTGTGTGTGTATCATCCCAGCGTGACTTGAATCTGAGTTATTAGTGGGAGTGGAGTAGGACCTGTGCTCAGCTGCTGTTAGCGAGGCCAGCCAAGGCTTGGAGAGCAGGATCAAAGCAGCGACAAAGAGAGAGAAGGAGAACTGACAGATCCTCCAAGCAGAGAGAACAGAAGGAGGAGAGCGGAGAGGAGATGAGGGGGTTTGGAAGCTCTCCAGATACAGATGCACACATCATTTACCTCTCCTTGCATAAAAGCACACACACGCATGTTTGCGCGCACACACACACACACACACACACACACACAGTGAGGTGCCTGGAGCAACCTGGGAGCCAGGAAAACAATAAGTACACTGAACGTACTGACGATTGCTTTTTCTCACACAAACAATACAGTGAGATCAGCGTGGGTCATGGTTAGCCTTGCAGACACAGGCGCTGGGGTCCGTTTTGGCTGGCTACAATAGAGAGAAATGTTTTAAGGCCTCAGTGTTGGGCTGTAGACCGGAGCCTCCCCAGGCGGCTGCCACTGCCTCCTTCCACTTTTCTCCACTTCAGAGACCAAGATACACACATTTCCTTTAGGGGTCTCTCTCCCTCTCTCTCATTTGTCGGTTTCCCTCTTGCCTACCCCCCCTCCGCTCCCTCCTCCCCGCCCTGACTATCAGCAACTCCCTCTGCTTCCCTCCATCCACGTCACTTCTTCGTCTTTCCTCCTTCCCTCCATCTGACCCGCTCCTTTTTTCTGGTGCCTCCCGGAGCATACTGGCTCTATTTGCATGTGTGGGGGAGGCCGTGCAGCAGTGGAGGTTGAAGGTCATGGTGAGTCAAACCCAGCAGCACTGGTAAAGAAGCAGTTAGGGAGAGGGCCAGTGAGTTGGCCTGGGTCTCTTGTTAGCATGCCTGAGGCTGAAGCACGCTGGGAATACTGCTGCTGCGGGTAGTAGTGATGGTGGGGGTGTGGACAACTCATGCAAATGCAGCATAACCAACATTTACTGGATGCTTTTTCTGTAGACATACTGCGCATTTGAGTTTGAACTGTCTAACTACAGGACATTTCAAAAACAAACAGCATCAGATTTGGGTTAGTTGTTTTGAATTCACACCGGAATCATTTCATTAAATGCTAATGTGTTGCCATCCTATGCCAATACATGCATTGATGTAAATTATGTTTACCTTTATCTGCCTAGAATAGTCACTGGAGAAAATAAAAGCTGGACTTGCTTCTTAAAACAAGAGATTTTCAGCCGGTTTCAAAACATGATGTTTCTGCTCAAACCTTGAAACAAATTTGGCCCTTTTGTCTCAAGCATACAGGAACTCGGGACTACAGACCGAAGAAATTCAAGTCCAGTTGCCATGACGAGAAGATTTCGACAACAACGGGACTATGGAGTGTGTGAGCACCGGGACATCTGAATTGCAGGTGCAAGAAACCTCCCCATTTCCTGCTGAGGAGACAGTTTGTTGACTGAAGATAACACTAGTCTTTGAAGAGGCAGAAGCAGCAAAGGCACACACACACACACACGTGCACACACATACACACACCTCGCTAAACTGACAGCTTGATGCCGTGAATCATTATCTCTAATAGGCGTAGGTTAGTGTAAACAAACACATTCAGAGTATTGATGCAGATCTTTCCCATGCACTCAACGATATCCCCGATCATACCACCCAGATAAAACGTGTCACATTCAGAGTTTACACATATTTGCATAAAGGTCAGGAGCTTAAATACTCTAGTGAGGATTAGCACAGTAAAGCATGAGAATAATGAAAACATTTTGTCTTTTCTACGGCATTGTTTGAGGAAAACAGACTGGGCGATCTTGACATTGTAGCTGCTGCATTAACGGTATCTCATAAATCTGGACAGTGATCTCATTGAAGATGGAGACTAATTGAAGGAGATGTGTATCTGTGTGTGTGTGTGTGTGTGTGTGTCAGTCGCAAAGGGACTACAGCATAATAAGAGAATTTTAATCTTGACTATCGGAGATATAGAGGATTCAAAATGTAGGATGCTCATTCTCACCTTAGTACTCTGATCACCAGCGACATGCCATCGACACAGAAAAGACCAGGCATGTGAGGTATGTGTATTTAATAAATCGGAATTTAGCCCAAAACAGACTTTTCATTCCCGATGAGAAATGAAAAATACACCGACAAAATGCAAGACAAAGTGCATCAAAAAACAACTGTGTTAACCATTATCGAAGCCAATGTTTCAAAAAAATTGCTAACATATTGAATAAAAGAATCAAACAAGCTCAGACAACAAAACATCTTATAAAGTATTAACCTGGTGTCGATTTAAGACGACTTGCAAAGAGTTTACTGCCAAGCCACTAAACCAAGGAGATCCCTACAGTAGAGGGCCAGAGATCAGGCGGGAAAATCCAATCAAAAAGGCAAAACAAAATAGTCAAATACATTCAAATTACAATCCAACTTATCAGCAAAATGTCCATGGTATTGAAAGGAACTAACTACTGCAATGCTTCTTGAATGTCTGCCTGCAAACGCTGTCCTGGTGGATATTTGCACTCGTCTGCCTTTTTCTGAACACACAGAAAGATGGAGCAAGTCAAACCCTGGGTCTTTGATGGTGTGTAAACAGAAATGTGTTTTCCTGTATTGAAATTATGTGTAATGTTTCACAAGAATCAATAGAAAAGCAATTGAGTATCAGTGAGCCCCGCAAAAATGCAGACATTTCCCAAATAAATTATCCTATCTTGGCTGAACACAAGTAACCACGGAGAGAAAATCCATCAAAATATTCAAACATAAGCGAAAGGTATGTAATAATAGGACAATCTGACATGACTAACACAGGAACATTGAATGGCATTGAAGTTAACTCATATGGAAAATAGCAGCAAAGGTTTGGGTGAAATGTTTCTCCGTATGTGAAGACGACTAAATTAAAAAAGAACCCCCTTCGCATTTTACCACAGAGAATGAATCGACATGGCATCATCGCCCCATCTTTTTGTCGTTTTCGTCCGATTCATACTCCGTGTCGGAGAGCCGCTTCGCCCAACCGATCGCGTACTCTACTTCAATCGAGAGCATCTGTTCGAGTACTACAGCCGTCCATGACCCCTGACCTCCCTGGAGGGAAGAATACTAAAATGACGTTCCACCCGGTGAATCAATGGGGTATTAGGTTATTATCATTCAAACTAACTTGATTCTAACTAATGACTTGAAGAATAATTCATCCGCTCTCCGGTGGTTTCCTCCAGCCAACCTGGTAGGAGGAATAGCTTGCCGCTGCAAGACGGCCCTGGGACGCCCCAGAGCCCTTTTTCTACTCCTACCTGGGCCAAGGCCAACCTTATCAGACAAGAGGGCCTGAGGATTACCCTCCCCCAGAGCATTAGCCTCCCTTCTGTAGAAAAGGGGCAGCATCTCTCCCTCCTCTCTTCCACCTCAAGCCCTCGCCCCCCCCCCCACCCACCCACCAACCCACCCTTCGGCCCTCAGCACTCCACCTTTCCCGTGGGAGTTTGCAAAGCCAGGATAACCTTGAGACCTCAGCTGGTTGGCTGCCAGAAACATTAAAGAAATTCCCTCCTTCCCTCCTTTTGTCTTTCTATCCTCACCTCTCCTGTGCACCCCCGCCCCACCAACCCTCAAGGCCTCCTCCTGATCATCGGGACATTACTCCATTTTTTTTTTTTTTTTCCTTCGGCGCGCCCCTGCTTTTTTTTTTTTTTCTTTTCCCCCCTTCCTTTCGTTTTCTGGCACTTTTTTGCCTTCTTTTTCTCCTCCAATTGTAACCAAGATTAGTCCTTTTTTCTTTCTCCGTCCCTCCCTCATTTCCTCCTTTCTCGTCTTCGACAGGAGAGAGATGGTGGGGGCTCCGGTAAAGTGAAAGAGAGGGCTGTTCACTTGATCTCCAGCAACGCTGACTATTATTTGTAGATTGTTGAGCTGCCAATTCAAATTTAGCCAGCCCTGTTATCAGGCCAAAAATAGACGCCTCATTTGAAAAGTGGAAATCAAACTGTCCCGACAGGAGGGATGACTGACGTTGATTGCAAACTAACTGGTTCGGTGGCAGTCTGCACTTTGTTTGGCTTTTGTCTCATGCCTTTCTCACCCCTTCGTTGCCAAACTCCCCATTCTCTCTGTTGGTTTCACGGCTGTCATATTCCTTTAGTGCTGCAAAGGTCAAGTGCTGCTTGCTGCCTGTGAGATCTAAGGGATATTCAGCTGCCCCCCTCTGCCCTGCTCCGTGGCAACAATGCATCTTGAAGCGAGCTCCCCTGCACCGCCACCAGCCAGCAACAGCAGCGGTAGCGGGCCAGGTTGCAAAGGAATGTGTTTATCCCCTGCAGTTAGTGCCCTCCTTTCATGTTCCCATCTCCTAGCTGATCTGTTTTCAACGCGTCACACCGAGGGGCCCCGTTTTCCTGCAAGACGGCGGCGGGGATCGGTTCCCGATGTTTACGGTCAAGAGAAATGATAAGTAATGAAGAGGATGAGATGGGAAGAACATCAAAGAAAAAGTGTTGATTTACATCAAGTTGAAGTATATTTTTACTCAATGCTTCTTCTTCAGTTACAGTAGATTGCCTTCAGACATGCTGTGTTTTTTATTCCGGGGTATGAAACCGATGCTTTCACGTGGCCCTCAGATTTCAGCGAGGAAACTAAGAAAGTTTACAAATACACGGGAAGGGCTTTGTAATTCTTTCCCATGACATCACGGCTGAGGAAGCCTCAAGGGGCTGTGAACCGAATCCTTTGTCTCTCCGTCTCTGTCTCCTTCTCCCCGTTTCATTCATTCTTTCTCTCCCCGACTATTTTCCCTCCCTCAAACACACATACAGTGTGAGAGAGAGGGAGACAAACACACAGACAGACGGATGAAGTATTACCCGATCAATCGGCCTTCCAGGTTTCATCGCGTTTCTTTTGATTATCACGGCGTTCTAACGGTCTCTCCACCCCATCGCCTCTCTTGACTGCAGCTCACGTCGATGACTTTATGACTCTATTGCTCGGCATCATAAAGCGTCACCCTTTAACCGACGGATGAGCCGACTAACATCTCTGTACAATCACAGGCCTGCTGGCTAAAACTCTTGGCCCCGTGCTGCAATCAGTTTCTCTTCTCCACCCACTCAGGCTCAGAAGTAACTGGTAGGCAAAGGATTATGGGAAAGGCCATTGACATGTAAGTGGTTGGGCTAAAGTCAAGTGCTTCAGCTTTAACTTTGATTTCCGAGATTCAAAAAGGCAGGTTTGCTCACCACAGTTCCCCGAGGGCCAATCGAGGTGGATGTCTACTGTATGTAATCTTTATTTATTTAACACAGAGTCCTTTTGCGCCGACTTATTCTATTCAAACCGTCCACCTCTCAAATTAATCAGTACTGGATAAAAAAAATTCCTTTAGGCAACTGTGGCAACGTGTCAAAGGTTGTGAGTTTATTTTTGAGGAGAAATAAAGCGAGTCAACAGTTGTTATGTGACCCGTCTTTACTCAGAGTGGTTCAGCGATGAGATTGGTTGAGAGGTTATTTTGAAATGCATTAACCTGTCTTCTATATCTTATAAATATAAGGTCTGTGATGAATGAAACCCGAGGTGTCCAATAAAGAAGACAAAGTTTTTCTTTGATATTAAATACTATAAACACTAAAAGGTATTTGCTTTACATCCTCCACAAATGCAACTAAACAAGTTTGAATAACGTGTCAAGTAGTCATTCAGTTCGGAAATTATGTCTAGAATATGAGTGCTGCATGTCCTTGCTTTCTGTCAAAGCTATTGTCACGTGACAGTCGATGCACATGATTATGGGAAATGGTTCTTCGTTTACACCTGTCAGATCAGTTGATTTACTTTACTAAGATGGTAGGGTTGAATTTTTTCATCAGTTTTCTTCTTTTTTTCCCAAACAGTGCCAGGGCTGGCAATGTCTTCACGAGATCTTAAATGCACGATGTGTTATGGTGGTACTTCTTATCTCATTCAAATTGTATTATATTACAAAGTAGTAAATGGATAATGGGAAATTTTATTAAAGTACTTAAAACACTTACACACACTGTTGAAATGTGGAAATGACCATGCAAGGTGCCAACCAAATCATCATCTAGTTAGAGGAGATATAATATATCTTGAAAACAACATCAACTGCGCTAAAAAAGCCTACAAATAACTCAAGGTATGAAGATAGTTAAATGTGAAAAGGGACTGAAAATGCACAAAGGAAAGAAAAGGTGATTGGTCGAAGGAGTTCAAGGTTTGTATTGATCAGCATGTGATTGAATCAGTCTAATGTCTGGAGCCAAACCAGGGTTTGCAGGAATAATCACCCCTCTTTTATACTTGAGGAAATAAACAAATCAGTATTCTGCTCCTTGTACTTGTAGAGCCCATGCAGGAGGAAATAAGAAAAATGCCCCGCGGTTCAGAAGAATACGTGTACCAGTGAGTGGGCAACTTGAAAGGGCACCATAGAGGAAATTTAGGATGACATTATTTATAACTATGGTGTATGAAGCAGAGAAGAGTGAGTCCACTCAAACACAAGTAATAAACTGTGGCCTTTGACAGTTGTGTTATCAGCAGGTAACTTGATGCACAAACTGCAGGATTGTGTTGCACTTCATTCATTCCAATTATTGAGATACAAAAATCATCAGCAGAACACCAGCACTGTAGATCCACAATACTGGCCTGTAGATAATAGATTATCAATTCATAGTCAACATTAGGCTTCTGACATACAAGCAGCCGCCTAAAAGTGTAAGACACAACAACATCACACCCTTTTTTCACAAAAAAAAAGAATGATCTCTCTTTCACTATATATAGTATATAATACTTGGTACATAGTGAAAAGTTTACTCCTCAGCAAGCATAATTTACCTTTCTACCTCCCACGGTGAGGGGTCAAGGGTTCGGAGAAAGGGCATCACTGAGGAAGTTGTGCTCATGTCCTGAGGCAAGGCGACTTAACAGGATTAAACAGAGGTCTATCAGATGAATTTGGGATAACAGCATCTGTCAAATGAACCACTTCACTGGCTGGCGTGATAGTTATCCTGCCCTCACTTATCTAGAAATCAGCCCTCTTGTTACAAACAGAGCTGGAGCAGCTTGAAAGGATATGCCTTTGGCTAAATGATCCGCTGAGGTGGAGTCATCATAGGGCTATGCAGAAGTCAAAGGGCTTCCAAACGAATTGGTCCCCAAATTTAGAAAGTTTTCTTTTTTTCTCCACTTTCTGTAGCATATTTTATCTGTATCTGCTGTATCTGTTTAGTACTTGGAGGTATGGGACACTAAAAGCGTGCTCCTCCGAGTGAGTCATACTTGGTAGGAAGTAAAAAGCCAGTCAAACAAGATTTTGTGATTCGATGGTCTGTTAAAGGTCAGTGACCAGTGGGAGAGATTTTCAGTCAATAATTGCAAGCCCCATGGGACAGTGCTATACTATGTGGATATTTTGGGAATGGAGGCAAGGATATAAATGCAGGTGACGTGAACTCTCCTGGGCAAAAGAGTTTCATCTACATTAAAAAAAGGGATGAAATCTATGTTTATTATTACAATTTTAATATATTTAGCAGTGAAAGAGCAACAATTAAATGTGGACATTTACTTTCCAACTTCCAAGCAAAAGAAGGAAAATGACTGTCTTGCAGCCTGGACCAAAAAAATTGTTGGAATACAGTAAGACACATTTTCCTTTTGAAAAGAAGTGTTTACTTGGAAGTTTCAAATTAGATTTGGACAGAAAGTTTGGTTTTAATGGGGTTTCATTTTAATTCTTATTCCTCCAAGGTCTGCCGCAAAGTTCTGTTTACCGTTATCATATAGCGCTGCTTATTCTTTTCCTTTTGACAGTTCCCTTCACGGGTCATCACAGAAAACCATCTTCCTCCATATATTTCGATTCACATATTTAGTTTGGCAACCGCCTCACAGAATATCCCCTGAAGAAAGCTTGATAGATACCTGGGTGCAGAAGGGAGGTGTTCCTGGCATACCAGGTTGCATTGAACACACTGGTAAAGTAACCCAACTCATCAGAGAGGCTAGAGAGAGCAAGGATGACCTGGCACTGCTCTGGCTAGACCTGGCTAATGCATGTGGTTTGATCCCACTCACGCTAGTGGGATTGCCCCTAACAAAGTACCGTGTGCCAGAGTAGATCCAAAACCTCATCCTTGACCATTACGACAACTCCAGTCCGAGAGTGGCCTCAGGGTCATCAACATCAGTATGGGACCGTCTGGAGACGGGAATCATTACTAGTTGCACGATCTCGGTATCCCTATTTGCATTCGCCATGACAATGCTTGTGAAATCTGCAGAGGCCCCTTGTCCAGATCTGGCCTCCAACCACGGCTTACACGAGTGACATAATGGTTACCACAACATTGGTACCACGGTGCAGGTATGTTCTTCGAGGTCTTGAAAGGTTCATGGCATTGACAAGAATGAGTTTCAAGTCCACCAAATCCAGGTCTCTGGTCATCAGAAAGGGCAAGGTAGCAAACCAGTTCCGCTTTTCTCTGGGGGGATGCAAAAATTCCAAAAGTGTCTGAGAAGCCAATTAAGAGCTTGGGGATGCTCTTCACTGGCAACCTGAGGGACGATGCATCTCGCTTGTCAACAAGTGATGACCTCAGCGCTTGGCTTGCTGCTGTGAACGAGTCAGGACTTCCCTGGAAATTCAAGGCCTGGATGTACCAACATGGAATCCTGCCCTGACTGTTCTGGCCTCTTCTTGTTTATGAAGTTCTAATTTTCACCGGGGAGAAACCATTTTCTGTGTGGGTGGCTGGGCCTCCCACGGAGTCTCAGTAGCATCGCCCTATATGGGCAGAACACCGAGCTGCAGCTCCTATTGAGCAGTTCAGTGGAGGCGTTCAAGGTGACTAGAGCCAGAGAAGTCCTGGTCTGCCGAGACTCATCTGATACCAAGGTCTCTTTGGTGGGGGTAGAGGTCAGAAGGGCCAGGAAATGGCGTGCCCAGGAGGTAGGCTACGGCACAACATCCTACCAGGAACGGTGGCAACCAGGGCGAGCTAGGCTTTGGATCACTACTACACCTTCATACAGCACAGTCATGGGAAAGAAGAGGCGTATATTAATCCAGGCCGAGGTGCAGGTGGAAGAGAAAGAAAGTCACCTCAGCCGGATGGTGGGCAGGGGCCAGTAGGGGGCCTGGACCAAGTGGGAACATACAGTTGGCCGCAAAATCATGCTGGCAGAGTTATGGAAATTGGAGTAGCTCTGCTTCAAGTTCCTGGTCCAGTCAGCGTATGGCGTCCTCCCAAGCCCTTCCAATCTGCTCACCTGAGAGCTGGCGGATTTGCCTGCCTGTCAAACCCGCCTGAGAAAAGGATCTATGAAGCATATCTTGAGTTGCTGTTCTAAGGCCTTGGGAGAGGGGCGGTACCAGTGGCGTCATGGCAAAGTCCTGCAAGCAGTGGCAGATACCATCTGTACTGGCATCAGCCAGTACAGACCAAGGGTCTTAACATACTGCAAAATGCTCCATCTCTTTTATTCATGCTGGTGAGAAGCCTCAACCTCGCCCAAAGGCCCAGGGAGGACTTCTCTCAACAGCAAAAGAGTGGCAGTTCCTGGCCAACTTAGGAAGACAGTTGAACAGTTGAAGTTCCAAGACACAATCACATCAACCGAGTTCAGGCCTGACAAGGTTCTGATGTTTGAGGCAACCCATCAAGCGGTGTTGCAGTTCCCTGGAGAGACAGGATGGAAGAGGCGCGAGAGAAGATGGCCAAATATGCGCCTCTGTGGGCAGCAGAGACGACGAGCCACCAAGAACTTCTTGGTGCCAAATCTGCCAACAAAAGCTTCCCGGTGGCTTCCCGGAGGGTGACAAGAGCCGCAACTATCTACCTGTACACAGGTTGCGGCCTGATCATCCCCAGCCAGGTCGCTTGGAAGAGGGTGTCTAAGGATAAGACCCGGAACACCCGATGACGCCAGGTCCTTCACCAACGATGTTTCCAGGTTGCACCGCAAGGTGTACAATACGACTGGCATCAGATGCCTTCCTGACATAACCCTCTGCATTTATCTGACATTGGAACCGGTCAGAGAGAACTCTGGCTCTTGCCCCTTAATGCTATATTATTTTATTGTACGTTCCAGATGTCATAAACTGTTAAAAAGACAGATGGACCCTATACTGTGCATCTAACATACATGCCAAGCCACTTAAATGGTCGTGTTCTTTCATTCATAATAATGTTGTTTGCGTTTGTTTTAGTCCCGCCCAAGTCACTAAAGTAGCCTTTAGCCAAGGGCTCTTGGGCTACCCAGAGCTTGGCTAGGTCTACCTGGTGAGTCATCAACTCTCATCGAGTGCAAAAAGCCAAAGAAGTCCAGGAGATGAAATTTGTCACCTTGTTTTGCCAAACGTATTAAATAAAGAGAGGCAGGAGCAATTCTTGTTTTTCGTTTCTTTGTTCAGGGTGTATGTCACTGCTTTTTTAACAGCCATTGTTTGATGACAAGAGGAAATACACAAACAGTTGAAGTCCTTCAACTACAACAACGTAGAAGCACAAGTTTTCCTACTCTGCCAGGCTGCTCGAAGGCCAAAAGTAATATTGCTGCAGTAAATGGGAAACAGAAAAAGAAACACAAACTGTTGCTTTTCCAGCCATCTGTGAAGGTTATCAATCATCAAGGCCGTGGTCAATAATCAAAATCTTTTGGCAACTGGACGAGCGTTTCTTTCCTCTATTATTTTTCACCTCTCATCTCATAAGAAGTGATATGGCTTCAATAAAATTGGACAATGACTGTCGCTAGCCTAGTTAACTGGTGCTTAGATTTTGTATTCATGTGGCTGATGTCAGTAGACAATCAACAGGTGTATATGTTTTACACTGACTTGCCATGACATAACTCGGATATAATCAGTGCAGTGAAACAGCCATTGTTGACAAAGATGACAAAGATGAAGTACAGCATTTGCTCAAGTTTATAATTACATTTTACATTACATTGCATTTGGCAGACGCTTTTATCCAAAGCGACTTACAATAGAGGACATAGGGACTGCAAATACACAATTTCCACACATTATCCCATTTTATTTCTCTTCTTTAAATCATGAAGATACTTCCCTCCATCTCAATGAAAACAATTGATCCTTAGACACTGTTAAGGATAATGTTTAGGATAACTAATACTGTTGTGAGTAGTCGAAGTGTAGTTGTTCAGATTGGAGACTTTACAAGTGTTGTGTCGTCTTGGAGATATTCATGTTTCATTACTGTTCTAGACAGCATTTTCTGGTAGTTATGAGTAGCAGTTTGTTGGTGGCACATGACATAGTTTGCTAGTTTGCTTTACTTGTTTAGTGGTCATCAAGAGTGAGATTGACTTTTATTGGGATACAGTCTGTTTCTATTTCACTGTGTATTTGCTTATCAATAAAAGCCACATGAATATAATTATAAGCTTTCTCTCAGAGTACGCTTGGTTTACTACACACTGGCCTACAATGATAGTGTTCTTTAAATATGTCATGTTCTGTAATACAGAAATCCCCCTGGACATCTAAAATGATGCAAGACAACTTTAACAATCACTCCATTACAGAACCCTAGTAAGAAACATCTGACAAAAAGAAGCACTTTGGAAAAGTAATTATTAGATTTGTATGGCTTTATATTCATTCTTTCATTCCTTTATTCATTTATACCCTTGTCTTCAGTATAGGCACTACCGAAATGTAAGAAGCTCTAAAATTACTTGGTCTGACCAAAGTGATATCACTAACAATTATTTGATATACAGGATTTATTGATATATTTATCAGCTTGATTATAGGGAGTTTTAGTACCATGCAACTTCATTTGCACCACTCTGTCAATCCCGAATACAGGGTGAAAGCCAAGTAAAAACAGCTCCATCCACATTTACCTCACCCAGCCTTCACCTTGATCAGCCTTTGACTCCCAGGACAAATCAGTGCTAAAAGCCTGGTTTCGAGCTTCCTATGTGTGAGGGCGGAGAAAAAAAGAAGGAAGGAAAAAAAAACGTGATCGTCTGATGACGCAAACAGTAGAGTTGTACTCCGCTCTTCAAACCGCTCTTTGTTTTTACTTTTTGTTCCTTTGTGAAAATGTTTGATTGAAACTCACAAACTGTCGCAGCAAATGAATCCCGGTCAGAGGACGGTGAACTGAGGATCTTCACCTGATTTGAAGAGATCCTGTCCCAAGTAGCGCTATGTCTTTGTTTGCAAGTAATTCTGAATGATTAGACTTGATTCTGGATAATAAATGAACGCAGTCTTTTAATGTGAACATAACGTCTTTGCCTCCCTGCAAGTTGAATTACAAATTTCCACCATTCTATGGCTTACTCCTTCCACAACTGATGTCAGATTTCCTGTAAGAACAGTCCCAAACTCCCCGTTTCACCAAACTCTTTGACTCATTTCAGCACCCTCATATGCAGTTCTGGATAAATCCTCCGATTCACTGATCCACTTTCCACTCCTTTGGACGGAATCCCCCTTCTGGTACTAAGTAACTTTAATTGTCCTGGGAAAGTCACAGTTGGTCAGCACAAAGCACCAGTTTATAATTAATGTTACAAGGGAGGGATTACAGGAAGCTCTGGGCCTCCTGATCTGAGAGGCTGTGACAGACAGTGTGTGATCTTCCTGCGTGAGCCAGACTCGGGGGGCTCGTGTGCAAGCGTATGTGCAATCCATCAGAACAATAGGGGATCTCCCTTCCTGGCACAGTCTAATTTATGCCTTCATTGCCCAGACCATCTGCACCACACACACGTGATACATCTTCTCCCCAACCTGCAAAGGAATGTGAGTAACAGGTTTATTCAGACCTCGTAGTGCTGTTGCTGTAACTGAAGAACCCCAACATGGACTTGTGTTGCTCCTCCTCTTAGGGGTTGCTGATACTTGTTAGCAAAGCCAGAGATCGAGTGTTTCACCGAAGGAACCAGAGGAGCGGTGAGGGGACCGGAGTTCATGCCAGGCTATGTATGTAGACTGCTACAGGCTATGCAGGTAGAAACATGAAACGTCACAGCGCACAGGGTAGACAGGAAAAGTAATAGTTCAAGAACTTGGGACAGACTGGTTGATCGTGTCCAGATTAATGGAACATGATACTTTTGTATCTGCTCTGAAGAGCACAAAAATACACCCAAATTCATCTATCTCAATAGTAAGGAGGAGGAAGATCAAGAATCAGCAGGTTCCTATAAGGTCCAGGCCTTTGGCACTAAGACCGGAGCCCGGCTGCCTGTCTTTCATCATCAGCATGAAGGATCAGAGCGTGTCTTACACGTCAACTCCTCTGTGTGCCTGTGCAAAGATGTGTGTGTGTGTGTGTGTAAAGAAAGGGCACGTAAGGCCCCAGACTGCCTGCAGGGCCCCCCACGCAGATGAGCGAGGGCAAAGAAGCACTTGGCAGGGAGAGGAAAGATGCTTGTGCATGCGTGTGTGTGAGTGAGTGTGTGTGTGTGTGTGTGTGTGTGTGCAATCTGGGGAAAGTGCATACATGTGTGTTTTTGAGTAAGGCAAGAAGGTAAGAAGGGAGCGAGTCAGCCAGCTGGGGCCGATTTTGTCTCTTCTCTCCCCTCCCTCCCTCTTCTCATTGTGTTTCCTTATCCCTCTCTCTGCTGCACACTCATTCCTTCCATCTTTCTTTTTGCCCTCCAAACACACACACACACACACACACACACACACACACACACACACACACACACACACACACACACACATAGCTTCCTCTCAGACAGTAGCAGCCTGGGCTAGGAGCCTGCTGTTGGAGGATGCATCGATCTTTTTCTAGCTGTGGGGGCGGCTGAAAAGCAGACACACACACACGCGCGCGCACGCACACACACATGCAAAGACGAACACACACACACACACATGCACATTCCAGACTCCTAACCTTGAAGCTGTGGCAGCGGATATAAAGGGGCTCAGGGTTCAACCCAGTATGACTGCCTGAAATCTGCTTTTTTTGTATTCGTTATCAGCCAACCTCAACAATCTTTGCCTTAACTCAAAATGTATACATACCCACTAATATCGGAAAATATTACAAGACACGATGGTTAATTTAATTCAAAATAGATTATCAACCAAGCAAAACAAATTGATGAGAGGGAGATGAATAATTTAAACAAATTATATGCAGGATTTTAAAGTCAAACTACAGTTTCCTAGTACTACCCAAACTGAGGATAGAAAGTAAGAATAAAAAATCTACCTGTCTAGTAATGAAAAGGCACCTATATGAAAAGTAAATATGTGAATTTATGAATAGAGATGTGAGATTGTGTGTGCTCCTGTCCCATTTACTGACAGAATAGGTGCACTATTCAGCTTTAATAGCAAGGTCGTCATTTAATCTTTAGTCCACCTTTCGTGGATCACCGATTCATTAGGAAAAAGCAGGCTCAGTTGGTAATTGTGGGGAACTAAGGAGGGTCAACTCCTTAGTGCACAATCAAAGCAAAAAGCATAAGCAAGAAGGAGAGCGTGGGTGGGTCTTTGGAAAAAAAGATGAGTGGGGGCCCTGATGAAAAGCCAAATATGCGACTTTAAAATAAAAGGAGGCCCTTATTCGTGTGCAGAACCTTTGAAGAAGGAAAAAAAAGCTGAAAATGGATGAGTGTCAATGAGCGTGTATGTAGGGGGGGGGGTGTCACTGTATTGAAGCACATTATGTCATGGCAGTCAGAACGGCGTAACGTTGACAGGACGGGACCCCTGCAAGATATCCGCACATAATCATAAGCGCCCCCCTCTTTCCCCCGCCCAGTTCCACCCCCTCCTAAAATTGGAGCATGCAGAGTGTGGGAAACAGCCGCAGAGGCACGCGCCAGATAAGATCTTGCCTTTCTGGGCCTCTCTGGAGATGCAAACAGGACTCTGTTGGCACGCAGCAGCAATCCTCTCCCTTCATTCACTCGTGTGCACACACACATACACACACGTACGCACAGACACGTACTCATACAAACACACACAAACCAGTGTAACCCCTGCTGACTGTGTAGCCATGCAATAGTGTGCATGTCATCAGCTTCCCCTCTTGTCTTTGTTTATGAAAATCACCACAGATTTCTACCTTAACCCCTCCCCTGCAGCACCAGGCACTCAAACACTAAGATTGTACCATGCTTCATAGTAAATACACTGTATATATAATGAGTTTGTGATATTGTGATGTTTTTCAAAAATTGTTGAAAAGACTAAAAAGAGTCACATTTTCAATAAGTTTCCATTTCAGAAATGGTTTAAGTGGCACAAGTCACATTCTCAGCTTCACCCCAGATCTGAGACGTAATATGAAGCGTGAAAGCGTACTTTGATAATTTAGTCTTTTATACAAATAGGAGAAGGATAAGACATTATTCTATAATTAAACGATGGAAGTCAACGTCAAAGTATAAAAATTGGTCATTTGTTCTGACAGAAATCAAATGCAATTTTGAACAGAAAAAAATTACTTTAATTATAATGCAAAACATTGGTAATGATGTTCATACCAGACATAAAGTAAAACTGCAAAGAAATAAAGCAGTTCACTCTTTCATCAACAAAACTGGAAAGAGCCTGGCCAACTAGCCACATGCTGATTTTAGATGCATATCTGGAATAGAGCAGTCAATGTAAACTATGGAGAGACACCGGTATGTTATAACAACATTAAACAGACATTCTCCAAAGTTCAGATGAGTGGGAGTGATTGTTAGACCAAAACTAATTGCTTATAATTAATGCAAAATCTGAATATTATGAACCTTGGTCCCAAAAAATTTGCTTTATGCTTTAAATTGGATAGTGCAACGTCATGGAGAATCTCCTTGCTTAACATGACATGTGTAACATTTTCATTGTTTAAATGTTACGCCTGGTTTTCAAAACTGAAGATGAATTAAATGGCCATTTGTCATTTGTAATTCTATCGTGTTTGGGATAGATAGTTTCTATCCTGTTAAGATCCTGTTTGGATCTTATTGTGTTGTCTGCGTCAACCAGAGCTGTGAGGGCATAAAAAAGTGAGCTTACGTTATTTAGACCTACTGTAAAACTGGTAACTTCCAACACTACTGTTCTATGATACAGAGAATTCTTCATGGAGCAACTGCACTTACTTGTATGTATCTGTTACACAGTCACATTCATACGCTGCTTTTCACAAACTTAGCAATTGTGCTTATACATACAGACATGCAGATATGCCCTGAATGCTCTCTCACTGCAAGTGTCTTGCACACATAGCCAATCCACTAGACTCCCTGTGCCAACATATCCAGCCTCTCCCCAACCCACAAGCCAAATATTTACATGCATTTAGACACTGTATGGGCATGAAAGTCAGGGGAATACTTCGTCAGTCTCTTTTTACCCTTCGTCTCTTTAATTCTCATGTACTCAAAATCTAGTTTGCATCTGCAGTCTGTGACTGCAGGCAAAAATAGAACATGCAGGTTTGATGCTAGCTCAGGTTCCTTCCCCATCAGAGAGGTGACATTCCACATTCCAAGAGCAGGATTCTACAGCCGAGGATTGGACTATCACGGCCCCTGACTACGGCAACCACCCAGTTCACACTGCATCCAACCCCCTTGGACGTTCTATGGATGGTGAGCCCATGGGAAGGGGGTACCATGTTGTCCCTTCAGGCTGTCTGGTGATCAGGGGAGGGACGTCCATTATTGTCTTTCTTCATGGGGGCTCCTCTGTGCTACACTTTATCTGGACCCTCATCCGTGACCTGTTTGCTTAAGGTAACCCTACCATGGGCATATAGCTCCCCCACAACTGAGCTCCAAGGATCATTGGGACACACAAACCCTTCTACCGCGATCAAGTGGAGGCTCGAGGAGGAGACTGGGATCATTTGGACAAACAAACCTCTCCGTTATGGTAAGGAGCTGGCTCGAGGAGAAGGCTAAGAGATTCTGGCTGGATACAGTGGGACTTGCCCTGATGTACAACCTTGGCTCTGAACCCAGTTCCTTGAGAAGAGTTTGACTCTAAGGACATACTTAATGCCCCCCAACTCTCCACCTGTACTACTGGGGGTTAAACACTTTGCCTTTGGATTGGGACACAGTTCTGACTGTACACTTCAGACTACCCATCCCTTTTGGAGTCCTTGGAGGGGGTGCAAGAGAGCACCCCTATCAAGAAGTCCTTCATTCTCCTTGGGTACTTCAATGCTCACATGGACAATGGTAGAGAGACATGGATAGACGTGGTTGGAAGGATCGGTCCCCGATCAGAACCCGAGGGGTCTTTTGTGATTGGACTTCTGTGCTTGTTATGCACTGTACATCACAAATAAGGCGTTCAGGCTTGGCAGACCCAAACGTGTGTGCACATACAGACACTCTTATGTTTGACTATGGAGTTTGTTAAGGACATCTGGGAACGGCACAGTCCCAATGACAAAACACTACTTGGGTTCAGATCAGGGAGGTCGTTCCTCCCAATCATGCCCCTCAAGTCTCTCTGTCATTGTCCTTGTGACCATTGAAATCGGCATGCCCCCCCACCCCATGCAACAGAG
This sequence comes from Fistularia commersonii, assembly GCF_037954325.1. Taxonomy (NCBI): domain Eukaryota; kingdom Metazoa; phylum Chordata; class Actinopteri; order Syngnathiformes; family Fistulariidae; genus Fistularia; species Fistularia commersonii. The sequence goes on along the minus strand of NC_141299.1, from coordinate 14,065,290 downwards.
GCTATGCTTGCGTCAACAGAGGACTGAACGCTCAGGCCGCGAGACAGGGGCAATAAGTATGCCTTAACCAGTTCTGCCACTCTTTCTGTGAGCTACTCCAGAGTGAGAGAGAGTCAGACCCCTCACAAGGAGACCGGTTCTGGGGCTCAAGCTTTGTGCTGACGCAAGAATGACAATGTCTGGCCATGGCCTCTTTGTCTTGCCCACCAGTTCAGGCACCTTTCCCAACAGAGAGCTGATGTTCCACAACCATACAGCCAGCTCCTGCAGTTGAGGATCAGACTACCGAAGTCCCCTCCTTCGGCCTCTTCTCAGTTCCAGCTACACCTGACCTGACCCCCATGGGCTCTCCCAACAACAGACCCCCGACAAATGGAGAAAATCCCAGTAGAACAGCGATTTCAGAAATTCTTAGACTAGCCCGTTGAACATCGAAAGTCATTCCACATTCAGTGTCAATTCGACGCCATTTTTTCCCTTTCTAACATTTGATTTAAACTTCAGCAAGCCATCTCAATAATGGATTTGTCTAAATGAAATGAGATGGATGATTTGCTTTAACAAACAGTGATAACAAACTAAGTGACAGGTGAGTGTATACCGTATGTATGTGTGTGTCTATGTGTGTACACAGTGATGTGGTAGCTCCTATGACTAGTACCCATAACAGAAAATTCTCTGTTAATTAAAAAAATGTTGACTGAAACCGTGTGGAAAAAAAAACAACAAAGGTTGTTGAAATTTTGGTAAAATGTAATACAAATAAGAAAATGTAGCGGTTCAGGAATGCAGTTGTGCAGTAAAGCTACTTCATGGGAAATGATGTCAAATCCTTAAAAAAAGATGATTCTTTACTTTTTCACGTGGAGCCAAAACACCAGTGAAGTAGCAATGCAATATCCCTGATTCAAACAGGCTGTTAGGGGCTTCGCAGATGTCAGCTTGGCTCTGTGAATTGCCCCATTGTGAGCTTAACAGCATAACCCTGATAGGCTCTCCTTACAAGGCTAAAAAGCTCAAAAATTATATTCAAATGTATATCTTTAACAAGTACAATCCTATGATTATGAGCTGTCAACATTGTTTACAAGTATGGATGTTTAAATGTTGAATATGTGTGAATAATGTGAAAGGACATGGGTACAATTCCTCAGCTAAACCACTAAACCAGGGAATAGAGTAATGTAGAGTCAAAGGGTGAACGGTGAGGTCATCTGCGCTGTCGCACTGGATGGACCCTCAGCCCTCCAAACACGAGCGTGCACCCCACCCTCTCACTCGGTCCCTGAATGGTAATTGGGCCCTCACATCAAAAAGGCCTTATTAGAAAGACTCCTGGAACTGCTAATCCCCTGCCTTCACACACTGGGTGGGTGGGGGGGGGGGAACAGTTTTGTGGAGCGCGGCGTCTGTCATGCCGAACAAAACATCTTGAGGAAACTTCAAAGCAACCCTCATCCGTGTCCCCAATCTAAAGCCTTGTGTGCATGTGTGCGTGCATACGTGTGCATGTATTTTCATGCGTGTATGTGCGGCGTTGCTTTGCTGTGGCATTGCTATCCACTCATAAGCGGGACAGATATGTGTTTGCTGGCTAGTCAACAGGGACAAACTATCATTCTAACTTGAGAAAAAGCCTCAGCGGGACACAGATGCCTGTCGGGTTCAATGGGGCAACAATTAAGTATAAAAGTCACTATTTTGGGTGGTGCCTTGACATACAAACATGAAGGTTCATATTCACTCACGCACTGACTCACAAATTCACCTACACAACAACATAAACAAAACTAAAAAGACACTGTGTATCTTTGCATCCTCAATGTGAATAATGGGATAACTGAAGTTTCTTTTGTTGCATAGTTAAATGTTAAAATCTGCAAAACACACAGACAATCAGATATTTGTATATAATATACAAATATATACATATAATGTGTTTTCACATGTGGTACTTTGCTTAAATCAAGACCCTTGTGAAAATTGTTTCTTTGCCAAGGATGCCTCGCAGCAGTGTGCAAGCACCTCCCAAATTCTGTATTGCAGTTTTCAGAAACAGGAAAACGTAAGAGGTTCCATCATATCATTCATTTTCTTAAATTAGCAAAGTAAGCTTTTACCCATCTGTTTCCCCGATGCATCGAATAAAACACACACACGCGCACACACACACACACACACACACTCACAAAATAAACAAGCAAATGATGTCGGTGCTCCACAACCAAACCACACCTAGCCCAGCTACCGTGTTGCCGTAAGAATGTTTTTCTCACAAACACACTCCTGAACTCTAACGTCCATTCCCACCCATCCCTTCCTATCGCCGGTGACCTGGCTCATCGGTCCAGTTGACCTCTCGAGCCATGAACACACACACACACACGTGTCTGAGGATGTGCTGTCAGGGAAGAGACTGCTGGCTCTTAATTAGCAGGAAGTTGCAGTGTCAAAGTGTCACAGGCATGTAGTGCAGAATAGCAGGGCTGCTGGGTCCCCCTAGTCATTCCCCAGGGCGATGCTTTGTTGTCGCTTTCCCAGCATCAAACGCTTGCCTGGTGTTCGCCACCTGGACTGCAGTTGTTTTTCCTCTCTGCAAGGTTTGGATTGCCTCGTAAATTAACAACACAACCATCGAGAGACACCGATGTTATAATTTTGACCCCGTGGTTGAAAGAACAGGGGGGTCAGCAGGGGAAAAAATAAGGAATTGGCAATTTGGTATCCTGAATAGTGGATTGGCACATTTTTTTTCCTCTGAGTGTCCCTTCATGCCAACATCCTCCACCCAAGATTTCCATCGGCCATTTCTTCATCTGTTTGTCATGTGTGTATTTTTATATGCACACACTCAATCATGACAGTACACTGGTGGTCTGTGGGTATGTTGTCAGGGGCAATCCAGTGTAACTTCTAGGGGCAATTCTTCTCAAGCTGGGTTGTAATTGTCAAGAAAGGCGACCTTGGCTTCCTTTAAAATCCCGCAGAGCTGAACATTTATTGAAGGAAACACTGGGGGCTGGAGAGGTGGTGACGAGACAAAGCCGTAGAAGAACAGAAAGTGACGGAGAAAATGAGGGATGGGGAACCACAAGACCACATTCCTAATTTTCTCCTGTTATGGATTATTGTTATACATTTCACGGAGATTAGCGTGGTCTGTCTTGCTTTCCTAATATTAATCATTTGTCTATTCCTGCTCTTAATAACCTGAACAAAATGGATTGCCAGAAAGATGAATTTTAAAGCAAGGCGGTAGAAGAATGATTCTCAAAAATACTTGGTTGTCTTGGAGGAAATTTGAAGCTTTGCCATTAAAATATGAGTATCCAAATGAGTAAACAAAATACAGGGTTACTAAAGTGCTTTGAGTCAAATTGAAAGTAATAAAGAGAAACGGCTAAGTAACACCCCCTACCCCCCCAAAAACCAAAAGAGGTCCTACTTTGGTCTTTCTCCAGCGCTCTTTACCAGGCAAGAAAGACCATGAAGCAGTGTGAAGGGAGCAGCGACCCAGGCCAAGAAAAGGAAACGGTTTTGATCTGCTTGCATCCATGACCGTATCCCTTCCATTTAGTTAATAAGGGATAAAAATTTTGAGATTCATCTTCAGCTGACACAAAAAAGTATAATAAACTTCTCCTTCGATTGTCTTACTTTGGAGAGTGAAATACAAAGTGGCAGCTTCTTCAGATCCACCGCATATTGAACCTTTAAACGGGCAGGAGTGGATTAGTGTCCTGTCCGTTTGTGTTCTGCTGCGGGGCTGTTGTTCTGTGCCTTTTCTCCCAATGTTGCAAGTGTGTCACTGATGGATTCTGTCTGACAAGCAACATCAGGCCAAGAATGAGTTTAAAGATGCACACATGAGGAAAACACACACACACACACACGACAAGCTGACAAGCAGGGCACATACATAGACACACTATCTCCCTTTCCATAACGCCATATTGTTTTCAAGTGCCAAGGGTGGAACCTTCCTCCCTCGCTTTCTCTCTTTCCCTTCTTTCCCCGAGTGCCGGTGCTCAGTCGGCCGCAGGGCTGAGGAATGTGTGAGAGCCATGTGTCAAATCCCCAGACTGTGGGAAAGTGCTGCTCTCTGCTGAACTCCCTCCTCCCTCGCTCGATCCTTCCCTCCATGGCTCCCTCCCTCGCTCTCTCATTTCGTTTGACCGCTCTCCAGGCAAGCGCCTTGCCCCGCTCCAACCCTGCGCATGTTTGTGTGTGTGTGTGTGTGTGTGTGTGTGTGTTTGTGCGTGTGCCTGCCTTGCAGCACAAAGGAAGTGAGAAGAGAGCGACTGCCAGCGGAGCTCCGCCTGGAACTGCCGCTTCCTGTAGACAGTTTCTATGCCAACAACAAGCCCTCCACAACACACACACACACACACACACACACTGTCACACAGCCAACCTCCTCAACTTCTAGGCAGAAACAGCCGAGACGCCTGGAGAACGAGGGAGGCTGCTCTTTCTTCATCTCTGTGTATTTATCGCTGTATCCCATTTCCCTCTCTGCCTACTTCAACACAAACACGTCTTCCCTCTCTCTCTCTCTCTGTAGATGGCTTTTTTTCTACTTTGAGGTTCCTGAGGTAACTCTCTAAGTTTCTCTTGCGCTTGCCAACAAGTTGAATAGTTTCTAGAAATAAATTGTTGTGCATATATGTACAGTCATACTTGCATATAGAAGGAGAAGTTCATTCCTAAAAAGTAATCGAGATTTTATTTGCTTCTTCGCATCACTTCCCTGCTGTCAGTCTCTTATCGATTGGTACAACTACAAACCGTTTAGATCAATATTGAGGTGCATTTCGTCTTCTATTCATTTCTATTGACTAATTTCTCGACAGAAATTTTGTCGTGTAGACATGCACCTTAATGAATAAATGTTATGAGAGAACAACTTTATTTATTTATCCCGAAGGAAATTGTTGTGCCAGAGTTTCAAGCAAAAACATAACAGTAATAGATAATAGTAGGAAGAATAAGAAATACAATGAAATATAAATTGTCTTAACTGTTTTAAGGTCTTAACTAAAAAGATTTGAAGATTCCCCGCGGTTGAGGGAAGAGGAATTAAAAAGTCTGATAGCCTATCACCCTTTATCAGAAGTGATAGGCCAAGCCTATAAAGGAAAATATCTGCACCTTATAACAAAATAACAAGATTGCTGTTATATATATATATATATATATATATAGGTTCTTCACGGTTTCACTCAGAGTCAAATCAACTTTTGTTTTCATATGTAAATAGTCAAAAAAAAAGTTTTCTCGTTGCCTTATTTTACGAGTAAAGGCTCCATCAATCGTCCCACGCGCCTCTACCAGAGGATCTAAATATACACGTACACCTGCCATGCTTCTCTTCACCTTCCCACACATGATAAAACATGTCTGCAATGACACACAGTCGCTTTACCTTTCACACACTTGACTGATGACGTGAAAATTTCTTCAGCAATCCCAATCTGTCTTCCACCTGGAGTAAGATGAGATAATTGCACGTGTATTGTCATGGAAAAACAGTGGGCTACAAAATAAAGCTGTTTTTCTAGATAGACCTATCATCATATTTTCACAAAGTACTAACACACCTTTAGGGTGACAGGTGCATTGATGAAGAATGCGGACGGAATATAAGAGAAAAGTTCTTTCAGTTCTAACTGTCTTTACTTTTGGCTACAGAAAAAAGTGGTGTCTCCGTGTTTATGGGAAATATATACAACTTTATTTGCATTGATGATTAGAGTAGTCCACTTATGAATGGATTAAAAAAATGCCATTTAAAGCCAGATCTTAACAAGACTCTCATGTCCTGTGAACAGTTTTCACTAGCCAATGAATCAGACACAGTAAAAAAATTGAGACTACATTGTTGTTGTATCTCCATAGTATTCCTTTCAAGAGTTGCCCAGCCTTTACTATCTGGAGTCTCTGTTTTTAAATGCTTTGTTGGCATTTAACAACTACCAATAGGGAAGTGTGTGGAAAAAAAAAAAAAAAAAAAAGAGACCTTCGGGCAGCATTTTCTCTGGAACACAATAAATCAAACTAAGACATTGGTAAACGTATTCAAGCATGTTAATGGAAGTAATTTCCTCACTATGTCTGCAAAATACCATCTCAGAGCACTCACCCACTCAATCACATACAGACACATACAACTATCCTGAGTGTGAGCCAGGCGCCAAGAGCAAATCCACAATTCGTCCAATTCTCCCTTCTCCACATCACCTCAAACATTATGCCAAATACCCCCGCAGAAATAAAATACAAATATGCTTGGGAGAGGCTGGGGGGGAAAAAAAAGAAGAAAAAATAATGTGTGTGTGTATGTTTAACTGATGCAGGACCAAGGATGGGTGCAATTTAACTGAACCAGTGATGTGGATAAGTGGCCAATGGTTTTACACACACACATGGTCCGGGCTGTCTCTGCTGGTTGAATAAGCTGTCTCTGTGCCATATTGGTTTGGGCCTCCTCTTCTGTGTTAGACCTTGTTAGCATGCCAGCCCTCAGTCTCATTCCCACACTTCCATATCTGGCTCTGTGGCTGGGATTCCCCATTACCCCCCACCCTTCTGTCTCTCTTTCCCTCCATGTATTCCTCTTTTCTTTTCTCCCTTTCTTTCTATCTCTCTCTCTTTTTCACCCATCCACACACACACACACACATACACAGTTTATTGTTTAAGACTTCAAAAGTACAGAGGATAGGGGAGCTTTCTAGTTACGCATGGAAAGCGGACTTTCTTGACGATATCTGAGACTAGGAAAATACTGTATAATAATGGATATTCATAGCACCTTTTATTTTCTATCTTTTTTATGCTCATGTCTCCCGTTGAGCTCTCAAGGGTTCACAAGTAAATAAGCATGCACTCCTTTTTGTAAAAGCCCAACATCATCACAACAGTGTCGTCGTCGTATTATATGATATCTAGGCTATCATATTTGCCAGCTTTCCATATCGGCAAACGTTTACTCCAGAAATGTGCTATTCTCTTTGGAAAACATTTATATGACATTGGTGAAAATGAAATCTGTATAGCAAATATAAGAAAGGGAGACAGACTTACTGCAAGGGTAAATTGCTGTGAAGCGAGCCTGTTTACACCTTGCATTTATGCAAGTTTTTATTTATAAAATGCCGAATTAATGTACTCTAAATGACGGGGATCACGGGCATAATCAGAGTTTGGCTGCCTATGACAGCTGTAAACAGGTGTAGGGTGTGTTATACACCACTCTGAACTTACTGGATACAAACAATACAGCCAACAGCCCATAAAGATATATCAATAAATAATACCTATTCTGGATGATTTCTGTTTCTTTTTCCTTTCCATAGGAGGCAAAGGCATAGGAGGAATTGCACATATAACTTATGTGTGTGTGTGTGTGTGTGTGTGTGTGTGTGTGTGTGTGTGTGTGTGTGTGTATGAGTGTGTGTGTGTGTGTGTGTTTGTGTAACATATCTCGCTCACTCACAGCCTTTAATGTTCTTCAAACTCCATCCATAAAGTCGTCGATATCTCTCTTCAATCATCTCGTGCAGACCTGGGCATTTTATGGCCACATCTGGTCTGCCAAACTATTTTCTTTGAATATTTTAATGAATATTTTCAATCAGTATTGAATTTAGAAACTCCTTATGTTTTTTTCTTTCTGTTTTCTTTCTTTTTGTTGTACGATTACATACAAAATAATGCATTTATATGATCGTGAATGATTTTAAAGTTGACATAAAATGCCAAAAAAATGTAAATATTTCAATTGCAATTTTCATTTTGTGCAATTTACGTGATACCTAGTTGGCCCGCTCATAAAAATTAACTGAGAAATGTGGCCCGTCAGCCAAAACAATTGCCCATCCCTGATCTAGTGAATTCTGATCATATCTATTTATTACTGCAGGAGAAAACCCCTGTGTTGGTTAGCCTTTTCACTCACAGTCACAGTGATCCCTTTTTATGTTCTAATAGATACAACAGAAATACCATTGAGGACTGCAGATCCAGCAGTAGAAATGCAACCCATGAAGGTGCCGAGTTGGGCTGTTGATCAGCATGGCAAATATTTTTAACCTATTACTTTATAGTCCCTCCATTGTGCATTCATAAAGATACAAATATACTTGCTAAATAACAATACAATTTCTTCAACTATCCAAGAAATCCCGGGCATGAACGGAGCACTGTCGAAGTCCCCGTTTCAAAAAAATGCTCCACCCTCATGAGAGTTGATGGGATCTGATTTGCCTTAGATCAGTAACGGCTAAATTGCAAGGCTGGATGAAAAATCAATCACTTCGGCTTAAGAACAGGAAACTATGGCAGTTTATTCTCAAAGCGGTCTATGTACTACAGGACCGAAGATGTGTGTACTGTATAACAAAATAAATCAAAAATATGCATGCTGGGTTAACTTTGCGATATGTACTCCACAAAATTTGCTTAAATACTTATTAAACACTCAAATGCCATTGAATATTCTGCTTAGGGAAGTTATTGCCATTTCAGTTTCCGTCACTAACTGATAATTTAACATTAAATCAAGGCATCATCGACATAGCTGAGGTATCTCAGGTATACACAGGCAGCACGTAAATGCTACTTTTTCCCATCTGAGGACAAAGAAATACATGCACTAAAAGCAGATGATGCACTATTTTTACATATATTTTATATATATTTTATTGCCTATTTGTATATTTTATATATATTGTCTATTTGTACAGTTTTATATTTGTATTGTCTTTCCAGGACAACAGATGGAAATTAGCTATGAGCTACAATCTGGTACAAATGTAATTGTACACTGTCCTGATAAACTTAAAAAAAAAACAAAAAACTAATGAATACTATTAGAACCTAATGGCACAATGATATTTAGCAAGCTATTATCTGGATTAAACGCAGTTATAGCAGTCGTTATCCCTCATGTAGATACCTATGAAGTAAATAAGTGTTCGAAGGAAAAAATAAGATTTAATAGTTATGATGAAAGCAACAGGAGTGGTCGAACAGAGTAAGAAAGGGGAGGAGGTTTTCAAGGCGTAAGGAAGGCACCATGGTCATCTTATCAGTCCTGCAAGCTGTGAGTGATCTAAGTAGGCTGAGAGAAAAGAGGAGGGCCTCTGTTATGCCTTGTGATCCAAGACCGTGCTTTATGGCATGCTCCAGATCTCTATCAGTGTGGGAAAAGACTGAGGGCAGAGGAACTGTGTTTGTGTGAGTGTCTCCGCACATATGTTTGTTTGGTTTGGGAGCAGTTTCTGCCACTAAGCAATCAAGAAGGGTGAGGCATGTATACTTAAAGTGTGTGTGTGTGTGTGTGTGTGTGTGTTACAATGCACGCGCTCTGGACTCTGATAAGGTCTATAAACATCCAACAGCAGGCGGGCAGGTTCACCCACACGGGACGATAAAAGGAAACTTTGACCCCCCTCACAAATCTCACTGGCCATTTAATTCACACCTTCACTCTGCAATGATAAGAAACAATGAAACAAAATGTGTCGTATGCATAGCAGTTTAATGTCGATTCAGTTCTTTGGCTGAAGCAGTGCAACACGTATCGCTCCCGGCTTCTGAATGCCTTCTCACCAGACCGGCTGGAGAGGAGACTGATCACTCATTACTAATGTTCTGCGCTCATGGTTACAGACTATTAGCAATTCTTCAAGCCTGCTAATTTAATTGTTATCAAAGGATGTTCACGCTGCGTGATTCCACCGAGTGAGGCCTCGTAAAGGCAAAAGCCCTTTTTTCAGAAACCCTCTGCATTCCTGAAAATAACTAGACATCACACCAATGAGCTGTCTGTGGGAATAAACATTTGGGAATGAGTCGGATTGGACCGACTGAGTTTACCTTTAACAAATCCACGTACTGTCGAATTCAGCTTTTGTTGTTGCGTGTGTGTTTGCTAATAATTTTCCTGTAAGTGACACAAAAAAGGGCCCAAAAAGATAAAAAAAAAGGAAGGCGCCATTAAAATCATCTATTGAAGGGCCAGCGCAATATGGCCACTTGTGTGTATAAGTCACAGACTTGCATACACTACATATATATTACCTTCGTGGATCTGGAAATCGCAAGGAAAAATGAAAGAAAGCCAAGAAACAAATATCACTGATTAAATATCACATGGGCTTTATGACCGCAGCTTAAAAATTTCCACCATAACCTTTGTTCTGCACACAGTACCCTCACCCAAGTGGCGGTCTAAAAAAAGCGGTGTCTTCTATAGGTGAGAAAGCTTCCGAGCTCCTACTTGAAAACGGCCGCGGAGATATTATGCACACCCACCTATCAAGGTCTCTCCTCTGTGGATGCCAGCTGAGTTATGCAGACGCTGACCTACCTCGATAAACCAGTAGTGGGGCAGTGGGGTGATGAGATCACGGCTAAATCTGTGGCAGGCTTCGCTATTAGTTGAGTCACAGATGAGTTCATAAGAAAGGCGCACTCCAGGGGGTCACTTTGTAAATCAAACTCTATTTCACCAGTGTGCTCTGCACACACATACACAGTGACGCCACACACACCCGGAATCAGACAAGAGTCCACAATGACACACTCCATCAGGGCCACGATGAGTCACCTGTGCAGCCCGGTAGACAAGTAGCCTGAGGCGAGGCGACACGAGGTGTGTGTGTGTGTGAGTGTGTGTGTGTTCAGCGTGTCTGGCTCCAGTGATATCATCATTAGGAGACAGCGCAGACCAAGCCGTCTGATAGACGGCACACTCCTCCCCCCTTGTGATACGATCACCTCTCACCCGAACAACCGTCACGACACTTCTTCATAAAGTAATGACAGAACAAAGTAGTGGATGAAAGGAGGGAGTCACTCGGGGAGAGCGAGGTATGGATGGTATATATCCTGGGTCACGGCCTGCAGTACAACAGCTTCTAGACAGGTCTATGGAGAGCAGACCTCGCCTCCGTTGAGCAATCAGCAGCCACTTACCCACTAAAGTAAGAGTGGACACAGACATTAAACAGCCATTACATCAGTATTATGTATTGGCTGAACCTTAAAACTGGACTCATCGTCTACTTTATGGCCGGCAATAACCGGGATGAATAGCAATATTACAGAGTTTGGATTTTTCATCTGCTAGTAAAAAGGAAAAGACGATGAACACAGGAATCCGATTACATTTTTCCCCGATATGAAATTCACCAATCAATACATATATAATAGACGTTTCATATGAAATGAAAGATTGACAAGATGTAATTCTATCACTTTGTAAAGGGGAGGGGACACTCGACTTTTATCCTGAAAGACAAACTCCCAATAACCACATAAGAAGATTTTCCGATTAAAATACATGTGAAATGGAATTTCCGCTTCTTCTGCTTATTTTCGGAAACTTTTGGTCAAAAACTAAAAATACTAAAAACACAAAACACGTCTTTGTATTCCTTGATTGTTGAAGGTATAAATGACACTCAGAGTCAGTTAACTTGACTGAATAAAGAAAAAAAGCAACAAGTCCTTTGTTATTATAGCACAACCGGAAATCTTACTATTTATATTTTCTGTGTAAAAAGACTAATAAAGTTCGACAAGTGCACATGAAATCAGAAGAAGTATAGTTTTAGACGCAATAGTGGATTTCATCAATTTTTTGTAGTTTCTCATTACTTTATACTTATTGAATCAAGATTCTTTTCCTGGCTCCGTTTTACACGCCACATTTTGATACTCAGCTTCTGTCCGTCTGCATCACAACAACAAACCCCATGACTTGTTGCCTTTGGCCAACAAGGCAACAAAACTATAAACTGGAGCATGTCCAGAGGATAGTCACAGGACTAGGCGCATCTTTTTAACACTCATTATCAGGCAGAAACCCCTGCCTGTCACGTTACCTAGACATCAGCTGATGCTATGTTGGTGTGTGAGGTGGCTGAGTAGAAAATCTCTAGAATGGATGCGCCAACTTCTACATGTTGGAGTTACGAAATGCACAGAAACATGTCGCTGTACTAAAGATATCACTGGTAGGCAATCATTGAGAAGATAACTGTGATAAAGCTATGACAAGAAAATGGTAAGTGATGCTGGACTTTTTTTTTACAACGATTACCACTTGATTCCTGGAGTACAGCAGCCTGTGATGGAAAAGTCCATTAACAGTCAAGTTCCTATAAGGGGGCAGCCAATCGCAAACTACTTCCTGGGTAAGTGCCAATGGGATACAAGCCACTGCTAAGTCTAAACACTATGACAAGATAAATGCAAGCCACCCTTTCCCTCCGGACAATAACAGAATACAATCATGGAAAAAGTAAATAACATGCATCCACGTATTCAGGATTTAGCTTCAGTTAGGCCTAATGTCATTTGTGCAATCATATCACAGCCATACTAGATTAGCAGTACATACAACTGTTTTAAAAAGCAAACATTAGAAAATGTTTCAAACTCACTGATATAAGACATAGATCCAGTGGTATATTTCCAGGTTGCTCTATCTCACACACACACACACACACACATTCATTAAAAGTAAACTTTAGGTCCGTATGCAAAGCCACGTAAATATAAATCCATACACTTCTTAGGACACAATAACACAAAGCTGGCATCTTGAAACATCAAAAAAAGCTTCGATGACATTTTATAACCTCAATCCCTGTTGGGCAAAGTATCTCAATTTTATCTCAACTTAGACAAAGGAATCCCCCCTTTCATTGTGGGAACAACAGGGCAACGGAGAAAGCTGAGTGCTGACAGTGGATGGAGATTGCTAACATCTCAGGAGCAGATGGGCTGACGTCCCACATGTCCAACCCTCCGCACAGCATCGCAGGAAGGGTCAGGGTTGATCTCAAGTGGTTTGAGACAAAAACCGAGGTCTCTGTGACTTTATATCACTCAGTGATGAAAGGCTGGAATTAAGGGGACAGCGGGACACGACAAAAAAAAGAGAGATACCTATCCATCAGTGGAAATAAGGAGGGTGAGATTAACCACGTGCGTTGTGTGTGCTTTTCAGCTCCTCGGTCGTCCAACATATTGACTCAAATGTGCACTTTACTCTTTGCAACAATCAAAGACCTCCCAGAAAAAAAAGGGACACAGGACCCTTTTAAGAAGGTGGTAGTTGGTTTGCCCTGCTCTCTGTGCTGGATTATATAGAGGGTATTAATATGCAAATATCTGTGAAATCCAGCTCCGTTCAAAGTCTTTTAAAACTATGACTTGGCAGAACATGGTTAGTCAGGGAGCAGTAATCCACACACACACAAACACACCAGGTGCTATAAACTCAGTTTACAAAACTACCAGCTGATGGAAATGGGAAAGGTCCACAAAAAAAAAAAAAAAAAATCAGAAATTAGCTTAATTGTTTAAAAATAATGTAGATGTGATGAGCATTGTATTCCAAGAAAAGCCTTGTTTTTGCCTTTGACCAACTAAGTCTGATTTCATACTCTGATGTTTAGCCAAATCGATAACTCTGTTACAAACAAATTCGACCTAATGTCATATTTCCTTTTTAAATTGTTCTATTAAACTCTAAAAGACAGTTTAAATAGTGTCTAGTTGTGAAGCTCCACTGTTGACCATATAATTTCTCTTCCCTCCTTTTGCCTATAATGATGCCTTCTTGTTATCTTGCCATGCCTCTTAGGGATGCGCTTTCCTCCCATCCTTTGAAAGCGGTTGCATTGTTTCAGGCAAGGTTCGTGCGGAGGTTATGGGTAATTGCAAACGCTATTTTACATTTCAATCGTCGGTTTAATCTCGGCGTCCCCCATCTTTCTCAACACAAAACACTGATATCACCCTAATTTGGCCATTAAGATGTGATAATGAAGGGATCAAGGTGGAAATATAGCACCAGCAGTGCTCTTTCTGACAACACTTTTCATACTGATGCACATTTTTACTGTACTGATGTTTAAGAATTTTCTAGCGTTTTTAGTTGTTGCTGTAGTCTTTCATTGTCATTGCATTGTCGACTGAAAAAATTGCATCAGCTCTATTTCGGTGAGGAAATATTTCGTCCCCGCTCACGCACCTTGTGAAAATATATATGAAACAAAGGTTCGTCTGAATGTTTCTTATGAATCTTCTTATATGATGTTTATGTGACAGAAGGGTTTTCCTGACATGGCTGATGATGATGAAGGATGCTGAGCTCAACCTCCTCGTCCTCCATTGCTCATGTTCGTTCAGGTCTTATTTCTATTTGTGCTGGTGAAAGGTGCCTCTCATTATAATACATGCGCTCTAGAAACCTTATTTCCACCCTTGTTTTTTTTCCCCAAGAGTCCTCCACCTGATGTCATAAGAAATGTCCAAAGAAACATAACTAGACCCAGGTTAATCAGCACGGTGACAATGTACAGGGGAAACAGTTGCGCCAAACCTCCAGACTTTAGAGTCCATCAGGTCTGAGCGGTGGGACGTCCGTTCAACCTAAAGACTCAGCCTTTTACATTTCTATGGAGCAACTCATTAGCTAAGTAGAAACCCCTCTTTCTTACAGCATCTTGGCTCTTTGTCCAAAAGCTAGTCTTTGTCTCCCCTAAATGATCCCACACAAGCCCTATTTTCTGGTTAATACATATTTACAGCCATGTAAGGTTTTTGTGGGGACCCTGTAGTTTTATTTTGGGGGCCATCATTCTAGACACCGTAAAACCATTACCAAGCTGTTTAGGGTAATAGTTCGACCGTATAGTAGTTCCATTTGTGGAGGTGAATGAGTAGGAATCTTTAAAGTTGGCAGATGGCTAGACAACACATGCAGGGGATTCCCAGGAACAACCTGATGCATGTGGAAACCTGACTCGTGAAGATTTGTGTTCAAACTCGGTCGAAATTTAGATAGGGTGCACAAAAAAACCAACAAAAATTGCAGACTTGTGCGAGAATTTTACAAGAGGATTGGGGTTTTATATTAAATCTTAAAGATACATGCGATCTTTAAGCATCTTCTTTCAGTTTGCATGGAGTAAGCAATGTGTGTGCCTTGTCTGGGGTGACTTTATGCGTCTGTGGATGGGTGTGTGTGTGTGTGTGTGTGTGTGTTTACAGTAGGCTCTTGGGGGGTAGGGTCGCCTGATGTTGAATGAATTAAAGGGGCCAGCTGTGATACCGCCTGAAAGGAACATGGACACAGACAAAGGAAGAGATCCCTGCACTCCCCCAAAAGACAAAAGAAACAGAGACAAGAGGCTGAAACCACACAATCATCTCACCGTCTACAATGGCCAAGCTCCTGTAACAAGCAGGATCAGGGGGATCGGCGAAGGGCTAAGCCAGCATTGGCCACAGGTTTCAGTTCAAGCCATTAATTCCGCTCTGCTTAGCACACAATTAATTTCCCTCTCATCCAGCAGCTCAAAGCTTTCCAATAAGAAGAGGGTTGATTCCAAAACCGAGATTAAAAGGTGAGGCAGTAAAGACACCACTAAGAACTGCTTTGAGCAGATGCCCATAGACCAAAAGATCTGAGTGCAGAAGAGGACAATGAAGAGTATATGCAAACCTTGCACATGGCCGGAGTCAGACACAGTAGCCCATCTCACCAATTTAGAATCAACCGTACTATATATAGACGGCAGTCGCTACTGAAACTCTCTTGACTGTGCCAGTTCAGCAATTTGTCAACACATGCAGAGTTCTTCAATCCGCTTGCTTTATTGTTGACATTGTATGAAAAGATCCACAGGACTAAGTCAGGATTTGGATGTTATTAACATCTCAACAAAAACATGAAACAATAAAGTTAACCAAGCCGAAAAAAGTGCCCCTGCTGACTTTTCCATTTGAGCTAATTTGACCAGACTTAATGCTACAGCGGGCTTAGTTTCACCACAAAATAGCCGAGATGGCTAATTGCTGGTGAAATAAAGCACCTGCCTGAGCCAGAAGGAACTCGCAAACGGTGGAAGTAGTTTCTTTCCACAGCAGAGCATATAAAAGCAGATGAGATACCCGGTGTGCAGACATCCTAGTGGATTCTGTCATTTTGTGGCCTGGGTGATGGTGGTGGGTTCATTCAATGCAGACTAGAATATGAGAAAGCAAATTACTGATTACTATAAATTGCAGGATGATGCTTCATGAGACAAGCATGTGTTTTTGCAAGTTTCGCCGGCTGTTATATGGAAGTAGGTCCGGCAAAAAAGCAAGGACTACAACGTGGCCAGTATTGACATTATACTATCATGCAAACTATTCCAATATTTCGGGTAATTTGTAAAAAAAATTTCCCATATGGGGATCAATAAAGTATTATCTTATCTTCGCTTAAGTTGTAATAATGGAAGAAAAAAAAAATTATTTGGGTTGGGCATCATAAAAGTCTCTGTGTATGGTCAAGTGGCATGATGTGAATAGTTAATGTCTTTAATTTGCATTAGTTTACTTGTGAGATACAAAACAAATCTCTAATCCATGCCTGGATAATGAAATAACATTGCGGCGTTGTTGAACATAAATAATGCAGGTGATTATGAGTTACAAATGTCTTTTTAAGTAAACTAACCAATCATTCAATTCTACAGTTATAGACTATAGCTAAACAACGGCTAGAGACCAAAGGTGACATGAAAAACAAATGCCCCCAAAAATAATGCCCTTATTCTATGTTATTTTCACCATAACTAAGTCTTTCATCACGGGTGTCCGCCTTATCTGAAGCATTCTCATAAGATTGCCATTGGCAACAAGTTTTCAGGAAAATTCATCAATCTCCATACAGTGACACATACATGAAGGCTTACAATGCTTTGCCTGTTGGCCAGTGCTCAAGGAAGAACCAGTGACCTGTGTTTATTTGATGACTAATGCACCACAACCAATCAATTGGCCAGTTAGGGTCAGAGATAAGAAGTTGGACCCGACGGTCAGAAGCCTGTGACCTTCAGACCATCCATCTCTGTCCTCATCCAGACCAGTTGAAGGTTTGGTACGCCATCCTTCCATTAAATTATCTTCTACGGACAAAGCGGGCAGATGCCGCTATCAGTTTGTTAGCCTATTAGGGCATAATATCACGCCCACCTCCCTCGCTCTTCATCTCACTGTGCAGCTTAGAGACCACGGCCCGTAGCAAAAACACATAGAGGACATTGTACCAAACCTATAACCCCTTTCAATGTGTCAGGACCCCAAACTAAACTTCTCCGGAGATGAGTAATGGGATCTACTGGCCCATACTGAATATGCTTTGAAGACAACCCTGGAGTTTTTGAGGAACAGCACAAAGGCTAATTTCATAGTGATGTGAAACTGTTGCCTTTATTAAATCGCTCACTTTCTTTTTTTCCTGTCAGAGGGAGATGAATAGATTCATCTATCTGTGTTTTCGGTTGAAAAGGAAGTCGCAAAACAGTTTCATAAATGGTTAAAATCGTCACCACAAGAGTGCTTACCAAAGCTAAAACGACAGTAATGTGCTAAAGCTGATCTAAAGCAGGCAAGGGCTACGCTGTGGATGATGTGATTCGATAGCTAATCAAAATTAAACAGAAAGGGCTTTCTTTTAGAGGTCATTATTTCAAGATCTAGTTTCAAGATCTTAGAGAGGCAGTGAAGTGCACCGATACATTGATAGTAATTTGTTTGGTCCTGTTGGTAACTTCAAGAAGCAGGAACAGAAAACACACAAATTAATTTACCCTAAACCAGTCGTCAAGCGGAGGAGATGAATACGTATAATATTTTGATAGAGTTTCTATCTGAACAAAATTTCAACATGATATTCTAGCACTTACTCACTGAGGAGCTCAGTTTTACATGTTTCTCTCTTTATCAACGAAGCTATTAATAATGTAGAAATGTGATTTAGGATCAATATAGAACATGATGATTTTGATAGTATACAACAGCCATGAAGAATATAATTTCAAAAATATATCTAATTAAAGATGATCACAAACCTATGACAAACTGACACATCGTATCTTTACATTGTAGCCGTCTTCAGTACATTGACAAAGATGATATTTCTGCTTCATTATATTTTATTCGATTACTTTTTTCAACTAATTCTGACATACGTGTTCCGTAGCCCTATAATTCAGGAAACTGTGCTGCCTTCTCATTCGCGTATCCTCTGTCAACTCATGTGACCTCTATCCAGGTGCTTCTCTTTCTCATGCTGTTCTTTAATTCTAATGCTCCCTGCAGAAATTCCCTCTACCTTTCAGTGAATCTAAAGAGACTCTCCCCTCTGTACAAACAAGTCATTTGCCTAAGCCGCCTGTCAGCTGGACGCATTTGTTTGCAATGAGAGTTTAACTCGGCAGGGCATGGAGGATGCTAATTGTGTTGATTTTAGGGGGTGGGGGTCCCTCTCAGGTGTATGTTTGATGGAGGTATATGTGGAGGAGTGATGCATGAATACACTGGCATGCCTTCACTCCAGACAGGACCAATTACGGAATTACTGGGACACCTTTGCTCTTGATAAAAAAAAAAAAAAAAAAAAAAAAACAGCGGTTCAGGCTTCATGGGGTTAGCATCCTGCAGAGTCTTTATTAGTTTGGTCTAATGTTAGTAATTATACTACCAGTGTGAACCACATGTTTTTAACAAAACAGAGGTGGAGACACAGGGAGGAAATGTCAGCAGGAGTCTCAGTTGGGGCTTTCTTACCTGGCCTGACAATGTGAATGAATTGGTAAGTCCTCATGCAAACACGGAAAGGTCATATAACATGACATGTAAATAAGGTCATGAATGGCTCGTGGATTGAAACACGGTTTAAGCATGCTAAGCCAAAAACGGTAGCATATGAGCGCCGTATTCTTTGAGAATGAGTTAGTCCAATGCTTTGTTCTCACCAAAGTGACAAACGCAAAGCTGTGTTACTTTTAAAACGCAACAATACATGACTTACACACCCTCCTTAAGAACCACTCACACAACATAGTTGCATACAGACAGTGAGGCAAAAAACACACGAGACATCTTGCACAAGTCATAGACAAAACTTTGTTTCCGCAACGGCTGCAGTTGATAGCCACTGGAGTGGTCAGCATGGAGAATTCCCAGTGCTCCATCATCCTGATGGCTGTGTCTAATTGCATTATGCCAGAGCAGCAGGTAGCCCTAGCGGTCGGGGTCACAACGCCGACGGCCTCGCCCCATTGGCCCAGGGGCTCCGGCCAAGGTTCACAGGTCAGGGCCGTGTCCGAGCGCAGTCACGGCTCCTGGCCAATGGGTCGGGAGACGTGTTGCTCAGACCAATGATTTATAGACACCCCGGATGGAGAGAAAGCCAAAAGGCTGCACTATAATCTGAGCGGGGTTATTCATAGTTTCTAAAGGCACAATATGCTCTTGTTTATTCGCTATAAGCACTTGAATTGGAACTTCTCTTAAAATGATTAATGGATACTTTTCTTTATCAAAACTGATTCACAGGCAAAAAAGAGCGATACACTGGTAAGAAAAAAAATCACTGACCAGTTATTCTTTCACTGAACGGCATAATTGTGTATTCATATCACATGTTCTTGTGTTAAACATACTTGAAAAATGAATTGGAACTGAATTACAGACCTTAACCTGCATGTGATTCCTTTTTACTATGTATTGGTGATAATCATTTTGTCCGGCAAATATTGCTGGATAACCATTTAACAGCCATAACAGTAACTAGTGGCAAGCTGATAACTGATAGATTAATGATGTAGCCGATTACCTACAATAAATATTGCTGCAAAACTAGGAAGTCTCAAGGAGTTTTTTAGTGTATTTCTGTGTTTTGTCATCAAAACTGACCATAGCTTTTTTGTTTTTTTTTTTGTTTCAAACAATGTTTTTCAATACATGACTGTTTTGGCAAACATCTATGCAACAGTGTGGCAGATTGTCTTCTGAGGTTTTCCAACAGATGCAAAACCCAACTGCATCTGGAACTTGGCAAAAGTTAATGTCAAACCCTGCGGACATTGTTCACTCATCCTTTTTGATCAGCTTTCTTCTTGTTGCATGTGTTTCCCCTAAAACCTTATGCTAACGAGCAAACCTGGTCCATATAAAATCTGTAGAAATATGTTTTTAAAAAAATAATTTTTGCAAAATGCGAAAGACAGGCTTGATCTGTTATTCCGTTGCAAAATGAATATTGCTTGCCAAATTATTTGAGTGATTTCATCACACTTGAGAAGAAAGTTGATTTAGAATATCATAAAAGGTAAAGCCAAGCCCCAGTTGGCTCTCACACCAATATGCCTGAATCGAAGATGGCACTATCTTTTTTTTTTATTTTTTATGATGGCTAGTTTCAGAACTACATGTGTACTAGAAGTACATATTTCTAGGATCCAACTAAGACAGACATTGCACTTTTAAGGATTATAGCCTAAACCAAGTCACCAAGTAACTCATCATTGAATGTTTTGTTGGGCAAACTATGAAACAAACAGCATGAACAGACAACAGCTGGCTGATTGATAATATAGCCAATGAAATCCGTGGTGCATAAATCTATCACGGCCACTAGAACAAACTATTTGGCGACATTTCCTGCATTAAAAGAGTCATAAACTATCCTGTGTTCAGCAAAATAGCCCAGCATGTGGCTTATTTTGGGGAGCCACACTTAGAGGTCAGGCAGTAATCCACAGGAGTCCGTCATCGTATTCTCTTGGCACAATACCAGCTGCCGTTTGCACGTGGGCGGACATTTTGTCTCAGTTAGCCAGCAAAGTTAAAGCGTATGGGTATGAAACTATGCTGCCCTTTCAGCTAATTGTCAGTGGGCTCCTTTCTAATTTAGTGACAGTCTTGATGATATAGCGTGTCTATTGTGTCTTTTGCTTATTGTCCATGGCTCTTACTAATGGCCTGTTCTTGTGCTCCCTTGCTGACCAGGGGCCAGAGAGCAGCGTGATGCCCAGCGGGAGCGCTTCTCCGTGGGCAGAGGCGAAGACCTTTACAGGTGCCTCGCATTTTACTTAGCAACGCCCTGCTGCCAAAAATTTGTCGTCTTTTGTGGGTGTCATTCGGTGACTGTCGGCTGTGGGGCCCCTGATGGGAGATTTGTTGATATGATAACTTGGTTAGGCTCCAGGATGGATGACATGGCGGTAAAGGACAAGTCCGCCACTCCCAGGGAGGTACCGATTCCAGTCCTTAACCTCTCCCCAGGAGACCGGCGTCCTGCCTGGGATGTGGCTCCCCGAAAGCTCTGCCTGAGCCTCGGGGTATCAGTTGCCAAAGTAAAAAAAGGTGCACTTCACTGACAAAGCAAAGAATCACAGTCCTTTAAATAACTTAGGTATAAACGCTGCATAAGAGTGGAGGACTTCACACAAAAGAGAGTTCACCAATTAAGAGCACTGAATGTGAATGTTCCTTATTATGCAGATTTTATTTCGGGATTTATCGTCCACGCTAGCCGTTCTATCTTGCACTTTATATTCCCTAATTGGCCAATTGCAATTTCCCCAATTAGCCAAAAAAAAAATAGCTGACGATTCGACCAAATTGACACCGGATACCAGTATACAGCTCAAACCCGAGTTGAAGGCAAAGTTATGCGCTCGGTAAATTAGTGATTAATTATAAGCCATCAAAGCACGGTTATCATTAGTTTAGGGATATGGATTCAATCCAAGGTACTCTGACTGGCATTATCAAGTAAGGCTCTGAGGAGACGCTAATGTGCTCTCAATACTTCTCCACTTCCATGGAGATGTCAGCTCATTGGTGTCAGCCAGGGTTGCATTATAAACTCTTTACCCATTAGTTAAGTTAAGACTCGAGGTGGATTTAAATCAAAAGAGCTGTTCTCCCACAACGAGGCTGCTAAAAGCTCTGGCATATCCGCCCAGGTGTACCAGGGTCAACGGGTAACCACTGGGGAGTTAATTAGAGATAAAGTATATGCTAAGAGAAAACTCTTTGTTCGGCGGAGCAACAGCCCAAATGGTACACACAGTCTATTTAAAAACACTGCCATTTGCCAAAAACTTTCGCCTCTTAAATGTAACTGCACAAAAATCAGCTCAATAAATCAAACAAAATTGAATAAAGACTTAGAAGTGTATTTTCATATCCATCTCTACCTTGTCAATGAAAAAGAATTTTAGAAAAATAAGCCAGGCGTCTCGATTTTATATATATTTTTATAACCAACGTGGTATTCGGTAAAACCCGACAATGACCTGACTGTCAGCAAACACCATAAAGATATGTTGGGTCATTTCATTGTAAGGCTGCTCTCCAGCTGTTCTTGCACATGTTCAAAATCACACACGTTGACCTTTCCTCCTTCGATTCATTCACGTAGCGTCAGCGGCTCAGACAGGATGCAGCACATGTGTATTATATTAGGCGAGCCTTCCCAGCCTGAAGGCCCACCAGGGATATCGGATCCGCCTCTGCTCCACGCTCCCAGTGTGTCTGAGCTACAGACCTACCAAGCCCAGGCTGATATTTCACACATCCCTCCTCATGTCTGATGGCTCAAGTCACAGGTGGGAATGCCTTCACACGGACCCACAACAGGGGAGCCTGTTGTAGTGAGATTGTGTGTTTTTCCCTGTGGAGGAACCACAGACAGGGCTACCCATTCAGTGTGCCCCCACGGGTCACGCCAAAGATGCAGGGAGACCGACCCGACATGGCCCGCGTGAAAGTCTTGATGAACACTAACTAGGCCAAGGGAGCTCAGGTGAAAGTATCTTTGTGAAGAAAAGCGAGCAGCTATATGTGTGTCCATTCAGTCACACCTGAGTGAGTACAGGAAGAGGTTGATTCATACCATCCTGTCTGTATCTAGGGTGATCCCGGGGAAAGAAAAAAAAAAAATCCACTCCCTTCCTCAATCCCTTTTAAAATAGCATCTTTTCATCATGTCATAATGATCTAATAATATTTTCATAGCTAATGTCTTCATTCAAGTCAATGTCCCTATAATTACAACAACAATCATAATTATTCAGAATCAAATATTTCAAAAGCGTTATCTAACAAAGCTGTACAAACGGGAATAATAATGACAATGAACAGCGGTGAAGTAGGAAATTATTCATTCATTCTCTTATTGTCGATTTGAAGGGGATAAATAAAGTCTTTTCTTTTTTTATTTGAATGCCACCTATTGTGTAGTCGAGGACCAGTTTACCTACTGCACGTTTTGGACTGTGGAAGGAAACCTGTGAACCCGGAGGAAATCCATATAGACACAAAGGCCTCCTATCAGAAATTCGGCGAACACTGCGCCACCCTGTCGCACGTAATGGGTATTAAAAAAAAAAAAAAAACAAAGGTTTATAACATAACGCAAAAAACACAAAAGGACTCAACACCGACTCATGACTGATAAGCGACTGCGAACAAGGAGTTGTTCAGCTTTGCAGGCTCTAACTGGTGTCAAGACGTAGACTGTTATATGGTGTTATATGAAAAGAAAAAGGTCTCTCGCCAACAGCTTTTTTTTTTTTTCAGCCTTGGGGACACGCAAAAGGCTCGGATCCCGGGAGTGCAATCAATGCCCAGGCATGTATGACTACACAAAGTCTGAAAAATAAGATGGTCCAAGGCCAGTGTGTATTTTATAGGCGAGGAGACACGAGTTAAAGTCTCCTCTCACCAAAATAGGAAGCCGTCGGAGCGAGGCCAGCACCTGAGCAGTACGTTCAAATCGACTGGCTCCCGTTGGAACACAGGCTGCCTCACATTTTTCAGACACCGGACATATTTTTTTGGCAACCTAGATAAAAGGGCGATATCTCAAATGTTACATGGATGAGCATTTTAAGTCCTTTGAAGACAAGGCGGATCTGATATTCGCAGTGTTTCAAAGGTGGAAAAAAAGTGTCTCTGGTGACGTCTTCAATATGAAGGTTGACAGAGAGCATCCTGTCAAAGAATGTTACTGCAGTGAATAACAACATCAGACTCAGTGGTCAATTATTTATCATTTCTATCTTGGCAGAGTTCAGAAAAAAATATCTAAGCAACCTAATAGGAAAGATTTTTTTTTTTTTTTTTTTTTCCAATTTTGCAGCAAGGATAATAACCACTTTAGAACAATTTGAATTTTTCTTTTGATAACCACATTTATACCAAGCTTCTTAACAGAGACAAGCGATGATGACTCTTTCAAGGCCACTTTGAATAAATCTGCCACAAATGTAATCTTTTATTATACAGTCTCAGTTCTGAACTCTGGCAATATAATTATGTTCAAGGTATTTTCCCATAGATTACTGTCTGTAATTCTAGATATCAATAGGTTGGATAAAAAAAATGTGACAGATAAAAGGAGACAAGGTTTTCGTCATGCACAGGTAATGTGAAATATTTGACATCAAAAGATATTTTTCTGATACATTTCTATTTTCTCTTGATAGTGAAGAAATTGTTAAAAAGAATTTACTTGCCTTCACAATACGTATGTTTTTACCGATTATAAATTAGGCCAAAATTCAATTTGCAGTTAAGAAGACATTCGTGTTCATTTGAATGTATATTGCACAACACATATTGTAATGTGAATTACAACTGTAGCCAGGACCTGGGTTAGGATTGAAGGTGTCAACACATGAAATTTGGTGTGTCTGCAGAGCGGAGATGCATTCCTTGGAACAGAATTTTATTTCACATGAGATATGAATGGCTCTGTCATCACCTCCTACTCCTCGCTGGAACACTTACTGTCACTTTCACATACACTCATCACGCTTCAGTTTGTACTGTTGTGAGTGACGCAAGGAAGGATGTCATCAGTTACCTTCGGCCCGTGAAAGACTGGCTGACAAAATGTAATCCCGGTCTAAAACACAGCATGAGGGTGTCACTGATGTGATGAAAGGCTTGATAAAATCATTGAGAGTTTTAACATGATAGACTTGACATTTTTTTCCTTGGAGATTAACAACAACCACCAAATGTAAACCTTGTTAATTCAATAAAAGCCAACAATGGCATGTTACTTTTCCTTAAAAAAAAGGTAATTATAACTGTTAACACAACCCACATACATAAAACTATCTATCTGAACTCTTGACAGTGCCAGCATCATTCATTCATCCATCCATCCACCTTTTACAGTTTTTGAAATTGAATTGGTTCCAATAATAACAGGCATCCCATTCTCTACAAGGTAGGAAATGTTTATGAATCCAAATAGATGAAGTTCTGTAGAAACCATTCATGAAATGGATTAATTTTCATAGTATTTCCATAATGTTCTGTGTTCTCATGACAGGGAAAGTACTTTGATTAGTAAACAAACCAAAGACCTGCTA
This sequence comes from Fistularia commersonii, assembly GCF_037954325.1. Taxonomy (NCBI): domain Eukaryota; kingdom Metazoa; phylum Chordata; class Actinopteri; order Syngnathiformes; family Fistulariidae; genus Fistularia; species Fistularia commersonii. The sequence goes on along the minus strand of NC_141299.1, from coordinate 14,040,034 downwards.
CGATTTGCTAACTGTGTGTGATAGAATGCAGTGTGGTTGCCCTGAGCTGTTAGGACACCCACTCTGACCTTTCTCTTTTACAAATTTTTGCAAGATTTCAGGCCTCATTTTTGGGGTGATGTGTAAGATGAGTGACACAAGCATCTTGATATGTGTGGCACAGATGGATGTAATTGGAAGATAATACAATATGTTTTCAAAATAAATCAACTTTCACATGGATAATAAAATGAAAAACAATATATTTTTTTCATTTAATATATACACACAATACAATATATACAATACAATATAGTTTCAAAATAAATCAACTTTAACATGGATAATAAAAAGAAAAAAAATATATATATTGTTTTTCCTTTAATAATCATCATTTCATATCATTAATATCATTCACCATTCAAATAATTAAAAACATTTTTTTGCATTTTATTATCCACGTAAAAATTGATTTATTTTGAAAACATTGTATTGTACATATTGTGTGTGTGTGTATGTATATATATATATATATATATATATATATACACACACACACACACACACAGTAGACACTATGATATTGTATATTATATTGTATACACACACACACGGATATATACACACACATATATATCTACATATAGATAGATAGATAGATAGATAGATAGATAGATAGATAGATAGATAGATAGATAGATAGATAGATACTCACACAGTAGACATTATAATATTGTATATTATATTGTATACACACACACACATATGTATATATATGCATGTATATATATAAAACATATACATATTTCTTTAATTTATTTCATTCTTTATTGTGTGTCCCCCAGTCTGTGTTCCAGTGGTTGGGGACCTCTGCTATGATGAATCATGCCTGATTCATGTATATGAAAATTTCCAGCAAGGATAGAGGCTCTCCGTAAGAGACACATTTCCATCAACAATTGAAATGCTAGGTACTAATAGTAAGGCACATCACACTGAGTATGACTCTACCATCATCTTGCAGGTGACTATTTTAGCAAGTACTTCTCAGACGTCAGCACCGGTGAGTAAGGTGAACCTGATTTTCACGAGTACGTGCAGTCGTCCTGTAACAAAGAGCCAATGGTTTCATACTATGGGATTCACTGTGAATCACTGGGCGCACCAGACAACCCAGTGACTCTGGCCAGCAGTTCAACTGAAATATCTCATATTCATGTCAAAAACACACCCAAGATTCCTCTCATTTAACCTATAATTATCCGTAGTCGTAAGCTTGAGTGTAAAAAGACTGAAATGAGTTTTCTTGAATTTGCTTAGAAATCACTACTTCTTTGTACTGATATCCCCTCTGGGTAAATAAACACTCCATCTCAATTCAGATCCAGCCGGCTCTGATAAGAAGGAAACAACACCCAGGTGAACATCTGTCCATTTCATTACCGTCGTAATTAACCTCTGTGCCTGATAAAGCATCAAAACACCAAACGATGGCTTGAGATAACGGCACTGTTACCACTGTTAAGTCACGGCTGTTTCGTATGCAGTTTTCTGCCTTCGATTGTGTTTAGCGCATTTGTGTCATCAGGCATCAATGAAAAAGTTAGGCACAACCATCAGCTGAAAATCAGGGTTAATGGAATCAATTTTTCTTAATTTTTTCCCTCCCAAACAGTGCTTTTGATAGTGAGCATCTGCAGAAATAAGCTGCAGCACAGGTACAATACTAAAAAATCTGAACCATGGATGTTGGAACTGCAGCATGTTGAATATCAGACAAGAGTAAAAAAAAAATGCTAAAAAAAAAACTCTGACACAAAAAGATGTTTTGTGGAAAATTGGATAAATACTTGTAATCAGTGTACTGAAGTTACAATAATTGAGATTGTTAACTGTTGTGTGTAAGTTATACATCTTTCAGACTTGCTTTAAGGGATTAGGGATGCCAAAAGCAGCAGAATTTGGATAGGGTATTTTTTGTTCCTCGTGTCAAAAATAGGTGAATAAAAGTTGATTTATTCATTCATAGGACCTTAAAGGTCCAGGTGTTGGGATAATGATTCACAATCATATTTGTAATTCAAAGATAGAAGGATGAAAAAGTGACAAAGAAATAATAGATTATTGGTCTTTATCTGCGGCGAGAGACACAAACAAAATGCTGTGGATATCAATTGAAGATCAAAGTTAGTTGCTTACTGATATCTCTTTGAATTTTAAATGTCTTTAAATTTTTCTTTATATGGGGGAATATTTAAATTTGACTGTTAAATTGTGTGAATACCGAAAGGAAGTTATGTTCTAGTTTTATCTTGTTTAATATTAATTTTTGTATTTTTGTAATTCTGTAAGTTGTTAAAGAGTATCATTTTTGTCTCCATATAACATTTTTAAAATTCCATGGAGACAACAGACATCACTTTTCAAAAAATACATTCTGTACTCTGAACCTTGAAAGATCTTAAGGTGTGTGTTAATGCATGAGAATTCATCGATTATAGCGGTTATCGGCAGTTGGACTGAGGTGTTCATATGCAGAACAAATAAGAATCATCATGTTATTGCCAATAATACAGTGCAGATTATAAAGCTCTTCAAAGGGGCACTGTGAGGCGTCTAAAGTACACTAAAAAATTCGTACGGCTGCTGACGTAACAGTTAGCTGCGCACACAATCTGGAGTTTTCGAGTTTCAATTTATGAGGGGAAATCAACTTTTCCTGTCTTTCTTCCACATGTACATGAACACATGTAGTCATGGGACGGATGAGGAAGTTCCACCCTGATCTGAGGCCAACTATTCCTGAAGAAATTACAATTCTGCATAAAACAGTGTAAAACTATTATTTTCCAACAATGTATAGCAAAGCCACAGCTTTTTGTTTAGCTTTGCCCTGAGTCTAATTTTTGTTTGGGATTCAGACATAAGAACTTTCTTGACCTGTCAAAATGATCCTACAAATGATCAAACATTCACTTAAACCGTCTGGAAATTTCGGGCCGTTTATATATCCTCTGCATTACATAATATCTGGCCATTCATACTACATTTCAAAAAAAAACTTTAATCACTTTCTTCAAACTTAATTTTCCACTTGACTCAAGGGCAGGAAAATTAGGATTACACAATCACACACACAGAAACAATAACAGACCTCTCCGTGCTTAATTTGACCAGATATCCATAAAACCCTGAATCTTACTTTGCCGATTCATGAATCATAGCCGAATGATTTAAATTAGTATGTACTTTACAAATTCGGAACAGCTTGGTGCGAGAACATGTAATGGTTATATTCAACCAAATTATACTTTCCCGGGATCGTATGCCTAAATCGGAGCAGCCAAACATGTCAGGGCCAGTCCTCTTACTAACATGTTCTCTTTTGTCATGGCAACATCTTTTCCAGTCAGGAGATCAACGTGACCTGTCTAAAGTCAACCGCTCGCTGAAACTCAGAATGACGTATTAGGATGTAGGGTTGGAGAAAGGGGCAGGTCCGCAAATTAAAGCGAGGAATCTAACGGGGCATTCTGCTGTTTGACATTTTAATTTGAGACGAGGTGGGGGGTAATGGTTAAGAATTGAGGCCACCCCGGAGGTGGCGACAGGCTCAGCGCATCCTGCAGGCGCTAAACCCAGCGCGGATAGTAGATTCGGAGTATTTTTTTTTAAACTAAGATTTAACAAGGTAAGAAATGTTAGTCTTCTAGAAATGTATTAAATGTGTGAAGACATTTCTATTGTACGATGGTAGCAGTGCTGTTGTCTTTGCTTCCCGATTCTAGTAGAGACAGGAGATGTGGCCGGTGTTTGGGTGCACTTCGCATGAAGGACGGCTGCCCCTCCTTGAACCCCGGCAACAGCACCTGCTTTGTCATGTGGTTGTGCTGACACATGTCCCTTTTGTGGTCCTCGCTGTCGCTGCCAAGAGGGGCCTCAACTGGCAAACATATCCGAGGCTATAACCCAAAGCGCCGACTGACCAACTGGAAGAAGCGGTCAACGCTTGTTGACGACTGGCCGGAAAGACTCGGAAATATCGATCGGAAGAGGTCGTCCGGAGGTCGAAAGAGGGGCCGAGGTGAGTCGAGCCTTGAGCTTGAGGGAGGCGTGACACAGCGCAGAGAAAAAAACAGCAAAAGCTAGATGTTGACCTCCGCCGCTCGGATGCAGAAGGTGGAGCGACAAGATAAGCGGGACAACTAATCATCTGTCAACTTTACAGCCTGTAACAAATGAGCAGAGCTTCAAAAGCGAGGAGGCGTTCAGGGGAGGGAGGATTGATTGACAGCTGGAGGGGGAAGTGGGTGGGCCGTTGTCAATCATCTAGCCAAAGCGAGGCCTGGGGCACACCTGTTCACCTCTGAGCCTGGTGACCCTTTCAGCGGGGGAGTAGCGCGGAGCATTGATGAGTAAAGCAGGATAGGGATGTTGTTATTCAGCATATAAAAGGCCTGCCGACCCCCAATATAGATCACCTGAGTGATACCGGAGCATGTGGGTCAATCAAAGGCTTTGTAGGGGAACTTGTGCATTTTATAGCCCTTCAAAATCTGTCTTGTTTTATCAGCATTTAACACAGTGAGAAGCAACACCTGTACTCAGAATAGCCAGGGTCACTTCACAAACAAAGGTCCGGTTATTTACGATAAAGAATATCTGTTTATCTACATCCAAACAACCGGGGTTGTTTACTAAGCTCGTGTTCTTTCATGCCACCGACCATACAGGACTGTCTCCGAAAATTAGAATATTGTGATGAAGTTCTTTATCTTCTGTGATGCAATAAAAAAAAAAAAAAACTTTTTCATGATATTCTAATATTTTGAGATGGGATTTTTGAGTTTTCTGAAGATGTAAGCCATGATCAGCAATATTAAAATAGCAATATTTCAGTTGATTTGTAATGAATCCAGAATGTATGACATTTTTGTTTTTGTAATTGCATTACAGAAGATAAAGCACTTCATCACAATATTCTAATTTTCTGAGAAAGTCGTGTAGTATTTCTGTCCAAAAGTTACAATTATTACTTGGTGCTAAATTTCACCGCTGAATCAGATTTTACAGTTGGATTAGGAATTAGACGACTGACATAAGAACCCCATCAAATCTGACACTGTAGAAACAAGAAAAGGGGCAAATGTCAGAGATTTCAGATGCTTTTAAATTCTCCCTACTTAGTTCTATTTCGCTTTATCACCATTTTCAACTTTCAGTCGTAAATCATGGTATTTTCATTAGTGCTGGACTAGATTTTTTTTTTCAAAACAGCATCTCACCCGCAGCAAAACAGCTCACCTTATTTGTAATCTTTATCAAACTCGATCATGTTATAAAAACTTCTAACTAATATCAAAATAATATTTCCTAGAAACCGAACCAGCTTGACTTTAAGATTATGCATCTCAAGCAACCCGTGTCGTATAAATATAACACACTATGTTCATTCTGAGTCTCACCCCTGTTGCATTTCCACTCAGCAGGTAAGCCTTCCCATATAAAACAAAGACGGTCATTCTTAAACTACCGAGCGAAGACAAGCAACTTTACACGAGTCGCTTTGGGAACAACAGCCATCCATCCTGTCCACATCTGCGGCACAACCCCACCTCCACCAATGCAGGCAGCCGTTGTACGGTAAACTCGACCGCACTCCCTCCTCCACAGTACTTTCCCCGTCGTCGGGATAAAAAGCACCTCTGCAGTGGTGGCCTCAGTTCTCAGGAGCGATGCCTGGCCGGGGATTATGTTAGTTGGGATTGCCCAAATAAACACAGTGGGACCTCGCGGCCGCAGCTGTGGGCCTCTCCCCGGCTGACCTCCTCTTCTGTGACTTCTCAACTCACACAGAAAAAAAAAAAAAAAAAGAGAAAAAACAAGCGAGAAAGAGAAAACTAGCTCGAGCCAAAGTTTGCAGAGGTTAGGAGGGCCAAATGCTGCTTATTATCAGAGTCAAGTCTTTCCCACGCCTGCCGGCCTAGTGTGTGCAGCCGGCAGCGTGCCTGCTTGCCAGAGCCTGTTCTCAGCGAAAAATTCATCTACAGTCATCCTTCCAGCAAGAAACGGGGATAAGCTTCACTCTCTCGCTGTTGGGCAATGAGGAGGGTTTATTCATCAAATTTCCATGAAAAAGATGGTCCGGTTTGAAACGAGGAGGGTGACAGGAATGCTTCCTTTAACTTAGCGCTCACAGATATTTGTGAGTGTTAAGTTGGAGTTTGACAGCTGAGTAAATTGGACTAATGGGCTGAGCATACTGCGAAGGTCACATTGTTTTTGTTCCTACAGATCCTCTTATAGGAGTTCAGCTACAAAGCGCTGCCTTTTCAAAAAGGAATACAGCATGTTGCACAAAAAAAAAAAAAAAAAAAACGCATTCTAATTACTTTAAAAAATGTATGAATGGTCTTTGCTGAAAATGCTACAAAGCTAAATATTTTGCGGTTCAGAAAACATGGCTTTCAAATATGAAATGCAAATATGTAGCCATTAAGAAGTTCACAATTACTATATTAATTATTGATCAAATAATCCGTAAAAAAATTCAAACAGAATAGAACACGCTAACCTGGATAAAAATGACAAAGCTGACAAGTAGAAGGAACCATGAAATGGAAATGGGCTCTTGTGGTTAGTCGGAATCCTGTTTAAGCTTCTCTTTGATATCAAGAGTTAAACTTAAATCACAGTTTCCATATGAATTAATACCCATCACACAATCACGCGTGTGCTCCCCAATCTTTATACAATAAATTCAGCTAATCTGATCTTCAGCATATTAACTAGCATTTACTGTAAAGAGTCAGCTGGAATATTCAGTCAGAAGAACTTATATTGGAATTAGGAAAAGCCTTGGTAAGGATATTTCTCGTCAATATGCTTGTATGCACGAGACATGTATAGGTTATTGGTTCACCTATGTTTGCTCAATTTTGATTAATTTCAATTGATTTATGTAATTAGCCCCCATCCATACCGAACCTCCTCTACCACCCACTGAATTCCTCCCACATTCAAAACCTGCTCCCACCCTCTGCTTCCTACACATCTGCCCACTCACACACACCCACACACCCACACCCATCACGACTAGTGAAAGCTCAATCACCCACACAACTCCCACGCACACAAAAAGACACAAAGATTCATCCCACAACAAATAAAACCGCAACAGACCCTTTGACACACAGATACGTCCTTTCTAACACTCTTTACCCCCTGCCATATTCCATTTGCACAGTCAGCCTCATGCAGACCTGAGTCAGCAATCATGTATGTGTGTGTATGTGCATGTGTGTGTGATCTCCACTAGCTCAGTGATGTTGGAGAGAAGAAGAGGATGGACTGTGTTTTAGCCTCTGGAGGGGACAGATGGGCTGAGAGAGCTCCTGGGCAGGTAGTCATCCCTAGAATGTGGGGGCGTCTTTGGGGGGTCCAGCCACTGTCTGAATAGTCTTTCAAACCCAGTACCCACACCCACTGAGTTTATCCAGAGGGGGGCTATTGTTACTAAAGTCTCAGCGTCCCACCTCCTCCCATTCTTCAAGCTGAGTCGATGCATAACTGGTTGATTACCGCCTACAAACACACCTGCAGGAATACACTGGAATGAATATGTAGCATGTCGGCAAATGGACCGACATCTGCTATGTGAAAACACGCAGCCTTCGGCGGTGCATCGGAATGACATCCTCCATTTTCCCCCGGATGAATTAATCAGGCTGTAGCTTTGCATTTTTGCAGCCAAAATGCTGCCAAAACCCAGCTTTACAACTGACGCCAAAGTTGCTTATCAGCTGGTTATAATTTTTGCCCGCTTTAGTTTTCGCTTAGGGTTCTTCTATTAATTGCACATAAAATGATCACAGTAAACTGTCTCAAACCCCACCCACCTACCCTGGACCAGTGGCGTCAGAGGCTTAAGGATGTAAACTGCATGGAACGCATAACCGCAAACTTACGACTTCAGACAGACCTATATCTTGACAAATGGGCACCCATTAAAAAATATTTGGAGAGTTGAAGATATTATCTCTATTTGACTGAGTTAGATGTTTTTTTGTGTTTTTTTTTTTTTTTTTTTTTTTTTTTTTTTAGTTTTATTTCATTTTTCGCTTGCTATTGAAGAAATAAGTGACCTATAAAGAATATTGTATAATGTGTATCTTGTTATGAGGTTTTGTAAGAATGTGTATGACTCTGTTAAGGAACCTGTTCTAATAAATGTTCCAAAAAAAATTAAAAAATAAAAAAAATTTTGCCCGCTTTCTCCGTTTTGAAGTGACCTCCATTAAAAATTGGATTCTGGAGCACCAAACATGCTCACACTAACAATGCTAGACGGTAAGGGTAACATCTGATGGCCCCCAGATGACCAAAATAACAATATCACAACAATAGCACTTTCAACTTGCAAAATACATATTTTATTGCCTGTTTATATATTGTATAGTTATTTTATTGCCTATCTGTATATTTTATTTACTATTTTATACAGTTTTATATTTGTATTGTCCAGGACTACAGATGGAAATTAGCTATGAGCTATAATCTGGTACAAACATCTCTGCCTCTGTGCTTAATGTATTTGTATACTGTCCTAATAAACTTCTAAACAAACAAACAAACAAACCTGTGCAGCCCGAGTTCACCGCTTCACCGGCAGAGCGCAGGAGGCCACAGGCTCGGGGAGGGAAGGGAGGGCATAGATTTACAGGCTCCACTTCTGTAAATGCCACAATCTTCATAGAAGCTTTGAAAATGTGAGAGAGAAACCGGAGCTGGCGTGCTATTACACATCACCTTGAATGAGGGACAAGCAAGTCATAATGACTTTCCACTGTAGCACAAAGCATCCACCGGTGGTTTCATGGTCACATAAACCATAGGTACACTACCAACCCCCTTCTTCAGAATTTTACGGTTGAAATGATGTAAAGTTCAATAACACGGGCCAGGATCGCCGGTCGGTGACTGCGGCCGCACACAAACAACGAGTGTAAGACACAGGAAGAGCCAAAAAAACAGGAGGCTGAGAGAAACCCTGAAGAAGAGGAAAGATAAAGGTTGAGTCTGCCAGGGACTCCGTCTGGACTTGGTGGTTCGCCTGATGGCACCGAAGCGGTGTTATTATGTGGGTGTGTGCTCAGGAACGGTTTCATCCCAGACGGACATGACACACACATTCAAGCGCGTGTCATGAGGCCACCCACGCCTGACACCAGGAGAATGCCAGGGCCTGACACACACAGCGTGGCGAGGTGACAAGTTCGTCAGTGCTGCGCCGCCACATGTCAGTCACGTCGCTCGCAATCAAGTCTCACTCCCCGTCACCCCGCGCCCCCCTCATGAATTTGAATATGTAAAAGTAGTCGTATGTTTAAGAGGGACACGGTGTAATGTGAGCTGAATGTCTGTCATCTGTGGTACCATTAAAATGATTTGCATTAAATATCGTGAAACTAAAAACTAGAACGTGACAAATAATGTCAATCCCTACTGGTTAACATATCAACATGATGCAGAATTAATTTTTTTAGACCGAATAATGTGTTGGTTGGCATGCACAGCCAAGAGCTGGTTATTTATCTCCAGTGCGTCGCTGGATGGCTGCAGACCATTGAGGTTTTCTCCAAATGTTATAATATAATATATGCAAATGCATAAATAAACTTGATTCTACAGTTGTACTATCTAGTTAGCTAAAGGCAGTGTGGGACAGGTTGTAAAGAAGCTAAAATATGTAAGAAGTTGTCAGATATAAATGTTTAAAAAGTTAAGCAGATCTGAGAGGAAACTAATACGGTCATCCTCAGACTGTCGCATTTAAAGGAGGAACAGAATTTTACGGTGACATCATGCTACCACCGTGCAGCGGGGCAAAACTCCAGAAATATTCAGCTTTCATTGATACCAGGCTATATATCTTTTATTTCTAGTATTAAAAGATATTTTGGTTAGATCTATAAATGGCTCCTAAATGTTATGAGGGCAAAGCCCAGAAGTGACTTGTGCTTCTTTTTCAAAATAGCTAAATAATGCAGTTGCGGCTCGGTCGGTCGAGCGGGCGTCCCTCCAATAGGAAGAACACCGTTTTCGATCTCCGGCTCCTCCTGTCTGCATGGGCAACACACCGAACCCCAAGTTACTCCTCATGGTCTGGTTAGTGCCTTTCATGGCAGCTCTGCTGTCATTTGTGTGTGTGTGGGTTACTATAATCCAGTGTAAACCACAAGGTGATAAAAGTACTATTTTAGTGATGTCAATTCTCTATTAAACTAGCGATTCATGTTGTGTTTGGTAATTCGATTATCCTTAACATTTCCCAAAAACCTCTAACCGCATTCATACCAATGCTCTTATATCATATCATATCTCTTTCACAGCAATAAGTTGTGTCTCTGATTCATCTGAACTGTTGATCTTTTATTACTTTCACAGATATCTGCGTGGAACCTCAGGATCTATGGAAATATTGTCATTTGAAAACATTTAGCTTGCAGAAAGGTTTGTTTGCCTTGTCGCCTTTTTAAAGCGCGGTGGAAAAGGTTGACATATTTTATGTCCATTACCTGAATGATGCGATAACCTGATAGCTAACAGCTGAATCATAAAATTACGCATGCATCTGTTAAGCACGTGTTGCAGAAAATAAAAAGATTCATGTTCACGTATCATCCCACTCATTACAACCATCGCATAACCAGCATCCTTCTTTACGCGCTTTCGGTTGAAGCCTTTCCAGCTTCTCGCCGTTCCCACTGTATTTCCGCTATTTTCTGTCCGTCATCTCTATAACCTCAGCAACACAAGAAAACAGGATAATCCCTTGTCAACATGTCCCTGATCCTGGGATTGGGCTGCCCCCCGACCCGGGGCTCCCCTTTGCCTCCCTCGTCACCGGGTCTCTTGGACTGACATGGGCCCCGACAAAGCCCTAATCCATTACCTCCTGTCAGAGAAGGCTCTGCTGCAACACCCCCCTTATGGACCGGCATTAGCCTAATCCACTGGGCCGGGGCTCCATGAGAATAGAGCGCCCACATGGCTTCACCCTACCTCTGTTTACTCGTCGCATCTGAGTCAACACGCTCCCCAGAAGGAGATACACCAGAGAAAAGGGGCCTCGCCACGACATCCCAGCGGCCATCGAGACGATTCGGATGCGAAAAGCAGAAGATAGGCTTACTTTACCTCGTGCCGCGGTGCGTCTGGACGGTCTCCGGTGCGGTGATGTGATCCCAAAGCAAACACACGTCCTGAAGTCTGATGCGCGTCACCTGGAACGGGTCAACATTTGTAACACGGGTAAATAATTGAATAAAACTTGAAAACAAATGAACACATCCAACTCCATCTGTTATTTATGACTGTCAAAACAGGATGCCCAAAGGAAAATGTAACCGCGAAAATCCACATAAGATAACTTTGATGGAATCGTGAATTCTGAAAATATGATTTGTGACACCACAAATTTTTTAAAAGCAGATTTTGTTCCACTATTCTGTAAAAAAAAAAAAGCACCTTGGTCACAATCACAGAGTGGATTTTTTTAATGTAGTTGAATACTTGTTAGATCATGTAGCTCAAGATGTGCCTTGATTTTATATTGAATTTTCATATTTTTTCATATTTGTACATTATAGATATTAAGGGTCTTGGGATTTTTTTTTTGTGTGTTAAATCATGAAACTTCATAACAGAAGAACCTTCTTCAGAATAGTAGAATTTTCCACTGTTTTTCCTTTCACAAGTTTTCTTTTACATCAAACGTTAATTCAAGAGATCAGTTCAATGTTGGAGATGGAGTGTTGCAGATCATCCACCGACAATGACGACATACATGATAAACAATATAAATGCTGCATTAGAACAAGAAAATAAATCCATGCATTAAAAAAAAACATGTACTTTGTGAAATGTGTGTTGCACTAAATCAATATAGGAAGCGGTGTCAGATATCATGTCATTCACAGACAGAGAGAGCGGTGACAAGACAGAAGATCGAACAAAGTTAAAAGAAAAACAGTTTTATGTCACATGAATCAAACATATCTGCAGAACGCAATTGACACCCAGCCTTTAGTGATACAGGTTGTATGAATAGATGGCGCCATATCTGGTATGTTGAACATGATGCATATTGATGCAACACGCTCTTGTGAACTCCTTACAACAGGATTAGAAATATTCGGATACAATAAATGAGTCAAAGCGCATATTTTATATACGTCCCTAACTATGAGCGACATTGTTTGGTGCTCAACTTTAACAACTGACAAATCCTGGGCTGCACTGTGATTCCTCTTTAACCGCTGTTCACCGACTTTGAGCTTTTCAGGAATACATCACATCTTAACTGAGGAACTTAACAAGCAAAGGAAGCCCTGTTTGTAATAGAGCACTTAAAATACACTCATCCTCATTTGTTCTGTCTTGCGGGTTGTTGGCAAAACTACTTAAGAACAGAGTGTGACACTGGGCAAACAATCAATACTGTTTAACTATGAAACCAAAAAGTTCCTTCAATAGCTTTAAATCATAGTAGTTATTGGTTCCCATGGATATCTAAATTACAGAATATTCAAAAGGCTTCCTGAAATGTACATTTAGCAATAAAATATACCTAAATAAAGAAATAAGATAAATGAGAAATCAAAATACCAGTACAAATGAGCGCTTTGCATTTTTCAGCTTTAGAGTCCAAAAGGTTGGATTCTGTACATTTTAGACACGTTTCTTTAAACTTAACATCAGGAAACAAAGGCGTTGATTTGATACTCTTATCAAGTGACGATTTGCAGTTAGGATTGATTTGTGATCTAACAGTAAATAACAGGATCCGACCACAAAATTAAACAACTGAAGACACCAATGTTGACTTACTGGATCAGACATTGAGTGGTAAATTTCAGGAAGTACCCTTGAGCTAATGGTCATCAAAATGGCAATAAGTGATTGTCTTGAGGTGATCAAGGGGGAAAAAAAAAAAAAGCAAGGCCTTTTTCCAGAGAGATACTAAAATGCAGCACTGGTTATACTGAACGCCATGACGTGTGTCAGACTATGACCTCCAAAATATTAATGGTGTCACAAATAATGCCCCAATTTCCACATTGTAATAGGATTTTCAGAAGTTTCATTAGTGTGGCAAAAAAACTAGATTCAACACAATGGAGCTCAAAGAACCAGAGGAAATGACAGCATTTGAACTGGCTGACTCAGACTGGATGACAGAAAAAACTTTGCAATGTTTTCCAATCAGTAATCAATAGTAACTATAGCTGAACCAAACCACATGAATTTGGTGTTTTTAACTCTTTTTTTTTTCTATGTTTTCTACGTGTAAACTTAATGTCACCTGCTCACGGATCCACGCGGCGCTCTGGGAAAGATTGAAAGACCGGAAGGCAGCGCTCATCGATCCACGCAGCTTCCATCAGTTCCACGGGCGGCGTGTCAGACACCACGCAGAGCCAACAGCGCCCTCTAGCGGTAGACATGTGAACTACACCCACTGGCGACGTCCACACTTTTTAATGAACACAAACAGACTTGCAGGAGATAACTTCATCACAATTTGTAAAACAATAGATTCTAATTGTATTTGAGGGGATTAGTGCTTAATGATACATTTTAAAAGCCTAGAAACTCGAATATAAAACCAAAAAAACAATAGGGGTTTGCTGCAGTTTATCTAACTTTGCCTTTATTCAGATAGGCCTTTTTTGTGATACACGAAAAACTGTCTCTAACTGTTAAATCCATGTGTAAAGAAAGGGAGCTTTTTTAATCACGTAGAATTCGGAAGCAACCGGATTCATTCAACACTAAAAAAGATACATTTCCACCACTAAGATTCCAAAGTTTTGATTTCCAGATTTTGATTTAAGAGGGAATAAGTACCCAAAAGGTTAGGAAAAACTACAAAAAGATATGAGGATTGAATGCCTATTGAGAATTTAACATCACTGTTCATCAAAATATGATATTTACATCTTTATGTCACTTTTTATTTGATTCTGCTTTATGGAACGGATTACTTCCTAGTAAAATACAGCAGTGATGAACTCAGGATACATTCTGTGTGGAGAGAGAAACACACCTTTTGCCTAAAGGTGTGTGAGCCACGTGCAGCAGGAACTGAACGTGCTTCACATTTTCCCACCACCTACTCCCTGAATAGCTTGTCGCTTCTCCCTTGCCTGAGTCACGCCTCCTTCCCTCAGTGGGTTTCCCTTAATCCCGACCCTCTGCGATGAGCACACGTCCCTCAGGGCCATCGGAGCAGAGTTTCACATTCTCGACAACACATATTGTCTGGCCTTAGATGAACAGACAAGGAATTTTTTTGGCAGGAAAGGGAGTTATTGTGCCTAGGGGTATTGTGTGTATGTGTGTCATAGTGTGTGTGTGTAGGGGGTAGTAGGATAGTTGAGAATCTCCCGGGGCTTCGATGGAATCCCGTATGGCTTTGTTTCCAGCCCCAGTTGGGAATTAGGGAATATTCAAGAGGAATCCTGCTTTGGGTGGGGTGGGATCAACTGCAATAAAATCTGATGGTACAATGTGCATTTGATTGTTGCTGACTGCGCGGGGCTGTCACATGTTTATGTCTGACATCAGGATAGTATTTATTGCATTGTGAAATATGCTTTTCATTTCGGTGGAATTCCCATTGAGTCTTTTCATGTTTCAAACAAACATGGTCTGCAGGCGAGTGGGAAAAAGAAACAACAAATAGATAAACTAAGAAATAAATTATTCAACCAAATTCCGTCAACTTTTACCCTTGGTGCTTAACTGTTTACCCCCATTTCATCAGTCGCCTGAAATGACAATTATTTACCTTTGGAAATGATTATAAAAAGAAACTGCCATGATGATGCTATGGAGGAACTATGATTGTAACAAGTGTCCAATTAACAACCTTGATGTACGACACATGATAATGTGTTGAGATTAGAATACTTTTTCCAAACAAATTCTTTTGTGACCCTTCAAAAAACCCAACCGCATTACGTTGCAGAAATTATTGTAAAATATGAGCTTTACCTCATCTTTTTGAACAACTTTTTAAAGATTGTTTTATAGCCAAGGTGTGATTTGTGATGGAAGAATTTAATGCAAAAAAATGACGTAAAGGGATTTTGTTTCCTGCTTTCTGGTTCTTCTCCACGACGGTGAAACTTTGTCTTCTTAAATCTCTCCCAAAGGCTTCAAAAACAGCCCTTGTGCAATCTCTACAACTTCATTGGGATTTTGAACCTGTTGCTTAACCTTGCAGGACTTCCCTGGCAACATCGGCTTACTTTTAACAACAACACGTTTCATTCTAGCAACTCGGCGATCGCACAACATCAACAAACTAATCCAAAGTGATGTGGAAATGCAGAGACAAAATTTAACCCGACGTACGACACAGGGGCACTTTGTTCTCCTTTCCAAGCCTTCGGAAGTCAGTTATCTGTTGCACAAACGCACCTAATGTGTGCAGAACTGCAGTCTATCTGGTCATTTGCGATGTATCGGGCCTTTCTGCCTCTCTGCTGCTCGGGACCTCGACCGCTGAATAGACGGCAGCCACATTGAGAAACCCTCTGCGCTTTCACCTGCAGAGGAAAAGCGGCTCGGATAATACAGGATCGCCTGGAGATGGAGCGCTGTGTGTTGAGCGTGTCTGCATGTGTGTGTGTGTGTGTGTGTGTGTGTGTGAACAAATTTCATGTGAACCTTTGCTTTTTTATTCAGACTGCCAGCCAGATCAGAGCGCAACCCTCTTTTCCAGCGGGATGAAGCCTCGCGTCCTTTTAGCTGTTGTTCGGAAGAATTTTCCCATTAAGAAACCTGCCATAAAATTATATCGGAGACTAAGCCGCCCTTGTCCTCACTTTAATCTAGCCTTTAAAATCCCTAATCATTATTATAGCACTCCCTGGCTCAATGAAGGCAATAGAAACATAAAGCCTCTCTCAGCAAGCAAGCACAACACTCTAGCCCGGCTTCCACTCGGGTCTTTGTGCGGTTTTGGATTATAGATTCATTTTTGCTGGACGTGTGGTCAAATTCGTCCCTGGGAAAAGCCCTCGGTATTCTGTCCTTTCATCTCTCTCTCATTTTCAGGGTATCTAATGGTCATAATCGAGGCAGCCATGCTGGGAGTGCGTTTGAAGGAGTGGTCAAGGAGCCCCTAATCCCCTCATACACAGTTTGTAGTGGTGGCCCCCAATACAAAAGCTGATTTTGTTGCAGAAACACTGAGAGGGAGTGGGGTGGGTTTGAGTCTTATACATACACACAAAATATTCTGGTGGGAATCAACTTCCAGGCCAGATTGAATTCATATGAGAAACAAAAATGCATGGATGACTGGGAGACATTTTGAGAGGGAAAACCCACTTTTCCTTCAGTTTGATTTATGTTTGAAAGAAACGAAAGAGATTTATACGTCGATCCCGTGTAACAAATAAGTCATCGGCTTAGAGAACTTCGAAACGGATGGATTTCTGAGAATTTAACCTTTGGAGATTTCAACAATAAAAAAAAAAAAAAAAAAAAAACCTCGTTCGGACATTATTGTTATATATAACTAGGTAAAAAACAATTTGTTAGAATTTGGAAATATAAAGTTTGGAGTCTGAAGTTGAGAGGTTGGTCACAGTTATGCTCTCCCCATATATCAACAGAGGCTTTGGCTTTTTTGCTGCTCAGGAGATTAACAGAGTCAAGTGTGGTGTATTTCCCAGCCCCCAAAACCCACTCCTCTCTCAGCAAGACGGACGCTCGAGCACCAGCGAAGATGCTCCCTCTCTCTCTCTCTCTCTCTCTCGCTCTCAAGCGGCCTGCAGTGAAAGAACGGAGACACTCGCTGGTAAAAGCCGGAGGCCCCTTTCCAGACACGCAGCAGCGGGGCGTCCGCCTCCGACCTCCTCAGCCGTCGAGTTCACCCTCTCCACCGGCACCTGGCACCCCCCCCCCCCCGACCGGCCGGGCGGCCCGTCACTCACGGACGGCAGAAAAATGGGAGAGGGTATTGTGTCTGGAGGAGAGGCTGGAAGAAGAGGAGGGAAGAGGTGATGACAACAGGGGGGAAGTGGATAAAACGAGATGGGATGAGATATAGGATAAGATGAGATGTTCGGGAAGGAAGGGAGATGAGAAAGGGGGGAAAGCTCGGACCGGCGTTCATTTTTTTACAAGTTTTTCCTGTGTGATTTCTTCAAGAGGGATTATGTCAAACTATCATTATTTCCAAAACTTTAAAATGTCAATTGCAAGCAATAAACACTTTTTTGTGCCCATCGATATGAACCTGATTCATTTTAATTTGAACCCAGAGACCTTTGGCTCCAGTGAAGGGTGTCAGTTTGGATCATTGCATCATATTGGATGTGGGCAGCTACTGATACATCGGTTCTGATCTATATATCAGTAATATGATCAAAAATCATATTTGAATCGGTGCAAATGTGGAACATCGCTACAGTGATGTCATCATGGCTGCTGTTATTATGAAATCATTAGAAATGTTTAACATTAAATGACAACATTAAACGGTCCGAGACAGCACTAAATGTTCAAATAATGTTTGAAAGGCTTATTGTAATTATCATCCAGGCTCCTGAATTTTAATCAAAATTGACCGTATAGCATCACCGTCCAAACAACCGGTACAATATCCTTTTATTATTGAACCTGTGACTTCCATGCCAAGAAGATGTGAAAAAAAAACTTTCTCTAAACTTTGACATCTTGATAAATGAAACTTTAACCTTATTAACCGCGTCACCGTGCTCATGAGAGACCTTTAGAAAGCCGTAAGAAAAGACCAGCGACGTTCAGGGGGGAAACTTCCAACGTGGCTTCATAAGTTGACGATTCATACAGAACCGCCGTCCATCTCTCGCCCTCCTCAATGTTTCTGCCGCTTTCCTTTCTACCACGTCTCCTCGTCTCACGGGGGCCGCAGGTTTCTGGTCCAGCGGCCCGGGACAAGGCCACCATTAACTGCAGAGGGCACGTGGGACAAAAGGCCCAACACGCTGTCCCTGCCCTCAGACAAGGCCTGAAACAAATGTTACAGGGTGAGCACCGAATGGAATCATCCGGCCGGTGTCACTGAATACATTTACCTACCTCAGAGCCCTTTCAGACCCCAGCTTTGTTTTAGCCCAGAGGAAGGAGGGGGTATGAATGGAGAGGCGGGCGGAGGCAGAGATTGGGGGGGGGGGGGGGGGGGGTGCAAAGAGAAGAAAACACAGGGACGGAGGGGGTGGGTGGGGGGGTGAACGAATGAAACGACCAAAGAAGCTCAACGTTTCCACAGTGATGGTCCGAGTGCGGAAAACGCCACGGCGTTTGTGAGCGAGGGATGGGAGGAGATGTGTGTGCGTTCGGTGTGTGTCCGTGTTTGTCCTTTGTGTGTGTGTGTGTGTGTGTGTGTGTGTGTCCGCAGGGATGGCAGGAGGTCCTGTTGATTGTTGTGTTTTGTTTCCCTTTTAGTCTCTCAGTCCCTTTTCTCCTCCTTTGTCTTTTCCATCATTCCTGGGGTCTTTTTGGGCTAATTGGAGACCTGGAGAGCATAGCAAACACCAGACAGCATGTCCTCTAAGCTCCTTGACTCCAGTTTGGTCCAGTAATTAACAAAGCGAGTGGAAGTCACAATGTCCGAATGCAGGTTTGAGTGGCTCGCTGTTGTCTCCCGTAAAGTATTTGATTCTTCACGAACAAAACAGGAGCGACTTCGGTGGTTCATAAAATACAGCTTTGGAATCAGTATCGGCTTCTCATCCCAAAGCTTTACCGCGTTTAGCCAAGACGAAGGCATCCGTAGAAAAAGTTTGAAAGGCTTCGTTAGGGTTGGTAGTCAGTATTTTATCTGGAATAACTACCTGGTATATCAAAAATACTGCCAGAAGGATTTGTGAAAGCGCTATTTCTTCGAGTACTTAAAGGACGCGTTCACGCCGGCTTTCAAGAGGGCCACTTTTCACGGCTGAGTAGATCTTCACTTTCCAGTTAAATTGGACTTAAGTACTGTAACAGCACTTAACTTTTTAATTAGCTCGCAATGACTTTTTTTTTTTATATATATATATATCTTCCTGTCTTTTCAGTGTTTTCTGTCTACACAGGTTTCACCTAAATTTAAACTAACCAAAGATACATGCGAAAATGTATCCACACCGCAGAAGCAAATAAAATACCTCGACTCTTTACCCGCCCCAACAAAAGTAATTAGTGTGTAATTTCGTCCGTAATCCCTTCAGATAATCTCCAACAATCCACTGGGTTTGATTCAGTCATCTTTTCTCTCATATTCTAATCCATTTTGCCTTTGAGTTTTTGTGCAGGTCACAGTTTGCCACCCTGCATACAAAGAGCAGTCACTGAGCTATGACATTAAAAGTATTGTTCAGTCGGACCCGGCCCAGCGGCCCCCTTATATGGGCACACCGTGTAGAAAGAGTGCATGTTTTCATCTTTGTTGTCATGGGGATGAACACACACACACACACACACACACACACACATATTGCCGCCTCCCTCCTCATCAGCCTGGTGATTTTAGGTGACGTACATTCATTCTTTGTGTGCGGAACGTGTTTTCTCGTCTCCTAACGTCGGCTTTCGGCATCAAACTTTGGAGGCGGGAAACTTCAATCTGTGATAATGTGTCGGTGTGTGAGTTAATAGCATTATTTTTGGATTTTTAACAATGAAAGTACAGTGTGACGACAGGATGTCGTTTGCAGAGCTCAGACCGTACTACAACCGACAATACGTCCTGTTACTGTTTCTGTTACTTTCGTCCCATTATTCACGTCTCAAAGACGATGCCAGCTTTTTCCTTGAAGTTTCTGTGGGACAAGGAGCTGCAAATTGTTTTAAAGAGTCAAAATATAGGAAACGGGGTGATTTGCGATGCGACTCTCCGACAGCCCTGTTCTCACATTGCGCCCGAGGACGTGGGGCAACCGCAAGTTAAGCTCAAATGCATGAATCAGTCGTCTCAGGTTGAGTAGGTTTATGATAAAAACGGCAAGTAACTTCTGCGGAAGGGGCAACAGAGCTTCTTTATTTCACAGAATAAACTCAAAAAAAAAATTTTTGCTGTCAAAAAAAAACAGTTTGCTTGACTTCCAAAGGTGTTTGTTAGCATCATGATGTCTTTTTACATTCTTAGCGTCCTGGCGTGTTTACCATCTTTAGGTTCCTCTGATGGGTTGTTGTTATTTAATTTCTGCACTGTAATTGTTTTTAAGTGGTCCCACAGCAGTGTGTGGTCCCTCTGGAGATCTGAGAAGAACTAAAGGTCTAAAGTCGCTCGCTGATTTGCTCCGCTGATGCAAATCTACAGACTTAGCTGTGACAGAACAATGCAGTTTGAGATGTTCTTCTGCTTTGTGAAAGATGTCACCTCCAATCTCTGAAAATCTTGTTCAATGAACAAAAGCAGGGATAAATCTTACATCTGTCCCGCAACTCAGATCTGCCCCCAATTTTGGAGGGCCCTTTGTTGGCCGACGCCGCGCTTCCTCATTAAGTTATACAAGAATCAGATGAGGGTTGTTGATTTTGTGCATAATCCTGGTCTTCATCAGAAGAACCGTTCATCTCCCAGACGTTGTTTATGCGGTGCGATATTTGACTACTCTGTAAAAAAGTACGTGAAGCTGCTATTGCACGAGTCTTATTTTTCAATAAGTCTTGGTAGTTACTTGACTCAGGCGTGAGGGTGAGACCTTTTCCTACTGGATCACATCATACGCATTGATTCTTCTTCCGTTTCATGACTCTGACCGATGCCAATTTGAAGTGAAATGGCCACGCGTCTCAGCAGTGATCAAAAATTCTTGATTTGAGGAAGGCAACCGTATTCATCATTAGCCGATGGCCGCTCCGCCTTTCAAAACGACCATCTGAGTTCAGTGGCTGTGACAGACTCCGACGGCTCCGTGGGGTGAAATAAAAGTCGACCTCGGCAGATTTGTCCAATTAAATCGTCTGCTTAAATTCTTTCATTATTTTCTTAAAAATATCGTGATAAAACACTGAGCAAAAGTTGGTCTGGACGACCTCCCGGTATCCTGGGCGGCTCTCGTTTTGCGCTTTCTCACAACGTCTCGCTCCTCCCTGCCTCGGACTTCCTTAACCTGTCTGTCGCTGTCTCAAAGCCGACAAAGAGACATATTTGCCATACATTCACCGCGGCGATATGTCAAAATAGGGGTCCCATTGTCGCGCACGTGAGACAGACACCTCCTCCAAATCTCCATGCAAGGCTAATTGAGTTTGTCCATGAAGCCTCTATTCACCGTCAGATGTTTGACAGGGAAGAGAGTCTCGGTTCGAGACGAGCCAAGTTCTCCCTCGTCAATCTTTCCCGAAAGTCAACAGTGAGCCAGACGTGCGCGTACACGCACGCGGTGCTTTACTACAATGCAGCGCCAAGGGGTCTGGGACATCCCGCAGACAGCATCCTGTTCCCACTGAATGGCTCTTGTGTCACAAAGGACAGTTTGGCCGCCGTGGCCGCCTGGTTACCTGTTTGGGATCTGAAGTCGTCCCAGACTGACTTGTGGCCTCAGGTTTTTGTGTTTTGTTTCGGTGAAGTCTCCTCGTCTCTCTCGCTCTCTCTCTCTCCACCCTCTATCCACTTCTCAAGTGGTCCACAGAGGGTGTCCTGGGAAACTGGCTGTTTGCCTTACAGACCCCCCTCCGCCCCCCCCCCCCCCCCCCCCCCCCCCCCCCCCCGCCCTGCACCCACAATTATAAGCCCACTCTCTGACATCGGGACGGGGCCACTCGCGTATGTGCATCCACTTTACATTCATATAATGACAGATAACGTAAATATACGGACGTATGGACAATGACACAACAAATGCACAAGGGAGCAGAGACACACAAGAGTGCTGACAATGGCAAGTCTTTAAAAACTGTGTGCCAAAGAAAGGGCAAGAGGCATGGGAAGAGAGCATTTTGCCAAAACTGAGCTGAGCAACAGACAGACGCGCGCACACGTACATGCACACACATTGAATGCACGGGCACACACACACACACAGACACACACACACCTTTACCTCTATCTTTCTGAGGACTTATCCTTTGCTCTCTTGCATTAACTTCAAACAAAGCAGGTTTATTATTAAGTGACATCCTTTACATCATTTAAACTCTGGATCCAAATCTTAAACCACTTTTACCTCAGCTTTCCCACTACACTGTCTAAAAAATACTAACTTCTACTTACAGCAGAACATCCGATGAAATGTTACTTGATTTTCTATTTTTTCAGCATAATTTGAAAACAGCATCTCATGAAATTGAACAAAGCAGTCACTCAATATTGAATTGGCGGTATTCGATCAATACTACATTGTGACTTTGAATGGTAGCTGGATGATCGTTTCAACTTGCAAGCTGAATTAAACCACAGTGAAACCTTACAGGTTTCAATGAGGGGATAAGTGACATATGAAATATGTATAATATACAATATATATATATACATATAATATATGATAATAATAACTACCAGTATAATAAAATATATGATAATATATAAATATATAATAATCATTCCAGATAGGTTGGAAACTGTCATGTCTATTTGCATCTCACCAGCTCTGAAATCTAATTCTAATTTTAAAGAGGCACAACATAATTCACCAAAGAGCCCTAAAGTAGCTGAGACCAAATCCAGTTTCCTCAGAGTTAAAGCTGCCTGGATATCTTTGGATGATTTTTGTTGAGAGAAACAGTTTGTGGAACACAAAATCCTTAATGAAGGATAAATTATGTGCAACACAAAAGTTCCTTGTGCAGCCGTTTGGAGCTCAAGCAAAGCAGGAAGTTGCTCTCGAGATGTACAAAGAAGACTAAATTTAAAGTTGACAGGTCTGAGATCCAAACCTGAACACTTTCATGTTCCAAAAAAAAACAAAACAACTTCACCACCCTGATTTTACAACTCAAGATTTCCCTCTGTGTATCAACATGAGGCTGCACAACACACCGGGTATATCTGCGGTGTTTGTACGTGTGAAATACCAAGTACAGCGTTATCAAATAGTGCTGCTAAAAGTAGCAAAAACACACTGATGTAGGTTAAAGGCTTATGTTAGATGTGTGATGTGATTCCGGTCACAGTGGCAAAACCTCATCATTGATAAAAAAAAAAGGCAGACGGCAGTAACTGTTCACAGTCTCGGCGCCCTCTGCAAACAGCTTGGCTGTGGATTCCAGACGGATTAAGTCGATCGGACGTAAAGCAAATAATATTTGCATAAATAATCTAATAAAGAACGTGAAGCTGATCTTGTTCAAAGACGGATTTAGCCGAAATGGTTTTCAAAACACCATCACACTGCATATATCGTCTAAAGTCAACTCAAAACTAGCCAAATCTGCTTTAGAGCTTATGGACCCGCTAGAAAATGATTCAGAAAATCCAACTTTGACTGGCGTGCAGTTTTGTGCAGAAAGGACAGCTAATGTGACAAACTGAAGACAGGCTTTTTAATGTATTTATATGAATTTAAATTTAAAAAAAAACTCAGCATTGTTCCCTTATTTCAAAGATATGTGATAATCTTACATCCAGCATAACATTAAAAAAGACTCAGCAAACTTTACTTTGATTATTTCAAGCTCAAACTCGTTGGCTGCTGTGAACTCAGGATAACTTTAGGCGCCCCAATAATCAACTTTTGCACCAATTTCTAAATGATTGTATATCGGCATTGGAACAGAGCTCGAGGCGGAATTTGAAAAATGACAACTCCCACTCTGGCTTCTCTCCCACACGACTGACCGTAAACACCGGGAATATGCTAAATGCTTCAAAAATTAACAAATAAAAAAGTATTTTCAAGACTTTAAACTAAATTTAATGATATAACTTTGCACTGTTCTTTCTGTAGATTTACATAAGGAATTATTACCGGTAGGTCTGGAAATGTTTGTCACTGTAATTTAATAGAATTTTGGAAGGAAAGTACAAAAACCTCTGTGACGAGACCATTATCAAGAATCATTTTTATCATGGATCTGTTGTATATGCAGCGAATATCGCATAGCTTTCCAAAACACGCAATATATGTCCAGTGAAAATAGTTGCTTCTAGATAATGCCATCGCAAAATCCCTACACTGTATTTTTCTCCTAAATAAACCCTTATCTATATGATCCCTTTGCCCTGTGCTGTACCTTTTCTGACTTTAGACACCATCAATAACACCTGTGTTTTCTGTCGAAGGTCAGAAATCATTATATCACAATCTTAACTGAGACTTTCCTTTCCGTTGAATGTTTTATTCTATAATTGATAAATATAGAGGTATTCACATCAGAGATACATCCCCTCGCTGGTTTTGTGTTGAATGTCCAACACGGTCATTGATGACTTTAAATAGCCCAGATGTATGAATGGGAGCGTGAATGGTGTCTACATGACGCCATGTGGTGGACTGGTTGTACCGGTCAAACCCTCCTCTCGCCCGGTGACAGCGAGCACAGGCTCTGCCTCGGGTGTGTGGGATAATCGGTAAAGATGATGAATGGGTGATATGATTGTTTGCGTGAACTGTGGAAAAATATGTCACAGGCAAATCATCTGGAAGTCATCTTTCAGTTTAAACGGGAAGAAAATACCTTAAGTGACAAAATCAATGCAAAAAGATTAGCATTAGTCAGCAGTATTAGGAAAATTAGAAGAAATACTTTGAATATGTATATGTATATGTATATGTATATGTATATGTATATTATTGTATGTGTGTATTGAACATTGTCAGATAAGAGATTTTGTGTCATATATCTTTTAATTAAATTATTTATGTATATGAATATGCATATGCATATGTATATGTATATTTTTTGTATGTGTGTATTGTACATTGTCAAATAAGAGATTTGCATCATGTTACTTCTAATTAAATCATTTATGTATATGTATATGTTTATGTATATGCATATGCATATGTATATTATTGTATGTATGTATATTGTACATTGTCAGATAAGAGATTTTGTGTCATATATCTTCTAATTAAATTATTTATGCATATGTATATGTAATGCATATGTATATGTATATGCATATGTATAGTATTGTATGTGTGTATTGTACATTGTCAGATAAGAGATTTTGTGTCATGTATCTTCTAATTACACTATTCATGCATATGTATATGTATATGCATGTGTATATGCATATGTATATTATTGTATGTATGTGTATTGTACATTGTCAGATAAGAGATTTGTGTCATATATCTTCTAATTAAATTATTTTCATGAGTCTTAGCTGCTTTCGAGAACAATTGGATCATCTAAATAATTATCAATTCTTGATAATCTATGTAATAACCTTCTTTTAAATAAGGTGTTTTCTGGATGTGTATTGGTGTAGTACTACTGGAGGACTACTGAACGAAACAATGTGTTTTCTGTTTTCACAGCCTGACAAAAAAAATGTAATCTTGAATGATGGTATAATAGATCATAAGATTGAACAAAGTCTCATTTAGCCGCCGCCATGAGTCTGCCGGGTGTGTATTCTCCGTCTGTGTGTGTGTGTGTGTGTGTGTGTGTGTGTGTGCGACGAACGTTGCAGCACGCAGCAGCTCCCCCCTCGAGGGTCCTCACTCATTACCCAGAGGTCACAGCCCACGCCTGGCTACTTCCTGCCTGACCTCCCTCAGGAGAGCAGAGCATGCTGGGCTGTGGATCACACGTGCTGGTCACAAACAATCCCACTTCCTGTCCCAGATCAAGTGAGAGACACAGAGCAAGAAAGCGAGGGAGAGAGTTCTGGCTTGTATCTGCCACTCGCTGTGCTTACTTCCTCCAGTCTCACGCTCTCGCTCTTATTCATTATTCTCCTGACTATTCACCCCGGCCCAGCCCCAGCACTGGGAACAAAATACTCACTGGCCATCTTGTTCCAAACTTCCTCCCACTCTCCTTCGTATAAAGACATGACTCATGTGGGGCTGAATCGAGCTTCAATGAAGAGGCTTTTACATGTGGGACTCGTTCACCATTTTGAAGTCAATTTTTGAACTGAGCACGGAAATAAAGATGGGCGCTCTTGTGCGCCTTCAACTATTTGTCATCATCACTACCAAGCGGGAAAACAAAAAGGTCCATTGAAGGAAATACAAATCGAGTTTGAAAAGAAATTAAGGCTTTGGTTGCTGATTTCGAACCTGACGGGTGAAGAGGTCAGCGTTATTACAGTTACATGGAGATAAAACTGAGTCCTGAAATAAAATAAAAGAATAATCAGCCAAAATTGTACAAAAACACGTTAAAAAAAATTGTCAAATAGTTCAACCATTTCATTCCAAAATAAATCTTTGGTTTCGTAGATCATTCACATCGCAGGTCAGAAGGTGTGGGACAGCTGGGGTTTGTTGCAACATGCACAAAAAAAATGCAAAAATGCAAAAAAAATTTAAAAAAAAAAACAACTAGAGACAAGAGCCACTTAGAATTTTTTACTCATATTTTCTACTCATTGCAAGCTCTTTATGTAATGAGTTGCCGTCCGAATAAACTAGCCCTTCCGGGGCTCACCTACGCCTCACTTTTCCTTATGAAGAACATCAGAACCATGCGTGCAGTAAATCAACACAAGTCTAAACGCCAAGCAAACTATGAGTAGCTGATATATGTAGCTCTTTTCCTCTTATATCCTTTACAGGCGTTTCAACCAAATGAGGAATCTGCTCCTCCAATATCCCTACAAAACCGATTTAATCACCAATCCTAAAGCGATTTCTCTACTTACACGTGGGACGGTATGAAATTCAAAATAGAATCACGCGTCGCCTCTCTCGCACACGTCTACTCAAAAACTTAAGATCAATAGCATCTGTCACTTTCCAAGCGTTAGCCGACAACGCGTATTGAACATCCAGAGAGCCCTTTGCTGAAAAGCAGGCAAAATGAAGACTGATGTGCTGAATAGCATCTGAGGACAAGTTATTGATGCCAGATGGGCTTTGTGAGCACTAGATTGGCCCCAAGAAAGAGACCTTGCACAAACATTATTGTTTACCAGCGCTGATCCATTGTTGGTACGGCGTCTGTTGCTGACGTACCAGCATCCTGCCAAATTAGACCGGAGCGGCAGGGGTGCTGTTCTTCTTTTGCTTTCACGTCTCCCAGGCCTCCTCGGCCTGGCCAGAACTCTTTTATCACCGGTCAGCGGCCGTTACAATAACCCTCCGGGAGACCGGACCCCCGACTCACCGCGGGGAGCCCGGCCAGGCCTGAGCCGGGGTCAGCTGAGTAAAGGCCGGCGCTGGTGTGAGGACCGGTATCGGGGTTGTTGACACCGGGACCTGACCCTGGCCTGCTCCCCTCCCGTGAGGGTTACGCCCGGGGCTCGGAGGAGCTCGACATCCCGCTGAGAACGGGGGATGAGCGGCTATTCAACGGAGTTGAACCCGGAGTTGCATCCCGCTCCGCGCCGACCACCGGGGACCTGCGCGGGTCAGCCGGGCCGGGCTCCCGCCGTCGGCTGCCGATCAAGAGCCTGAAAGCATCCGCGCTCATTAGGGAGGGCATTCTGCCCCAGAGAAATGTGTGAAAAGTCCCAATTAGCCGGAATTAGGCCGCAGAAAGCGGCGACGGCTCGATTGATTATATTGATCAGACTCCTGGTGTTCAGTCCAATTCCTCACACTCACCAAGGCGTGATGGTGTGGAGCAGTATAAGCCATGCGGCACTAACGCCGGACCAAAATACAGATGGTGAATCCTGTTTCAGATTAAATGATTGAAAAAGACTTTTGAGTTACATTTTCTATGAAACTCTGAAGGGTGCATTTTGACCTGGAAGGGTTATTTAAGAAACCCAATATCTTACTTTTTCATACTAAATAACTCACACGGAATTATATTTTCATTAAACAAAACCATTTTTTCTCTAGAATACAGAATTCTAAATTGTATTGATTGATTGATTATATATACATATGTACACACACACACACACACACACACAAACACACCTACATATATATACTCTATATATACTGTGAGATTTCTAGGTGAGTTGTTGAGGAACAAATATTTATTTCACTCAATAAAATGTAATATAACATTAATAGTGTGTTTTTTTTTTTCGACTGATATTATGTCTATTGTGATTATCCGTAAACAACCCCATAAAATTAGAGTCCGTTTATTTATTTGTTTTTTTTTTTTTGTTTTATTTTTTATTTTTGCAAACTTCATCAGAGGACCGAATAATTATGTATATATTTTATCTATCTACCTGTTTATTTATTTCTTATTTATTTTCTTGCATGCTTCATGTGAATTTGCTTGGGAGTGACGAATGTTGTCCCACTGAATGTTAAACCAACATACAAGTAAACAGAAATGACCCAGTTGAGTTCTTTTTGAAGATCTGATGATGGTTATTTGGATGTTTTGAACATTACAGCAAATTTAGATTTGTCATACGGGGGTTTTTCAACAGATATCCTCAAATAACCCCCGGCACACACGGTGAAAGAGCAGACAGAAAAGCCCAGGGGTCGGGAGGTGAATTGATAACATATAAAGACAGGTTGTGTCTTGTTCCATAAGACACCCAAATGTCCATCTCCCCCTCATCCATCCGTCCACCCAGCTGCACATCCATCTCTCTCTGTCAACACCGTGCGATTGAGCTCGGGCTCGGAGAGGAAGCTCCTGTCAAGATAGGGTCCTTATCACGCCCGGGTCGGCCCCTCCTGTTCCCATCATCCATCAGGCGAGCGGCCACCTGGACAACCGCTGACCCTTTCTACAACCTCATTGGGCAGCGAGGACACGCAGGCGTGGAGTAGATAAGATAGATAAGAAGCCTGTAAACATTATTGTAATTCAACATTTTTCTCTCGGCAAAGTAAAGAATGCGCTTCTGCCGTGCGTGTTCTATCTCAAATAAGACTTTTTCACATCCCGCGGTCAGAGGCCGAGGTCGAGGTCGAGGCTGTCAAATCTAACAAGGGGACGATTTCCAACTCGGAGGTTGAAGTCGGACCGCCCTCCCGGCTACCCGGAGCTTCATCTTCATAATTTGCGGGATTGCGGAAGGTTCTGGGTTCTCCTTTGGGAATCCGCTCTGCCGTACTCCTCGTATCCTCCTCCCGTTCTGTTTGTTTTGCTTGTATTAGTACCCGGAGGGCCGTATTACAGATCAGCAGAGGAGCATCCATCTCCATGTCGCTTGAGCCTCCTGCTCGTGCAGAAATAAGTGGCCAATTAACTTGGCGGTGACCATGTCTGCTTGTCCCCATCTGACTGTAGATTAATGACCAGCCAACGCTTTCCCTCCTCAGACCCATTTATCAGAACCAGCAACTAGGTCAGATGATGATTAAATGTCCGGACCGCGGGGCCTCCTGGGGCCCGGGTCCCGGCGACGCCGTATGCTCGAATAGGATTTAATTGCTGGCCTTTTTCTTGCGTGCAAGAGGAAAAAAGAGACGATCGCATCGGCAGGTCCTATTAGCCTGAGAGGTCTGGGATGTCACGCATCTTGTGAGTGTGTTTGAAGAGTCCACTTCATTAGAACATATCCACTTAGGTGCAATTGGACTTCTCTCGGATTCGCCGCAAAGTCACACAACTTGTATCGTAGATTTGCCGTGACAAGGTGGTGCAGCGGTTGCGGAGGTTGGCGGTCAGAGGGGATACTTGTTAAAGAAAAGGAATTCCCGGCTTTAAGTAATTTAGGCCCGCAGGCAGAAGGGTAATAGGGTAAACGATGGGATCAGAACACCGGCCGATACAGCTGAGAAGTAGTCGAAGAAGGCTCGAGGTTGGGGATCGTTGGGATTCTGGAGAGAAAAAGCAAATGAAAAACTATACATTTTGGGATCTTGACGGAAAATCCCATGCACTGGTTGGCTGAATGCTGGGTCACCTCAATTAAAAGTTATCAAATGCATATTTTTTTTCCTCACAAAGCCGCCAAAGACGGGCCATGCATGTACTCTCATCACTATAACTGCGGAAAAAAAAACTCATGAGTCATTTAATTGCAATCACTGGGTCAAAAGTTCAACAATTAATGACATAGTGGCAATTTTTACATTTCCCACTTTCTCAGACTTCAATGCAAGGTGACAACCAAACTATTTCGAACATGGCTTTTCTTTAGCTTTAATACTTTTTAATAATTTCATCACTACTGCGGTGAGTTAAATGTACTATAAAGAACCAAAATGATCAAACTAAAATAAATGACAACAGCGATACATGAAGAATTTAAAGACTGAATTGAGCGATTGAGCGCTGATTTTTGCAAAAAGTTGAGGTCGAATGTTGTCAAGACATCTGGCGAGAGGATGGATTTAAATTTTCCCTTTTGGAAATGTGGCTGCGATGCTTTCACCGCGTGGAAACTTTTACTGACACGGACTCAAACCTTTAAACTCATAAGAGAGAATCCGTCTCCGACAGCGCCTCATCTCCCGATCAATTCGGTCCATTGATACTTGTGTTTGGTTTGTGCTTAATAAAGGCGATTTGGCAGACAGTAATGGAATTAACGTGAGTGTTTCAGTCTCTCAGGGTCACAAGGACATCAGCAGCTGCTGTGTGAACGGAGGTGAAGCAGGAGTGTGGCAACGTCCTTTTATCAGCTGCTAATGGAGTCCTGTGTCAACAAGCGCCGGGTGCATGGAAGGCATATCAGCATGGACGTATTGATGTTTCATATCAGGCGGGAAACAGTTCATTTCTAACTTAGAAATTATCTTTCTAGACACAATTAGGATTTTCTCCGGAGTCTGGATGCAAGACAGAACGGCATCATATATATATATGTAAATATTCTCCCTCGCTTTAATACTTTTATCCCTTGTACTACCCGTCAACACAGCTTCTCTTCACTGGGAGAAAAGAAAAAGAGCGACACAGAATTGAGGCTAAAATTAGCCAGAAGTATCAAATTAGATCGTTCATTTTATTCTTAGAGTATTATTAATAGGTTAATATTAAATTATATTTAATAATAACTATTATTATTATTATACTGGGGCTAAAATTAGCCAGAAGTACCGGATTAGATCGTTTCATTTTATTCTTAGATTATTATCGATAGGTTAATATTAAATTATATTTGATAATAACTATTATTATTATACTATTAATTATAAATCCAATCTTGTTAGATTTCTCTGTTCCAATGACATGGTGGGGCAGAGTTTTGAAAGCGGAGGTTTTTTCGGCAGCATCTTGGTTGACAAATGCAATTTATAAAAAGCAACAATATCTAAGCGCTCTTTTCCATCCAGACCTCTACTCACGATGATACTGTAAGACAAACGTTGTCACTGACCCGCTGCCTACCACGCGGTCCCGACCGGACCGAGTCGGTGTAAGGTTGGCGTTTGAAACGGTACTGTGACGAGTCTGACCCCCGGCCCGGCCCGGGCCTTTCAGCGCCAGGCCTTTCAAACACAGCTGGACGACCCCCGCCCGGCCCCGGCCTCCGAATGGCCTCTGAGCCGATTAGGAGCCGGACCTGCCACGGAGGGCCGGAGCGACGGCCGGACACCACCCACATCTAGCAACGGCCCCTCGCTGGGCCTCCGAAGGGGCCGGTCGGGGCCAAGGTCAGCGGCCGGGCTGACCTCTGATCCCCCGCCATGTTTGGATACGCTGGCGCACAATGCTAAACCTCAAAGCGGACCATTAGAATACGGGTGGGATGAAAGAGGGCGAGAAGGCTCCGGACCGTTGTGGAAGTTTGTGTGGGTGAGTGTGTGTATAGGTGTGTGCATGGTGTTGGCATGGCGACCTGGTCAGTGACTCTCAGGCCACCAGACCTTCACCCGGGCTACCTCGCACCTCCCCCTAGACGTGCATCTCTTGTCCCGGGTCTCTTTGTTGGGAGCCAGGAGGGAGGAATTACACCGGGGATGATCCCGTATTACTGGGCCGGGCTGCCTTTCAGGTCAGGCTTAGTTTTGTTGGCCGGCTCCGGGTTGATCCTGCCCTCAGTGTTGCCGCCGCCGCGCTGAGCCCTTTGATGTCCTCGTGCGCTGACCACCATGGCACAACACTTTTGGTACTTTTCCCCAACAGCTAGAGGGAATCTGCCGGTTTTAGCGCAAAAGCTACAATGAACCTCATCACTAAGGTACGACGACTCGGAGAATTTCGAGAGCTGGCGTTGAAAAATAATCTTTGATTTAATTAAGCAAAATGTGAACGTAATTGGACGTAAATATAATTTGCTTGGACTTCCCACTGTGCGCCCCTCTTCTGCAGCGCCCCCTCTGTCCTGCAGCCTATTTGGACCGTATTAACCTGCGACCCGGGACTAACCTCTAAAGCCGCCCGTTTGTGCGTTTGCGTGATGAAGAGCCAGTGCGGTGGGATACCCCTTGTGCTTAACCAGTGGCCCGGCCGCCCTTTCTTTTTTTTTTTTTTTTTTACTGTTCACTTCAGTGGTTTGTGTGTGTGTGTGTGTGTGTGTGTGTGTGCGCGCGTATATGTGTGTCTGTGGAATGGCCGGGGGTCCCGCTCTGACACCCCTGTGTGTACTCATTCAGCGCAGAGGTCGTGTGTCAGGGGTCAAAGGGTCTATGGGGAGAGCATAAGGTGGTTCGAGGTGGTGGTGGTGGCTCGGGGGTTCTGGGGGAAGGGGTTCGACGCCCCAAGGTAGATATACCATCCTAATTGGCCCCCGGAGACATCAGGAAACGTGTGCTCGTGAACTATGCCTGCGAAAATACGCGCTTGTAGAGATCAATCGCCTTGCATCTTGACATGAGCTGAGGTGTGATATAGAAGACGAACAGTGATGATGATGATGATGATGAAGGCAAGCATCAGCAACGTTGATGGTTGGAAGAGTCATTTAGTGCTGTTTTATTTCATTTCTGGTGTTTTTTTTTTTTTTTTTTAATTCTCAATATGAAGATGTTTACTGTCCTTTTGTCCTATATCAACACATATATATCAAATCTGTGCAGAACAAAATTAAAAATAAAAATAAATCTTCAATCGCAATTTTTTTTGGAATGAATATTGTCACAATACAGGTCATGATTATTGGGATGATTTCTCAGATGGACAATATCATATATAGATAATAATAATAGTGTATGTATTAAGCTGTATCTTTGGGTTAAACCAAAGGAAGCAGACTGTAGGTAAGTGTGTGTGTGTATGTATGTATGTATGTGTGTCAGTGTCTGTGTGTCTGTGTGTGTGTGTGTGTGCATGGATGTGTACGCATGCCTGTCTGCAGCCACTATGTTTCTATTTGTTCAGGGACAGTCAGTCTTGCACCCTCCAACCACATTATCCACCTATTAAGGTCCTGCCATTATTTACCTTCCTCCTCTCAGAGGGACAGGCCGTGTCCGGCTGATAAAAGGCCGCCGAGTGTCTGTTTCACTTGAGTCTGGAGAGATGACGACGACTACAGTCACTAAGTGTTGGCAGAGTAAACATTCCTGAGCACCCGGGATCCCATATGCACACAACGCTCACAATTGCAAAACAGCACTGGGAAACAATGGCTAAAATTTACCTACCAGGACAAAGACGCAGACAAAGCACACAAAGTTGAACCGGTTCATATTTTTGATAATATTGGATGGAATCACGAAAAAGTAACGCCATATTTATATTTTTTGGCCATTTGGCTCAATTTCTGCTTCCTGTTAGAGGAGAACATGCAAAGGGATTACACTTTCTAAGCAAACGCTCACTGCGTTTAACACACAAACACGTGTACACACGCTTGTACACGTGA
Organism: Fistularia commersonii; assembly: GCF_037954325.1. Taxonomy (NCBI): domain Eukaryota; kingdom Metazoa; phylum Chordata; class Actinopteri; order Syngnathiformes; family Fistulariidae; genus Fistularia; species Fistularia commersonii. The sequence continues at coordinate 14,006,262 of NC_141299.1, read as the reverse complement.
ATGAGCAAACACGCAAACAAACACACAAAAAAGCAAAAAGAAGCTTTTATAGTGAAATCATGGGATACTAATACGATGAAACAGGCGCGGTCATATATACAATGAATTTCCAAGTATTCTAACAGAGATAAGATTTGAAAAAAAAAGGAAAGATGAATAATTTCAAGCCCAAACTTAGATGCAAATAATAAAAGACATAAAGTGTATTTAAGAAACCAAAAATTAGATATTGAACTTAAACCCGTTAGATGAACGGAGGTTGTCTCCAGTTCCTCTACTCCCCTTGAAAAACTGTAGTGGTTTGTTTAATTAATTCTACCAAAAGAATTAAAAGGCTGCTCTAGCAGATCTGATTACTTTTAGATTTTTAAAGGATAAAAGCAAGTCTGGTGACTGGATAAATCAGTGCAGCTGACTGATCAGTGCACGTACAGTCAAAGTACTGTCTTGTGTCAACCAGAAGTACACTGGTGCTGCAGGGGTGAAATGCATGCAGTAACATCTAACATCTTTGAATGCAGGCTGGCAAAGTTTCTCATTTCCAGGAAGACACACAGCTGGGCAGGTTAATAGTTTTATGACAGTGAGAGAACGACACTGACTTTCTCTCCAGATAAAATAAAAAAATAAAAAAATTAAAAAAAAATTGTGAATACAATTTATGAGAAGTACTGGATGAAGTTGTCTTAAGATGGAAAAGCCCTGAAGGAAAACTTTAATTCGGGTAGAAGATGAAACTATCACCAGCAAGTTGTACTTCAGTTTAAAAAGTAATCATTATGCATTTAATAATAAAAAGGTATCCTCCATTAATCACAGTGGGGAAATTCATCCTCGGCAATGAAGCCATCATGGATGAGCCATGAGCAGAAAGACTGTTTCTTCCCCATCGGGGAATCAAACCCCAGTCTTCCGCGGGACGGGTTGAGATACGGCCCACTATATTAACAAGGAGATTTTTATAAAGTGCTGTTTTTTTTTTTTTTTTTTTTTTTTTTTTTAAATCAATAAATATCTTTATCACAGTAGTCGTAATTTTTAGCCTATGCATGTTTTATTGTACTTTTTGTCATCGGATGTACGTTCTATGTATTTTGGTATAGCATTGTTCACACTTAGTGCTTTTTTTTTTTTTTTTTTTTTTTAAAGTTGGAAAATGTGATGTTTGGATTTAAGTGCAGCTGTCCAAAAAAAACCAAGATTTTTTTTTTTTTGAAAAATAGAAGTCCAAGGAATCATCAAATGCCATTACTTAAATAAAGTAAAAATACCACAAAGTTAAACCCAAGTACACTACTTGAGCAACTTAGTTACTTCCCATCACTGAACATGCGCTTGGCATGAGCCTGATGTTAAACCCAGCTTTAAAAATGATTTAAGAGTCTGACAACATGAATGAAACAATCTGTGATGATTTACACCAGAGGTTATAAACACACACACACACACACACACAAGGACAACACAACAGGCCATGACTTGGTGCCGCCCAGCCATGTAACTCTGTTCTCTGGCAACAGTCAAACACTCGGTGAGCTGCAAACCCCTGAGTGACTGGTTCAATATTTGCCGGTCCAGAGAGGAGGCGTGTGGAGGCTGCAGCAGGGCAGGAGGTCAGAAGGGCACAGCAGTGGCCTTTCAGCCCGGCCGCCGCTGACCAACAGGTGAACAAACAAAGCGCCTGCAGCGTGGGAGGGGCAGACGTGACGGGACGGGTTAATTTCTGTTTTTTTCCTTGTTTATGTAAGTTTAACGACAGAGCGCCATAGCGTCCGTGGACGGAGCGGCTTATGTCTCCGGTATTCACTTGTCCCGCTTTTTGTCGCCGCAGGTGTGATTCTCATCGGCATGAGAAAATCAGCTCTTCATATTCAACAACTTCCTGAATCCTGTTAATTTCCGCTGTCATGTGTTCTGGGATCGTGTGAAAAAGAAAAAAGTGATTGTGCGAGCGGGGATTCCTGGCAACGCATCACGTGTAACATGGCAATTCCCTTGTCTTAATCTGGTGATGTCCGGCGGGCCGAGGCCAAAGTATTGTGGGAAAACAAGGGCCGCGGTCATTTGACATAAGCCTGTTTTTGCCATTTAGCTGCCAGAACACATGTAAAACAGGCCTGTTTGTGCATGTAAATCTAATTAAAGTTATAAGCTTGGGGGACAATCAGATCAGCATTTCCTCTAAAGAGACAAAGGCGCACAAACTTGATCACTTTGCCAAGCCTCTTGTCATTTCTGCTCAGCTTTCACACACAATCCCGCTCATGTCGCCTCGCCGCAAACATTCACTCTCGGGCCCGCTGGCTGTTTGCTCTTGGTTTTAGCGCCTGCTAAGATACTATTGATGGCCAGTCAAGTAATGTCACCAGACTGTTTTTGGTCTGTCTCACAGTGGCACTTAGGCGATAAAAGCCGGTCCTCAGCTTCCCCCCATCAGGCAATAAGTGTGGCCCCCATCGCCGTGGCTCTGCAGGAGGAGACGGGGCTGACCTAAGTAGTGTGGACAGATACAATTTCAGCCTGGCAACGCCGCCAGGGCCAGGCAACCCCTTCCCTCTGTTTAGCTAAAGGCTAAGGCAGCTGAGCCCGGACCTCACCTGCTGGCCTCACTGGTTGCCATGAATGCTTGCATAATCCCGCTAAATCCATGCAAACCCAAAGCTTTTGCATGTGTAGAAAAAAAAACAAAACAAAAAAAAAACCTGCACCCCCACTCCCCCCCCCCCCCCAACCTGATCAGGAAACGGTTTGAGCGAAGATCTTCTTCCCCATAGCAACTCTGCAAATCGGCACTCAGCCGTGGAAAGTTCCCATCCCAGCCCTTATACACACTTAGACACACGTTCCTTCCTTTTCTCTGTCCATTTCATCCTCAATTGGGTTTAAAATGTTGGCTCGGCAGAGAAGAAATCGAAAATTAAAAACAAAAGTGTCGGGTGGTGTTGTCATTAATGACAATCAACTCATCATGAGATGTATTCATATTAGTCAAATTCAGAACTAAACAATATCACGATTACTCATTGTTTGATAATTATGATGCTCATTATTAATGCCGTCATAATAATTTAATGCTCATAATTTCACATAATGGACCCTCAAGATACACGGGGTTTTTATGCCAGAAATGAAACTGGATTTATTCAACGTTCGAAATTTCAAATGTGTCATTAATCACTTAGTGATCGTGGAGGAACAAGTGCACTGGGACATACGGAGGAACATTCTGGGAGCAGTTTAAAAAGTTAATGACAACAGAGTAGGAAACACATCTGTTGGAATAAATAATGTGAAGTGGGGAAATCTTCATGGCCTGTTTGCTCAAGTGCATTGCATTACAGGATATCTGAATCCCATTAAAACACTATTCCTGTAAACTGGAAAAAAACAAAAAAAAAAAGAAAATGCAGGTTTTGGGCTTCAGTGCAAGCGTGACTCACAGGAGGGAAGACCTTTGCTGTAACATATGCAGCGGCACTGGATTCAATCACTGTCTGATGTCTCAGTGAATTTTTTTCATGTTAAATGGATGACTGTGTGTGTGTGTGTGTGTGTGTGTGTGTGTGTGCTTCTGTGGGAGGACACCCCCATTCTCAGGAGATTAGTAGGAAAATATAGATAGAGTGTTGGGATTCATTAATTGAGGCACTTTCTTGCCACAATGGCCTGATTCATTCCGCCACGTCTTACGCGGGGAGACGCTGAGGTCATCTTGTGAATTCTTTCGGGCCGGAAAGCACGACTTGAATGGTGAGAACATGCAATAGCCGACTGCCCTCGAAGCTCCACGGATGCACTGAGAGGGGCTCGCGCATGAAAAATGTACATAAATACATTTATACACATAATACAGGACCACCAGAGGATTCAGTCGAGCTGCCTTCAAATTCAGCTCCGCTTCCGCCGTAATTTATCTTACACACAGAAAAAGAACTGAGCTTTCTGTAAGTGTTTATGTGTGTGTGTGTGTGTGTGTGTGTGTGTGTGTGTTGGGGGTGTGACGGCGAAGGTCACTGACCTCCGTGACTTGGCTAAAATCCCCACGGGCCCAATTCAGCTTTGGAATGGACCCCACAGTGCAATGGGAAGATGCCACAGACATAATGAACACAAAGGCTGATTGTTTCTCTCTGGCCGGGAGCAGCGGGACAGTACAAGATTTGTCGGCTGAAAGCAGAAACAAGCGTGTTGCTTTGGACTCAAGACAGGTCCGTCGGCGGAAAGCCGACCGCGGCAGTGTCTCGCCCCCGAAAGAGTTATATTTGCATGGATTGCTTTCATCAAATGCACATCAAACAAGCTGAAAACTTTCGATTGGTAGACTTGTGCTCAAAAGTAACAATGGAAGACAGGTGGTTCAACTATAATGAAAAGATGGAAAATTGTAATACATAAAAACAAAAAAATTGGTAAAAAGTGATACGTGATTGATGTTATGATTTTTGGAAAAAGGCAAATGTTGACAGTTGGAAAAAAGGTCATAATAAGATCAGAAATGAAACACAGGCATTCAATAAAACACTGCCTATTAACCAGGTTAATAGGTGGAGTTTTGGTTACAGACTTGGTGAATCTAATGCAGCCTTTTTGAAGAGAAATCAAAAAAAAAAATCTCAGAATTAAAGAGAAAGCAAAAATCAATATTCAAATTAAATTTTGATGTGAATATTACAGAATCCTAATGTGTGATTTTAACTACACTGCTCAAAAAAATAAAGGGAACACTTAAAAAACACATCCTAGATCTAAATGAATGAAATATTCATATGAAATACTTTGCTCTTTACACAGTTGAATGTGCTGACAACAAAATCACACAAAAATGATCAATGGAAATCAATTGTATCAACCATGGAGGTCTGGATTAGGAATCACACTCAAAATTAAAGTGTAAAAACAAACTCCAGGCTGATCCAACTTTAATGTAATGTCCTTAAAACAAGTCAAAATGAATCTGTGTTGCTTCCTGAGTGGACACTATGATTTCACAGAAGTGTGATTGACTTGGAGTTACATTGTGTTGTTCAAGTGTTCCCTTTATTTTTTTGAGCAGTATATATTACAGCACATTCCTGCTGAAAACCCAAAATCTCTTGTCAGATACAAAAAACAAAACTCAAAATGATGACAGAAATGTTTAGGAAAAAAAGCTTTGAAATAATGAATTCAAATGTTCAAATTAGCAGAGGATAAATGGAGAGTCAACTTCAATTTCAAGTTTTAAAGTTCCAAAAATGAGACAGTTCATTCGTCTACCCATCACGCTCTTGTCGGACCTTAATGGCTACAGCAAAACACGAGACAGATTCAACCCTTTTTCCAGCGCACTTCCTTCAATCCACCTGAGGACGAGCTGTCGACAGCGACGGTGTCAGATCTGATCCGTCACTGTCTTTGTCTCCCACAACCCAATCAGTATCTCCACGTCACAACGACACCAACAAAGTCGGCGCCGCAAACAAGATGGCAAACAATTGTAAACGCAGCTTCTGCCAAAAAAACACCCATCCCCACAACTTGTAGCCTTTTTTCCAAGACTTATTCAAGGTTTTCATCATATACCAACCACCACGCCCCCCCTGCCAAAGACACAGTGTCTGTGTATTGAGGTGGGGGGATTAAAAAAAATGAAGACTGGCTTTTTTTTTTTTTTTTTTTATTCTTAAGAAAAAAATGAAGCTTTGTGCCTGTCTGTTGCTGTGGCACATTTGACAGGTCTGGCGCGGCTGCTTTTGTGTCACTAGTATAAAGGGGATTGAGGGGAAACACAAACTGAACCACTGTGCTGTTGTGGCATTGGCTATTAGTCAACGTGATGGCCTTTGCAGATGCTAATGGCGTATAGTGTGTCCCGGTTGGCCTCCCTCCTCCAAGAACGTGGCTATCTGATAACACAAAGGCATTCTGCTGGAGGTTGACTTTTTCCCCCCTCTCTTTTCATGACTGCTACATAGTAATTAGGCCCGTTCCCCCTTGTTTTTGCCCAAGACAGTGGAGAAGGTGCACCGCTAAACAGCAAGTTAATTCAATATATAAAGCCTCAGGTGACGGCAGTGCTCCTCCCTACATCCATCCCCCTGCTGCCCTTTGAGCAATGTGCAGACAGGATAACAACTCATGTGAAAGACGAGAGGATACCCAGGAAGACCCGTGGTCCCCCGTCCTGCGTTTATCTGCGGCCTCCGGCTGCGGAGAGTCTTTGACCTGATTTGAGGTGATAAAAGACTTTAACACCGTCAGGTTTGACCCAGACATGGCTCAAAGGCCACAGCACTGAGGTCAGAGGCAAACGGCGATGGAATAAATGCACCGCTCTTGATGAAGGAAATTATTTTCAAACTGGAATGAACGATCATATCAAATCTAAATTGCGCCGCCTTTACCCAGAACAGAATAGGGTTATTTAATGATTTAATGCGCTAAATTTCATTTCGGTCCGCATCGCATTACTTAAGGAAGCATTTGAACATCAGCTTTTTCGTCATTAGATGACAAGTGCTCCAAAAACATCAGATGCTCCCTTTCAATGAGGCTCACTGGTGTGAATTTCATGTGTGATATGCAGCAACATCAGATTTAAAAAAACAAAACATTGTTTCTTTGTACTCAAACAATGTATTGCAGTCAGTAGAGCATGATTACAGGGTTTCCAGTTTCTTTTTGGCCTAACTTGAGCCCATCATTATTACATCAAGATATGGAGAAAAGATAGGATTGAAAACGCACGGCAAAGGCGTTTTACATTTCCATCCTCTGAACCTCAACAGGTCATGCTATGACAAGGGTCATTTTTATTTATATCATTTGTTTATTTTTTTCATTTTAAACACAAATTTAATAAATAAAGAACATCCGATGGGGTACACCATGCAAACATTACTTTCTACAACATAAAACTTGTTTTTTTCCCAACAAAGTCATTAATGTTCGGATACACAAGTGCCCCTGCGTACACGTGTTGTACATGATAGCAGCTCCACGGCCTTCAATTACTTCATCTGTACAAGAGTGCGTGGCTTAGCTATATAAACCCATATACACAGATGAATGAATGGATCAGTGAGCGAATGAATGGGGTCAACTTAGCCCTCCACCTTTTGCGTTTCGAGAAAATGCTTGGGAAATTCAGTCCTTGTCTAAAGGGATGATAGTGGAAGTCAGACAGATCTGAATGCATAAGGGTGGGTCATCTTACTGTGAACAAAAATGCTGAATGTAGCTATTTGGACTATGAATGCTGATTGTTGATCAGTTTTGAAGTGACGTCATCCTAGCTTAAGTTTACCTCCGGAAAATCCCGGACAGAGAGGGTATTTAAAATTTAGCGTAAATTCAAGGGGTAACTGTTTTGCGACATTGAACATTAGTCTGGAAACACCTGAGGATGACTAACTAGAAAAAGTAAGACCAGAACAGAAAGGAGAAGCACACACACACAAGCAAGTGAGAAATACTGAGCAAAACAGAACAGATTGAAATTTCGTTCTGATTTACAGATGATATGAGATGTACTGTTAGACTTTGATCAACTGTAATGTAATTATGTAAAGCTGATGTCATTCCAGTTTACTATCATCTGCATTAGCATTGACAAACTCTAGATGGTAAAGGTCACTCTGCTAACTGCTTATTGAGATATTTTCGAGCAATATCGGCATTTAAGTGAATTTTTGTGAGATATTTGTCGTTAACTTTCATCAGGTGAGAAATTAAAGGGACGGGGGAAATGTTAATGTGCAGTGAATATCACATACAGACACACATGAAAGAAGACAGAAGCAGAAAGTGAGTTCGAGGTATGATGACTCCATTGTGTGGATTTGGCAGACAAATTTGAATGGAAAAAAGAATTTGTCAAAAAAAGCAGTTTTGCAAAAATAATAAATTTATCTATACATAGCATTGTTCTCAAAATCAGGTACAGATCTGACACAATCCTATCAGCGATAAAAGAAAACACTGAACCTCAGAATCTACCTGCATGTCATTAAGGGGTTGCGATAACACAAGTGCTTTGGATGCTAAGTGCAACTACAAAGATCTTGTTAAGATGGCATGTTTTGAGAGCCCAAAGTGATTCAAGGTACCAAGATCCAAGGCTTTTTCACCTACGGTGCTTCAACCGAAACAGATCAGTGAGCTCACACTGGGATAAAAACACCAGCAAATGTACATGGTTGGATGTTTGACTTGAAATTAGCCTCTGATTCATGATCAGACCATGTTCGGGCTCCCATGCAGAAAGACCCCCCTTAGAGGGACATTTGCAACAACAAAAAGGAAAAAAGGAAAAAAAAAAAAAAGAGGAAGTACGAGAATGAATTCTCGCCATGATGGTCCATTTCTCCATCTGGCTCCGTGGCTATCAGGGATCCAAGTGGTGAATATTAAAATCAGGATCTGGTGAGAGGTTGGCTTGGGGTAGAGGGGGGATGAAAATGAATGATAGTTTTTGTTTTCAGTGCACTTCTTTGTGGGATCCGGGAATCAAAGACAAATCTGCAAAGAGAATAGTGAGACAGATGAACATAGATGTTATGGTCAAGATATATGGCTGCACTTACTGTATGTTTCCCAGATTAATTCAATCTACCATCAATTAATCAATCAATTAATCGCCCAATCAGACATTGTAGCTATTATGCTTGATTTAATCGTTTTTTTGTTGTATCAGGATTTTGGTCACTGCTAGGGTTGGAAAGTTAGAATAACACTCCTTGTTGTTGGAAAACTTCATGGTTTGAGTTGAAACATGATTACAGTGCTGCAGCCTCAACTGGTCATATGTCAGCAATTAAGAAATAAGTCTGCTGCTTTTATTCTGCAGCTTCCTGCTGACCACTTCCATCGAGGTAACAGGTAAAATAAATACTTCCAATGCAGATGGACCCATACCTTGCTATTATTTTTCCTTGTGAAGAGCCTCTATGAAAGCTTCAAGTTTCTCCTGGATCTCACGGACTTTCTCTGCAAAGAAGCACATAAAAGGGTACTGATTTATCCAGTATTTATTATTGTACTCATATAATACAGTAGATTCATGAAAAAAAAGCTTGGATTGAACCAGGAGTTCACTAATATACTGTATATCAGATATGAAGAATCTGAACTAAAATACTCTGCATAAGCAAGATAATACAAGTAAACAAAAAAAAATATCCAAAAGAATGATTCCTCGCGGTCTGTGTTCCACGTCAGTGTTTCAGTCTAGACAATGCGTGACTCAAAGTCACTTGTGTCCCAAGTCCCAAATATTTCCAAAAGAAATACATCTCATCCAGAACTTAATTGTTTCCTCTGTTGGAGAATATGTGAATACATCATCGGTATGGATAATTAAATTATTTATCACACTTGAGGCATATGCCACAAGTGGCAAAGACCTTTCTACTGTATCCAAGAACGAAAAAACTGAACAAACAGGAATTTTCCACATAACTATCATTGTTGCGTTCAATAGTAAAATTGTATGTAAGAATGTATGTAAGCAGGTCAAGTCAAAGATTATATTTTAGCGGCAATCCAAAGCAATGCTGTTTCATGACACTTAACATAAAGAGGCTGTTAATCATTAAAAAAATAATTAACAGAAAACCAACATTCCCCAATATGTATTGTATGATTGTGCGTATGATGAAGGTGCTTTTTTTTTTTTTTTTTTACTGATAAAAATTCCCCCAAGTTTATGACCAAAAAAACAGATGGTCTTTCTGACAATGAAGGCCAGACCTCACGACAGACCTCCTTCACACGTGCGAAGATGAAGGCTTGTGTACCCAGTCACATTTAACTCAGACCACATCAAAGCTCTGCCTCTCGTGGTATGCACCTCCCAGACACGATGCTAATAGAAAGAAAGCAATATCATAACCACAACACTTTATTCAAAGGGAGGATCTACTGGAAACAGGCAGTCATCTCTTTCCAGGATTACCGCTCCTATTGTCAAGACACTGCATAGGACGAGCAGTCCTTCCACCCAGCATGTACGGTCACACGAGATGAGCAAGACATCTAAAGCGGCCTTAAATCTCTGATTAAACAGCGGCTGAAGGAAGTCTGGGAGCCAACACGGAGAAAAGGGAAGCCACAGCTCCCAGTGCCAGCTGTACCTCCAAGCACGGCTGGCTCTCGACTTCCTTGTTACCCTTCACTAATCTGCCCCGATCTGCCCCAAGCACAAACTCAAACAACGGGCTCTGAAGTGCAAACGAGCACTGCTCGATCATGATCAATTGGACACACGAGGTGCAACTGATCGTTGTTTGTTTTCCTACGAGGGGAGCAGATGCAAACACTGCTTTAAACAGAATCTGTTGTTTCTGGGAAATAAATCACGGCGGTATGGATCTCAGAGCAAATCGGTCCAAAGTGTCCATTTCAGGTCAGCAAAGGTGATAACTACATGCGTGCTTTGGATGTGAAACTAAATATTATACTCAGAGGCTTTAGTGTGGCTGCTTTGATGGTAGCACGGCTGCTGAGGTATCCTTTTTCCCGACAGATGAAATGCTCGCAGCGGTTAAGAGGGATTCAAGCACACCCCCACACATGTCCTGAAACAGTAGCAGAGCTGAGGACTGCCGGATAAAAATGGGAAGACTCGTACACACACACACGTACACACACACAGTGTGTGCATACGAGTGTCCAGTGAGAGTAGCAGAATCATGCCACCTCCACTTCCTTTCACCCTCCTACACACACTCACTATGGGCAGGTGGGAAAAAAAGTTCCACCCTTTGATACTCGGTTAACGCACTCTGGCTGAATGGCAGGGCCGATAGGGGAAGATTACAACTCCTAATGGAGGCATTAAGGGGGCCTATAGAGCACACTGACAAGTAAGTGCAGCAGGTGTGGGGCTGAATGAAACCTAACCCTGCAGTACACCATTCCAGCATGCAGGGCACCGCAGGCCACGGCTCAAAGGGGACTGACAAAATAAGCCATGAGGGCTGTGTGCCCAAACCACAGGACAACATAACTCAATCCGAGTCAATCAGAGACGGATTACCAACATCTGTCCGACTTGATGAAAAGGAGTGCGGAGGTGTGGGAGGGGAGGAGAAGTGGGTGGCATTTTGATTGGTGTAAGGAAAAGACGATCATCCGAACTTGGGGAATCCCCTGGTTCAGGCTACAAAGCTTCGCCGGGTTTTGATGTGGGTGACAAGAAGGTGCTCCCTTGAGCATGTGTGTGTCAAATGTAGACCGCTTAATGTGGGTCAGACATTAAGGATCCTGCCAACTGTTGGGCAGAGGCAGGAGAGCTCTGCTGGATCACCGCGGACAGCACGATAACAGGTTAGATAAGATGTTGGTGACTAGAAAAGTCCACAGAGCCAGAGCCCGAAACCAATACTTTTGTAGAGACTTCCTTTGTGGTTGAATCATTTTCACCTGTGCAATTGATGAACAAATAAGTGGAAAAATAATAACATTTCACATGCTTAGAAAATGCTTCAATTTTCTGCTTTAAATCGATATACAGTAATCAATTATACAAAATTAATTTCACCTTAGCAAAAAAATTGGATAATTTTCATATAGACTCTATGACAACAAATTCTTGTAAGGATGGACAAACATCAAAAATTAGAAGTGATTTAAAATTGTGTTCAGTGGCCTGAAAGAAGCATTGTAAACAAATCCAGGGCTAAAAAAACCTGAACTGTTGGAAAACAAATGAACAAGAAAAGAGCTTCAAACTATTCAAGAATTATTGTTATCAAATATTTTAATCAGAGATAATATCTGAAACAGTTGAAAACAACCTTAAATGTGTATAGTAATTACCTTAAGATTAGAATGAGATTATTTAAACCAAAAGACTGAAATTACCTAAAATTCTAATTCTATTTTATTGAAAACTCCTATCGTAGCACTGTAACAGTTTTTTTTTGCAGCCTTGACTAGACTGGGAAATCCCAAATTGATTGGGCTCTAAAATTGTTTGACAAGTTGAGAAAAGTCGTATTTGTTACTAGGCAACAGATGCTGAAGTTGACAGATAAGATTAGCTTGAATAGTTTTTTTGTTGTTTGAGAAATGCATTCCAATATGTTGTTAATGTTGCTTCAGTTACTCCAAATTTGGAAAAATCCTTTTAATTTCAACAAAGGATGTGTCATACATGTATGTAGTGGAGATGAATATGTAATTAAAAGTAATTCCATTATGCCTGTTTTTTTTATATTGAACAGTTTTGAGATTCTGGGCACATGCAGTACATGTTTTGTCAAACCTCTTCTGTCCAGTGTGTTTGTCTTTGCATATTGATCCACTGATCATGATGAGTGATTCTAAATCCTTCAAATATGAGTTCCGTTATGGATAAAAACGTATCCGACTTGAGCAGATCAATTCATCAATAATCACTGGATGTGGGATGCTTAATGACTTTAAAATGTGCCTCCTGCAGCGTGCAAACGCCCAGCAGACCATTGGTGATGGTGAATGGCAGCTTTCAGGGGGGGCTAATATTATGTGACTAGAAAACTGTGAGAAACAGATATTTATTTCCCCCTGTACCATCTGTTAGCCACCAAAGAGCAAGAAGAAGAAAAGGCCAAAACAAGGCCTTCTTTTTAACCATCCTTTGGAAATGCTACAGAAAACAGTGAACATTGCCTGTTCCTTATGAGCAGGGGGAGTAGAGATCTAAAACTCCTTTTTAACTCATGTTTACCTAAGAGATGAGCCCCAAAACACAGTCATTCAACCGCTCACCCCTTTATCTGGTCATGAATATTCCCATAATCCTCTGGCCTCTATCCCAGAGGCCCCTTTTTTTTAAGATGCTGGGTGTTGTGTGTGTTGCAAAGGGTGGAGGGACCCTCACCTATTGAGAGAAAGAGAGAAGCCCAATCCCTTCTTTCAAGGCCTTCTCCTGGCTGATCTCCACATGAAATGATATCTCATTCACTCTTACTCAGGAGTCCAATAAGCTTGCTTGGGCTGAGGCAGAGGCAGAAGGAGAGCTGAGCCAGAAAGCCTTTAATTGACCGTAATTAGACTGTGAAACTGCCTGGCCCTGCCGGACAAGTAGCCTGCATAGTGAGAGGGGGGAACAGACTACAGAAAAAGATGATGGGAGGAGGACAGAGAGGCTCACAGCTTACTGTGAGGAAGAAAAGAAAAATCCTCTGTCAAGGAGATAGACATTCTTCATCAATTGATGTGAAGAAGGGGAACAAAAAAAAGAGAAAGTGACTGCTATGAAAAAGTGACACCAGAAATATTTCAACAGATGAAGCTTGGTGAAAATATTGATGCCGGTTTGTCAACCAGTATTGACATTTTCCCAACGGTGGCAGAGCGTGGTCACTGGAGGGTCTCCAGCTCTGTTTGATGCCAATCTTTATTCTGTTTGATTTGTCATCGCAGCTGAGATCAGAGTGTAGGTATGGACTTTAAACAGTTAAAAGCTATACTATTCCATCTCTGAAAGGCAATCCCTTAATGTTTCAAACTCAAAAGACCCTTTTCCCAACATGCTGCTTGATTCGTCACTGAAACTGGATTGTCACACTATAAAACCTGGTTCATGAAAGATGCAAGCAGCTTAAATGCTGTGTCTGTGACACAGCAATGAATCAGACCTCAAACTCCTCGCTCTTATCTAGAAAACAGATGCCTGGAGAGGAGGAGAGCAGCCCGACATGTGAGGGACATACGTAGATTTGAACTGGTCAGAAGACTAGGGTCAGCCAGAGGCCAGACTGAGCAAAAACAGCATGGCGATGAGAAAAATGCTTTGGAAATACCAGGTGACAACAGTGATCGCCTCTGGGTTTAATGGACAATCATTACTTGTTTGAGAGAGGTTCCTGGGAATTTTCACAAGAAAGGTTGCAAAGAACCAGGAACAAATTCAGCCTAAACACTAGTGGGATTAAGTGAACTCAAACTGTTACTTGTACCAAAGACAGTAAATAGTTAAAATGAGCTTCCCGTAATTTCCCTTAAAACAAAATGTCTAGACAGTAAATCTATTGACTCACAATCTAAATTGAAGCCGGTCAGATGTCTGAAGTTTTCCGAGGCAAACCTTTTGCCTTAAAAATGGAAGTCCGTGATGACAGTAAGTGGTAATCAATCTCAGGTAACCACATGGGCCTGAGGATGCAGGGCTGTCAAGTCTGCTTTAAAATGAGATCCTGTCATAAAATTTCCCTCTGCTGAAAAGCCACAGGTGTGAGCAGTCATTCTCAAGAAAAAACAGATAACCAATACATGAAAAAAGATTTACAGAGTGTGGTACACAGCTTAAACATGTAAACAGCTTGGAAACACAAACTTGCAAAATCTAGAGGAAGGGCCCCAAAAGGCACATGGAAATACTGACTTAATCCGGCTGATAACCACAAATCCAAACCAAGAATCTGTTTTTAATTGACTTGACTCTGTCTCTGTTTGACATGGAGCTGACCCCAAAACATCTGATCAAAAAAGATGAGAGAGAGAGATAAGACAGTCAAGCTCCCCTTTCCCCTTGAGGAAATACATTCTCCAGCTGCTCCAAGCTCCACACACCTTTACATCAACTGAGTGCAAAGATGACAGCAACACACCTGGAATCTTGAGCTTGAAGTAAAGGCTTGTTGAGGCCCATAGACTGGAGTTACTGGACTACTGGCATTTACCATGCATTTATACAGCAGAAGGGATGATATGAAGTTGCTACTAATCATCAAAGAGGAAACAATTTACTGCTTGAGTTTAGAAACTGCACTTTACTGGGATACTAGGTATCAATACTAACTTTATGTCTTCCAAACTATATTGTCAACTATCTATTCTTTGGAATCTAAAAGATGACTTCATAGTTATCATTTGCTTAAAAGACCCCTGCATCATCCATTGATTGGTTGTCATTTAAAAAACATTTATAAAATGATTTTTTCATCTTTTCAAACTAAGATTTTATAAGGCCAGCGTTACTGAATCACAGAACATGCATTACGTCTTTTAAAAGCTATCATACAAATATGTTTAAAAAATGCTTAGAATTTTAGAATTTTAAATGCAAATTTTGTCGATCAATTGAGTCATTTGGAATTTACCATGATATTGATCAAATCTGTCTTAGATCTGTTAAAAGAACATTTGAAATACAGAGATATGGATCATAATCTTTGAAAACACAACCAATAAAATAGAGATTAATGGCTCTTAAAGGATAAGAGCGGACATATAGCTCAGAATGAAAGACCATTGTCTTTTATTAACATATAAAAGACAACTATCATAAATTTGGTCACAAGGCTTAAAAAATAAGGTAAATACATTTCAAGCTTTTCCACAGAGGGCAGCAACTAAGGACTAGGACGTGCAAAAGTCTGCTACATGCAGCAGGAACTCAAAATTAAATCATCTAGAAAAGTAAATGAATAAAATTATTAGGAAGACCAATTGAAGATATGCAAGGTCAATAATCCAAACTCTTTTCTTAAAAGTCCTTGACTTATGATTGTATAAAAAAATGTTAAGCAATCCCCAATTTGTCACTGGGAAAGGGATTTTATTATTGTTCAAATAATAGAATTTCGATTGACAAGTCCTTCGTATGATGCACTATTTTACAAGATTTTACGACGGCTACAACCAGTTATTTTGATTGTCACATCTTCAGCGCTGCCAGGGGGACTCAAAAATGCAGCATGAGAAGACAGAGTAATGCACAAATTAAACAAATTTAAAGAATGGAGTTTTATTTTATACATTTTCTCTTCTCAGTTTTCTCTAACAGCAAACAAAATGACAGAAAATGTTTCTGCGCTAAAATGAAACACTTATGGTCCTTGTTAACAATAGCTGCTTGACTCAAGCTGCAAGCCACATTTCAAACCAATTCAGATTCTCATTCATCTTTTCTTGACTGCCTGTCTGAGTATGCTTGTTTCCTGTTTAGTTTGTTTAACAAGAATTATGGGTTCAATGACTATCCATATGCCCCGAACAAAAAGAGAAAAACAAAAAACAAAAAAAATTGGCACTGGTTTCACTAACATTGACAAAGCTGAACCACATTTTCCTGTTTTATGTGTTTTGTGGACTAAAAAGTGTGACCAAACCTTCAATTAGTACAGAGGTTTGCAGATAATGGGGATCTCTTAAACGCAGAGCAATGCCATCTTAGTTCTTGGGATGGCAAAGCTTTCAAAAAGGCCATAAATTAGAAAAACGTGTCATTTGGAAAATGTACCTTTTAGTTTCTCACTGCATTTGTACATTTTCCGCAGTTTTAAAGTTTTAAAAAATGACTCCAACCGAAGAACAGAGAATACGGGGGTCTTGTACGTAGACAACGATGCAACTGGAAAATCTGTCTGAGTGAGCTGACAAAGCAAAAGTGCAATAACTAAAAGCTAATCTCTCGCTTAAATTTGCGTTGCCATTAATAGCTAAAGTAGTATGAATCCTGAGGTCCCCAAATGAAATCTGAACCAGCCACACGTAAAAAATGTCCAAAGACGCGTACAGTACGTTGCACACTCCAGTTACTTTTTGCCTGAATACAGACTCATGTCTGCACACAAACACCTTAAGATGATACGTCATCCTTTACAGCAAAAGAGAACAGAGGAGCACTCCTCAGAGAGCCCTCACTAATCACTGTGGAAGAAGCTGCTCAGAGGAGGAGGAGGAGATGAAAGGAAATGAATTGAGCGTGAGGCTGAGAGGGCATTCCGGTGTGCAAGCCCAGACAACCACAGCGTTATTGTATTCTGCCTCTACACAAGAAAAAGGTAGAGGGGAAAGTGACTGCGTGCACAAACACGCAAACACTTTACGCATTATCACTGTTCTTAAGTGCACCGACAATGATACTTAAAAACTATATCCCTAAAGGAGCCCTAACATAAAGGACACCCTCGAACGTTGTCATTTAATGTTGCACCTGTTACAACAAAAGGCCTCCAAGTGAAGACATTGATGATACTTTGGCTGCCAGCAACAAGATGTGTTAACAATGGATCAGTGCATGATTTAGGTGTTTTTAGAAACAAAAAAGTGTAATGATAACATGTCTTGCTGATTAGAATTTCATAATACTTAAACTCTACAAGCACTAGGCAATATATTAGCTACTTGATTAAAGTAGTAAAGCATAACTCAATAACACTGCAAGAAATTTACTTTTGAGGTTTATATAGCAATCCCCTCTTTTTGAATTTATTAAAAAGTCATTAGTCATTTATTGGAATCAAGCTTTAGCTTATAGCACAAAACATTGCATTTGGAATTGTGATAAAATTCTATTTTTCTCAGGTAACAAGCAGTTTTTTTTTGTTGCTAAATTACTTGGTATAGGCTTTGTGGAATAACTACATGACAAAACTGAGTATATAATAAAACATGTCTTCAAAGTATATATGCAAAATTAGGCCAAAATATCCCAACCAACCAAACCCAACTGGCCTGACTGGGGGAAACACAATGGAGAAAAGCTTATATCAGTATAAACAGCTACTAACAGGGGAATAAAAGCTTTGAATCAAAGGTGGATGGTTGCAATGCTTCAATTCAGCTAAACATTTATAGTGTGTTGGGGGATGAAGGTCAAATAGTGGCACAATCTGAAGTTCGTCCATCCCTCCATCCCTCCATCCCTCCATCCATCCATCCTCTGCTGCTTATCCTGCACTCAGGGTTGCAGGGGATGCTGGAGCCTATCCCAGTTTTACAATTTGAGTCATAAAGCAAAAAAAAAAAAATCTAATTCATCATCAATAATTCCTATCAGCAGCTTGCTTAAAGACGGGAACTGTGGTATAAAGATATATATTCTTGATGCAATAAAAATAATACATTAAACAATTTGATAATAATTGCTGACACAAGCCTTCCAGTAAATGGTAGAGAAAGCCTCAGTGAGCTCATATGAAATATAATATCTTACACTTCATAAGAGTAACTATTCTCAGAACACTCCCTTATAGTGCAGTTTCTAAAATCAGGCACAGTCAAAATTCTTCCAGTGCAAAAACACAAAACAAAGTTTCTGTGAGGGGCAATGAAGCAGCCAAGCGACATCCCAGTGGTGTCCTAAGAGGCCTGTGCTTGCACGTCAGGGGCAGCTTTGCTCCAGAGATGGCACAGTGCCATACAGCTGGTCTGGCACACGCTGACTAACGGATGCGTGCGCGCGCGCGCACTCATGCACGCACACACTCATGCACGCACACACTCACACACCTTTCAGATGCACTCTGAACCACTGATTAGCACTGCTTTCAGGATCTCACTGATGCACACACCTGACCTGTATTTGTAACCTGAGTACTGCAGGTCTGTCTGCGGGTAGAGGCAAATAGGGCTTAACAAGAGACTGCCCCTGGGAGCATATTTCAGCTTTTGTTATGTGTGTTTATCTTTTCTACCAACTCCAATTTTTTTGTCTTTTCTGTTCTCACAGGAGTTTATTTCTCAAATGAAGGTGCAATCTGCTGTTTACCCCCATTTTTAAAGGTGTGGTGGAGAAAGAAAGCTACAGAATTCTCAAGACAGAATTTGACAAAGGCAGTGAAGCAGTGAAAGACGGACCCACACCTGTGGGGAAAGGGAAAGTAATCCTGCTGGATGAAATACGTGGTGCTATCAGCTTGGTGACCTGTACGGTCAGACGTTAGGTTAGGCCTGAGGCAACATGACCTGTTGTCTTTCAGTATGATGGATAACGGGGGGCTAAACAGGTTTGAGGGAGGATGAGTGTACAATGCCTTCAGTAAGGTTTATTAAAAATAAATAAAGGCTGTAACTCCATAAGACCCCTTTCGGACAAACAAAAGCTGTGATGCTTTCGTGAACTGTCTATCGTCTGTGTGACAGATAAAATTACAAGGTTGTCTCATAGAACCCGGGGATCGATACACGACTGTGGTGCAGCTCTACAAATTCAATGCTTTCTGCCAAATTCAAACTTTAAGTTAGAGCAATTAAAACATGCTAATGCATAAATGAATGGGAAAAGCTTTTGCACAATTTTAGGGTTTACAATGCTTGTTCACTTTGTGCTTTGAGGCATGACTCCGAGTCAGCCCATCTGCAAAGCAGTTCATTCTACACTGATGGACCCACATATCCACACAGGCGGCATTATACAGAAAGCCCTGTGCGGTGCAAGTGTCAGAAGGCTAATGACCCAGATCCTCCGCTCACCCAGTAACTCAAGCTGACAGATCGACAAAGCTGAAATTCTGGAACACAGATTTTCCTGGCAGTAGGAAGGGGGATGTCTGACATTGCCAGAAAAAAAAAACAATAACATGTGAAGCTATAAGCTTATGCATTGAGACACATTTAAAGAAAATTGTAAGAGCGAGCTAAAATACAGCAAATGATTTGATTTTTTTCCAATCACAAATTCTTGTGATTCATTTATAGTGCTCTTGACAAATAATAAAATTAGTATGATAGCGTTTCTGCAGTGGCTCTTTTGATAACTTGGAACTTGTGAATATAGTTTGCGGGAATACAAAACAGTCAGAGAAGTGAATGGCAGTTACTAGACAAAAGTTTAGAATTTATGTTTGGAAAACAGAAAATGTCTTCAACGGTAGGCATTTCGTTGACAGAGGACGACACATGTATTTTACATGTAAAAAGGTAACTAAATTGCAACAGCTATTTATATATGGTGATATTTGATATAGTGATATGAAGTGTCTGCAACGTGCATCCTTGGAAAAGATCGTAATCAACCTGTCTAATAAAACATTATAGTCAGGGAGGTCTAGGTAAAGGAGTTCACTGATGCATGTTTGTTCTAAAACTTGTGTTGGAAAACATAAATCGAGCCCCAAATCATTTAAATTATGCCAAAAAAGGCAATGTGAATGTCAATTTTGATTACAGTTCTACATGCTGTTTCTCTGCAAATATATATGAGCTATTTATAAAGAACAAGAAATATTTGTGCCTTTGGGCAGTCAGTAGTTAAGTGATGCAAAAGGAAGGAATGTTTGTTTCCATAACTCATGGACATGGTTAACCATACTCAACATCTAGAACTTCGCAACACTAGCTAGAGATTGGGTGGCCTTTAAAAAAATGAAAATAAAAAAAATAAAATAAAAAAATCAGAATTTTGAGAGCAAACAAAACTCAAACAAAAAAGTCTCAAGTTTGAATCCCAGCTGGACAGTACTGTCTGTTCAACATTTGCATGATCTTGGATGGGTTTCCTCAAGGAGCTTTGGGCAGAATCCAACAAGCAGAATCACATAATATATAATTTGTTCAGTCACAGCCCTTGATCAACATATTGCCATAGAATTGGGGTTAGTGCCCACAGATTTGCAGCCACTGATTTTTCAAATATTTACTTTGTAATCGAGAGGAAGGCAAGCTTAAGGCCACATCTAGCCCGCACCGCAGCATTGCTTACCCTGGACTGTGGGGCCTCCCATCGACTACAGTCTTGTAAGGTATTTACAGTTGTAGGATTTATTTGACTTTTTACATGCAATTACTTAGTGAGTACCACTAGATGGTGCACCGGAACTACACCAGACCTTTTCCAATGCCTAATCCCCCTCTGTTCTTGACCTAATCGCAAATGCATGTCACCCAACTCAACAAAATGTGCTGACAAAGGAGCGGAAAATTGACAGCAAGTGTCAAGTTTTTTAACAAAGAGTGGACAGCAAATATTTTTTTCAACAAGGTTAGCCGCTAACTCATAGACTCAGCAAAGAATTTTTTATCCATCAATCTACTAACCAAGATGTCAGTTAAAGAAACTTACCCACAAACATACAAATTAGTAATTAAGCAACAAAGGACAGATAATTTCCAAATTCCCCATGCCAGCGATGTTGGGAGAAAACCCTCAACATGCAGGAGAATCTGGTAACCTGCTGGGCAGGCAGTATGGAGGATATGGTGGTCGATACTTTGTGCTATTTCCTCTCTTAGTAAATGAGGAAGAAGCATCCCAGAAATCACAACTGATAGGTCTCGGGTCTGACTGTCTCAAAGGAGATGTTCCACTCCATCAAACTGGAGGAGTTTCATTCCTCCCTGAACAAGACAAAGTCTCCAACACACTGACAGCTGGTAGGAGGATGCTCGGGTTATCTGGTACTACTCCTGTGAGTAGATCATATGTAAAGATCCTGAACACAAATGCCAGAGTCTGACTCAACCAATAACACATGATGCTGTCTTGAAATGTCCAGAACAATACTGCCAGCACATTTTGATGTGCTGTCAAAAGAGCCTGACAAACCACAATTTTCCCTTGAAAATCTGTCAATGGTAATTTGTGTTTTAATGTATAAATGTATTAATTAAAAGGTGCACAATGAAATGTGAGGAAACTCCAAATGCATTTTCTATATTATGCAACCAAAGGTCTGTCCCGCCACACAGTTAAAAAAACTGCTGCATATGGCCCTGCAGCGAAAAAGTTTTGCCCAACCCTGGGATAGACCAAGAAAAGCACACAGCTGCATTACATACGCAAATGGGTGTGGAAACACGTGCACACACACACACACAGACACAGACACACACAGACAAACACAAAAGCATCTCTGTCTATTATGTTTCAAATTATCACCTATGAATATACCCAACAAATATGAAGTAATGATTTACAGTATTTTTCGCACTATGAGGCGCACCTAAAAGCCTTTAATTTTCTCAAAAACCGACAGTGCGCCTTATAATCCGATGGGCCTTATATATATGGATCAATATTGGTTAATTATGGCTATCGTAGTCAGGGGGCGTTGCCGAAGTAGCAGCGGTAAAAATGGTAAAGGTGAATTCCAGTCCCACACCACTTGTGTGTGAATGAAGACTCCAAAGTGGCACCTTTCAAGAGACACGCTTACGACGCAGAATTCAAACTTAAGGCAATCAGTCACGCAGAAGAACATGGGAATAGAGCAGCAGCGAAAGAATTTAACATAAATGAATCAATGGTACGGAAGTGAAGAAAGCAACAAGATGACCTGCACCAAGTAAATAAGACTAAACAGAGTTTCCGAGGAAACAAAGCGAGATGGCCACAGTTGGAGGACAAACTCGAACAGTGGGTTGTTGAACAGAAAGCAGCAAGTAGAAGCGTCTCTACAGTCACGATTCGAATGAAGGCAACAGTGCTAGCTAGCGACATGAACATCAATGAATTTAGAGGCGGTCCTTCTTGGTGCTTTCATTTTATGAAAAGCTTAGAACGGTGACAAATGGAGTTGGAAAAACATGGTTTTTAACAAAGGCGGCGCAAATACCAGTAAGAGCTACCGGTATGTACGGTACCTCATTGTAAATACACTAACTTGTTTTGGGAGTGAACGGAGTTGTCAGAATGTTGGTTTGTATTCTATTAATGAAGTATGACTGACAGACTTATCAGACTGTTTTGTTGACATTCCCTTTAGCGCAGCTTCATCTAGTGGTTACATAACACAACCCCAGCCACTACAGTAGTTTCTATTACATGTGCCTTATAATAAACAGAAAACATGAACACAAAAATCAAGTATCTAGCCACATGGGGAAGCAGTATATATATGCGGATATGGGGTTGTTTTTCATTGAATGTGGCTGTGAAAAGTAAATGTGATTAGCTTTATTTGGCTTTCTTCCACCTATTTAATACATACAGTATAGGAAAATCTGGTTTGTATGGTGGATGATTGTATTCCAGGAAGCACCATAGAACCCCCACAAAGAGGAACCTTAAAATATTAGCTGGCTAGCTGACACCAAAGTGGTAATCCCAGCACAATACTGTTTCCTTAAGCACCACTGCCACCTAATGACAACTATGCACTCTCTGACTAAGAACTGAGAATTCAACTGATAAAACTGAATGTTGAGCAACATAATACATATGAACTCTGGTTCGTAATTTTTTGTTTGACTTGATATGATTAGTTGTTGTTGTTGCATCATGCTTTTCTCTTACTGAGATCCTCAGCCAGCTGAACTCTGCGACCAGTGATGAGGTGGGTCTTTTTATCTATATCTTCCCCAAAGTCATCCAGCACCTCCTTTACGTTTTTCTCCATCCGACGCACTGAGGGGAAAAAATTATGGAATGCATAAATAGCGCTTATTACAAGTGCTCACTTTAATGTCAAATTAAGAACAATATATGGGGATTAATCTCAATCTTGCAAGAAAGGGCATGACCTCTGCATTTTCTCAACATTAAGATGCAGGAAGGAAGTTTATAACACACCAATACTCCTTTTTCTAGTTGCAGAACTTGCTTTCATTATGGATCAGTAAACTTTTGACAAATCATGAGCTTCTGCATCCATTCAAACAGATTCAGATGTTTATTTTTTGTCTGTTTTAACTTGTGACATTCTTATTGTAGAAATACTGTATCTGGTGAGCTGTCCATTTAAGCTGATGAGAGGGTGTAGGATTAAAACATCACCAGAAACATCAAAAACTAGAAACGGACAGAAGATAACCATGTTGCAGCACACAATAATAAGATAATGATAATAACAATAATGAGAGGAAGACCTAAGAGTTAGTAGAAGAGTTAATAAGAATATGGAGAAAATATCTGGACTACACAATAGAGATAAATGGGACCAATAGAAATATCGGTATTAAAACTTCAGAATTTAGCATTCTATTAAAAGTGCCTACTCCATACCCTCAGTATTGGTTAGCTGCTGTCGAAGAGTGTTGGCTGTGATAACCAGCATCCTCTGAATCCTCCAAAACAACACCACATCATTGCACTCCAACTGTGAATTGTACAGTCACACACATCAGATGTACACAAACAGACCACTTGAATGTTACACATGAAGATGAAAAATGTCACCCGAGGGATGAATCTTCTCCCTTTACCTCAGAGTCAACAAAGTGCCTCTGATAGTAGTAGAAGCCCCTCTTGCAGAGGTTACAGTGGGCCAGTGCCTTTTGCAGAAAATGTCTTCGATATAGCTGATGCCAGGTGTCTTTAATCTGAATCATGAAAGTAGTTAGTAAACCAGGAATTAATGAGGGGTCCATGCAAAAAATGAAAAACAAAGGAATAGGTAAATAAATATCTTAAAATAGGATAAATTAGAAAATAAATGCAAGTAATTAACAAGACAAGAAAATTGATTTTACCAGCACAGGGTCAACTTCAACGCCTCGTCCCTCTAGATTTTTCCGGACTGTGGTGACCTCGTCGTTGGCCAAGTAAGCTGTATGGTCATCATGCAACTTCAGCAAGCGCTCCAGCTCTGATTTTGTTTCATTACGGATGTGCTACAAGATTAATCATAGGCGAAGAGCAAATTTACAAAGTTGGTTGTATTCCCAGTGAAATATATTTGTGCTGTAATTAGTTCACAACTTCAAATGGCTTTGACTGAGTCTTTGATGGTACCTATTTCAAAAAATTGAATATCCTGACCTGATCTGGAGTTCGGTTCTTCCAGTTCAACCACCTCTGCTTCCAGTCTGGACCCACCATGTCTCTGATTACTGATTCAGCTGCACAAGTATTGACAATGTAGAGTAACAACACGATTAAACGGTATTTTGCCCAGTTTGAATTCTGTTTCCAACGTATTTTACTCAATCATCTAATGGTAAGTCAAGAGTGCTAGAAACAGAGAATCTAATCCTGAGATTTTATTTTCAAAGACATGTTGTCAGCCTCCTTTAGTGTCAATATAATGGCAGATTTCCATGCAAAAGCGGCAGCCATAAAATGAAAAATTGTTCCAGGAAAACATGTTAAGCTGTGATGTCAGTATATTCAGTGTTTAAAACGGATCTAAATAACATACAGGTCTGCGGAAACCCAGTGCTGAACCATCATGAAGAACTGACATTTAATGAAACCATCATGGTGAACGTACTGTCTTTGAGACGTGATTGCAAGGTTTCCTCCATGAACTGGATTGCTGCATCCCACTGGGGCTTGTCTGTGATAGACCGGTCTTCCAGGGCATTATGTTGGATCACCCTCTAATAGAGACGCAGGGTAGCAGAAAAACAAACAAACAAATACATGAATAAATAAATACATACATACATACATACATACATACATACATACATACATACATACATACATACATACATACATACACAGTATAAAAAAACAAACATGCTTATTTGCTGTCTTGTCAGTGGATCATCCTGTACACTCCCTCTAAATTAATTCACGAATCTTGGCTTTTAAAATCAACTCAGCCCCTGCCTCAAAACTATTTACTGCTGTCTTTTAGTATGTATCATATAATTACAGTTATTGAGATTCTCAAGTGAGATTCAATGGTGTGATCTTAATAAACTATAAGGGATTATGTTCTTTATTGTCTGTGCTGTGAAATAAAATAATTGCTAACTGTACGCACCATCAAAAATATCTGTTAGTAACGAGGAGAATCATCAGCCAATTCAAATAATGAGAGCATCACCTTCACCATAGAGCCCCCAAAATAATCCTTCTCTACACCTGGTCCTTATAAAAGGTAGCCTGACATAAACTTTGACATGAATCGGTGCTATATAAATAAAAATGGGCTGAATATGAAGATTCAATTGCCTTTTGGAATTGAAGTATTAAGTAAACTTGTGTATCTGCACCCTGTGACCTTGTTTTCATTTGAGGGGTAGCGGTGTGTGCTTACCAGGCTGTCCATGGCCCTCTCATTCCACTTGTGCCTCTTGATGCTCTCATCCTTCACTGCCTCCTTCAGCTTGTCAAAAATGTCGTCCTGGTCCTTGCCTTTGTATTCAGCCATGAAACGGGCAAACTCCTCCTGCAGCGTCTCCCAGGCAACCTGGAGACAAACAAAGCAGAATGCAGGAAGTTGAACACTCGTGTTATCATAGGATCAATAGTGTCTTTCACAGCTGCTGTAGGTATGTTGAGGAGGGGGCTTGAGGAATATTAAATACCGGTCCCTCTAAAATCTGTGGGTAAAAAAAGCTAAATAAAATAATACACATATATGCAAATACATATGTGGTGTGTATTGGAAAAGTTCACGATTTACACAGATATTTAATTCTCCGACCACTGAACGGATCTTTTCAAGTAAATTTTTCCAAGAATCTTTCACAATACAGACATAAAAATGATGACCTTAAGGTCAAAGATTTACCCCACTTATTCCATATTTCATGTTTCAGAACCTGTATGCATTTTATAAGGCTACAGAATCTGCAAGTTAGACATGTTCAGTGGATGTTTCTATTTGGTATTTCAGTAATTCCCACATGCTTGACAGAGAGATAAAAGAACTATTGTGATCAAAAGCATGCCATTTGTTTGTAATTAAGAAATATTACTCTTAAAATTAGAACTATTAAGCATGATATATCTAGTGAGTTGTTTTTTTTCCTATACATTTTCTCATAAAACCTTTCAGAATCAGGAAGGTTATCTGGCCAGGTATTTGTGTAAGACTTTGGAATATTCGTATCATTTTTCACCAGGGTCTTTCCAGGAAGACTTTCAAAGGGAAGTGATTTATCCTACATTCAGTTTTCAGCATTCTTCATGAAATATTTTTGCCATAAAAAAACGATTTCGACTTTTCATTTTCTTTATTGCCATGGATGATAATGCCAGTATCTGGTGTATCACAGGGGGGAATGTTTAATAAAAAGTATAAAAGAAAGGCACATCCCCGTTAGTGGCTTACAATTTCATGGCATGAAGACTTTGCAGATTGTGATGTGGCCTCAATTGTGGCTGAAGTACATGGATATTTCATTGCATATATTTGACTCTGTTCATTGCCCAATGTAATATTTCAAATTTTTTCTGCAGTTTATGAGATAAGCAAAATTTTAAATAAGAAATGTGCGACACTGACTCGGGTTATAATGATGCTAAAATTGCAAAATTACCTCCAGTGCTTTGTGCGGGAGCTGCTTGTCAGTCCATTGCTTCAGTTTGATGTCTACGGTGGTGTTAAAGGTCCCAGAATCCATTGTTTGGGCAGCAGGTAGGTATATGTTCTCAATCACATGAGTAGAAACCCTTTCCCACAACTTCTTTTGCAGAATTGCCTCCCTGGAAAAAAAGATACAATATCTACACATTTGGCAACATGGCTTGGGTTACTCATCAACTTCTTTTCCCAGGGCTTGCTTGTGAGATCTTGATGTGAGGTCCAGTGACATACTGTGAGTACTTTGCATTTTATACACAATTGCCTTTTTTTTTAAAAAAGATTGACTTATTTTCATTCAAAGATCCAGCAGTGTTTAAAACCATGTTTTATCCATTTAGCTAAACCCATAAAAGACCCAGAGAGACTGAAAAGAGAAGAAAAGAGAGCTGATGGTGGAGAGATTTTAACTTGTCAGAGCTGTGATTGCACTTGACTCTTGATCCTAAAAACGCTTTAAATTGAACTGTAACATCCTCCCCACCCTCACTCTGTTTCTACACAGCAGCTCTTACCATGAGAGATCACCAGCCCCAAATCCCCATGGGACCATAAAAGTGATGTGCCTCTCTCATTTATCATAAATGAATGCTCATATTTCATTATGCTCCCCTTTGTTCTGGCTAGCAGTCTTCACTGTCAATAAGCATGATCTCCAATAGTGCTGGTTGGCTGTTGGCTAGCTAACAGGGCCACCCTTGTTCCTGTCCATGGACCATTCATCAGACTATTGATCTAAGAGAACTGAGGTTGTGCACACTAGGGGAAAAAAACAACAAAAAAGGAGCACACACACCATGCATTTATCCCATTTACCAAAGTTCTCCTTGGGTGTACTGAACAATTAATATTCATGCATCATTAACTAAAAGATAAGAATAGCTTCCCAATTTATATTTTGTACTGTATCCGAGCAATATAAATAAATATTCCAACTGTATACCTAACAGTTACTGTTCCCCATTTGATGAAGACCAAAACATCCCAAATAAACTAAGTTAAAAAATACATTTCAGTTCTGTATTCGTGTATTTTTTTTAATTGAATATCAGACCGAATATAAGAGTAACATAGCATGACTAACAGATTCAATCAAATTCAAGTAAATGCAGTAGAGTGCTGTTCATAAAGTCTAAAACAAACAAATCTTGGTTTTCACAGCTTCAAGCACATCATGCCCTAAAACCTCAAAAAGTTCTTAAATAATTTTCTAGAGATGTTTCCAATGATTTAAGTGTAAAACCAAATCACTGATGTCACCTAAAAACAAAAATGGAAAAAATAAATAAAAGCTGTATGCTGAAAGTGTTTACTTATGGCTGCATTGATCTAATCAATTCTTAGTAAATAAAGAAAGGATTACTCACTGCCATTGCTTGATAACATAAGGGATAGAAAAAAGTTATAAAAGTTTATAAATCTATGAAAAACTACACCTAAAATTTTGAATCTGTCTATCAAAATATGTTAACAGTCACATCTAACTTTAATATGAACTGCTATGAAAAATATTGGGGGAAAAAAAAGAAAAATCACAACTTCAATACTCAATCAATACTTTAATTTATATAATAATGATTACATTTTGATTGTAATTGCATTTATATACTGGAAATGAACCATAAATGTTCACTTCAAAATTCATATAAATTTACTTACCAGTGTTGTGGAGTCACTTGACTCAAACTGATAACCTCGTCCAAGATTTCATTTTTGGCTTTTTCAAACAGTTCATTCTGCAAAGAAAAGTAAAAGATCAGTATTCAATGCAATTTGCTTAATTTGGGCAAATGCAAGTATATATATATATTCGCATGCATGCATGCATGAGTGTGTGTGTGGGTATAATAAGGGAAACGATTTTGCTGGATGTAACTTTTTTTTTCTTGAAGATATCAATTATGAGGTCAGTGAGTGAAATGTAAGTGTTGTACTGTTTTGCCTTACCCTGTCCAACTCTCTCAAGCGAGGGTAGTTGTTCTTCCATTCAGTTTCCAGATTGAAGCGGGATGCTGCAGTAAAGTTGATTATTGATTTTGATTATTTGATCACAACAATTTTAAATATTGGACCAAGGTCTTACACTTTAATATCAAGGACGTTTCTTAATAAAAAATTTTTTAATATTAATCTTATCTATTTCAGCCGTTTATAGCCAAATGTGCATTGAAATATCAATTACAAAGCACACTTGTGCATGTAGACTGGAATGAGATCAACATGGAGAGTTAAAAAAAAACCCAAATGTATGCACTTCAACTATTATCAGCAAATTAATATCCACCCAAAAAATCCCAAAGAAATGCGAAATTTTATTTATGGTCTTGCAAAATCAGAAGCACTGAGACTGATGGACCCACAAAGAGAACTGATTTTATATCATGACGTATAATTTCTCAAATGCTTACACTCTTGCCTTAATGATACCTGTCCCCTGAAAGTTTATTGTGGATTTTAGTCATTGAATATGCCACTCAATTAAAATTAATTTTTCATTTTATTTTACTTTGCAGCTCCCAGACAGCTATAGCATGCGTAACATGTCCGCACACGCACACGCACAACTGGTCCGTTAAAAAGATCACTGTCCCCTCTCACAGCTCCCTATCCACAGTGGAGATTAGACTAATTGCTAGTTTGCGGAGACATGTTGGCACCAAGTGTGTTGGGAGAATGGCTGGGCGTGATTTGATGGGCTGTGGATCAATACGACACACAATGGGCCTACGGGAACTACAGTTTCATGGCCATAAATCTCTTATGGTGTTTGCAATGGGCCCGTGATTGTCTAGACTAATTGCAGCAGCAAAGTAGGACTGAAGGAGAGGTGGCAGTGCTGGTTGAGCAAAACAGGCTGAAAATTGTACGAGAATGTGAGGTGAGACTAGCATCACTTGGTCTCTCTACAGTTAATGGATACTATGAGAGATTCTTGAAGCGGTGATCATATTATTTAGAAATTGGCTGCAGGGGTATTGAACTAATGCAGATAATGTTAATGAGACTCTCATAATATAAACATCCATTTTATATTTATCTTCTTGTTGGGAAAAATTAGTGCTAATTGTGAAAATAACAAGAAAGTAGAAGCTTCATTCAAAATCTAAATGTACGTCTACTTTAAAGAAACAAGTTCTCAGAAAGTAAATTATGAAACCAGTACATAATAAGAATACTTGCGAATAAAACACATTCTTTAGGTAAGGACGTACTTTAATAGAAAAGGCCTATAAGAATGATCATACCTTTGAAGACATCTGCTTGCTGCTCAACAGACTCCCGAACCATCTTCCAGAAACAGTCAGAAACAGCAAGACTCAAGTTCTTGGTTGTGACCTGATGCGCTTTCAACATGCCATCCCTACATGGAAGTGTAGATTCCTTGTTAAATGAACTTCATCCTATGAACAATGATGTTATGGTGAATGTTGTGACTTGCCGTAGTAATCTGGAGCTCTGGAAAAAGTCCTCCTCGTAGTCTTTAATAGAGTCTATGCTTTCACCACTGCTCCCTGGAGAAGAATAGACATCATTCCCAGATTGAAATAAGGTGAGGACAAAAACATGGAGATTAAGTGACTTTCCATCAAAAAATGTGGAGTCAATGGATGATGCTGGTGCTGGTTACCTTTTCCTGTCACAACAGCAAAGTAGCCCAAGGCCTTCATGGGAAACAGCTTGCCCTCAACTATTTGCTGGATCTAAAAGAAAAATGCAAGATCAGTCTAATATGGCTTACTTAACTAATCCTTGCTTCAGATTTCCCAAACACCGCCTGAGCTCCCTCTTGTGGAGCAGCAACATATAGCTGCCATTCCAATGTGGAATTATGCACAATTTTATATACTAAAGATTGAAGGAAAGTAGTAACTGATTCAGCAATCATTTCTGTTAATACTTCTATTAGTATGGTGATGAAAATCAGCAAAAAAAATGTATGTTAAAAATTACAACTTTTGCAATGATGTAATTGTTAAACTGCCTTTTTGGTCCAAATGACAACTCTAATGACCAGTTCAGCCATCTTACTCTGCTGGGGCTAGCCAGATTCTTCTCAGCCAGGTCAACTTTGGTCAAAACAAAGATAGTCCTTTTCCCATGGGGGTCCATTTGACTGACCAAGTCAGTTACAATGCTCCGCTCTGCATCCACACTGCCGTCTGGATAAAAAAAAAAAAAAAGAGAGAGAAAAGTTATGATAATATAACTTAAGGGTAACAATTTATATCACAGAAAAGTGACAAAAGCCATTTTTGAATTTCAGTCAAATACTGCTCAAGATGCAACCTGATGACTTCATATAACATCAGTTACAGGGAATGGCATGCTCCTAGCTTACCCTGAATACAGAGGATGATTGCATTAGGGTTCTGCATGTAGGCCTTGCTGATGCTAAAGATTGTTTCCTTTGTGTCTGATGCCATGCCTGCGGTCACCGTCTGAGGAAAAACAAGATATTTAAACTCTGGAATAAAAACTCAATATGTAAAAAGGGGTTTATTGTTTATTAAACAAATTATGTCTAATTAAATTGAGTTTAGTGTTGTTTGTACTCACACTGATGACACCTGGGAGGTCAACAAGCACCATTCTCTGGATTCCAGGTCCCTTGACACTTAAAGATATAGTCTGATAAGAAAAAATAACATTTTTAATAACAATATCTAACCTAAAAAAAAAAAAGAATAGATATTTGATGTTCAACCTCAGAGCTGACTGTCTGGCCCTCCTTCACACTCTTTCTCATCCTCAGCTCAATCTCATGCCTCAGTGCAGCCAGCTGCAGAGCATAAAGATCGATAAACATTAAGTATAACCAGGTAGCTAAGACTGTTCTGAGATATTGGCTGGGGTTTATGGCTCCATGACTTACATCCTCCTCCTTGGTAAGATCAAATTCTCGTCCACTGTCTTTGAAAATAGCTACATGATGGGGGCCTTCACTTAGTGTGACCTGCAGAAATATTAAAATGTATCAATATTTGATAGTTGAACTTCTGAAAAAAAAAAAAAAAAAAAAAACAATTTCCACACATGAATGCATGCACGCCGTATGATATCCAAGTATATAAAACTGTTTTTATTTTTATGTCAAAAAAAAGTTTCTGACAATGTGTAGTCATAGCCTGTATCTCAATAAAAGTATTTGATCAAACAAAGACTTGCCAATCTAGTCAACCACACCTTAACGGGAGAACGAGTCATCATCTCTCCAGAGCCCCTCGGAAAGATCCGAGCCTGGGCTATCATCTCAAGCACACTAGTCTTCCCTGCACTCTGATCTCCTACCACAACCACCTGAAATAGCAGAAAAAGTTGGGAAAAACATGAATGCAGATAAATAAATGTACTAAATAGAAGAAAATGTCAAAGAGGGTCAGAAAAAAGTTGGGGGAGAGGATGTCATGTAATCAGTAGAACATTCTGATTCATTAACAGTATCGCTTAACAGCCAACTACTACTATTAAAAAGATATCTCTCTTACACACACGCACACGTGCGTGTGCGCGCACACACACACACACATATATATATATATATTTTTATGCACACAAATATATACCCTGTATAAATAACACTAATCAGTTGAAGACTTTCACCAGAGAAGATGCAGAAACTTAAGACAATAAACAAATAAAGTCCTTGGGTAAAGTAATCAATTTCCGATGAGAAGAACTAATACAAGTCAGAGTTAACTTTATTATCAGTACTGCCGTTTGTTCACACATACAGCGCATTGAAATAGCGTTACTCTAAGACTCACGGTGCAAAGTACAGAAAAGAAAAACAAGTTATGCTGTGGTAGATATTGTAAGGGTTGATTTTTTTCAAGTGAAAGGAGTGCTAAGGTGCAGTTGCAAAAAAAAAAATATATATATATATTTACCAAGTGCAGGTGCATCAACAGTTTTACAGTGCATTTTCATTTAAGTGAATGAGAAAGTGAATACATGGTCATGTAAGCAAGGGTGGATGGGGGCGTCTCAGAATAATAATAATGGAAATAAAAATTAATTTCTTTATTAGGCACTTTTTATCAGGATTTTTTGAAGAACAGTACTTACCCTTGGTAAGTGGTCCTGAGTGTTGTAGTTGGCATCATAGTCAGACAATATGTCAAGAACTTCAGAGTACAGATCAATGAGGGATTTCTGGGGGAGATGGTGAAGCAGGAAAAATCCCGCATATTCAAATGGAACTTCACACATTTTGTGAAACAAAAACTAACTTATGAAACTATGATGAACAATTACAACAGAACAAGCAACATAGTATTGTAGTAAAACATGTTGGAATCACCAACTGCATTTCAAAATAGACTAAATCCAAGAGTTGTAATTCTGAAAATGACAAGGCTATTTACTGTTTCTGTTTGGATGTGAAAACCTACCTTCACTTTCCTTTGATGGATTCCTTTATCATCTTTTTGCAGAACAACTTTCCTTAACTCTTTATTCTCCTTCTCCAGTCGCTCCAACATGCGTTGATATTTTAGCTATGAATGAACGGCATGTTACAAAAGACATTAGCTGTACTTAAAATTTTATAAAGCATTTTACTCCCATTTTCTCATTTGGTTGCCACAACTTTAAGCAGTGGAAAATGAAACAATCCAGCAATATCACTGTTAGATTAAACAACTATATGTTAAATTTATTGGATTAACAGACTCAGTTTCAACTTGGTCAATAGTAAAAGTGCTCCCACTGTCTGGGAACACCTTTGGGTCCCCCCCAGAGGAGCTGGACCATGTGACAGGGGGTGAGGGAGGTCTGGGTCTCACTGCTCCAACTGCTGCCCCCGTAACACGACTCCAGATAAGCGGGGAAAGATGGATGGATGTCTCGGTCTACTAATATGGTCACATTTCCTGTGCCAAACATCCTCTTGGTTTTTCTCGGCAGCCAAATTAACAGTTTAAGCATCCATAGAGTGTCAATCAAGAATGACGCAGGTTGCAACATGAATATAAAGTGAAATGACCAGCAGATGATTAAGTTTAATTATACAAATGAATGAACATGTAAAAATAGTTTCGGTGCAGACATGGAAAAATACTGACACTACTAATACTGCTTCGAAATGGAAAGATATTTGCAGGATTGTGTTGTAGAAACCAAAACACTCAGAAGTGTCTCAATCCTGCATTTGGAGATCATAATGGAGACTTTGATTTGGGAAACGTGTAAGGATTACATCAATAGACAATCATAGTTAGTCTGGAATTTAATAATACTAACATCAAGGATAAAATAAATTTCAGTTTTTAGGCAAACAATTCACAATGTATGTCATGAAATTATTTTTGGTGACGTAAAAATCATGAGATCTATGACCAACAGAATGTTTTATAAAGCTATTAAAATAGAAGGAACACCATATGAACAGAGACTTTGTTCTTACAATTTATTAATGAAGCACATACTGTTCTGTCTAAAATAGATGTAGGTTAGGGTAGACTTTCTGAATGAATGATGCAAACTGCTTGAAAAACACAAAACAAAGACACAAGAGGTGGTAACCAAAATTATTGGCTTGGGAGGAAATGGAAATGTCCAACTACCAAAAACAGAACGAGTCTTAAGCCAGGCAACTTGTATGACAAAATGCTGTTGCTTTATTCAACACATGACTAAAGCTACTGTACCTGTGTACGAAGCAGTTCTTCTTGTAGCTGGTCTATTTTCTCTTTGTCTGATGACTGGTCAAAGGAGAAGAACAAAAAACAGCAGCAACAAGTTGAATAAACATTCCCTTTCAGGCATGCTCAAGGAGTTCCCATTACTCTCACTGTGCAACTTCACAAGCATGAATAACTGTCACCACCAAAAGGTCAATTACGTGCAAATTGTATTAAAGAAGGAATCAGAGATA
This sequence comes from Fistularia commersonii, assembly GCF_037954325.1. NCBI lineage: Eukaryota > Metazoa > Chordata > Actinopteri > Syngnathiformes > Fistulariidae > Fistularia > Fistularia commersonii. The sequence goes on along the minus strand of NC_141299.1, from coordinate 13,971,495 downwards.
GAAGTGAAGTTACTGGATCAAAAGGGGAAAGAATCAGGTCAGGCAAACAAAAATGATTCTATTGTTACTCAGCCATGATTTACACAAACAAAGAGGGACATCTAAAAATACGTCACAATTTAAACATTTAATTCCCACAAACCACTAAAAACACTTTGATTGTATAGTTTGCACACCTGCAAAATATTTGTTGGGATTACAAGAAAGAGCAGAAAACAAGAGACATAGCTTACATGAATACATGTGAGTCGCAGCTGGGGAGAGGGACTTTAATAAACACACACCACACTACATTATCAAGTGCTGTTAATACAAAAAAAACCATGAGAGCAGCAAATGTGCTTAATGGCAACTTCTGAGGTAGATCAACGATAGGACAAAGGATTTCGAAACTAGAGCAGTATTAATTTAAACACCAGACTATGATAACTTTATATCCTCAAAGATGTTTAGAATTAGGCTCCCCTGAAGGTACATCATATGTATTGCAACTCACACCATGCAGCAGCTTGCCACTCCACTACATGCAATGCTTCCAAGCATTAGGTTGAGTACTTGTTTGCTCAGTTTTTCTGTTCCGTTGTACGAGAGAGTGAGGCAGAGATAAGTAATCTTGAACCAGGGTATCAGGATTTGTGCATGGCATGCCCTCCAAATGACACTGTTACACTTTGCAGTGAGGAAAAGCACTTTCATTCCAACTTACAGATAAAATAATAACTGACTGTTAACAATTCAAAATTCCTTAATTCTTCACAATAAGGTAAAGGCAGACTTCATTTTAGTTGGGAAATACACTTTCTGGGGCCTCTCACAATGATGCTCTTGGACATAATGGCATGCTGTGACTTCACTGTTGGGTTTGGACACCAGAGATATTCTGACAACATCCCGCTATACATACCTAAAAGGGTCAATGGGGCTAATTTGCAACATATTGCCGAGGAGGAAACAAGAGACACTACCAAGGAATAGCTTGGTGTTGCAAAGTTTGATCTTGTTGGCAGAAATTAATGGTTTAAATTAATCCAACATGCATTTCGTTCCTGTTCTTCTTGGTCTATTGATAGGCGTTTGTATTTGATAGGGATAGGGCTGATCTAAATGGGATGGGACCTTCACCTTGCGTTTCTGTTGAGGGGGGCTGGGGTTCGAAGGCGGACTGGGAACAGGCTCTGGTGGTGCTTTACGTGAACTATTGGCTTCAGCGGCCCGCCGGACCTCCTCCTCGTGCCGCTGGATCTGCTGCTGAATAAGAATGAGCTCGCCAAGCAGACCCTGCTGGGGTATGTCATAATGAGAGAGAGGTAGCAGCAGGGGAAAAAAAAACAGCCATTTGGCTGGTGCGCCACACAGGCCAATGCTGCATTCCAAAGACAATGCCGACAGTACAACACCAGATCATGTCTGTGGTTGACATCCCTTCTGTACAGACTTAGTATCTCAATTTCTTTAAGGCCCACACATCACAGAGCCAGGGTCTTTGGCTTTGGAAATCTTGCCACCATCCTCAGTGTGATCCAACAAAGTCATATGCCAAACTTTGCCAGACTGAAGGCAGAAGAGGCAACTAATACCACAACCAGCACCTCTCAGCAAGTGGCAACAACAAGATTCTGCCCCACACTCATTCATCACTGCTGGATCAGAGTCTACATTCAACAAAATACAGTAACATAACTGGGTTTTCATAGTCGCTATATCAAAAACAGGGAAATTTTGTAAAGATGCTCTGTGGGTTCTAGTCACTATTGAAAATTAAACTATAATTTATGTATAGTAATGCGGCCAAAGATGATATTAGTTAAAGAAGCAATACAAGCAACATGATAATGGAGGGAAGCATGGGTACTATGTAACGGGGGGAATGTGCATTAGCTCATGCGTTCCGAACACTGTGACATTTACCATTTCTCTGCTATAGTCTACCTTTTGCTTCTGGCCACAAACCAGATAAAGCTACATAAAGTACAAATCAAATAGTGAGTAGAGCCGTCTTATGTTTTGTACGTCATGTTGGTGGCAACTACAACGCCATTAAAGATGGGTATTGGAGAGGACTATTTTAGTACCTTTTCTTTTCTTTTCATCTTTTTTTTCTCCACTATGCAGAATGTTCCAATACACAACAGAAAATCAAATAGCATTGAACTCTAACTTGTGACTTTGCAGAATAGGATAGACAAAGAATATGACAGAAAATTGAAAAAAGGGAACAAATAAATGGCCACACTTTAATGACTTGAGATGCAGAAGTATGTTGCATCTCCATTTCCAGCTGTTTCTCTCGGCAACTTACCTTGAAACCATTTTGACTTGATAATATATCATATTGCATATATAAGACATCATTATCTTGTGACGAATTTTTGAGTCTACATGACTTGCTTGACTACAAGTCAAAGTGTTCTGAATGGTCAACTAGATCTTAAAAATGAGTTGTGCATAGCTACTCCACACTTGACATGTTAAAACCTCATCATAATTAGAAGAATACCAATTTTAGCAATTATATTTAAAAAAGGTAATTAACAAATTCTGTTTTGATGACAGTGTCATTAAATTTGGCACTATATGGCAAAACTGTGACATATAGCGTTCTTTTTATCTGTTAAAATAGGAATACATTGGCCAATATTTGTAATACATTTTATAGTCAAGTGATATCCAAGCATTTTCCTTATACATTTCAGTATAGCATTTCTATACCGTGGTTTATAAATAAGTTAACTTTTTGGTTCCATATTTATTCCATTGCGACAAGTTTTCAAAGACTGTCAAATACTCATCTTTATCGAAAAGACACATGTTATATGAATATAAAATCTATCAAAACACACCAAAATTCATGAATAATCTCATCTGAGGCGGTTGGACAGGTGTGATTTATTCACTGTATACGTATCACACTATAAAATTTTTAAATGTGTAAAATGTTAAATCAGTGCATTTCTGCATACTTTGATGCTTAATTTAAGGAGAGACAAGCTGCAGACAGAGGATTTGAGAGACTGAGCTGAGGTGAAGTGGAGCAAGGAAAGCAGTCAAGATGGTTTTATGACACACCTTTTTGTTTTGCTTATCGCTGGCATCTTGTGTTGCAGCTGTAGAAGCATCTGTGGCTTTGAGTGGAGGATCACCAGAGGTCTCTATTGGGGGACAAACAACACAAAATCATATATTTAAAAGTGTGAAATACTGAAGGAATTGATCATTGCTCAAAAATTTCAAGTTACAACTCCCATAGTCAAAAGATGCCAGATAGCCATCATTAAAAGCATGCCTGTTATTAGAAAAGAAAGGTCAGTGATTATGAATGAGACGTTTGGAAAACCTTGGACTGGTCATAAAACTCCAGCACGTTCAAAAAAATACAATGAAACTGGAAACACTGAATTGTTTTCATTGCATAAAATTTGTGTACAATTGATACCTACTCATATCAAATCAAATGTAGGTATTTTAATTAGAGCAATATTTTAGGGGGGACACTGAAGACATCTCATTGAAGTACTGAATATATTGATTAAAAAACTTTTAAAAAACATATTAATTAAACAAATATTGAGAAAATAACCAATAATGAGAATGTTTTTGTTTTTTTGTCTGAAAGTAGAGTTGTTGGTCACTAGTATGATTTAAGAGATGTATGCATTTTTGTACTTTTTTCCAAACATCTTAGTGGCATTAAATAAAAGCAAAATACCCCTTTGCCTTCGAAAAAAGCCATAAAAGAGTAAAGCAGGCCATTCAGACCAGGGGAGAGAAATGGTGGTAGAAGTCAAAGGAGGCAAAAACATATCAGAAAAAGTTAAGCCAAGAACAGTCAGGTTAAATAAGGTTAAGAGGAGGACACTGTAAAGGCAATTATACTAGGTATGCATTTAATATCATACCTTTTTATGAGACGACGAAGGGCAATTTGTCACTATTTTCTTTGTCTTTAATTCAAATTGCCATTGCCCTACTTGTTTCAGAATATTTTAAGAATACAGAAGGGGAGGAGGCTAAAAAGAGGCTTTTGTAAAGAACCATTAGAAAATACAATTCATTCATAATTGGATGTCTTCAAATTGCATCCATTCCTGTGTAAACGCAGAATCAAGTGGAGAGCTTTCTGTGAAATCTTTCATGAAAGCTACTCTGCCACCACCTTAAAAGTGCCACCAAGGCAAGCAATCTTCAGGTCTGCTAACTGAGCACGCCCACAACCATACCAATACCATGGCAAGAAGTTGGTCTTACAGCAGCAGAAAGAAATGAGGGACTGGGCAGCACTACTGAGCACGGGTTTACACACCTAACATTAGGTGCAGACCAGAAGCTCCTTTGACTTCACTACCCAAACTCACACCTGTGAAGAATTTGTGGGATGACAGGAGGGGAAGGGAGGAGAAAGGAGGAACAACACATGATAAAAATCATAAGACGCAAAAGCAGAGAAGTGACGGTCAAAGCAGGGTGGCATAGCTGGATGGCGTGTATTAAAAAATGCAATCGCTATGCCAGAGCCTCAGGTTAAAAAAAAAAAGGAAATGCAAATGCACACATTAAAGTCAGATAGTTGTATTTTGAAATTTAAATAAGTTATGTCAATTTAATCAAAATAAGCAAATTTAATTACAATAAGAGAAACTGATAGCCACATAATTTGTGTCAAGAAACTTTCTATAACTCTTTCCAAAATTTCTTCAGGCTTGGAAATCACTATTTGATAATTCCATTATTTAATTGGTACGAATATGACTTTGGTATTTGACAACTCCACAGTCCGAATACCCTTTAAATCCTTCTTTTTTTCAGTGGGCAAGACATGCTACTTTTAAAAGATGTAAATCTTGATTTGACAGGTTTCACGAGAGAACTTTTCCTACAGTCCAATTCTAAATTTGAAACATTCCAGTGGACACACTGACGTAAAGCACGCCAAGACCATTTCAAGAAGAAGCTAGATGACAAAGACAGACCAAGATTTAAATATGCCAACTAAACTGCTAATACTGAGGTCCCAAGTTCTTAGAGCCGATAAAAGGTGAATTCCTAAGATTTATTTCATAAGTTTGGATCTACCTAGCATAACCTATCAATTGAAAATAAACTGTCCAAAGTAAATAACCCAAGAATGGAAAGGGGAATTATGTACCAGAAGACAGCAGGCTTTTGAGGAAGGTGAAGTTCTCTCCTATCTTGTCTAGGTCAGGTAACAGCTTTGCTATCTCCTCGATCTCTGGGAGAGCTTTGGCCAGTTTATCTGGAAATAAATAAAGTGACACACATATAAATTGTACTTCAAGAGTAACTTTTGAGTTATTACATATGTCAAAGCATGGATTTTAACTTTAAGAAATAGTAGCCAAGTATTCCATCATTTTAATATCTATGATACATTTGAACTGTAAAGTGTTTAATGCATGACACTAAAATTAAAAGACTCACCAAGATCAATTTGTTCCGTTAGTTCCCAGACAAAGTCAGGAATGACCCAGTTGTATTCACTGAAGTCAGGCAGCATGTCCTTCCATTCATCATAAGTCTAAAGGTAAAATGATACATCTTTACATTTCTCATATAGCACATGTGGCCCTTCACTACACAGTTCCAGCATGACTCCATTCAGCTCTTTTTGCTGAGTGGGGATAGTGTGGGGTAGTGCCTGGCCATTTTTTTTTGGACCTATTCTTCGTGAGGTGAAGCAAGCTGATACTAAAACATGACAACGACAGACTGCCAGCCACTGACTGGCCAGAGACTGACATCACTGAGTGTGGGCCTCCACATAAGAAATGAACCTGCGATTTAAAACAAAACCTGCTGTGGTTTGCTGCCTGTAGCCTTCTTTGGCCCTATTCTGCTATGTGTTTGACAAAAAAGCAAGTTCCAAAACTTGCCAAAAAGGCAAGTTCAAAAATCATATGGCAGTTTGGTGATATCGTCCTCTGACGACTTCGCCCACATTGAGTTGAGTGGCGCTGGAACTATGGAGTGGAAAACTGCATAACATTGTCGTAACTTGTTGAGATTACACAGTGTGCCCTTAGTCTTTCAAGTTGTATTAGTTCACCTTTACATCTAACAACTACCATTCCACATTCACAAGTGAAGGATATAATAATGTTTGGTATTAATACAGATAATTAGGGGAAGAGTTCCCAATCAAAAATAGGTATCTGGGAGTTAAAAAGTTCTGCAGATGTATTTACCTTTTTTGCTGTGTACCCCCCTCCAACTGCACTGCCAAGGAGAATATATCGGAGCTTAAGCAGCCTTGCAGCTAGGCGGGCGACCCAGAAGCTCCTTTGCTGCTGATAGCTACGTCCCCCTGAACCCGGGGGAGGCTTCGGAGACCTCATTGGCAACCGTGACATGGAGGTGAAATAACGGGCTGCTGTACGATGAGGAGGACGCTGGGGGTTGGTGTTTCCCGAGTAGCGATGGTGGATGGCACGGGACAGAGGATGTAACTTCTGGAGAGGCACCCGGAAACGTATCCCCATGTTGGTGGAGACGAGGTTCCTGCAAGCTATGCTGATGTTAGAAAGAAATGATACAACTTAGTCAAACTCACCCTTCTAAACAGTTAGGCCAATACACCAACAAATATATCTGAAGAAAAATAACAGTGAAAATGACTATTGGTATAATGAGAAGTTAATATATATCACCACTGATCTTTACATTTCAACATTTAATATTTATGTCACACAAATTAAAGCCCCTATTCATTTCAACAGCTATCCAATCAGTAGTGTCATTTGATCAGAGCTAGAACTTCATATATAACTGATGTTCCTCCTGATTCCTCCTTTCTACTATTATCTATTACTGTTATGTTTTTTACTTGAAACTCTGGCACAACAATTTCCTTCGAGATTAATAAAGTTGTTCTCATTTCTCTCTCATGTTGTATTTCTCCCTTCGAAATCATACTTATTCTTTATGCAAGCACTATTTCTACATCACTAATTAAACATGGTAAGAGTGAGAGCTCGTGGTTCCTGTACCATTCTATAAGAAAGATACAGAAACGGTAGTTGCTGTTGTTGTAAAATCATAGAAGCATCAATATGTAGAACTTATTTTATGAAGCAATATACAATGATGTCGATGACGATACTGAATAACGCTAAGAGATCTGGCTCACACTAAGCAGCCATCAATGATATTACATAAAATGTGCGACATTGAGCTTTTAATATGCAATGCTGCTTTCCAGTAACGTTGGACAACAACCCAATTTTCTGCTGTTAGCTAGCTAAAGTGTTGACGCGTAAAGGTTAGTTTCCTGACAACAATAAACCTCAGTGACAACCAACATCTCCGGAATCGGTGAAAACTTCCCAACTTAAAACAAACTATCGTTCGTTTTTTTCAGTATCACGGGTAATAGTACGAAAATGTAACTCCTCGACAAACGACAGGCAGCTAAGCTACATATGTTCTTAACGTTACATTTTAATGCACCAGCTAACGTTACTATGCCGTTTAGTCAAGTATAAACTCACCAGGTAGCCCTGCTACCGACGCGGAACATGGTACTTTTTTTACAGCGGAAAACACAAATGTCTTTAAAAATTCACTCTCCTCGGCATATTTCAATTCATTTTGCCAAAATGCTTTACATTTGCTGCCTTTCCTGGCAGCTAACTTGCTCGTTAGCTAAAGGACACCAATAGGATGACAGTCGACTTCCTGCACTTCCCGTGGACTTGTACTACCTTCAAATCGGCACTGACAAAAAAAATCAACTAATCTTTTAGTTCCTACATCCTATGACTTTGTTTTGCATTTAGTCTAAAATTCTTCTTGAATTCCTTACTTATTAATGTAAAGATATCCAAAGCGAATGATGGATGGATCTCTCATGAACTCTATGCATTGTGTACTATGGTGCACAAGAAAAACAATAATAAATAACCCCCCCCTTTCAATTCCCAAGATCCACAATAATCCACCTGAATGAGGCACCTACTTCAAGAAATTGATTTGGGTGATGAGGATTTTTTTCCCAAATGAAAAGAAAATTATATTAATAAAAGCTATGAAAGTGACAGGTCAGTGTTTTGTTTTACTTAATCAGCTGTTTGAAAATCGTCATCGGATTCTGAGGATTTCTACGTGTATCCCCAAAGCGCCTTGTCAGGTATATAATGCTTGGTTTAGAAAAGACTTAAAGGGTCTCTGAGATGCACATTAAATGAAACCGATCTGAATTGTGCTTGCACAATGTAGTGCTTTACTTTTGGGGTAATTTACCACAAATTCAGATGGCAACTTGATTTTTAATTTTCTGTTGAGTTACCACCATTCAAAGAAAAGGTGTTACTATAAATGCAAGATTGAAATTTAACTTTCATATGTAATTAACCAGATCTGAATACAAATACCAATAAACAGCCAGAGCTTTTCTCTTTCATACAAAATATTAAGTTGCTTTTGCTTTGCATATTATTTCTAGAAATAAATTGTAGTAGACAGAGAGCAGATTGTTTAGAGACCATTTATTTAAAAGAAAGAAAACAAGATATGTCTAAAATACAATCCTCAGGGGTTGGGGGGAATAAATAAAAAATAAATTATAAAGTACAAAAATTTCCAAAGAAAAAATGTACATCTCTGCCAATAAAAAATACAGATACCCCAGGTGAGCCCATTGCTGAGGTGTGGCAACTGCAAAAAAGCTCATTTAAATGAACTGTGTCGAAAGCATCAAAAACACAGATGGCCAGTAATAATGCTTTTCTGACAGCATATTCTTCTCAACTGGATATCTATTTCTTATTACTTATATTATCTGTTCATTACAAATACGTACATTTCCCTGAGGAAACAACATCCACATGAGCCATCATCTACTCAAGTGGTTGACTCAATCAAAATGCCATTATATGGTTTAGGAAATATGATGTGAATAAGAGGCCGATGCTGACTGTCAACAGTCAGTATGTGTTGTACCTGTAAAAAGCATCAATGTTTCAGCATAGAACCCATCAATTAGACAAAGCTGTGTCACAATAAAAAGGCAAATTTGCAGCTTAGAAGAAAAATATTTACATTTTGCAAGGCATTGTATTGATAAATTTTTCACCTCAAGATGTGACATGACACACCGGAGACCATGTCGTTTTGCCCCTAGCAGCAATATATCCTTTGTATAATGACCAGTGACTCTTTTATCAGTAATTTTTTTTTTTTTTTTTAATATGCATGCAAAATATTTCTAAAAAAAAATTGAGGACAAAAGTGTACATTGGATGATCAAAGGAAAAAAAATATGATTGTCAGATATTGCTCAAATTTGGAACTGGCTTAGAGGATTAGCTGATTATAAAATTTCGGGTGAATTCCCTTTTTCTGTCCGATTATTCAAACACCAGGTCAAGAAAAAAACGCAAGCAGGGAATCTTGTACTTTTATGTGAAAAGAAAGGGTATTTAAAATTGAGTTCTTTCAAGTCTATGTAGTGTGAATAATTATAAACCCAGGGGTCCTATGGATACATAGGAAGTACAAAATCAAAGAGTGAAATAAATGCCCAGGACTCATGCCCTACTTAAGAAGAATCCAAGCTAATACAATAATAAAAGTGAAGTACAATAAGTCACACAAGATAGTATAAATTAAGACAGACAACTGATTTAAACAAAGTACCAAAATAGTAAATAAAAAATAACACACACACCAGCCCTTTTGATAATCCAAAAATCAAATTTTTTCCCAAACTGTGTAAATGTACATCAATATATACATATATTATCTAAACTCTTTAAATAACTTTATTTAAGGTCCATCTCTGCTCAGTCAAATTACATTTGACAAAACTGAATACCACATATGTTTCTTTTCTTTTTCTTCTGAAAATAACTAATAGAGAGAAGATGACTGGTTTTAAATCTTTGGAAATAGAATCAATAAACACTGTATTGCATCCAAAAAACAAAACCAAAGTTTTTGTTTTCTTAGAACATTCAATTTTAGCCCATGTGAGTAGAACAAATGAAACCCTGAAAGCAAAGATTTTAAAATAAGAGGCATAGAAACCAATGTGACCCATACTTGGACCCAATAGCAAAAACTGATTTTGCATACAGACACAAGAATGATGTTATGCAGTTCCATTCAGTCTGCCTTACAATACAACAAAATCACTAACAAAACACTATCACTTTACTTTCCAAATAAACATGTAGGTTGAAACTAAAATCCCATCAAGCTTGTACTAAAAGCAGTGACCTCCTTTGTTATACATTTATAACCGTACTGCAATTATCATTAGAAATGGGCTTTGAAATGTTGAGCAATATCAGACTAGTAAGTGCAACTGCATTTATGTTGATCGAGATTGAGTTAAGTAATTTACCAGCTTCACAGTTGTCTCATGTGATGAAATGGCAAATTTGAGAGCTATGTCAGAGCAACCATTTGCTAAATTTCAACAGCATTGATAACACTATACTGATATTTGTGTGGTGCAGCCTAAAGTTAAGCAATGAGGTCTTAAGTTTCTGGTGGTAAATTACACATTACAAGTATGAAAGACCTGTTGCTAGGTATACTATACAGTTAGACAGTAGGAGGAAGCAACATGAGTCTCAAAGTGATGCCTGAACCAAACGCTGAACATCAAGAACTCTACCAGTCTTAAAACAGATGTAAATAGTTGCTGCTATGTCTTTACAATGGCAGATTTAATTGAGATTTATCATATTTACCAATTGTAACATTTGCACAGCTGAAAAAGACTACATATTCATTTAAAATTCCTGTCATAAACCTTAAAACCTGCCTTTCATCTGCAATATTTTGTCCCACAAGCATACTCTCAGCCCAATTCATTCATTTTCTCACTTATATCGACTAAAGTGATTTTTGAAATTCAGACTGAGAGGTATTAAAATGGAGAGATCAGTGAACACAAACTCTAATCCTTCACCCTCTTTGCATGAATTCTGTGTGTATCTCGAAGGTACGCAGCACTAACTATTTGCAGTTTCTTAATCCACTGATGCTGAGATTGGCTATGATGTGAAATGTCACACCTTTAACATAGAACCTTCCATGGGTTGAAATTGCTGAGATGATCACACATTTTGTTTTTAAAGAAAGACAAAGAAAGTAGCAAAAGTGTCTCTCTGGGGTCCATCAGATGTTAGTTTGATCCCATGCCAGTAACAGAACAGTCCAGATGCATGCTTTGTGCAGACTATTTTTAAAGTTAGATATTGTCACCCTCTTAAAATAATCACCAAGTCATTTTTTTACTTTTTTTTTTTTTTTCTTTGCCTAAATCATCTCCTCATGATGCTGACCACCTCTGGCAAAATTGCCTACATCCTCAGTTAAACAGACTGTGCCATTCTACCCCTTTAGTACATATTGCCTATGTCAAGAGTGTGTCAGATGGTTCAGTTTTTTGTGTTTCCTGAAAAATCTGAAAAAATGACTTAGGCGATTATTTTAAGAGGGTGACGATATGTAAATGTTTGACAACAAAAAATGTTTCTTTTAAATAGTTTCTCTTTTATTGCATTATCATGTATTAAAACTACATGTTTATAGACCCGGCAACAGCCAGGTCTTTGCATGCTTTCATTTTTCAGTCTGATAGCATATATTGGCTCCAGAGAAAAGCTGATTTCAAAACATTTGCTGGATCACATACAAAGAAATTATTTTTTTCTTTGTCACTAAAGGGGGAAAAAATGGTCAGCAGGAGACCGCCAAACGGAAAGCGACGGCATTAGTGCCAATCCTGTGTGCATTAACATGCAATACCATCAAAGCAGAGCCTTGGCTGATGATGGTTCAGTAGGAATCATCAGATCACCTTTTTAATAATCTTACATCAAGTGTTGTCTCTTTATTTTGGTTACTGCAATTTTCATTAAAGTGTAATGGCTAAATGGGATCTGATCAAAAGATACATATGGCCACTGTTCCATGCATTAAAAAAGTGCAATTTAGTAAGCGATAACTGTCAGAACACAAAAGTAATTTCAAGAGAGGCCTAATTTATCATTACACATTTCCAAGATCTGTGGCCATCTCTTGCCTATTTTGTGTAAAATAAAAATAAATTAATGTTAAATATGGTCTTGACTGTAGTCTCAAACTGTCTCAATGTTTTTTCAAGACAATTCAAAAATTGATTTTTGTTTTTTGGAAATGTTTGCAAGGCAGATGGAGATCAATAAAATTCTGATGTATATGTATGCAGTAACTTAGGTACATATATTTAAAGTTTAAAACCACTACATAGTAGCAGTTGGAGATTGCCCTGCCAACAACAGGTTAGATCCAACAACCTAGTTACGGTATGTATGAATGCCCTCAATGGAAGTCAGGTAATATTAGATCATGCAAAGATTGAAGGAACATTTAAAACGGCTGGATTCAAATTTACCTGCCGGGAGCAACTTATTACTCAATCAGCTGCAGACTTTTTCCATTAAGAACTTGCTGTGCAAATCTTTCCATTTTTGAATGGAACATTTTCACTGCCCCCCCTAATTACCTAATCTTTCTGGAAGGATTCATTATGGTAGTAAGCTTTGTCGATCTCTCCTGCAAAAACTGACTACATCAGTTGCTAATGCATTGTAAAGACAATCTATTTTCTTAAACAATCTTATGTTTGAACAAAAAAAAAAAATCTGACATTTGATATATCAGAAGCTCTCACCTGGCACCCGGACAGTGGCCATTCATTGTACCCTTATTAGACAATCATGCAGATCTGAGACAGCTCTTTGCAACTTAACTTGCATGTGTGTCCAGTACTTGCCAGCTTGGATGAGTGTGAATTTTCTTGATCTTGATTGGTGAGAGACCTGAGAGCGAGCAAGCGAGCTAACCGGTGACACCAAAATTTGGTACAGTATTTAGATTATGGACTTTTTTTTTTCTTTTTTTTTTTTTTAAATATTTAAGTTGATCTATGGTTTTCTTAAAAATATTTGTGGAACTACAGTATTAGAGACTAGCTTCTGTCCAGTCACAAGCAAATACTCCATCACACATGCTTCTCCGGGATGAAAAACAGTATACGATATTGGGGGGTATATTGGGGTACTAGGAGTTGGTCATAATTTGATAGGCGGATCTGTTTTGTGGGCGAGGCTTGGCTTCTGTGGTAGTGGTTGGCTTTGGGGGCCAGTCAGGGTCCACACTGAGCTCCTGGGCCAGGTGCATATATCGAGCTTTGGGTGCCATATTGCGTGGGCAGCAGATCCAGGATAGACACTTGTACAGCCGCAGATCGATGATTCCCTGAAAATACCACAGCCCAAAACATAAAGAGAAAAACCAGGAACAATGAGGGAAGGTAAGGATTAAAGTTCAGAGTTTACTGTTCTAACAGACAAAATATTTTGATGTACATAAACAAAAACTGTAAAAAGAAAAAAAAAAAAAGCCTGTAGTTTGTAACATATTTATCCATTGTTCTACACCTATAACTTCACATGCATGTAAGTGAATCAAAACAAAATTCATCATGACAAGAGCTCAAAGGACTCTTCAGAAGAAAGCTTCAAGTGAACGTTGACTCCCTCAAAACAAGCACATGGAGATACTGATAAAACCAAGGATTCCAAAGCAGGTCTTTGCAAATTAAATGCATAATATTTTGGCACACTGAGAAAAATAAGAAAAAAAAAATATAGCTAGTCCCCTTTGAATATAAAAAATACTCAATGGGACACTGAATGAGGCTAGAGAATTAACTAGCACTGTCAATGAGTAAGAAGAAGCCTATGGGACCAGTGCAGCGAGGCAGAGGCACATGACCAGCGGGCTGGAATTGAGGATGAAGCAGATGGAGGAAAAGGAGCCGGCAATCTATCAGACTTTAAGTAAAAGGCAACAGCAGATATCATGTCTAGCAATCGGTTTGAGCAAATGAAAAAAAAAAAAGCATTTCACTTCTTTTCCTCATGATACAATGCAGGAGAATGAGTCTGCTAAACAGTATCAAAACAATGTTTCCAAAGATGAAGAAGGTAAAAAACAATGTATGTGTATTGAGTGCATGTATTGTCAGTTTCACAAAATCTGACATACAATGTCACTGTAATTAAAATTTCAAGATACCAAAGTAGGAATTTATTAAAAAAATATTGCCTTCATAAAGATATGGACATTTGTTGGCTTCATAGTATAGTGATTCTATTTGTCCTCCCCCCCCAATGTAATGTATTGATGCCTTTGAAAAGGCATCAATACATTACATTAATGCATTCTTACCAAGGTTCTGTTGTTGCCAGTGATTCTCAGTTCACAACAGAGGTTTAACCGACTGACAGTACCCATAATTCAGAACTCAATGTTTCTTCTAGGTTTTCAAGGTAAAAATGTGTTCTTATGTGTTGACGCCAAGTAAATGATTTATTGCCAAAAGTTAATGCATTGCAATACACACTGAAAAGAAGTAGGTCTCGACTTAGTCTCACTGAGCGCCTTTCTTTACGACCACTTACAGAAGCAAAAGGACCAGATACCCATTCGTAATACATGAGTGAAAAGAGGACAGAGTCAAGGACATGCATATTTGGGTTAGAGGTAACAGTATAAAAAGGTGCAGTGTGTAACATTGAGGATAGAGGTAAGAACAGATATAAGGAATGCCACATAAGAGGAAAATGAAAGGGCTTTCCCAACCTGTGGTGTCGGGGCGGCTGGAGTAACACCAAAGCTGCCCTGTTTGTCTCGGCTGAACACAAGCTTCCATAAGATGATGTCAATGATGAAGGTCTATGGAATAGTGTAGTTGGCAGGGGAAAGAATTACAAAGAGGCTGATTTTGATTTCACATAGCTTTAGCTATTTTTTTCCCCCACTGGTGCTCAGTTGTAATGGCCAAGCCACATCCCCTTGAAAGCTTTAAATTGTCACGTGTTCAAGCATACTTTAAGGAATAAACATTTTAATCATTACAAGAGAGGTTAGTATTTCAATAAATACAATTTGATAAAGTGATCAATTATAAAGTGCTTTGTTTCATTATCATGCATACACACTGAAAACTTCTTTGACTGATTAAGTGCAAAATATATTACTGAGAAGAAAAGAGTGCCCAGGGTGTCTACTAAGCAGCTAATATGCAAAGGCTTGTGAGCCTTCTATTAGCAAGGCAGAGGCAATGTTACACGGCTGCGCTGAGCGCTGAGCAGGCCAATAAACACTATCTATTATCATGCAACAGCAAGGTTTATTGATGGACATAATCTATTTCAAGAGGCACACAGAAAAATCAAAACATCATTTTAGAACATTGTCTTCACAATTAAATACTGATCCTGCTGCCCAACTGTATGAGATAAGATGAGAACATAGCATGAGGAAAAAAAAATCTGGACAGGAAAAAAAAATAAAAACAATCCACAAAAAAAAAAAAAAAAAAGTTGCACGTGCGCGAGCACACACACACACAAGTCTCTTACCTCTACCAAAACAGATACGGCAGCATTAACGATGATGATCAAGAAGAGTTTTATCCGCCATTCAAATGGAACACAAACAATCTGTGAAGAGACACACATGTGACATTGACCCATATTTGTTTCAGTTTTTGTCATCAGAATTCCTGTCATATCCTTGTTCTACATTATTCAGACCCTGAATAAGGCAAAGCTCAACAAAATGGACTTGAAAGACAATTTAACAATGTTCTGCAGTGAAAAAAAAATCATCGTTTAAAACACAACTGAAAGTATTTCTTGTAGTTTTACCTCTAGAAATTCATCAATGGCTCCAACTGGGTTGAACATGATAAAAAGCAGGAAAACGTACAAACTCAATGCGGATAGCACAAAAGGCCCTGGGAGGAGCAAATGAAAGCAAAAAAAATAAGTACAAGGTCAATCACAGAAAGCAGTTTTTAACTTCTTTAAGGATTTTTCAAGTGGAAAGAGGCAAGATACTTACAATTTTTGTAGCTAGGCTGCCTGAATGGTTTGCCCTTAGAGAAGACAATAGCAACAACAAGGTACTGGAAGCAGGACACATAAAAGAGGCTGGTGTTCTCATAGTTTTGGATGTTGTGGTCATCCAGTTGTGTGTTGTTGTGGTCAGACATGTTAACGTGTGATGACAGATTGCAGGCACTGGGGAAATTCAAGAGGAAACCGCACTTTTAGTCTGAGGTCAAATTACAGAAATAGCAACTGTTTGTTTGTGCCCTAAAAGTTGCATCTTCATACAAATAACTGCTTCTAAATTTAATAATTCTTCTTTTAGGACTTTTAAGAATGACCCTGTTTAAGAATCTGTTCTTTGCAGATCATTATATATCATCAAAAATACCAACATTAAACATAATATAAAAGGCTGCCTTGGTAATCCTAAGGATGTACTCACTCAGAAAGTGGGGTCCACATTGTATACCAAGGCTGGTGTCGGACCCAAAGAAACGCGACGGTCTGGAAGCCCAAGCAGATGAGGATCTGGGTCAGCACAGAAAACAGCAGAGGTCCAGAGATCAGTCCTGACGGAGGACGACGGGACACAAGCTCTTTCCATGCAGGGTTCAGACTCACTGTGTAGGAACAGAGACAGACAAATTGTGAAGATTGGGTAGGTAGTGGGAATTAGAACAAAAAAGTGTGGCAATAAAAAACGTATTGCACTGTGTTACTTTCCGCATACTTACTGGTAAAGACAATGAGGAGGATAATGGCAATGTCAATGAAGAGGAACTGGAAGTCGCCAAGGTTACTTTGTATCTATAGGAGAAAAGGAACAAATAAGAGAATAGTTCTTTATCAGACAAAGTCTTCATGATTCATTTTTTTTCTTATCTATTCAACAGGTACAAACTGATGAGGCTGCACTACATACAGAGTAGAGGAGAGTGACACTGATGTATTGGATGATGCTGTAAAGCGCCATGAACTTGAAAACACAAAAGGAGGTGATAAGAGCAGCCCGGCCCTCCCTGAAAACGTAAGAGAACATTGTCATTTTTCAATTCAGTTGTTGAGGTAAAAGTGGAATCTAAATTTAGAAAGAGGTTATTTTGGGGCTCCAAATGCTTCCAAAAAGTTGAGTGATTTCAAACCTTTCCAATCCAAAAATTACCTTAAAGTCCAAATGATAGAGAATTGTAGTTGTAAAAATTTGGAGACGTGTATTAAATATGCTTACAGTGACATTAGCTTGATTACGGTTGAGTTTATTGTTAAATGTCCCTAAAACAAAACGCAAAGAAGAATAAAGAAACCTGATGAGGCTGGGGACGCAGGAGATATTTGGCATCCGGGAGGTGAACGGAGAAGCTACAGAGGCCTCTAGCTCTGACAAAGAGATGCCACCATGAGCCCTCTTTAAAGCCTAGATGAGGGCAGACAAAAAAAATAAGATTATTACTTGCTGATTTATTTAATTTTTTCAAGTTTCACTCAATAATTCGTAAAGTGACTTCACATACCCCGCAGTCATTTGCTCCATCTCCACACATCCCCACAAAGTAACTGTGAAAAATTGATTGCAAAAAAAAAAAAAAAAAAAAAAAGGAAACAAACAATCCCCACGGTGGTTAATATTCCCAAGCTATTGGAGTAATTCCAAATTTATATTTCAAAACCACCACGGTAATTTTTTTGACGTTCCATTCAGGCATAAATACTCACTCTACACCCTGCAGCACCTCGATAAGCTGGGTTTTCTGATCTGGGGCCATTCGGGCAAAAACAGTCCCATGTAGCACCAACTACAAATACACAAGTTTATAACAAGCAGGTATTTTCAACAGTTGTTCCAAACAAAGACAGATTATACAAACTGACATTCTATTAAAGAAAAAAAAAGCCAATTTTCATTAAAATCACGTACCTTTTGAAGCATGTCTGGGAAATGTTCAGCAATGACTCCAAATGACTTTCCATTCATTGCAAAATGGTACAACTCTTGTAACTTGGGCTCATCTAAGTGACAAACATCCTCCAGGCTGATGTTCACATGCTGATAAATAAAGAAATTATAAATCAATACAAAAATAGATGGTATTAATATAAAAGTATCATCAAAACCTGCTTCTGAGATAGATCAAGCACTTTGGTCATTTCTTGAAAAGATTGCTTTGTTATTTAAATCTCAAGCATTGACTGATTAAATGTTTAAAATGCTTTGACATCTAGAGTCAATCTGAAGGCTAAATTGTAATTTATAGAAGGATGACAACTAAAACAATAATTCCACAACTGCTTCATTATTGGTGTCTATCTTGGAGAGAACTGAAAAATTAGGCTCTTCGTCTCAATGGTATTCTTGCTATTGACAATAATTACAGTAATAAGTAGTAAAAGTAATTAGAAGAAATAAAAATCAAACCTTTCTTTTTTCTGGATTATATCATTGAAAATTAACTGCAACTAGCATTGATGTATGATGATGCAACTATAGACTCCATTGATCTTGATTTTGAAAACTAGATGAATAAAAATTGTTTATTCTCCACCATCACACTACAATACTTGCCCCACAGGATGATTTGCTGCCTGTCCTCAGCAACAGAGCACAACAATATCATCTTCTGGATTACTCGGGTAACATTTGCATTTAGAGATATGGCACCTGTTGATTGTTGACTGTTGCTAATGTTTCATGCAGAAGCCTCTCTTACCAGCCAGCCTTGTCTTGGGATTCAGATCACTTAACCCTGGCACTGTGTCACTTGCACTATCCACACAATTTTGTTTTAATTTAACAGTATTTTACTAAAAATTCAGTATCTGGTTGTATTAATTTCATGCCAGCTACACATTTAAAAAAAAAAAAAGTTAGGAAAATGCACCAAAATATATGCAATGATTGAAACTTTCTACAAGCGAAGGGGTTATTAATGATAATACCATTAAGAGACTCCTTGAAAGACTCAGAAAGGAACAGAAGGCTTTAAAATAATGCAATTCAACAGTTTCAAATATGCGTCACTCAAAGGGCAAAACAAAATCACAACATTCATATAAGTGACTATTGCCTCACCTCCAAGTGAGATGTCTTGCTGGGCTTGTCCGCGTATCGCCAGGTGATTTTGGCAGCCTGTCCATCATGGGGAGGCAGGGCATCGGCAATTATGACCGTGTCTTGTGGAGGGATCATGCCACAGTCCCGGGCCACCGAGATGGCTGTCAGCATGTTGTCACCTAAAAAGTGGGTGAACACCATACTCACAACTCACATTATTGTATAACCACAAACAGATGAATTAACTATAACTTTTTAAATATATTGACGATTCTGACTGTCCACATTTGAATTTTTATATTTTTACATGAACACTGGTCGCAACTTGCTGTCGTCTGTGGTATTACTTGTAATTTTAATCTTTTGCACCATGGGGACTTAGAGAAACACTATTTCAATCCTCTATTTGTGTGAAAGACATGGCAGAAGTGTCAATGAAGTTGAAACTAACTTTAATTTTGAATTTGAATCCCTTTTCGGTTCATTGTCACCCTGTCTTTAAGGAGGAGTTTCTGTGTTCCTGTGATCTGTTGTACCGAGGGCATCAGCCCCTGGTACAGTCTTAAAGAACAGCCAAGGCTCAACTCTAAAAACAATTTAGAAATACTTTAAAACAGACACAAGAAAGCAATGAGGCACCTCAGAGCCAGGTCTGGGAGGCGAGAGCACTGTTAATAAAATAATGATAAACAATGAAACCGACAGATTCTTATCTTTAAAAATACAGAAAGACACATTTTTGCTCATGCTGCCCATCAATTTAAGTGAGAAATAAAAGATGGAGAAATTTCACAAACATATCAGAATTTGATTTTAGTAGTACAGGACTTGAATGTAGCCTGTTTCCATCTTTTAACATTTGCACACTGATAGAAAAGCACCATCATTGATAATTTTGTAAACTAGATAAGTTGAGCATATACCAGATATAAAATATTTCACGAGTAAAAACACAAATTAATAAAAAAATGAAGAGCTTGCGCAGCTTGACTGTAATTGATGCAAAAACACAGCACAATGGTCTCCGTGTGACATTTCTGCAAATTAATTTTTTCATTCATAGTCATGATCCTACATTGTTAAACATGACCTTACCAGTTACCATGATGGTGCGAATGTTGGCTCGGTAGAGTTCCTGCAGCACGCCAGGGGTTTCTGCTTTCAGCTTATTCTGCATGATTATGAGACCAAGGAACTCCATATTTGCCTCAATATGATCTCTGTTTTAGATAAAGATATAAATGTGTTTCTCAATTTTGGCCCACTGGAAAAGTTTTAATCAAAACATTTGGGACTCGCTCAGATAAATGTTCTTACTCTTGTGTTAAAACATTCAGAATTTAAGAAACCATCATCAGTACCTGTTGATGTTTTGAACTTTGTGCCAGGTGAGTTTTGATTCAAGACGCCGGTGAGCCATAGCAATAACTCGGAATCCCTGCTTAGTGTAGCCCTCCAAAACCTCAGCAAAATTTTCGGGCACTGCAAAGACACAGTGACATTGGCAAGTTAAGAAAACACTGGCAAGAAAAGACAATTGTAACTACTGAGGCATTTAAACAAACAAAAATGGATAGAAACCTATACAGTAGATGAATAGGTAAAGAATGCATTTTTGGTAGAGAACCAAATTGGGTTGATAACCGCTCAAACTCCCTGTGACCCCCCTGCCCCCTCTTTGTTGGGGCAAAGTCCAGAGGGCGCGCCGCCTGCTATACCACCTCCAAGAAAAGGGGGCTGGAGCAGGGTGGAAGACCCCCGGCTCGCCCGCCAGCCCCTGTCTTCGTCTTTCCGAAGTCTTCCGCTGTTTTGCAGACTCTTTTAGGATCAGAGCTGTAAAGAATCCTCCTTAGATATGTGTTTTTTTCTTCAGTAAAATTATTGTAGTAAAATGTTATAATGTAAAACGACACATCTGAAGACCTCGTTCTACCCGATTGCCATTAGACTCCTCAACAGCTGACACTCATTCTTCTTTTTTGCACTTTGCATGCAGCACAGCCGGTGCTGCGTCCTTCTGCACATGTAATCACTGGCCAATCAAAATGCACTCAACCTTGCACCACCAATTTGTGAGTTGCTCACCCAGCCGCACTCAAATGGCTCATTGCACTGCCACACAGTTCATATTCATAAAAATGTTTACTATCATTATTTCTCATCAATTCATAATCAAATAAATTGGGCTGATCACACAACAATGATGCACTCTACAGGAAGGGTCAGAGCAGGTTGTTCTTCCTGAGGACACTGAGGTCGTTTGGTGTCTGTAGCAGGCTCCTAAAGCCCTTCTACCAATCTATGGTAGCCAGCACACTCTTCTTTGGTATAGTGTGCTGGTGGGGCGTGGGGCGGTGCCAGGACTGGTCAGGTCAATAGGCTCAACAAGACAATGAGGAAAGCCCGCTCGGTGGTGGGACTGAACCTGGACCATCTTCAATCGGTGGAAGAGGGGACGGTGAAGGACAAACTGGGAGCTATCCCGGACAATCCTTCCCACCCCCTGCATGACAAGCTGTGGCTGATGGGCAGCTTCTTCTGCCAGTTGCTCTTCCCATCCCGGTCCAGAACCAAACGCTTCAAACGCTCCTTTGAGCCCACGGCCATCAGACTGTATAACAGCAATCTGGACAGCGCACAACTCTGACCGGCCAGAGGCGCATCTGTGCTGCTTCCACAACCTCACTGCCTTACCCCACTTACTACTTCACCTATTCATGTCATGCACTAACTCTGCTGTCTTTCTTATCCTTGCTGGTGTCACCCCGGACGCATCCTGCCTATTTTTGTTTATTTATTTTATTTCTTGTCATTGCTATTGTCACTCTATTTATATCGCCATTTGGTTCTGTTTGTGTATTTTTCAGCCTTACTGTTCCATTATGTTGTCCATTATTATACCTGATGTTGCTCTTCCTGCTGGATGCCTTGCTACATTCTGTCTTCTAATGTCTCTGTATTTATATTCTCATTAATTTTATTTTTTCTAATTTTTGACATTATAACAGTTCCGCTGCTGTAACAAAGGAATTTCCCCTATGGGGATCAATAAAGTTTATCTTATCGTAAATGCACTACAGACAGCAAAGTAGGAAATTCACTGTACAGGGAAACAAGTTTCTAAACTGTGCATGTGACAATAAAAGCTTTGAATTTCTGAATTTCTACATTCAATGCACCATCTTACTATGACCAAGAGATGGCATTCTTTCTCCATTCATTCTTATAGGCGTTTTGTTTCAAAGCTCAATCATAATTTTTTTTTATCAGATTGAGAGCAGTCTGAAAACTGTAAAGATTTCAAAGTAGAATTGTCTTAGAATATAAATATGAAATAATTATGATGGGCTTAGCATTGCTGTCTTAAGTTATTGTGGCAACTGGACTTCCTTTCTTTGACAACATTTCATCTCATGTTTCATTAACCCACCAAAAAAGCCTCTCAGAGAGGTGAAATATCTTCAAGTACAGAAAGTAAGTTTAGGTGCCACGATAAGATTTGACCACTGAAGACCATGACCTGGATGACTGAGAACCTACACAGATAACATGCTCATCATGTTTTAGCAGATAAACAAAATAACAATTCCTTGGCTGATGTAAAATCCTTTGTGTTTGTGTTGAGTACGGACATAAAAATTACGACTGTATCTCAGTGACTTTGAGAAAAGAACCAAGCCTCAGGCAACTATAAATGACCACGGAGAGTGGGCCAACATTATGTATAGGAATATAGTTCCGACGGACGTAGTCTGAATCCATGACCTTAAATCGGAGGATTTCCCACACCTGTCTCTCTCTTGCAGAGGCTTGCAACCACCTCTGGAGCCCCCTTCATGTAGGCATCCATACGTTTCTCTCCCAGCAGACGAGCCACAATGCTCATCCTCTGGAGTGCGGAGGAGAAGGGAAACTGGCGGACAATACCTATCTCATACGCTGTCTGTAAAAAAGAGACACACATACACACACACACACAGAATAGAAAGAGGAAAAATTGTAGACTTTGATTCAGAAAGTAGACTTCTCATTCAGAAACGAAAAGGCTTGTTAAAATTAAAATTACAATGATTGTTTATCTAAAGTTATCTGAGAACAACAATATGAAAAGGGTATGCTTGCCAAAATCAAGTCCGAAACCTGAAATTGCATATTTCCTGCTGTGACATCGTTCTCTTGTACGTACGACCTACTGCTGCAATCTTAACTGCACTGTCATATAACTTCTGCACTGCAATATAAATGCTGCTGTTCACTGATGTAAATACATACTTTACATCTACAACTTGCACCTTACCTACTAGCATTTTAATGTTTTATATCAAGATACTGTAAAGATGGCACACATGCAAACAAAATTTTGCTCTGTGCATACAGGAAGCAAATTAAATCTGTCTAATCTGTATGAATCAGATTATCTTGCTAAGTTTTCTTACTTACACCTTGTCTAATGCAACATGTGGGAAATGCAGCTGTGAAAAGTCCAAAGTACTGAAGACATGACAATAATGAGCTGACTACTTACCGACAGATCATAAAGTTCCTGGAGGGAGAAAAGAAAAAAATTGGATGACAAGAAGAATGAAACCCAACAAAATTTAGCAACATTTTGATTAATACAAATACAGTATCGGAGCGGTTAGTCCACTGGCATCATTACGTTCACCATAAAAAAAAAAAAAGAAAGAAAGCGTCCAACTCCTTAACAGCTCGAATGCAGTAGCTGATATAAGATATTTCAATTCTATAATTTACAATAACATACTAGACTGATTTTGAGGTCCTTAAATTAACTGACACTTCTCATACCATGTCCTGCTCAGGTGACACAGCAGGTTCTGGGGGCAACAGCTGCTTTGGGGGACGAACCACAGTAGGCATGATACGGTTATGAAGAGATGTTTCCTCCTCAGTGGCCTCCTCCAGGATCTTCGCATGCAAAGAGTGACAACGGGCCCAGATTACAAACATTTAGGTGACATCATAAAAACATGCAATTAAGCAACAATAACAAACAAACTTGAAATATATGTCAGGTGTAATTCTTCATGGGGTAAAGGGGTCGGAGCCCAAAGGTATTTTCAAAGAGTGACACTTCAGTTTGATAAAAAGCAACGCACCCAGCCTGTAGCCTCGAACATCTTGAGGTCCAGTGGATCCCCAGACAGCTGGCCATCTATTTTGGTCAGAGAGTGGCAGGTGGCCATGCAAGCCACAAAATGGGACTTGACAAGATTCTCCCTATAGGCATTTTCTTCTGACAGGTGGAAACTGAGAGGCAAGACAAACAGAACACACTAGACACCATTGACTGTGATAAAACGGTCAATCATAATGGTGTTTGAAACAAATTCATACAGAGATAGAAATAGATTTCAGAATGTTTCATATTAGTAATTACTGTCAACTGCATTAAACTGAAATTAAATAATTTTTTCAAGAGAAAAGTTTATTTAATTGGACACTGATTAATCAATCTGATTCTCCATGTCTAAAATTTTCTGTCAAACAATTATTTCTATGCTGAAAGGAATCCCAGAACTTTTGGTTCTCAATCAGATGAATATCAGGGCCGAACAAAGGAACAAAATGAGACCAACAGAAGAAAAAAGCACTTGCTTACAGATCTATATAATGAAAGGACATCAAAAACAAAACTGATTCTACATCAGTTAAAATATGGGACAGCTACAATACCATGTAAGTGTGTTATTTCTGTATTTTACAAATCATAGGTGAGAGCCTTACCTGCCATTTTCTACTCTCTGGACTCCCCAAAGGTCCAATCCATCTTCAGTGAGAGTTCCAGTCTGGCAGAGGAGAGTAGTCGGGATTAAACTACAATCTATTAAATCGAATTTAGTGAATAATCATTGCCGGACACACATTATCCTACATTGAATTTAACTTAACGAAAACATACATGAATTTTGATGTGAGCTTGCTGATATATATCTTTAAAAGGTGTCTTTCTATGTTTAAAATGCTAACTTCTCCATGAACGCAGCTATTTTTTTTTCCCCCAAATCAGAGTTGCATATCAAGATTATAAAACCCACCTTGTCGAAGCAAACGAGATTGATCTGCCCACAGATATTGATCCTTTGTGGACTGATGCAAAAAATGCCAATGTGTTTGAGGCGTCGCTGGGCATACACAATACCAGCGGTCATGGCTGCTGGTAGCGCTGGTGGAACAGTGATGGTGATAATATCTAAGGACTCAATGATGATCGTCTTAGCTGGCACCTGGGGGGGGGGGGTGAACAGGAGATTCTCTTTTTAAAATACATGAGCATTTCAATCTTCACAACCACTCGTATGTTGGAGGTGGACTTAAAAGTTTGCTTAGAGGATAGATACATCTTGTTCTTCTAACTATACTATGGTCTCAGTATAAAGAGCACAATTTTGCTCTTCTACATGACAGCACTTTACTTGGCTTTGTGCACGGCTGGAGATAAGAGAATTCAGAGGTCAAAATAATTCAGGTTCAACCTTGATTGTTATGAATCTCTCAAAGCACAACCAACTTGATTGCAGCTGAGACGACAGAAGCGAAACATTGAAACTAAAGAGAAATTCGTTCTCTTGGTTTCACAAATCCAGTTTAGAAGGTCTTTATAGACCCAACAGGTGAGATCATACAGCAGAACATTGGTTATGCAATGATTGACCTCAGTTAGAACACTAATACTAGCTAATTCATCAATATCTGGTCTTTGTTGTCCAGAAACCTTGCTTAGGTTTGGGTTATATTTTCCTCCGCTTCGGAGCTGTTCTGCCCTTACCTTACAGTGTGACTAAAAATGTAGCTTATCATGTAAAGACAGCTTTTGATTTTAGTTTGTTACCTCATCCAGTAAAGCCAAGTGAAACTTTCATAAAAACTGAACAGTGATAAAATTTGGTGAAAGAAAATGTTTTAACATGGACAAGTACTAAGACTTCAATACATTACAAATGCTGACTCTTCTGTGTATCAAATAGATCTTTCAGGTCTCTTTTCCAAACAAAAAAACAAAAAAAAACCTCTTGGACATATTACCTTGTTCATGACACTTAGGACAATGGAGTACACAAAGCCAATCAGCGCCACGGCCACCAAACACAAAAGAAAGAGGTAGGCATCACGATACAGCTTGAAGTCGGTGGGTTTGGGGTAAAGAATGGAGCGCACCAACTGGCCCTTGGCTGTGCTGAACCCTGAGGAGAAACGGGATAGTATCAAAGTCAAAGTAAACTTTATTGTCATGACTTTAACTTTGAGGATGGAAAAAGAAAACATTTTTAAATGTTTACGCACTAATATTTGATGCATGACCAATTATTCAATCCACGTTGATGATTTCTACGTACCCAACAATTTACTACAATTGTCACAGTTGTCAGCTTTGATATGATTTGATACCACGAAACTAAATCAATAAAAGATGAAATACGGAATCAACAAAATGGTTTGACCTAATCAAATAAGCTTGGGGATTTTGTGGAGAACACAGTGTTTTCCACTTGCGTACGACAGCAGTAGCACGTATGTGTTTCAGAGAGTGAGATGATAATTCTAGTGAAAGTCAATAAATTAGGTCATTTTCTAGAAGGGTTACAATTATTAAACAAAAGTGAATGCTAAATTGCCCACTTCAATAGTTACAATCAGTAAAATAAATGTGCCGTTAAAAATTGTTTTGGGAAGCATGTGTTGAATAATTCATACACCAAATTGACCCTTGCTCTGTTAAAAGTATGGGTTGACCATTGTCCACAACTGGAACATTTTTCAGTATAAAGCATGAAAAGTGACCCTATTTTATGTGGCTTTGACCGAATGAATCTTTCACATTTAAAAAGGCCTATTGACAAACACACTTACCTGTGCGGACCACCACAGCTTTAACCAGTTCACCTGTGTAGAAGCGAGTTTGGATGACATTTGTGCCACAGAAGAGTGTGTGTCTCTTATGCAATTCTGTGCTGTAGGCATTAGTAGCCTCTTGCCCACTCTCCCCTGGCAATGGGTTAGGGAGGTTGGTCTTAGTCACTGGGACACTCTCGCCTGATGAAAAATATGACATTAGTTTAACTGGTCACTGATAATTCAAGAGTATTTCATTTTGCATATTTCCCGTGGGTTCCGAATCTTGCATCATTGGTTCACAGTTCTTTGTTATTTGTTCTCTAACCTGTCAGCATGCTTTCATTGACAATGCAGGTACCGCTAACCAGCACAGCATCACATGGCATGATGGTCCCATTGCTTGGGATGACCATCAGGTCACCAGGCACGAGATCAGTGGACAAAACTTCTTCAATATCTGCAAAGAATGGAGTGGAATTCAGGTGTAGTTAAGATATGAACGGAAATAAGTGCAGGGCCTAAGTATGCGCAGCTCATGCAGCCTATTCAGTATATAGACCCATTATCAAATTTTAAAACGCCTCCATAGGAAAGCTTTTGTTCGATTCTGAATAAGTCCCTCTAAGACTACCTAAAAATGTTGACTTACACCATCTCACACAAAGTCACTCTCTAAACTATGCTGTTATTTGGATGAAGAGGTCAGCCGGGGACTTGATGCTTTGCTCAGCAAGAGACT
This sequence comes from Fistularia commersonii, assembly GCF_037954325.1. Classification (NCBI taxonomy): domain Eukaryota; kingdom Metazoa; phylum Chordata; class Actinopteri; order Syngnathiformes; family Fistulariidae; genus Fistularia; species Fistularia commersonii. Next base: position 13,943,939 of record NC_141299.1, on the reverse strand, counting down.
GAAAAGATTTTTCCAGAAAATGAAATGATTAAAACTGGGCTGAAATTATTACATCTATAAGAGAAAATAAACAGGAAGAACCTTCTGATTAGGTAACACATTTGCTGTGATTGCAGGTTCAGCCCAGAATAAATATGGTTTCACAGCTGTAAACACACACTAATACAGTTGTGTCGTTTGTTGACCGTTTTAAGACCATCTGCATTTTCATTAATTTCATCCATTTCTTTCCAAGTCTACAATTTTCAGCTATGGCATGTATGAGCTATGGTTTTCACTACATATTTAGTATGTACATTGCTTTTACATTTTTTTTTTACCTCCTTGATTAAATGGTATTTGAGACTACATCTGGCTCAATATAGAGGTAAATTCATATCTATGGGCAGTTGAAAAACACAGCAGAAGCCTGGGAAATAAACAAAACTGACAGCATTCTGTTGTTGTTCTTTTGGCAATCTGCGCAGACAACAAGAGGATAATAAAAACTGACAAACCATTGTTGGCTCGGCATACAGTCACACGGACAATACTGTGAGCTGCCACCATATCGTGTAGCATGACGTATTGCTGTGCAGACAGAATGCAAAAAAACAAGTGAAATACTTTGAATGTCTCCCGTGATTCTAATATGACAGGAAGTTGGTTTTCATCTGAGAATTTGAACTCTGAGGCCAGGTGCAGTAGACCATGTACAGATGAGTCTAAATCCCCTGGATCAGACAAGAGAGATTGGTTGGCTGGTTCTGACATTGCATAATAGCAGTGAAAATGGAAATGGGACGTATGAAATTTCAACAGATTACTTAGCCTGATAAATTTAGCAAATAGTAAACAAACATCACATTTTGGTATATATTGCTCAATATTATGCTCAAAAACTTTTCTTATACTGTATCAAAGTGTCAGGATTTATAAGCAGAAAGATTACAGGTGAGAAAATAAATCAGATACCCACACAACTCGTAATTGAATGATTAATGCATTGGTGCAGAAAGCACAAATTATTATTTCTCAGTAGGGAGATGAGCATTAAATGCACTGGAAAATGTGTGCTTGTCCTTAAAGTCATGAATTTAAATCATATGTAACATCAGCAAGAAACCCAAAAAAACAGAAAGTCACAAGAGAGATTATTCCTCTATGCCAGAGTATTATTCATCAGAAACTGAAATTCATCAAGAATATTCATATGCCATTGTCTACACATTACAGAAATCGATTATTTCCAAAAACTTGCCTTTTTGATGGTGTACAGAGAGGTAGCTATGGATATGACCGACATGAAAACAATGGCCACAGCATAGTAGTAATACTCATCGGCACTCCACAGGATTACACTGAAGAGCTGGAAGATATAGAAAGGGTTGAGGACCTGCAAGAGAAGACATTGATTGAGGAATTGTGCATATTGTGTGGCCATGACAATAAGACCAATAGAATAGGATAGGGTTACTTTTTCAGATCTTGAGAAGACTATTTTCTCTTTTGGATCTTGACTGCTCCATAGGATTCATGTATCCCATTTGCTACCAGTATTAAATCTTGTCCTAAACTTAAATCTGCTTGGACGTGGCTCCTACTGGCTATCAAAAAATCAAGACATGTGACTACTACAAGAGAAGAAGGATCAAGGAACAACTAAGGGAGTTAAAAAAAAATGTAAAAAAAAATTTAAAAAAAAAAGGATCTACATGTACATCTTGGTGTTGTCAGCACTATATAAACTAATTTCGTGTTTATATATTGTGTTTATATTTTTTCGGGTTTCATCGAGTAAATTTTGAGAAATGAAAACAAGTTATACGTGAAATGTTAGATGAAAAGACAAGTCAGTCATCTTCTTGTGAACAAGTCTAAACTGAAAAGAAAAAGTTGCTCCTACCTCTTTGATAAGCAGCTTGAAAACTGAAGGCACTTTCACTGCAATTTCATTCACTCCAAAGAACAGTCTCCTGTTTAGGAGTTATGAAAGACATGAATAACTAACAAGTAAAGAGTTGCAAGTAGATCAAATGATAAATTTAAAAGAAGTCTGAAGATGACCCAAACAATGCCATTTCAAATCAGCTGAAGAGCTTAGACAGTAGTCTACTGACCCAGTTGTGTGACAGAGAAATCGTGCAAATACCTGTACTCTTGCTGGTTCCTAGTTAGGCCTGTGCTGTGCTCCTGGTGGAGAGTAGAGCAGCTGATCTGGAGATCCTCCAGGCCACTGTAGGGTGAATTAAGAAGGAAACGTTACGAAATTAAGAAGTAATCTTTTAATGCACTCCAATTGAATTTTTCCACAGCAAAGTCCTGGCACTTGTGTTAAATATAAAGAATTGAATGTCTGTAGAAAACCAAAGAGTGCTTACTTTAAAACTTCGAAGTTCTGCACACTGTCATTCCAATAATACTTTGTGCTATGGAAGGTAAAATAGCGGATCTGGGGAAAGGAGTAAACAGGCACAGTTTACTGGAAAAACTGCCATTTGGCAAAGAACCATGTCAAATGTCCCAATATAATCATAATCAAATGGAAAAAAGAATAAGTTGCTGGTTAAGAAATTATCAAAACATGTCACTCTTAATTGCAATTATTATGTTTTATAAAAAATATTATCCATTGGGCTTCAAATACAGTTGTCACTGGTGTATTCGCATTGTGTGTATAAGTTTATTGTGGAGAAAACTTGTTGCGTACTTGTGTGGGCTGGTAGTCTGAGTATCTTCTGATGAGCTCCTGAGCTTGACTGCCATCGAAAGGGTGGGGTGTGTATCCGTTGGCTAGAGACGGGGTGGCGGAGGAGGAGGAGGAGAAAGGGCAGGAGGAAGGGGAAGGGGAGAGGGAGGTGGTCTGGGTCTCCAGGCTGTGGAAAGGGTTGCTCCCCGGGGCTAACATCACTCGAACCTTAGCCAAGAACCAGCGTCGGAACTCATCCTAATCAAAACAAAACAAGTTGAACTACTGACCTTTTGTAGGCCGTTATGAACAATATAGTCCCATTTTTGCCGCCTATAGTGTTTCTTTAATCAAAGCTGTTATGCAGTACCCCATGTGAGACCATTATGTCGTCGCGATTAAGTGTTTAAGCATACTCTTGTTCAAGCCACCCTATTATTAAAAAGCATGCTAGATGCCAGAATTAAGTGTTGTGCTGAAGCATCTGATTTTGGATTCATTATTGCAACTGAATGTCACCATTGTGCTTTAAAGAAAAAGGGGAGATTTAAAGAGGGTAAACAGCATAGGCTGCTTGCTTAGGAACTAGCACCTTATGATGATGAGGCGACATTGAAATGAAGAATTCTATACATTTGAACATAATTATTATACATAACACACATAATTGCTGAAAGTCATTCCTGTGCAATACACAACCATTTTGGGCAAAGTGGATTGTTACTATATCCACTAATTAACGATACAAACTCTTTTCACTGAAATATGAATGCAATGATCTCACAGCTTAGTTTACTCCTCACCGTGGAGCGCAGCAACACCACTTCAGCATCACGGGCTGTGGTACGGGTGCAGGTGGATTTAACACACCACTCTGGCATCCAGTAGAGAAGCAAGAGGAGGAAGCCCCCTGTGCACAGCACCCCGAGGCCTACGAGGGCAAGCCGCCAACGGCACAAACGGTAGCCCTGCAGCTCCTAAATGGTAGAGGCAGAAAGCCATTTACAATTTTTTTTTCAAGGGGGGGGGGGTTGTCAGATTTACTGATGTAAATCTGAAAATTACCATCTCTTCCTCTTCCCCCTTGTTGAGGACCTTCAGGTCTTCCTTCTCCATGCTGCAGAACAGTTTGCCAAGCCCCTTCCCTTGTCACTACAATGGCAATAGAACAAAAAATGCTTTAAAAATATATATTTTCATTACCTTTGTAAATAATAAATGTAAACCTTTATTCATGCCTTTATATGTGTAACAATTTACTAAAAAAAAAAGCCATTCATCTTTGCAGATTATTTTTTGCATTTTAATGAGAAAAATAAGCTATTTTGGTGTGCATTATAAATCAATCAATCAATCAATCAATGGTGAGTGCCATTCATTTCATTAAAGATAAAAATGAAATGATATTCCTCAATTGGTTCAAAAGTGGCAACAAAATGTATTTAATAGATCAATATATCAAGTCCTGTTGAGTTCCAAAACAGAAATGCCCTGACTTAGACAACTCATAACAAATTGATCAAGAGGAAGAAAAAAACATCATGTTCTATCATTTCAAGTTTACCCACTGTTTAAACTTTGCAGGCTATATTTGGTCAAATATACAATCAGGTCAAAATGACTTGTGACTGAGAAGGTTATACAAGACAGAAATAGGGTAAAATGTGGCTTTCGAGATTAGCGAACAGCATGATCATACCAAACAAAATCTGGAAGTGACTAAAGTGACAGTTCAGCCACAAAGCTGATCTGGAGCGAATGGATCAGTAACTTTGTAAATGTGGGTCACAAACAGGTCACTCATCCCCACATATCATGCCAGAAGGCCCTGAGGCTGACAGTGGTGAGGCTGTCAGCCTGTTCCCAGGGTTGGGTTGTGTGAATGGCTCTGTAGTGGCATTCGCCAGTGTGTTTTAAAAATTAATCACTGCTTAGCATCAACAATACAAAAATAATATCCATGTATATAATAGCTATATCTTTGAGTGTGATACTCTAGGAGGCAGTTTATTCATGATTAATTTCAAATAGAAATGATTACTGTTGTATTTTAATGTCACTGAATAATAACACAAGAATACCTACATATTTAGCTTTACATTAATGCAATTAAACTAACTTTGGTCAAAACCTTCTTTGCACTATGACAACACTCATAAGAGCTACACAAGATAAAGCTGTTACTGTTTATAGAGACAAAGTGCAAGAAAGCAAACCAGGTAAACAGCACACTGAGCCTTGTTGCACTATGATCAGACATTACTCCGACAGCTGCTTCACCTCAGAAGACCTGAGATTATCTGTTAAGTGTGAACACACCTACAGACAGACCAATAGGGTCATGGTGTATTCATAAAACTTTTTTTCCTCTGAGTTGTGTGTATGAACTGCCATAGTGGAGAGGGACAACTGGGTCACATGATGAAAATAACAGAACACCCACAGCTTGTCCTCTATTTCAAAATAAAATGAAGCTCTAACAGATGTTATAGAGAGAGAGAGAGAAAAAAAATCTGAGTTAGTAAATTGAATGTTTGGCCTATACGTTCAAGTCTGGATAAGAAATCAGCTGAATCAAACTTAGTCTCAGCTGAAGTCGATGGTGTCCAAAAGAATGTCTAAACGCTAATAGATATTACCTCTAACAATATAGTAATCACTCAACTCCATCATAATCAAAACAAATGGCAGGTCTAGATTAGAACTTTGCTCTTGCTGGATATTTTGCTCTGAATTTAAGGCCGATTGCAGCCAAACAGAGTATATACTTAAAATACTAATTGAGGTCTTTTACGTAGCAGCACAGGGGCAATATTGGGAAAGTTTATCATCAGATTCTCCAATTAAAAAAAAAATAGGGCCTGTGCTATCACATGTTTCAAACAACTATTGTGGGTTATAAGGCTACACACGAACCGAGACTGCAAGTAAAGATATCCTACATAACTACGAGACTGTTACTACTGCACCAACTCGACACACCCCATCTCCCCTCTACTCCCTAGTCTCATACCCCCCACCCCCACAGTTGATCTTATCATCCAGCGGCACCCTGGCTAGACTTTTTCTCTGGCATACAGTGGAATATTTTGCTTAGGACCAAGCCCTTCCTAGAATTCTACAATAGCAGCCCTCTGGCGAGTGCTGGGCTGTAGGTACAGGGCAACAAGAACACACCCACCCTAATCTCTTCTATAACTGGAAACACAGGCACCAGTGCATCACAGAGTCTTGTAAAATATTGCCATTCAACAAAAGTATTCAAAGTACCAAGTTTATGGAGTGACATAAGATATTGTGAGGTCACTTATCGTGTTTAAATGATGTGTTTTAATAACAGTGAGTTTTAGAAAAGGCTCAACAATGACAGGCTCCAATGTGACCACAAGGCAAAGTTAATATTTGGTAGACTTGGCCAATACGTGTCAAGATACTGGTTATTCTTTTAAGCTAAGTTAAGAGTAAGTTCTACAAAAGCAGGGAAAGATTGTCTCAAAATCCTGATTTGCAAATTGTGAAAGACTGGAGAAACACTGGACCTCAAGAGCAGCGTGAAAAGGTCATTCGCAGCTGGTCCAGACATGCGAGTTGGAGTTTGAAAATGTCAAAAATGTCATTTAAATACCATCCTAAAGTGATTCTCCAAATTAGTTTAACACATTTTAATCAACTGCTTCTAGAACATTCCATTCTTGTCTGTTGCATACTATAAGTAAGTTCACATCAACTCGCAAGAGCATTCATTTCAAACATGGTTAATGCAACACAATAAACAATAGTTTGCAGAAAAGATGTTATTGTTTTCAGAAAAGAAAAACAAACTTTCTACCACACATAGCAAAAACATTTGCAACAGGATTCTAATGCCATCTTATGTATTCTTAATGTGATGCCTTTGACAACAGTGGCACAGAAGGAGCAATGACCTGATCAAGCTAACATAGTAGCGATCACTTAAAAGCATTCTGAAATTCTGCAAAAAGCAAACAAGGTTGTATTACATTCTTGACAGAGGCAGCACACTATGTACTTTATTGAATTCTTCAAAGGATCCTCAAAGGATGCAGGGGTAGTAAGGGAAATTAAATACTTTCAGTTTTGAACGTTGCAGCTAATTCCTGCATTTTCTTACAGCAGAGCCCAAAGCTATCTTTCAAACTTGGGAGGATGAACTGTTTGGCTGAAAAATCATGTTATCTACCTTTCGTTGTAGAAAAACAAGGATTGTTTCTGTCTTTAATGAGATAGATTGTTCCATACTGTCCCCTCAGGTCATGCCAGATGATGGGCTCCCTCCCATTTATGAGTAGAATTTAAATATTAATTCATCAGTAAATGTAAGGGTAAAAAAGGAAACAAATGAGTAATTTTCCTGCAACATGATTCATTCCACATTTCAACATCAGACAGTTTTGAGTAAACTAATTTTTGAGTAAAATGGGGGAAAAAAAAAAAACACTTGAAAACTTAATTATGCTTCAGAGTTTTCACAAGGTGATGGGTCTTTTGCTGTTTTTTTTCCCAAAAGGAAAAAAAAATTTAGCACAAATGACAGCTCCTTCTGCTTCAAGAGAAAATGAATAATACAAAGAGGGAAGTCATTTCTGCTGTCTGCTATCTTTCCAGTTATTGCAACATTCACGACATACAAAGGTTAAGATGGTTGAGAGTTTGGTGAAAAAGTATAAAAATCATACAAAGTGAACAAGATGTATAAGGGTACAAGGCTAAAGGCCATCTTATTATGCCCTAATCTTCTACGGTTGTGAGCTGATAAACAAAACAAAAAACCTTAATAAAGAAGCTTTTGATGATTTATATTTTCTTTTACTACCTTACTATTTACTTACTACTTTTTCAGTGCATCTGAATTGAAATTACATTGTTTCCAAAAGCCGATTAGGAGACATGATAAAACAATATTAATCATAATCATTGTTGACATGCACAGTTTTCCCCTGATCCAACACAATTTGATTCCCCCAAATCAATTCCCAAGAATAGCTATATATAGATAGATTTTGGGGGGGGGGGGGCAAATTGTGTTGGATCAGGGGAAAATGAAACTCCTGAAAAGAGGTGAATTGCTGCAATGATTCGCAACACTTTTAAGTAATAGGTATAAGGCAAGGACATACTGAGAATTTTGCATATATATGCATCCAATATTTGGCTTAGGTATAGAAAATTGAATTGGTTTGGGCCACAAATTGCTCTGCCTCTCCTCCTGCTGAGGATGCCATCACAAAACCCGATCAAAGTCTGTGTCAAGGGGACACTTGGAACATCAGAACAACTCACTAAGTACTGACGCCATTGTGTTTATGAATCCTGTCTGTTGTAAAATGCCAGAAGAAAATTCACACAATGGTGTGGCAAAATGCTCCAGTTGTTTGGTAAAACATAAACAAAAATGCAGTGCTGGTGGGGGTCATTGTTGCGGCGGTGAGGTGGAGGCTCTGTGTAAAAAGGACTAATGCGTAGAGTACCTTGAGAGCCAGGGACACAATGTCCCAGGCAGTCTCCAGCAGTTAGCTTGCTCTCTCACCACACCAACCTGGAACCCTAGGGGTGGTAAAAAAAAAAAAGTCAAATATTAAAACATTATTATTACATTATAACCACGTTTCAAAAGCTCAGTTCAGCTAACCTGGCAGGTGATGTTGACTTTGAGTAACACTTTAACTAAACAGTCGGTCATCACGCTGAAGGAATGCCAATAATGGCAAATCTGTGATGAGCTAAGAAAAAATGAGGACTCAGAACAATCAGGCGCTTTGAAAACCAGCCAATAGGATTTTACAGGCGCACATTTTAGAGAGCATGTATTAAACCTGAATTGATCATAAAAACAAAACATGATAATGTAACATTCATGTTGTCTTGATAAATAATTTCAAGCTTGATATTAATATGTTAATGCAACAGTAAAGTACATAAAAGTTGACAGCAAACATGAAAACAACAAACAATTATAATGAATGTAATTTTTGGTTCTGTCAACTGTTCCTAGATGCTTCTACAGAAACTGTAGATAACTCCTCATTTTTTTTTTTTTTTTTTCCTCAGCTTGCAGTTTGGAGCAGCTTTTGTTTGTTAGTCAAACAAAATTATATCCATTTAAAAAAAAAAAAAAAAAAAAAAAAGAAACATATTTCAAATGAAACAAACCATGATTGTTTGGAAAGATTTTGCAACAGTAGTTAGTGATATTACAAGATCCATTGTTTGAGCTGTAAGTCACACTTTTAAAACAGAAGCAGACATTTCAACATTTCAACACATATTTTATGTCAAACATACAACTTCTGGTGTTGTAGGACACCAAAATTGCAATTCTGGTTCAATCATCAATAATTTGACTTTTTTTTCTAGAATATGAAAGAAAAAACAAACATGTAGGTCAGGTTACATTTTGTTGTTTTGTTTTGTTTATTTTACACTTCTTTTTGTAGGTAATTAAGTATTTGGATTATATAGCGGTTACTGTGTTGTACGATCTGCAAGGCCTGGAATAAATCCTGGCAGCATCTCAGTCTGTATCTGGGCCTCCATGTTGGTTACCTTAAATGTAATCGTGTCTTAATGTGAAAGGTAAATTCAAGCATAACAATGGTCTATGCTTTGCCCTCTTCTTTGGTTGGATTTCTTCCCCCAAACATTAAATCAATTCTGGGGTTTTAACAGCTGATTGAAATGTTGGGCTTTGAGGACGATAAAACTTATAGCTATTTCAACTGTGCCTTCCTAACAACTACAGTACTAGTTCTTGACTTACCAGTAGCAATTTGTGATGTTTCTATTCCCTGAAATAAATTGGCTTGCAAACTGAAAAAAGTTCTGTAACTGCTTCAAAATTCACCCACGTTCATATAGCAACGATTATATTTAGATTTACTGTAATTTATACAACTTTAAGTTATAAAGCAAAACAAAGGTAAAACTCAAAATGGATATTGTCCATATGTTGGCCTTTGAGTGACAAGCATACCTTTAGTAATAAGGTAATGATAACTGAGTAGTCATTACTGAATATCATGAGGTAACTTGGGATTAAGACTGATGTGATCACATTAATAATTTCTAATTTCATTTCTGTCATTTCATCTTTTCGATCCTAATATCATTTTGATTGCTCAATTAAAACAAAGACCACTTTGTCCTCATTGCCATGAAGATTACCTCCCAAAACCTGCCTTGACACTAATAGTAACATCCTGCTTGTTCCATGTTGCATTTATTCTAGTTCTACATCCTCCCATTCCCACAGACTCCAGCAGACATGTGATGTTACTTGATTGCCAGGAGTCGTTTCTCACAGTGAGCAAAGACCTTAAACAGTTATCAACCAGATCAGTAATGGCATCAGTAACCTTCAAAAGTTCCACGAAGTCAATCGGCTTGGTATTCCCTTCCTTTAGCTGCTAGCAACAACAACACTTTTCCCCCAGGAAAATATGTACCAATATAGATACTGAGTCTTCTATTGCGGAGAAAAGAATTACAGTAGAATCCCATGTACTGATTGAAATACAGAGAACCCTGTTTGTGGCTTCTAGGATTCAGCATGACTTCAGAGATATTTATAGATGCCATCAGACAGGCCTAAAGCCACATTGTTAACTCTCATTTGATTAGTCTGCTATTATATTAATAGGTATCACTCTCCTCTCTGCTGGGAAGTGAAAGCCTGGACCCAGACACTGGTGCCTTTTAATTTAAACATGACAAACATCAGTGCTTATGCAGAAAAATGGAAAGCTAACAAAACTGATATTTTCCCAAGATCAGGAACTTTGTTATTCATCTTGATTTCCTCCCAATTTTGCAGTCTTGCACTATCTAATTCCTGTTGCAGATTTCTCAGCCTTTTTCTTTAGCAAACACACCTAAAAACTTTAAATAAGAACTACACATAATCTATAAACATAACTTCAGAATAAATGCAGCAATAAGTCCTGAAAATAAAAATAAACTGTCAGCATATCAATGTTTTTTTGTATTTTCACCAAGCCGAAATACGTTACGAGGCACAACAATATCAAAAAAGGTGTCATATACCCATATAAAATGATAATATTTGACACATGATACTTTCAGGTTAAAATCACAAAGATTCTCAAAATTCATTACTTTTTCCACCCACCTAACAGACTTTTCCAATAGCTTCAAAACAATTCAAAATTATCAGTCACCCATACCTGCTAAGTGTATTTGATTATCCTCGCACCACTAACCAAACAAGCTCCCCTCTTGACTCACCAGTAAAATAGTGAAATGGCAATGCTCATAAAATCCATCAAAGCATGTAAAAATATTCTATTAAAAAAGGAATCCAATCAAACAGCTTTGGGGAGTGAAAATTTCAGATTCCAGGAATATGCACTCACATCTTGACTAATAAATTAAAAAACTCCAAACAATTATGTGATAACATGGAATCCAGCTGCAATGGAAAATAATGTCCCTTCGACCATAAAGAAAAGCGATCTAGCACTGAACAGACTGAGAATGTGTAAAGCTGTATAGGAGTGTTCCTCGACACAAAGACAAAAAGAATGAACAATAAGCTGTGACCTAATGACTAGAATTCATGGAAGCATTTAAAGGAAAAAGTTTTGTTATAAACCTACTGTGCTCTGAATGCGCTTTCTTTATCACTTCCCTTGTACTCGCAGGGTATAATAGCAAAGATAGAGTCCCCATCCTGAGTCAATCATCATCACATTGGCCTTACAAAAAAAAAAAAATCTATGACCACCTACCCTTCCTATGCTGACCAATGACCTCCCTGCGAGCCCACTACAAGTGATGAAAACATAGTTTGCAAATTACCATTTCCCTGAGGTTTGACTTTTTCTATTCACATGGATCTTTTAATTAGTTTAATTGGGACCTGCTTCAGGAATCTACACATGAAAAAAATCTGGATTATCTTCATTTTTCAAGCTATCATAAGCTGCAAAGCAACACTGCAGGTTATTGTTTTCAGATGAAATTCTATGACCATATCCAGCAAAAAAGAAATTAGGACAATAGTCCTCACTTGTGTTTTATTAATAACAAATTGTGCACCACAGAACAGAATCAAATATTGACAGAACATTTCATTGAGGCGTCAATGATTGAAGTTATTGGAGCACAAACTTTCAAGGAATCTTTCAAGAATCCAGTGAGAGAAAACAGAGGGAAAGAGCTGGAAAAATTAATAACTTTACAGATAAGAAGTTTAAAGTCCAACCACATGCTTTTGGATTAACAGTGGAAAGTGTTAAAGCGACAGAAAAACTGTGAACTTCTCCATTTAGACATGTAACTTGTCTTTGTTACCTTACAGGGACAGCTTAATGGCACAATTTGTAGCCGACAACAATGCCCAAATTATAGCTTTCTGGGATGTTATGACAGAACTGCTGAGACACATCTTTGCCTCATCCAAATTTCATTCTTTACAAGGAATATGTTCACTTTCAATGGCATTTTCATTTTTAAAAATAACATAATTACACAGCAAAACTTGTTTTTTGGGACGGAGCCTTTTGACTAGCTAGTTTTGTTTTGTACTTTTTTTCTACATCTATTCTCAGATTTCAAACTTATGTAATCAAATCAATTTTTTGTACTTGATTCTTCTTTGAGGTGACCACCTAGTCATTATCTTTTTTTTATGTGGGCTAAGCAATTCATCATTGTTTTTGCTGCAAATGTAGACGACAAGAGTGTGTAGAATTTAATTCAAACCCCAGAGAGTTCGCTTCCAGGTAATTTTCAGAGGTCCAAATTGTTTGTTCAGTTTCATACTGAGCACAAGTGAATAGAGAGCAGTCAAAGCTCAAAAATCCTCTAATACAGTTGTTTGGCCTGACTGATGCTTTGTTATTTACTATAACTACATGTGTAGTTATAAAAGACAGAACAATAGTTGTTCTATAAACTATGGTTCATTTAAAATTCAAGTCATGATGTGGACACACTGAGTTCCAGAGTATGTACAGCCAGGATTACCCATTTTCACTCAAATAATTTGATGTTCTGATTATTCAGGATTTCTAAATAGCATGGTAACGTTCTCTATCAAGCGGACTCCCTCATGGAATGGTTCTGCTCCTGCTCTGTTGAGTACAACTCTGAACCAACACTGACATGCATTCCTACTGAGCTGAAGTCCTCAAACACACATGTGAAAATTGTATCTCAAAAGCACCTGGAACCTCTTGTTGCCTTACTTCTGTCGGTGACACTCCACTGCTTCCAGAATTACATAGAACAGTGAGCTGTTATACATGACAGTTGACTCATAAAACATTCCAATGTGCAATTCCAGGAATCACTGATCAGTGGTGACAGGCATACTTGGGCTTGAGAAATGGCTAATTACAAGAATCTAAATATAAAACTAGAAAATGTCAAAAAGCAAAATATCTTAAAGTTTCAATTGAACAATCATGTTTATTGTTTTAACACAGATTTATTTTCTTTAACTTGAGTAATTGTTCCTCGCTAATTCTTTTGTGTGGGCTTCTTTATCATTCTGCCATGGGAGAATAAAATCAAATTACACTTAGCTGACCTGTGGTCTTACAGTTTTGAAGCACAAAGATCTGTTATCTCACCAGTTGTGCATGTCCGAGACTGATGCAGGCTTTGTTAGAGTTGACTAAATGACAAAGTTAGAATGCAATAAAATCTTCATCCTCTACATCCTATTTCTGTATGATCTAAAACTGCATAGGGCTGTGACAAGATGCATATGGTCTCAAAAACAGAGAGTAGCATAACATCTAGCAGTCAATTAGGCAACAAAGAACACATTCCAGACTTATCAGCTGCATCTGTATTTGTGCTGCAAAATAAACATGAACTCAGTCATGGTGTTTTTAAAAGTGATCAGCGTTACTATATATAGCACAATCTCATGATTCTCTCTTGCCTGTCTTTGAGCCTAAGTTTACAGAAACCTTTTGTGGTGTGAGTACACCAGTCATGCAGTTGCTCGAATGAATAAGTAGCCCGGCAGACTTAATTAATGATATCCCCGCTGACAGCATGTAGCCATAAGCAATGTGAGAAGAGCCTAATCTGGGTAAAGATTAACTGTGAAGTAGAGAATAAATCAAAAACCATAACTCAAAAGAGACATATATGTACAAATACAAATAGGCATTTCCTTGGCCTAAATATAGTTAGAGAATCAATTATGTAATTAACTGTTTACAGATATGGCACTAGACTGAATGACTACAAGTCATGCAGCATGCCATTCCACGATCTTTTAAAAAAAACTGACAATCTGAAAGACTGACATGTACCAACAGTTTTCAATTTAAAAAAAAGTTTCCATTTAATGTTCCCCCTCTTTCTCCTCAAAAAAAAAAGAAAACCTCTTGATAAACAATGTTTTCTTAATTTGTATGAGTGTTTACACATTCACATTGTCTGGTTTGAACTAACTTACTCATCAATTCCATCTGAACAACAAAAAAGGTATAGAAGTTAAATTCTGAAGAGGGACATACTAGTTGCGATCCAGCTGAATCTTGGTCCAGTCAATTTGCTGTGTGAAAAGAATTTTTGAGTGGCTCAAACAATCGCACCAATGAACAGAGAAAAAAAGCGCTCTTGCGTTGAGTGTATTTCACACAAGGCTTCCAGAGGATAAAAACAGACATGCTGGGAAAGAAATCACCCTGACTCATGTCATGAATGTAAAACTTGATTTTCTTCCTGCTCTGGGCTTGTCAGAGCACAACTTTGAAAAAAAAATCTGGAATCAGTCAAGTATAGTACCACGCCCCCCCCCCCCCCCCACACACACACACAAACACACACCCCCCACTGCCAAAACAGTTTATCCTTGCTTTGACTAAATGGAGATTAGGATTAGATTCATTTTTCATGTAGAATGCTGAGGAGGTGTAAGGCCATTTTTACCAATGGCTGTCCATGTATGTATCATGGATTCCAGACAATTAATTTGAAGACAAGTCAAAAGGTGATCCTTTTGTAGTTTGAACATGATGAGAATGTTTGACAATGCTTAATTTAATCACGTTCCACAATCAGAGAATTTGGGGTGCATTTTGCTCCTTAAATTGTTTTGTTTTGTTTTTCAAGATATATGGTTGCATTGGAGAGCAATCATATTCATCCTTAACTGGTTTTGAGGCCATAATGGCAAAACTTCCCAGTAATATGAAGTGACGAAAAACCAGTCATGATGTACCAGTCAAGGGCAACTACGACAGGACATTTTGCACATGATGACGACATGACTTCTGCATGTCATTCAAAAGGTCTTTCACATGCTTTATTCCAAAATGCAACTTGCACTTATTTGACAAGATAAATGTAGAGAAAGATAAACTTTGCTCTGAGACTTTAGGTGCAAAAATGCCTTTGGTAGTGCTCCCACAAGAACACTGCACAATCCTTGCACTAGACCACTTTCAGCACTGAAAAACTGTACATCTTGAAAACAACTTCTCTGCTTGTGTGTAAGTCTTAGTTGACTAGATATCCCTCGATTGCCATTTCCCTCATATATTTAGTACTTATGGCAACTGCTGAAAGAGTAAACAAGGGATCAGAGCAGGTGCTTGTGAAAATACTGATGAAGATACCATCTGTGTCCTTCCCTTAACTGGTTTTAAAGGAGCTAAGAGATAAGTGAGACACTAATTGGTAAATTTCTACATAAAAGCGGATTACATTGAAACACGTCCAAACAAACCAAACATTATAAACACGTACAATTCGGGGCAGTAACTTTAATTAGCTGTGGCTAATAAGTAAAGCTCTTATTGAGGTTGACAGTCCCGGCAACAGTAGAAACTGTAAAATGCCATTGACATAAAACACTAGTCCCAAACCAACGGGGTTCCTCCGAGACCCTAGGACGTCACTGAGTGTTGGCTAACGTTAGCGGAGCGTCATTGTTGGCACGCAGCTCTGTGACTGGCTTATTATCATCACCCAGGTGCCTTACATTGTGCGATTTGTGTCGGACAACGTGTTCGCTGTTTTAATCGACAGCCTGGGCTGATTTTTTTAACGCGTTAACCGGATAAGAACGGGAGCTGACAGAGCAGCCGCTTGCTAGCCAATTTAGCTTTAGCCCCGCTAGGTAGCAATCGAACACATGTGTGACGATGACAGGCACACACCGTGACATATTTAAGGAAGAGAGGACTCACCCAGAACCACCTGGACACTCTGAAGATCACCTTCGAGTCATAATGAGATGGAAGTGTTTGTTATCTGAAGGAAACCGTCGTTAAAGGGAAAACGACGGAGTTTAATAGAAAATATTCACGCGGGCGGGCAGACAAGCGTGCACTGTCGCTGTGTGTTGACAGCCCAGTGGGACAAGCTGAACGCTACAGCGCCTTGTGAACTGGCCTGAACTGGCTATCCGACGGCAGGAAGTGACGTATGACACAGGGCTCTCTTTATACTCAAATACTCATGTTATTTTTTTTTCTATTTTCCTCCAAGTTTTTTTTTTTTTTAACGTGTGCGATATAAAATACATATTTTATATGTCATATTTACTCTGGACAGAATACGTGACCATGTAAACAATAACGCCACTAACATTAAAGGGAGGACATGGCAACCTCTATGAGTCACAAACACGAGGAAAAGACATGGGTGTGATAATACAGTTAAATATTGTTTTACTTACCATGAATCCAAATCTATTTTTATAAATAAATCTATATAATTAGAAATGAGAGTAAGAAAGGTCCCACCCCCAACACCATAGTCACTTTCAGCATCTTGGTTTTTAGTGATTTTGGTTGCACAAAAGTTCATGGTTATACACTGTGAATAAGCCCTCAGTTCAAGTCATATGCAGTTCATGTCAGTTAAAGGTCATATGCAACACAAAGAGCAGGAAGTGATTTTGGTATTTCTCTTTTAAGTCCTTTACACAGGAGCTGAAAATAGTGGGGGGTGTCTTATAGTTTTCACAAACTCCAAACATACATATAGTGTAGCCTATTTTTTTAATTAGAATAACCACTATCCTTTTTTTTTATACCTTAACCATATTTATACGGTTCAATCACTTACTGGCGACTATTCAGCATTTGTGTTGCTTATATAGTGGTTCCCTTCTCTTCTGGCAAATTTGCGGGGTGAACTAAATGTCCTGCAGACGCAAATCATCTTGCATCTTCCATGTCCTCTGCAATGGAGCGATAACTGACGCACAAGCCAAGAAAAACAGAAAGGCCTATTCCACAGTGTTGCTTCAGATGTCCTAATCCATGCTCTTCTTTACTTCTGCAAACAGGATTCCATCTTTTTATGCAGCACACACTGTTTGTTTTCTTTGGGCCATAAGGGACAGGGATGAGGCCCATAGATGAAGCTATGCGAGCTCAGCACTCATCCTGACGTCAGAATTAATCAGTGTGGTAAAAACACAAGAAACATCTTTTTTTTTGTTGAGCCGTAGCATCAGAAAGCATCAGAGGCACTGTAACAATCTCTTTATAATATCTGCAAAGGAACAAAAACAAAGTCTAAACATGCCTGAGCACCACACAGTCCAATTCCTTCTCTAGATCTGCAATTCAAGGTGAAGAGATGAATTATATTAGCAGAGATTTACAGTAATTTAACAAATCAGTATCGGAGCATAACCTGCACATAATCCTCTCACTTTTGACTTGTGAGGTCTGTGCATTGTGATGTTAAAAATCTATGGGATTAAATGGACTTTTCTTTGACTAAAACATAATGAAGCAGAGGACCTGTTACATAATCGTGTCTTAATGAGCCATCTTGATATTGTAGTGAGGAGTGAAGGTTGTAGTCACTCTGGTTGGTGACTTTGCCACAAGGACAAAAATCCAAGCTCTCTATAAAAGTCCTGGCTTGCAACGGTCATGCGGTAGAAAAAGAATTTATGGTCAGCTATAGTGATGCTTAAGGAGATTGATCTGCTGGGCAAAATTGGAAGGAAAAATATATGAAGATTGATGTCAAAAGTGTTGTCTTTAGATTTAATTGAAGTACAAAAGTACAAGGATTGTAATTTTCTTACTGATGAGGAATGACAATATGGTGAAATTAAGTTGTATAGAAGTTTCAATGTCAAAGTGTTGGTATTACATCGATGAAAAAAGTAGGCCAGGGCATAACATTTAGTTCCTTTCCAGAAGAAACTCAAACTCATTTGGATAAATGCATGCATCAGGCGCAATGAAGGGGGTCACTCAAGGACACGAGTGGAGCATTTAGGTCAAGGCGGTTTCAAACTGTTGAATGTTCTAAGAAGATATATAACCTCTCTTGATGGTTTTTATATCCTGTTTGTAAGATTTATAATACAGAAAGAAGAAAGCATTGAAAATACAAAATAAAATCAATTATGTTGTGATAGAATTTTACTGACAACTGACAAATATTGTGGTACCACCCAGTACATCCTACCCAATTTAATTGAAATAATCATCTATTGCTGAAGTCAGCAATTGCTTTGTTGCGGTTTATGGCTTGTTTCCCTGTCATTTGTCTCTGATAGACATGTCAGTTCTGGACATGTAAGAGAGGAGTAAAATGTGATTCATAACTTCACCCTTATCTGTGTATTGTTCCATTATCAGACCTTAGGAAGTCCCTCAGTTAAAAAAAGTGCTGGTTGGTCAGTCCTGCACCATCATTTGAAATGCAAGAGCACAAAGATATTGGAAGGGATAGTGGAGCTCTGGCCGTCTAGTCTGGTGCTTATCTGTTCCGCCGGTCCTTCCCCAGTGCAACCCTGATAACACAGGTCGACTAGCAAAATACAGGATGTGACCCAATAACCTTGCAAGGCATCAGGGGAGCAATATTGTTTTATTAGGGGAGGTATTTTGTAAACCTTCTTCAGTGGTCTCAGAGGGGCTGGGTGACTTACTCAAGAGTTTTCCCACGGAACCAAAAGCAAAAGACAAAGCTAGACAATGAGCCTACAACACAATTATCAGTAATACTCCGCATCATTAGCCTTTTGATGCAGTATCTTTACAAACACACACACACACATTTTAGAGTGCAGTAAAACAAATAAGACAAAAGGGCAATAATTGAAGATTTATTGACACTTATTTTGATGTACTATATCAGAATTTACTGAGAATCAGGCCAAATCTGTAGCAGAGATTTTCCTGCCCTCTTTACTATCCAGAGTCGGGTGAGATTCCAGACCTGGCACAGATGCAGATGTCTTAGGACTTGGGAAGCCCGGGCCAAACCTGCGGGCAAAGCTCTTCCTCATGTTGTTTTGTTTTTTGTTCGTTCCACTTTGTATTTACTTCTTCGAAGTCCCACTGGAAATGAAGGAGAGGCCGGGATGTGATTACAAAAAATCACAGCATAAACAGTAGATTAATCACACATCCTCAGCTACCTACTTAATGTGATTGTGTTTGTTTTTCCCACCACATTACAAGCTTATGCCGAGGAAATTAAGACCTTCATGGTTTCTTTGGTGCTTTTGTTCGCAAATGCCACATTAATTACAGTTTTGCTCATCTACCTTGGGTAAATACTCAGGGCTTTGAAATCTTGGTAATTTTGTCATAAAATATATTGTAATGTTTGACATTCTGGTTTACAATTTTTCTGACACAGTAATAGAGCAGACACACTTTTTGTCTGCAGTATCCAGTCATGGAGTAAACCCTGGCCAGCAGACATCAGACAGAAGAACATAAACATCCCTGAAAATAGCAGAGGGTAGTACTGTCCTTTCTATAGCCAAGCCAGGCATTTTCCTTGGCAAACCGACCCAGCCCAGTGTCGGTCTTCAATCAAAGATTCTTTACAGTAGAACAATTGGGCTGCAAGGAAAATTTCAAACAATTGCACCCTCACTGAGCCCCTCAGCCCCCACCACCACATCACTGAGTGAGAAACGTGGAACAGAAGCAGTCCAGGTCCCTGTGGCTGCTTGGTTAAAGCGGACAACAACCAACAGTGGTTAAGCTGGCACCATGTAGAGTAGGATGGAGTCTTTATTTGTATGTTCTATAAATACTAGTGAAAGAGTTCACCAGTACTGCAAACTTTGTCCCCAAATGCTTTTGGAATATTCAATAATTGGGGAACTGTTATATCTAAGGTAGTGACACTGCAACAATGGAAAAAAGGTTTCCTCAACAATGTTTAACCAGATTGCTGCATATAGATTAAACATTGGACAATGCGAAAACTTGCACGAACTTGCTTCTGTCAAAAGAAAATCCAATCGAACATGCTAGTTATGTAACAAAAAGGCTAACAATTTACCAGCACTTTGCAGTAGCCTACAAAGTCGAAAACTCTTTTGAACTAAAGATTACCAAAGACTAAATCTGAAGATAACGCGAGTTGAAAATTAGATGAAATAAACAATGAACACATAAATGCAAGGGCATACGCAAGCGCCATTCATTCATCTAACACTAGCTTTCATTTTTCCTGTTCAGAGAACAATAACATGACGTAATTCTTAGTGCATCCCACACATTTGCTTTTGGATAATAATGCATTTTGTATCTTTCTTCCTTTTGTATCCTTAAAAGGCTCATTCACCGATGCTGGACTTTTTCCAAGCTGACACCCTGTACAAACTGTTAGTATTAGTTTTGGCAGTGCTGCCCGTGGCGACAGGATTCTGTCGTATTCCACATGATTATACTCAAGTTTTGAATTGATACTACCTCCCTGCCTTTTTCCCCCAATAGAATCACATCCATGAAAAAAAAAAAAAAAATTAGTAAAGATAAATTAACTAAATAAGACCATGTAACTTGCTTACTGCTGTCGTCTCACAAGAATCTCTGATGAAAGGTTAACTTGCTTTGCTCAGAGTCATGTGAACAGCACAAAGCCTGGTTTGATGGGAAACACTTTCTCACGGTTATGAGCCGTATACCGAGTATCTGACTTTCATTTGTAGGTTCAGAATCCCAAACATTTATATGTGACGCATGATTGTGCGTGTGCTTTTTCCGAGGTTAACTGTACACAAAATTATAGTACTGTAACAAGATATGATAAAAGTGGTTATGTGTGAGGTCAGAAAAGAAGTTTCAGAAACTCCACAGGGTTTATTTAACACATCCAAATACAACCTCGAGATGCTGTTTCAAAAATGGTATGGTCAAAAATAACCAACTAAATTCAACACTGCTATTTTGACACATTCAACCACATGTATTTATAATGCATGGAATGTTCATCCCATCACTTTGTCAAACATTAAGTCAAACAAAAAAAAATGTTTTTCTCCACTTTCACCTCCATTACCATCCACTTTGTTGAATAAGGGGGACTTTTTTCTAGATGAAGGGACTAAAATGTGATTGCACCAGTGGATTCCAATCAAGTGAGCAGCAACATGAAATCCACCCACACAAAACTCCAAGTAGACACACACCACCTAGTGGTCTACAACCTTGAATACACTCCACTGTTCTTGTTCAATGCCGCTGGATGAGGACAAGCAGGCTTACACTCTTATATGGGAGAAAGGAAAAGTCATTTCCATAACACACCACAACAGACATTGTCTCTTCTGTAAGAAAATGTCACAATACTATGTGACACTGCTTTGGTGACCAAGATGACAAAAGGTAAAACAAGTAATAACACGTCACAGAGGAATCCCACCTCGAGATCGGAGCTGACAAGTGAAGAGTCACAGGATGTATCTGAAGACCACAAACTGCCGACTCTTATGACTCGCACTGCTCTGTTGAGAGGATGCTGGTCATTCATCTTATCCTGAGATACAGTTGCATCCTTCAGGCAGATCTGTCGACCAGAGTGTGAGATGTGACAGAAAATCTGAAGCGCCACTTTCACATTGGCTGCTTAGTGAGCATGAAATGCCGCTGCTGGTTGTCTTTATTTGATTTGCTTACTTGTCTCGAAGGTTTAACACTGACATCCATGTAACGGCCCATATCGGTCAACTGGAGATTTTTTGCCTTTGGATAGATTCAAATAACAACCATGAAATCAAAAGCCAAGAAAAAGGATCACTTATTATAGGTTGGATGACCTAAATCTTGTAGCCTAGCGCCTATTTCAAAGAGGGATCCCTTTATTATATTCATAAACACATCTCTGTGTGTAAATGCATGAATTCCCAAAGCCAGTACCTCAATTTGTAGCATTTACTGTTAAATATTCCATTTGTCCCTCCTTTTGATTAGTAAAATCAAATGTATTTCTTTTCTAATCAAAATATATTGTTTACCTTTAAGCAGCAACATGACAGGTCAAGTGAAAAGGACATTTGTTTTAATATACAATATATCTGGATTTAGACATGACATTTCTTTGAGCAAAATAATGAATATTTAAGGTAGAATATTAAAATTGACATTATTAATAACCTAAAGGAAAAGATGATCTTGAGCAAGAAGATGGTTTCACTGATATAAACCCTCCTTATTTTACCAACCAGGCAATGAAACAAATATCATAGATCATTTGAACTAAAGATGCCTCTCAGAGAGATGAAACATCCTTGAGGAAAAGACAGACTTGCAAGTCAAATTTATATTTGCTGTATTAAATAAAAAGCCATAGGTCATAACTCTCCAGCTTAAGATGATCATTGTGACCTTAATTCAAACATTTGCCTTTTTTTGTCACTGTAACACATGTAACAAAGTTCCCCAGGACTGACCATTACCTGTTTGTGTTCTGGTGACTTTACTTTGAGTTTGAGTCTCTTTGCGGCAGCTCTCTCCTCTGCGCAGATGCCGGCGTCTTCCAGTAGGCTCTCTGCATCTGGAGAAATGGGCCCCAGCTGTACCCTGGATCCCCTCTTGCACAGATGTATGACAAAAGTCTGGTTCTACAGAGTCAAAGGTCAGCACATTCCAGATGGTCTTGTTGATATCAAACACGGAGAATTGAGAGTATAATAACAGAAACCTCAACATCTTCACCTCCGCGACCGCCAGCTCAGCCTACTGTCCTTTTGTCATTCTCACTGTTTCTAGGTCATAGAGCATCGCTGGTCGCACCACTATATTTTATACCTTTCCTTTCATTCTGGCTGATAGTCTTCTATCACATCGTACCCTTGACACTTTTCTCCACCCATTCCAACCTGCTTGAACCCGTTTCTTTACCTCTTTTTCACACTCTCTGTTGTTCTGGACTGTTTGCCCTAAGTATTTGAAATCCTCCAAATTCTTGATCTCCACTCCCTGTAGCCTCACCTTTCCACCCGGGTTCCTCTCATTCACAAACATATACTGTCTCGCTGCGACTGACCTTCATTCCTCTCCTTTCCAGAGCATACCTCGGACCTCTCGAGATTTTCTTCAACCTGTCCCTGATCGCACAATAGATCACAATGTCATCTGCGAACATCATGGTCCACGGAGAGTCCTGTCTAACCTCATCTGTCAGCCTGTCCATCATCACTGCAAACAAAAAGGGGTTCAGAGCTGATCCCTGATGAAGTCCCACCTGCACCTTGAACTTCTCCGTAACACCTACAGCACATTTCACCACTGTCTCAAAGCTAGCATACATGTCCTGCACCAGTATAACATACTTCTCTCCCACTCCAGACTTCCTCATACAATACGATAGTTCCTCTCTCGGAACCCTGTCGTATGCTTTTTCTAGGTCTACAAAAGTGCAATACAGCTGTCTCTGGCCTTCTCTGTACTTCTCTATCAGCATTCTTAGAGCAAATACTGCATCTGTAGTACTCTTTCTAGGCATCATGCCATACTGCTGCTCGCAAATGCTGACTTCTGCTCTCAGTCTAGTTTCCACTACTCTTTACCTGTTCATTAAAAGGTCCTACACCAACATTCAAATAAACTTAATCTCATACAGCATCGGACCGTAAAATAAGATTAGGTAAGATTTTTGGTTTACAACCAAATTGTATTCGTAATCATCTATGACTATTAACTCAGAGCTAAGGTTAGCACTTCTGCCTAACAGCAAAAAGGTCCTAATTTCAATTCTGATAAGGGACCTTTCTGTGTGGAGTCTCCATGTCCTCCCCGTGTCAGTGTGGTTTTTCCCTTGGGTTCCTTCCACAGTCCAAAACATACAGCAGGTTCATTAGAGATCTTAAATTGCATGGTGAATGGTTGGATGTCTCCATATGTGGCCCTGTGATAGACTACCCCTTGGATAGGCACCAGCCCAACCCCACTCCCCTGCCTTCAGGATAAGTGCAATAGATAATGAATCAATTAACGTTTGTTTTTTGCTTAACATGGGGCCATATATCTAGAGACAAAAGGCAGCGATTTTGAGCAATTCTTCACAAACACACTTTTTAATCTTCAACTTAGACCCATATTGCATCACCAGAGGGAGTCCATGTTCGTCACCCAGCTTTGTCCCAAATTACTTTAACCAGTGGGTTTGTGTGTGTGTAGTCTTTTTTTTTTCCCCCCTAGTTTTATGTTCATGCTTTGTGATCATGTTTGCGCAGCTGTGCTAACCCCTACCTGTGAGATCTGTATTTCCACAATGTAGGTCAAATCTGCTTGGCATGATGTTTGTTCTGCAAGACGCAAAATAATAGATGACAAGAGATAAATATGCAGGTGGATGGATAAACCACAATGGTTGTTTTCCATGCCTTAGTGCAGCTGCACGAGTAATGATCAGCATCCTGCTGTATCACAGACTATCAGACACAGACTATCTGCACTTTGTTAATGGCGCTGTTGATTGTCCAGCGTGGGAATATTACAGCGCTAAATAATCAATAAGGAAAAAGACACTGCCGTATTATGAAATTGCAGAGCTTTTATCCCCTTCACACAGTTCAGCTTATATCTTCTTTTTATATAATCCTTGAATAATTACTGCAAATTCTTCAACGTGCTGGAACAAACAAAAATAAAAGAAAAAATGATTTAACAGAAATAACGTAGGTTCTGTTTCAGTTCACCCCATAAGAAATGAACCACTGTATCCCTTAGTGCAAGGAAAATGCTCTCTGGTGATTAGAAGGATACAAGAAGATCTAGGATGACACCACACACTGCTGACAGCAGCCATGGCGCAACTCTGAAAAGAAACTCCGGCTCTGAGCCGTGGAGGAGGATGGCAGCGGCGTAACAGGCCCAGGCCAAGGAGCAAAGCGCTGCGGCGTACGCATGAGCTTTTGTCTGCATGAGTCCTCTGTGCTATGGAGAAAGAATAATTATGGAAAGGCGACGAGGACACGTGTCTGATTTTACCAACAGACTTGCATGACTTACTGCTTTGTAAATTGCGGGTAACCTCGAGGTGGAGGTGATGACGAGAGACAGCAGGCCGAGGACGTAACCCAAGGTTTCTGTGTTGTCCTGTAGAAATAACACACTGTTTCCGTGATACAACAAAAAGCAAAGTGATGAATACAGATGCATATTAGGTGCATGAATATATATGTTGAAGTAACTGATGTAAATTTACAAAAAACAAATACCTTTTTTTTTTTTTTTTTACTGTTTACACAATTTCCTACTATTATTTATTATTGTTATGTTTTACTTGAAACTCTGGCACAACAATTTCAAAAAAGGCAGGGAAAGTCATTTAAAGCAGCATTTCATAGCCAAATGTCTGTGGTGGATCTCAGTCATCCAGGTTGTGGTGAATTCTTGTCGAAATCTTCTTGTCGTGGCAACTGGACTTAAATTTCTTCACTTGAAGATGTTTCACCCCTCATCCGAGGGGCTTCCTCAGCTCTAATGACTTGTGGGGGGTTTCCGAATATATCTGCCAGGGTTTTGTCACCTTTGGTTGGCAACGCCACACACCTTATCCAGATTTCACAGGACTTTGACAGTTAGGTCAAGCACATCAGGCAGGACCTGGATCAAACCATGGTGACCTACAATGTAACCTCACTGTTCACATGTATCCCCACATCAGATGCGATCACAGCAGTGAGGGACACATCTTAATAAACAGAACAAAACTCACCACGGATCACATCCTCTCCTTACTGGACCTTTGTCTACAGACCACTTATTTCCAGTTCGACCACGGTTTCGATCGGTAAAAACATGGATGCGCCATGGGCTCGCCAGTAGCCCCCATAGTGGTGAGCTTGTACATGGAGGAGGTTGAGAGCAAGAAGGAGGGAGAAGCGTTCACCACTCACCTCAGTATGATCAATGCCCACATCAAATCCACAAGGGATGACGTCACCGCTGACCAACTCCCCTTCTTGGACTGCTGGGTTCACATCCAACAGGACAGACTGGACATCAAGATTTACAGGAAACCGACACACACTGACAAAATTTCACTTTGGTCAACGGCCTTTGGACAAAATACTCTTTCTGTAAAGGCAAGTAAGATCTGGAACAGTCTCCCACTTGCCATTAGGGAGTGTCCCACATTACAAACCTTTAAAACTCACCTCAACCGGTGGTTGAAAGTAAATCAGTCATGTAACCACTAACTCTTAACTTCTTAGTAATGTACTGTACTGTTATTGTAACCTCTCGCTCTTTCTTATGTCTTGTTGTGTCTTTCAGTTACCTCCCTGGGGACTGCGGATGTAAATTAGCATCTTTGCTATAATCCGGCATATTTACGTCTATTAGATGCATCTGAATGGATGTTCATTAATGTGCACTGTCCCTATCAAATGAATAAACAAACAATTTTTCAACTTGAGCACAAATCAGAACTCTAAACCACAGGGCCAAGAAGATCCCATCAACTGCCGAAGGCAGCAAGACCGAAGTGCAACACATTAGGAAACCCCTGAGGTCCTGTGGCGACCCTAGTCGGGTCTTCGCCAAATCAGAAACCACCAGACGCAGGAGCATAGAACAGGAGATAAACAACAACAAACAAAAGAATATCATCATATCATATGTTGCCAGTGTTTCAGAGAAACTCGCAAGGGTGTTAGACAAACACCATCTACTGGTACATTTCAAACCAGAAACCAAAAACTGGTGCACCCCGAGGACAAAACACACAGGCATAAGATAAAGCAGTGGTGGGCAATTATTTTGGCAGGTGGGCCTTATTTCTTACTTGATTTTTGTATGTGGGCCAACTAGGTGTCATCTGAATTGAACAAAATTAAAATTGCAATTTAAATATTTAAATTTCGGGGTATTTTATTTCATCTTTAAAATCAATCATAAAAATGTTCTGACATTATTTTGTATGTAATCATCCATACAAAATTAAACAAAGGGAAAAAATAAGGAGTTATTAAATTCAATATTGATTTAAATACTGGGGATTGTGACAACATCTCAACCTCTACACAAACAGATGGCTCAACTCAGGAGAGCCACCACTTTAGGACAGGACTCCGTGGTCCGCCTACACATGGAGGATAAGGGACATTCTTCTGAAGACAGCAATGTCCGTATTCTGGTCAGAGAAGACAGATGGTTCGACAGAGGAGTGAGAGAAGCCATCTTTGTCAAAACAGAAAAAAACATCTGCGAACAGAGGAGGGGGCCTCAGACACAACCTTTCACAAACATATTATACAGTATTGGGATCAATATTTGCACACACAGACCAGGCCCATCTACACCATCCAGACAACCAGGAAACATTCACCAGCAGAACCAGGCTCTGGTAACTTCCACATGAGCCAATGTTTATGTGATCCAACAGGTTTCACTCCTTTGTTTAGCTTTACCTTTTCCTATTCAAATCCGGGTAATCCCACAAAAGTTGCTCTTTTGTCCCGACGAACAACATAAGCGCGACAACTCCCTTAGACCTAGTTTCTGCACATCAACTCTTACATTTACATAACAAGCCACCATAACCTAGACCCACCCAAAACTTTGGCAGTTCTAATCGGAAACTCCCCACAGGTCATTAGAACTGAAGAAGCCTCTCGGATGAGGGGGAGAAACATCTTCAAGTGCAGAAATTTAAGTCCGGTTGCCACATCAAGAAGATTTCAACAAGAATAGATAGCCAACTTTCCCTTCCTTTTCCCTGTTCCCTTCAGGGCTCCCAAAAAAATAATAATCTTCCTCCATCTAACCTTCTCCTCTGCATCCTCTTCTCTCATGCCAAATGAAAACTTCATGTTCTCTGTCCTCCATTCATAAACCTCCTGCTTGACAGTTCTAACCTCAGCATCCTTCTGCTCAGACCTTCACTATCCCTCCTGTGCACAGGTTTAAACCGTCTCAGTTTGACCTTATCTTCAAAACGTCCTGACTCTATCCATTCTTTTCCCTGCCAAAGAGAACCTCAACATCTTCATCTCCGCGGTCTCCAGCGTTGCCTTCTGTTGTTTCCTCAATGCTAAGTCTCTAATCCATACAACGTGGCTCATCTTTTGCTCATCTTTCCTTTCATTCTGGCTAATACTCTGTTATCACACATCTCCATCCCTTCCAACCTGCTGGAATACATTTCTTCACCTGTTCTCCACATTCACCATTGCACTGGACTGTTCACCCCAAGTTTCTCCACCCGTTGCATCCTCGCCGTTCCACTCGGGTCCCTCTTTTTTCCAGAGACAAGCCTCCACCTCTCAAGACTCTCCTCCAACTGCTCCCTGCTCTCACTACAGATCATAATGTCGCCTGCAAAGACCATAGTCCACTGTGATTTCCGTCTAACTTCATCTGTTATCAGTGGCGTGCAGAGGCATCTATTGGATTCAACCAGAGAAGGAAATGAGATTTCAGTGGTGCTAAATCAATTTTTGGAGGTTCACTGCATTGCAGAGGCAGTAGTTCACCCTTTATTCCGTTAACATGGTAAACCCTTTCTGTCTAGAGAAAATTGTATGTCTCTGCTTTTCGTTCTAGCATTTCCTCGAGTCATAACTCATCCTTTCTTGAGCTTTTTGTGCATTTAGATTAGTACTTTTACCTTCTCAGGTCACTGAATAACACTGGAACGGGTGCAAATATATTTTTTGTAATGTGTATTGAAATACTTTCTTGTGATGTTTCATACAGATTACTGCTTACGATTGCATTTACAGTTGCAAGCTGTGAAAGGTTACTTTCAAAAGTGAAATTATTAAAAATATATCTGAGGTCTTCTACGTCACAGGAGCGACTGATTAACCTGGGTTTGATAGGCTTTGAAAAATAATTTCTCACAACTGATGTAAAAGTAAAGTAGTTTGTTTTTTGTAACAAGAGCTATCACTGGGGGAAAAGAACTAATACATTTAATTTATTTATATCAAAATTAAAAAAAGCATTTCTTTCATGTTTCAACTCTGTTTATATATGAGATAGAAAAACATTTCTGATTAATATTTCTTAGTATATTAGGCCTTATACTTGAGTCTTTGGGACGTACAATCACCAGACCTCCGCACGCCACTGTTATATTATGTAAATCTTTTTTTTATGAAACTACACACACCTCCATGCTGGTGGCAACTTACCTGCAAGGCAGTGAAATGCAATCTTCTCCCCCACACAGGCCTGTCAGCTGGGCCGCGGCTGACCTCTGACCTCAGCAAACCTCCTGCCAGCACAAACATGACACAAACCGCAAGGTGCTGCTGCCGCCTCCTCCTCTTCATCATCCTCAGCCGCCTCTCTGAAAGAAAAAGGCACGCAAGAGCAGCCGGTTACAGCCTTGACATTGTGAAATTTCAACTATTTGTGCTGCAGACTTACCTGAAGGTGAATTCCAACACAGACACACAAGGAGGCAGTGGGTGAGGAAAGTCAGTGCGTCCGTGGCTGCAGCGAAAGCCTCCATCAATATCTGCGTGGAATCGATCAGTTGATACACACACCGTGCGGGGGATTAGATGCACAATGCATTTAAACAGGATTGTACCTGAATATACAGCTGTTTGCACAGAAGCGCCCCGACGGTGCCGCACAGGTGACCCAGTGCGCGGTAGAGAACCGCGCCGGCCTCCGTCCGGTGTCTGCTCCGGTGGTACGACAGCCTCGGATGATCATCACATGGTTAAAAAATAAAAACATCCCGCACATGTAAAGTTGAACTTAAGTCACTCACTGGAGACACGACAGTACCAGGAGCAGGGCGGAGAGGAAGGTGAGGCCGAAGGAAGCGCACGGTTTGACTGAATCCACGCAAAGGGCCGGCGGCCCGGAGGGATCCACTCCGGTCTGGATCTGCGCGTCCATGACTGAAATGCACGGAGGAGCCTGGGGACATGCCTGTTTATTTAAGTCACATTTGGTTATTTAAAATATACATCATCGGTGATTGATCCTTTGAGAACTAACTTGCCCGCACACTACAAACAAAATATTTTTATGTTATAGTGGCGCAAACCATTCAATGCAAAACCAACCCCCCTAACAAAAATACACAAAACCGTATGAATCAATGCGTTACTAAATCTTTAGTTGTTAATATTTTATTTATTTATTTATTTATTTTCAAGTTTCCTGTGATATTGAAAAATGTCACTTGATTTTTAAATGGGGCAAATTCGGCAAATTACTATCCTGGTGCGTTCAAGAAGTGTTAAGAACAAATATAGCATGAGGAAGTTTAAAAAGCATATAAATCTTAAATCATTATAGATGCACCAGATTGCATTGGACAGGATCCGGACGAACCGCAAGTATCCTTCTTTCTAATCCGCGCCGGTAGTGACGTCATTTGTGATCAAGTTTACGTCATGATTGCCTGGCGCACTCCTGCAGGATTTATAGCCATTCGGTCCATTTAGTTGTCTTAATATATATATATATGTATATATATATTGAACAGGTTCCTGAATTGGGCACCAAACATCAACACATTTGGTTGGTAACTCAAAATATTTGTATCTCATTTCACATTACAAGTCTCTACAATCTTACACCTATTGACTGCAGGTCAGTGGTAGGCAATTATTTTGGCTGGCGGGCCACATTTCTGATTTAATTTTTATGCGCAGGCCACCTTGGTATCTTGTAAATTGGACAAAATGAAAATTGCAATTTAAATATTTACATTTTTTTGGTATGTACTGACATTATTTTGTATGGAATCATCCAAACAAAATTAAACACAAGGAAAAAATAAGGAGTTTCTATATTCAATATTGATTGAAAATACTAAAATATTCAAAGTGAATTGTTTGGTGGGCTGGATGAAAACGCACAACTGGTTGAAAGTGGCCTGCGGGCCAGAAAATCCCTAAGTTTGCTATAGGTGTTTTGTAATTTCTCCTATATTGACCTGCATCCCTTTTTGTGCATTCCTTTATAGTATAATTTTCTGAAGATGTGATAAAAAATTTAATACACGTGTTACACAGGAAACAAAGAAGTGAAAAAAAAAGACTGACACACTGTCACCGACTTTTTTTATTCACTGATCTCTGCATGCTAGTGAAAGCAGTATTAATCATACAATAATTCATGGTTGAAGAAATTCATTTCTGGAAAACTTTCAAAACTGTTATATTTGAAATCTATTCCTTGACTCATGAATCCACACCCTCTGGGTATGAGTCCATTTCTGAACGGTTCGCAGAAATCCGACGTAGAACTGGTGATCCGGCTGATGGAATGAGGGTCATGACAGACTCGAGACAGCGAGCACCTCTTTTTTACTCATGGGATTAAGAGGCCTTTGTTGACCCACGGATGCTGCTCACATTTAGTTCTCTGGATCATGTGAACTCCAAGTTAGAAGTATTTCCATAGCAGCTGATATCTGCAGAAAGTGCATTGATAGCAAATTATCAAGCGTCCAGATGCTTGTTTAGTCGACGTACTTTCTCCTTCTTGTTTCTGTTGCCATGTTTTTTCCAGGGTTTTTCCATCCCTGTCTCTGATGCAGCGTTTCCTTGGGTGACAGGTCCACTGTTGGGTTTGTAGCCCATCACAGACTGAACCCCTTTTGTGAGTGCTCGGACATTCTCCTAAAAGATAGATAACCCATCAAAACATAAGGACTTCACAGTTTTTCCTGCTCCAGGATTTCTGAAAGGATATCAGAAAGGATTTCTGATCTGCTGATATGCTTTTCGCACATTTCTCCTGATCAAAAAGCAGTGTGTGTCTCGTACCGTATGGAAGAAGGTCTTGTCAACCACGTTTTCAATTCTCTTGATTCTCCTTTTATTCATTGTCGCGGAGAGATCGCTGCCGTCGAAATCCCTCCTCTCATATTTGCTGTGCTGTGGCTGGAAGTCTTCGGCATTTACAAGAGGAGGAGGATGGCAGTACAGAAGTTTGCCCTTCAAAGAGATTAGTATGCAGATGAGCATAAAATAGCCATGAAAAATCAATAGAAACCCAATTCACACTTACATTGACATAGTCCTTCAGGATATAGCGCGCTGATCTGGGCTGGTCGGGCTGACCATGCGATGTCATGAAGCCCCTCATGTCTGTTAAACACAGTTTGAAAAATGCTTTAAAATTGATAATGGTGCAAGAGGGACAGCACATTTTTCTTAGTTTAGAAAAGAAAAAATAAGTTATTGAGCTGTTTCTCACATTTTAATGGTTTTTCAGAAGTTACTAGAATGTTTTCCAGTATGTCTAGGGATGCAGGAGAACTCTGCATGTCCACAAAACAACACTGATGGGTTCGAAAATGTCTTGCTTGATCAAAAAAAGCTTTTCTCATTGCCAGATTTTGTGACATGAAAATTGATTTTCAGGTTGGTTTTAAACACATCACATGGACAAAGCATTAGCATTTGAAACTCCAGACAGTGTTGTGATATTTCATTAAAAATACTTACATCTGTAAGTTTGATTAAAATTAGATATATAAATGGGATTTTCCAAAATAACTGAATAAATTTGTGTGCCTAGAATTACTGTCCTTAAGCTAATGTCAGCTCATGTCATTTGACAAATATAAACTACAATGTCAAATTAACATTAGATATTATTTAGATGTAGCAGTCTCGGAATAACTGAGAACACCTTGTAACCAAAGGCTGTGAAAATGTCAATTGTACTTTTCAAAAGTTGGTGACACCAATAATAATATAAATCTAAGACCAGAGAATGTTTTTTTTCTTTTATTCTTACATCCATAAGCCATGAGCAGCTCCTCAGAGGTGGGGGGCCTGTCAGGGTCTTCATCTTCTCTGGGTCTGATGATATTAATCCCGTATGTGCCCTCCAGGACATGCCGAGGGATAGTTTGACAAACTTGAAAAATGTGTTAAAGGCTTAACTGTCACCATTCGGAGCATAAAAATGCTAACATTGAGTTTTGTGGTATCAAGATACATAATTAAAGACCAACATGTCTGTGTTGCAAAACAGGGAACGAATTACACCCATGGTAATGGGACGTAACAGTAAATATTTGCAGATAAAGATGATTTCTTGTTTATTTCAAAGTACATGAATCCTTGATCAAACTTAATCTATCACCTTTTGTGTAAACAGTCATTGTACTTAATCAGTTGAAAACCTACCTATGCTTGTCAATTCCCTTGTCCTGCAAAGCTAAATAATGTCAAAAATGCTGGAATCTTATAAAATCGGTAAAATGCTGGATACAAGTAAAAAAAAAGGGGATAAAACTTTTAATAAAGGATATCATAGAGACAGCTGGCACATGGTCTCTCATCTGGTCAATGGGCAAGATCCCACTGCAGATCATCTCTGCTTTTGTGGAAACGAAGGAAGGCATAACCAGACCGGGGCAGTCACAGAGGCACAGGTCTGCCTCCACGTACAGTGTCTGCAGTGCGGGACACCAATGGGGTTAGACAAAGCATTTATTTATAAAGCACATGCTATAAGATACGATAAGATAAGATAAGATAAGATAAGAACAACTTTATTTATCTTTATTGTATGAACTCAAGATGAAGAGGTTATGAAAGTTGTCCTGTACCTGGAAATGCTTTGTGTGTCCGGGAGTGGCTGAAACAGATACTTTCTTGTTCCTCAGAATAGTGTTAATGGTTGAACTCTTTCCAACATTTGGATATCCGACCTGTTTAGTTTGTGCAGTATGAAAAACAATGAGGTAGAGTAATGTATCATTTTTCGTCACCTGAGTTACATTTACATTTTTGTAATTGAAATTGAAAATATAGCATGTCATGTATGATTCTGGAAATATGGTATATATAATTTGGACAGAAAAAGGCATTTTGAAATTATATTTATGCTAAATAATGTTCTATCATTTTATTAAGAAAAAAAAAAAATTGAATATCTGGAGTGAAACCACGCCCCAATGCCATACAACACAAGTAGAGCATTGTAGTTTAATTGACTGACAAGTTGAGGGACGTTAAGGATCACTCAAGCTTATGAATATGAAAACTTAAATGTATCCTCAAGGTCTTGCTTATTTTCTGAAAAATACATTGTGTCTGCATGAAGTGGCGAGTGTTTGAAATGTCTATCGAACCATATCTCAAAATTCCAATTAGAAATCTATGTCCATGCATCCAGCTACATGGTACTGGCAAAATTTCAACTGATTTCTGTGAAAAGAAAATCTCGTGCATATTAAAAAACTAGAAACTGTTCCTGCCCTTGGACAGTAAAAACAGAATTAATTTTTAAACCAGGACATGTGCCATGGTGCCAATTGTCACATCAATGTTGCTTAAAAACCCTAAAGCAGAAATGTATTTCCTTACATAAAAAGCCAAAAGCAGGATATTTTCACTCACCAGCCCTACTGTCAGTTGGTCTTCTTTATATCTGGACCCGGTGTGCACCGCTTTAAACATGGCCAGCAACTCGTCCTTGTGCAGCAGGCGACTGGAGTTGTGGAAGGCAGATTCATTAGATGGACTTCCAATGCCCTCCTCTTCCTCCCCTTCATCCTCTGAGCAGGTCAGCCATTCTTCCTCTCCTACAGTTAGCTGTTCTTCTTGCTGTTCTGTCTCTGTGCCACTCTCTTCTCCCTCCTCTTTCACTCTGTCTTGCTCCTTTAGGCCAAAGTCCTTAATGTTTGGCTGCCCATCTTCTTGTTCATCACTGTCCTCGCACTCCGAATTTGCCAAATCTAAGCCCTGAAGGAATGAAAATGAACCGATTCAAAGTTGGGATTAAAAGCAAAAACGGGTGTGAGGGTGATGATGATCATTACTCTTTAACAGCGAATCTCCAAATGACATATTCTTATGGGATGTGACTATAAACACATCTAACGAACATATGATGTGTCAGTTACATCTCGAGAAAACAAGTGCTTTCCACCTTGTCTTCAGCATCCAGCCTGTTGGCTTCGGCGAGGGCAGACCAGAAAACTGCCCGAAGACCTTCTTTCTGGAAGTGTCTTGCCCACGCTCTCCTCTGCTGCCGGGTCAGCAAGTCTGCCTTGTTCACCAACAGCATGTTCACCTTATTCTTCGACACCTCTTTCACATACAACTCCTTGAAGCACATAAAAGAAAAAACAAGATATACTTTGTGGATAAGAACCTCACCTCTGTAAAATACTTCATTTCAGAGATTGTTTTTATTATGTTTGCATCACAATTAACTGATAATATGTTGGAAAATGTTGGAAATAATAGATATTACGGCATTCAAAAGCTCAGTTGTGAATTAACTGTTTATCTCCAGTTGAATTACAAGTGCTGTATTCTCATTTTATTTAAATTCATTTTAAAGGCACTGACCTGCCTTTACAATACTGGTTAAAACTTAAGAGAGAGACATTTTTTGTTGCTATTTTTCTGTATCTTTCCAGGTTAAATTTCCCTTGTGTCTGTTTACTACTCTCTTGCTGATGCTCTGGTAATTTGTTGCAACTTGTCAGTGAATTTGTTTCAAAATTTCAACAGACTTCTTCATTTGAAAGTATTTTTTCAAGAGTTTTAACGTTTTTGATATTGTTGATGAAAGGTGACTTGTAATTTTGTTACAAAGCTTTCCAATGAAGAAAGTGATTACTAATGTAATTTACTAAATTTCTAAATATTGAAAAATAAAGATTTTGCCAGAAAAATAACCACTTCTGACAGTGACATTTTTATATCACATTTTCTCATATTACGAAAATCCACAACACAATTTTGGATGATAAATATTCTTACCAAGTCAGGACATCTGAACAATGAAGGATTTCTTGCATCAACTATTTGAACAACAACATCACTACAAGAAAACACAGTAATTAGGTATCTCATTTACAGAGTTAATTCATAATATTTTGATGATAGCGATATATTGAATATTTTCTACCTCCGCTCAATAACTCTCCAAAGCTGTCTCCAGAACTCCAGATTCCTCTCAAACGGTGTAAGAATTAATTTCTGTTCCTCTTCCAGCCTTTGGAAGAAGCACTTTTAGTTAGATTCTTGACAAACATAATCTAAAAAATACTACAAACAACTAAGTTAAACAACAGACACGTTACGCTATGCACAAATTTTGTTTGTATTTGAACAATCTAGGGTTGTGTATTTCAACACTATAGACAAGAATGCTTTGTGAGTATTACGAACCTTGCAAGGTCTCGTCTCCATTCCAAAAAGCTGTCTTTTTCCGTCTGCTGAAGGGCTTCTGAGCTAGTAGTTTCATCCCAGTGGGGGCTGAAAACAAGAAGAGACCATTTAAAAATGCAAAATTCAAAGTTGGAGAATAAACAAAGTTTTTTCCATCTTACCGTCGAGGTATTCTGAGAAAATGCTTGTTGTCTTCATGAAGAATCTTCAACCTTGTTTTCTCCTCAGCTGTTAATAATCCAGCTCTAGCTTCTGCTGGCACAAACTTTATGTTGAGTTTCTCTGAGGAAACAAAAGAAATAGCATTGCAATAAAATACAACAAAGACAGCCCAATCTATTATGGGCCCACCACAAACCACAAGTTGGTAACAAAGGTGAATAATTTATGAAAATGAGAGGAATACATGATGTTTTTTTTTGTTTTTTTTTACATAAAGGGTACAGTTACCAGCTACAAACTCGGTTCCAGCCAGTTCTGCAGTGGCAAGAAAATCATCCATGGAGCTCTGTTCCGTCACTGACTGAAGGTTTAGACGTCCCCAGTCGTAGCCATCATTTAGCTCACTGGTGTGGAGCTGAAAGCATTAAAGGCAGTCAAACCATGATCAAGAGAAACATCAACCTACAGTACATTTGTACTCTCAGTCCTAGTGAATCCTACAGTATTGAAGATATCTCTGATAGACACATTTGCTCCAGGTCCCTATACAATTTGGAATAGAATTTATAATCCTTCTCCTTGCCACAAAAGCACTTAATTGCCAGGTGCTTCATATTTCAAATAACTCTTAGAACTATCATCCAGGCAGATCACTACTATCATTCCCGACACTCTTCTACACATGCCCCTTCATCAGTGTATGATAGTAACTCTAATATCTTCTCCCCCAATCCCTGGGCTCTATCATTTCGCAGGTTTATAGAGGGTATGGCTTCTACTGAAGTGGTCCTGCCAGGTGCCTGAGATTACTACTTCTTTTATGAAAATTAAAGCTACTACTGTATCATATCAGCTATGACCATGTAACTGTGAATGCTATGGTTATGATTAGTGAGTCATTTTAAAGAGTGTAATCCAGACCTGGCCAACATGTTAAGCACAATAAAACTGTTGTGATTCAGCGCTATAAATATATATAAATCTAACTTGACTTGACATTTTGAGATGACAACAAATGGTAACTGTATAGGTTGCCCCATCAAAATGTCCCATGATATGTCTGGATATTTTGACATTATCCTGAATATCAACAAAGCTCAAAATAACCAGATTTTACATTACGAACTTCATATTCAAAACTTGACGTGTACAGAGCACAGAGTTAGATATAGCACAGGAAACGAGCTAATCAATGAATAGCCACAGCTACATTAGCATGTTAAGCGGCTCCATAACAAATGATGTCTAATCAGGTTTGTTTATTAAGAAAGCAAAGTAGCTCCCACATGGTACAGTTGTTGCTGTACATGACATACCCAAGAGTCGCCCCTCTTTTTGCCCCGGCCTGTTTGAAGTCTCTCCTTTATCAAAGACCTCCCAAGACCGCCTCCGCCGCCCGTCTTCTTCTTTCCCATAATACTTTTGGTGTCGTCGCTTTACGCCAAAGCACCGAAACTGTTGTATATAAAAGAAAGGTACCAAATCCTGAAACGTCACCAACAACTTCGCTACATGTGCATTCCGTTGTTGTCGGAGGAACCGGAAATGGAACAAACCAATTAAGTTTTACTCTGATAATATCAAGTATTTACCGTCTTGATGGAATAAAAACCCGCCGCTCATAAACTGCTGCTTGATATAAAAAATAGGACGGTATTTCATAACGGATTCGCCGAGCATGACAAGAGAGACTGTAAGTTTCTTTATTAAGATTATTATGGAACACTCCAATTGGTCCGACATTAAATGAGTCTCAAAGAAACTCGAACTATTCCAACATTAGTTCCGCGTGCGGTGAATACTTCGTCGGGACACAATGTATTTGTACTGTATATATAGTACCGATTATACAATTGTTTAATCATTGTTTTTTTTTGTTTTTTTTGGTATCATGACTATTTATTTGATGTGGGTTAGTTATAATTAAAACAATCCGACGTTGCGTTAGAGTTCAGTTCCCTTTTAAACCACAAGATGACAGCAAAGTTGTGCAAAAACATCCAGGGCAGCTGCTGCTATATACCTGCGTTAAAGATCTTAGGACACCAAAATATTTCGTGAATATATCCTTTTGACACTTTTATAAATAACAATAATAATGTATTATTATTATTATTATTATTATTATTATTATTATTAATAATATTGACTGGGGACCGGCCTGGGGTGCACCATGGGATAGATAATGAATTAATAAATACATTATTATTATCCTTGTAATAATGGCTCATTAGATAATACAATTACATTGCAACAAATGGTTTTCAGTGTGTCAGCTGTATTTAAAATGTAGAAAAGTGTAGAAACATTTAACAATACAAATAATTGATTGTTTCAAATTATCAGCATCCCAGCAAATATAGAAAAATAAGCAACAAAAAAATACATTCATGATCATAATCAAGTCGTATTATCATTATTATTATTGCTATTATTATTATTATTATTATTATTGTTATTATTACTATTACTACTACAACTATACAGATAGTCTATTGAAGAATCAAACAATATAATTCCGCCGTAGCAAATTTGAAGAGCAGTAGTTTGACTGTTCTTCAATGTATCAGCTAAATTGGAAATGAAAAAAAAAAATGTGACAGATGTTGGAGAAGACTACACTTAACAGGGAAGCTAAAATCCAGCCCTCATGAATACCACAAAAAGTCTAAAATTAACAGCTTTCAAGGCTACAATATATATGATATACAATATTATCATTATTATTCTTATTCTTATTCTTCTTCTTCTTATTATTATTATTATCATCATTATGTCTTTCCTACCTGGGGCTATCAGACTTTTCAATTCCCCTTCCTTCAGCCGAAGGGAATATTCAAATCTTTGTACTTTTTAAGACCTTAAACACTTTATAGCCTTGACTTTGACACTTTCTATTTTTATTTGTATTTCTTATTCTCCCTCCTTCCTACTATTATCTATTATTGTTGTGTTTTACTTGAAACTCTGGCACAACAATTTCCTTCGGAATAAATAAAGTTATTCTTATTCTTAGTCTTATTCTTATTATTGCTATTATAATACATTTATATGGATGTAATATTTAATAACAATAATACGTATTATGATAACATTACTTGTATATTCTTATTCTTATTCTTCTCCTTAATATTAATTATTATTATTATTATTATTATTATTATTATTATTATTATCATCATTATATACAGCATATATATACAGCAACGATTATACAGTTATACAGTTGATATGTTGAAGAATAGTTAATCTAAGGTTCTTAAAGTTTGTTAGGGCATAATTCTATTATTAGAGGATCTCAGGGCAGAATGTAGAATCTCACGAAAATCGATACAACATGGGCTTTAATTGCCCTGCTGTCACTGCGAAACAGTGGACTTAAGTGAGAGGATCCGGAATCGATGATCATTTGGTTCCTCCCACCCCCGTTGTCTCACCAAAATGGTTCGTCCCACTATATAATCCGCGGTACATAACCTAAGTGCCGCCACTCAGATGCTGCTGACTGGACGCACCGAGATGGGCACCGCAACCCCGGAGGATGGACACATGAAGTACGGCGTCTCCGCGTTCGCTTCTCCGAGAGCTGCTCACACATGACTTGACGGGACAATAAAGAGCCT
Organism: Fistularia commersonii; assembly: GCF_037954325.1. NCBI lineage: Eukaryota > Metazoa > Chordata > Actinopteri > Syngnathiformes > Fistulariidae > Fistularia > Fistularia commersonii. The sequence goes on along the minus strand of NC_141299.1, from coordinate 13,904,134 downwards.
TTTTAGATTTAGCGAAGTTCGACTTCCCCCTCCCGCCCCCTCCGTGCAGACACCGTTGCCGTTGCCTGGAACCAGCAGGACAATGCTGCCTTGGAAGAAGAACAAGTTCGATCTGATAGAAGAAGACAAACAGTCCAAGCAGAAGGGCTATGCGGTGAGTCTCAACTACTCGGCGCTCACCTCCTTCGCCAAGTCCTGCCCGGAGAGCGCGCTCAACCGGGTGGGCGGCATGTTTAAGTCCAAGAGGAAAAAGGTCAAGATCACCAGCGAGGACCCCACGTACACGGTGCTCTACCTGGGCAACGCCACCACCATCCAGTCCAAGGGTGACGGCTGCACCGACGTGGCCGTGAGCAAGATCTGGGGCAAAAGCGACATGGGCAAGAACGGCACCAAGATGCGGCTGACCATCAGCTCGCAGGGGATCCGGATGGTGCATGTGGACGACAAGGCGAGGAGGCCCGGGCACTTGTACCTGCTGCACCGGATAACGTACTGCGTGGCGGACCCGCGGCTCCCCAAGGTGTTCGCGTGGATTTACAGACACGAGATGAAGCACAAAGCCGTGATGTTGCGCTGCCACGCCGTGCTGGTGTCCAAGCCGGAGAAAGCCAAAGCCATGGCGCTGCTGCTGTACCAGACGTCCGCCACGGCCCTGGCCGAGTTCAAGCGTCTCAAACGGCGGGACGACGCCCGGCACCAGCAGCAGCAGCTCATCGGGGAGCAGACCATCCCCCTGGTGCCGCTCAGGAAGCTCCTGAACGGACAGTGTTACTACAAACCCCCGGTGGAGCGCAGCCGGAGCGCGCCGAAGCTGGGCTCCATCACCGAGGACTTGCTCGGGGAGGAAGAGGAGGAAAAGGCGATGTACTTTGAATGCGAGGACATTTTGGACACGGACGACGATTGCGTCCCCAAACAGGAGTTGACGCAGATCATCAACGACCTGGGGGAGATGAGCATAGGGAATGACGTGCAGACGCTGAAGGCGGACCTGCGGGTCACCAGGCTGCTGTCCGGGGAGAGCACCGGCAGTGAATCGTCCATAGAGAGCAACCAGGAGCCCCCTCCGATCTCCAACGGGTTCCAGGAGGTCAAGTTGCAGGAAATCGCCTGAATGGCACGTTTTTTTTTGTTTGTTTGTTTGTTTGTTTGTTTGTTTTTTTCTGCGCAACTGAGACGCTCCCTCTTTCTCTCCATGCGCCCCCGGATCGAGGGAAAGATCCGAACAGGTTTCTGGGACGATAAGCAGTACAAGAGGACAGAACAACATATAGGTTGACGTTTCAGATTTGCGTGAACTAACAAAAAATTAGAAAAAAAATATTAAAAAGTCCACGCTCGTTCGCGAGATGATGACTGGTTCAAACACCAAAATCCACCGCGCCCGAGGACGCACGGCACTAATTCCATCTCTTTTATTTAAGAGGATTTGTGGTCGCCACAAGCTTGTTTACCCCACGTTTCTTTCGCTCTTCAAACTATCTCTTCTTTTTCATCATGTACCAAAACATTTTTTTTTTACTAATTATTTTTGCAAAAGTGGGTCCAAACAGGCACCCTTGGTTCAGCTGCCCAGGGCGCTTCTGTGACAGCCTTTGTTTGTTTTTTGCACTGTTGTAGAAGTCATTGTTTTTTTTTTGTTTGTTTGTTTTGTTTTTTTATTTGACTACCATGTACATAATGTCTGTTACTATGTTGTCTGAAACATAAATGTCATATCTTTGCTGTGCAAAAGAAAGAAACTCCTTTTATGTATGATGATGTAAAGTAAGATGTTTTAAGTATAAATGTTATTTTTTAAAAACATGGAAAAAATGTGGTTTGTTATGTGAACCTCATTAGAATCTCATTATCAATAAAAAAATGAAATTGATATAACTGTGTCACATGTAGACTTTCTTTGCAAAATAAGATCTCGTCATGCACGGGTGTTTTTCCTGGAGAATCTCAGAACTGGGTCAATTTTGCACTCATCTGAGTCACATGTGGTCTGAAATGGACAAAGCGCATATGCAGTGCCTGTTAGCTGTCAGTTTATTTTGGCTGATGGTCTTAGATTGATTCTTATGTCTTTGGGCAAATTGCTTTAAGGGAAAAGGCTCCAAAGGTTATTTAGTTACAGCACTGAAGGCTCATTTATTCCACTGTGGGAAAGGTGGGCCAATCGGCGGACGTCACAAACACTTGGAACATCACATGGTCGGTAATGACAGGGCAGCAGATTCACCAGAGGTCCTATAACCAGATACAGGATGTTTTTATTGTATTACATTTGTAAAGTCATACATAACATCCAGCAGAGATGGTTTCACCATGTAAAGTGATCTCAGAGCAGCAGATTTAAGTATTCTTTCCTGAAATTAATTTCCCCCAAGGTGTCAAAAATGGGAATGCCGTGGCTGAAGTTCTTTAGAATGCAAATGTGGCGGCGTGATACCTGATAATATCTGATAGTCACTGCAAAGCATAGAATCGTCTCACATGTAATCTTTGGCCGGCGATGATCGTGGAAACACGTTCATGGTGCTTAAAATGCGGTGGTACTCATTTATGACAAACCCACTCATTTCTAACTTGCCTGTCACACAGCACGGGCTGTTAGACCAGAAAATATCCAGGACGTTGATAAATCGATGTCCAGCAAGGGCCCTGCGGTGTAAAGAGATCTTCTTCCAGAGCCAAACATATTTTCGCTAACACTACCGGCACCTAAGATGCACTCCGACCGGGCTGAATAAGACATGAGGAGGGAAAAACACGGCCCGGAGGTGGTGGATGTAGGGGTTTGTTATTCGGGCTGACTGCGAACTCACCAGTAAACACATTCTGGTTATGGTGCAGGTGTTCTCAGAAAACAAAAACACAGTGGAATGAGGAAGCCACCCGCAAATGCAAGGGTATGTTTTTCAGACAATGACCACACACAAATGGCGGTTAATACGTTGCGAATTGATGTGATTTCAGGAGATGTTCTTTCCATGGGTTCCGACTTCATTTTTTCAAATGAGATTTGTGTAGAGTAGTTGAACAGGCGGCAGACTGCAAGAGCAGTTTCTTTTCTTTCTGTTCTGGCTGCAGGATGGACAAAGAGGACACGGTGACGTGTTCTCCACCTAAAGTAATTATTGCTTTTGTGCACAAACAAACAGAGAGCAACAGGTCATTTGTACGTTGTTACTTCTCTGCACAGCCAGTCGATGAAACCGCAACTGATTTTTTTTCTCCCTGGCCTGCATTCCCAAAAAAAGCCCTCCTGAGTCCCACCTGTTCATCATCTCACAATGGGTTATAAGACTTCACTGACGACGTCGTAGTTCTTGTTAGTTTTTGACGCCGGAGTGTCTTCAAATTGATTTTTATTGTATATCTGGAATCTGGTTTCAATTAATTGCCGGTATTAGTCTTCCACGATAGTGTAAAGAATTTGAAGATAGAATTATGATGCATTGAATAATAAACAAAGGCAATATTGCTAGCATTTTATCCCTTTTTTTTCCAAGTCATCCATAATAGACTGGGGTTTGTACTTCAGCTTGGCAAGAAAATAATCAATGAATGAAATAAGCCAACTATTTTGTCCATTACCACTATGGGCTTTCGAAAAGAATAAAACGTTTGTAAATATCATCTCCGAGGGCTGTTTTCTAAGAGCATACGCGAAATACAATCCCAAAAAGAATAGTTCATCCACATGCAACGCAAGACGCGATTGCAGGGATTTCAGACAGAAAAAGGGATTTCTGTTGACATAATTAATTATAAACATAACCATTATTAGAATATTCATTTTTCTCTCAGTTGCAGTAACAATCCATACAGCAGCTTACTTGTTTCACTTGAGCAATGGATGCTACTCCCACCCGTTGGTCAAATACAACTATTCACCAAAGAGTTCAGGCGGGGTTAAGTATTCCCTGGGAACTCACAACTCGCTCCTCTTAGCGGCAAAATGTTCTCATCATCTAAAAATTCTTCATCAAACTGAATTACTGTATAATTCACGGAGGGAATTGATCTGATTACGGCCTTCAGTACGCGCAGCCAGAGAAATGTGATTTCTCAATTAAAAACAGACAAACTGGTGATTATGCAGAAGCAGAAAAACAGAATTTTCGTATTATATAGTTTAGATCCATCTGCAGCGCTACTGCTTAATTTCATTTGAAACCTCGTTACAAAACTTGTCCGTTGATAATGCGTGCGGCGAATTGGGAAATTAGCAGGACCTTTAATGTGCCTGGATCTGACGGGCGCAGAAACACCGGAGATGTCAAAGGGGTTGAATCAGACCACGGGAGGGGAGTGACCTTTCCCTCACTGCCGAGGCAAATTTAACAAATCTACTGGCGGGAGCAGACGGCAAAATGGCCCGTCATGATCTTATCTTAATTGAATGTTTGGCAGATCTTAAGCATTAGCGGCAAAAATGATTATACTTTTACGTGTGGGTAACGGAAATGTCTATAATTACAGAAACCACCGTTGTCACGGCCACGTCACACGCCGCGGGGGGTTCGACGTGGAGCAGATGTGAAACGCTGAGCTGCGTTGAGCATTTTTGGAGATGACGCATCTCAGTGTTGTGCTTTAGATAGAAAATCATTTTGTGGACAATTTCCAGTCTTTTTAATTAGACTTCAACTGGTGTCTTCCTGGAGTTGTGCAGTTGGATTTGTTCTCCTGCTCAAAATATTTAGTGATCACATCTTTCACTTTGTGACCCCGGTTCAACACAATGTTTTCCACAATCAGGCAGGGAAGCTTCATAAATTTCAGAGAACTTCCAGTGAATTAATTGAAAATATTTTGTCTCAGAAATTGTATCTTGAACTCCAATGAAAGGTAAATTATTTTGACTTTTTTTTAAATGCCATTAAATAATGCATTGTAATTTAGATAGAAATCTTTCAATGTTCATTGTCGGTAACAGTAAGAGTGTGACCACACAGATAAAAGAAGACAAAACACCTCAGTTTAACAGGTTAATAAAACCGTCTTCATCTTCTCATTAACCTTGGCTGCAGAGCTCCAGTCCATTTGCTGGTTTAATGGCATCCGTGTCCCTGTTGCAACTACCTAAATTGATCTTACAAACTGAAACTTAACTCTAAATGACTTTGCCTCTTTTGCTGTTGCTTAGAAACTTTGTAAATTATTTGTTCCAAGTGGCTCCATAGTCATTAAGAGCCATTGTGCACGAGTTCCCTATTTTGCTGTGCACAAGGTTTTTAAGGCCACCCACCACCGGCTCCAAATATAGAGGAAGCAAAAAGAGATCCCAGATTGATGGAAGAAAAGACGGTGGGGTATAATTTTAGTTTACCCACACCTCATATTTAGTTCACCTCCTCTCAGACAGTTACAGAATATTTCACCTTTGCCACCGTAAGACCTCAGAAAGGAGCACGGACTATAATTTCCACCTTTAATAACATGTTGAGTGTCTCACACGACACTTCTCAGTTTGTCCCCACGCCTTCTACTCATCTAATGAGCTGTGTCTTTGTCCACGGATGAACGGCACAAGGCCATGAAACTCTAGATCTTGCGGTGTCCCATTCACTCACTGACGCTCTTGTTTTTCACTTGCTCGGACACAAAAGCCTTGCCCCCGGAGAGCCATAGATTTCAGCGAGGTTATTTTGGTCTTTCCGTTCACTTGGAGGAAATGGAATAATAACAGACCAGAGAGAGAAAATCACGGGGTGACTTCTCGGACAGACAGCCTGTCTGAGCAGAAGTCGGGATCCGTGATAGGATCCCTTCGTGATGTGCTTTGGAGATTTTAATGAAATATTCAACGACGTGTTTTGTGTCGGAGCAGACTTCTTGCACCCGTACGCCCCTGCAATGCTTCCTATTGTTCCAGAACAGCAAGGGTAAATTCAATGTTACTTTACTGAGCGGATAAAGTGGCCTACTTTTTGGACTATGTCGAAATTCTCACGAGTAATTTTCCTGTTTCAAACACAGACAGGAAACAGATGCACGGCAGAACAGATTGGTTCTCGAGCTCATCCCGTAGGATGCACATGTTTCTGTAAGAGCAGGTGTTTGTGGGAACATGCACTGTACCTGTGAAGCCCATTCATTCAAAACAAAATATGACTCCTGCAGGGTTTAAGTTCACATAACTATTATATCTGTTAGCCATTTAGGGGAGGGATACCATTTCATGCTTGCTCAGTATAAGATTTAAACATCTAAGCTCTGAGATCTGCCCGTCGACCGCTCGTGTTTCGACACGCATGCTTCTTTTAAATCTCATCCATGTGTATTTTTCTCTGTTGATAATGGTCTCTGCACTAGAACTTAGTGACATAAATAAGAGACTTGAAGCTCAGAGAGGCACAATCAATTCTGTATTTTCCATTGGACACATGACCTGTACCAGACAACCTTGTCTCTGAGCGATGTACAGTATTCAAATCAGGACTATCCAGGGCATTGTGTTCATGCACGCTGTCGCCTGGTATCGACGGACTGTCACCGTGGCGGTGGATCGGGCTTTTTTCATTTTGCATTGTGCGTATTCCATTTGCAGCGTTTTGCCAGTTTAACAACACGGCTTGGGTCTCCCGATGACAGCCGACCTAATCGATACATCATCCTGCTGTATGGTTGCAGCCATTTCTGACAATTCATTTTCCCACCATTTACTCACCTGAGAAATGGCTGCAGCGCACACACATACATGGAGATAGCATATCCACAAAACAGTGGTAGCTTTAAAATGTTATGTATTTGAAGAGATGATAATGAACGACAAAAATCCATAAATCACCAAAATGAAATTCTTACAATTCTTAATGTATAAATTATAAATAAGACTAGAAATCTTTTGTTATCTTTCCATAAGACCTTCAGTGATGTGTCACCCGTGTATATTGATGCGTGATGGTTTTTTGATCAATGTTCAATGATATTTGAGGAGGCTTTACAGGGATTCCTGTTCGGCACACATTGTTCTCAGTCAATACCTATTGTGGCACTGAGGTACTGATTCAAGGAGTCTGGAATTCTTGATGAAATCTTTGACTCCTTTCAGAGCATGTCTCCAGACGTGTGTGGTTTCAAAGATTTTGCAGGCGATGACCCCCCCATGCACTTGAAAACCACATGCATAATAGTCCATTTGAATAGCAATCACATGGGAAAGAAATAACACAAATGACCTAGGCCAAAATATGCCATCAAGAAAATAATGGCTTATATAAACAAAACTAGAGCGTCAATGCAGGAATGAACTTTGCTTGTTTGTATCTTATCCCTGAAATAATTCATTTTTCACTCTGGTCCATGCCCTGGCTCTCCTCCTTTTATCATAGCTTGATGCGAGACCAGAACAACATGGTGAATATAATAAGTAAAAAAAAAAAAAAAAAAAATCCCTGGCAGTTCCCTGGCTCACATCCAAAATGTTCTGAGCCACGGACATCGGTCTGTGATTGGCCATAAAACCGTGGCTGAACAAGTCATTTGCAGCTCTCGCGCTGAGTGGGATGGATCTGCAGCAGTGCAACACCGCTGTGCAGGGACTGACCACCCGAGTGCCTGATGACTTTGGAGGGATGCTCATGCATTGCTTGCTTGGGACACAAACTCCTGAAAGCGGGTAAATGTTGTGCTTTTAAATGACTCTCGCTGGAAGAATATGAGTACAGAAGGTTCCTAATGTATTTCCAAGTCCCTTTTAACAAACTGTTCCCCAGATATGTTCCGAAAGTCACGAGAAGTTAGAACAAAAAAGAGTATACAAGACATATATTCTATATCAATAAAAGGATGAATAGCAGCTATTTAATCGAGGAATGTAGTGTAAATGTCAAAAGACACAGATATTATTGCGTTTGTTGGTGGGGTTTTTTTTTCTCCACTGGGTTCAGTTTACTTCTTTTTGCTTGCAATATGATAACTAAATGTTTAGAAATTGTTCAAAATTGTAAATAATAAATTTGTGAAATTGAGTCATGTAAAGGACAAAGCATATATAAATGACAAGACCATTTTGAGCAAGTTATGAGAATGAAATGTACATGTGAAAAAAATAAAGGGTGAATTTTGTGAACGAATGAACATGTTCGAAATAAAACTTAAAACAAAAAACACTATCTGAAATTTCCCCACCATGACAGAGCATGTCACCAGACGATCCAAAAGTGAAGTTTGGTTCATATGATTGATGGGCAGATGATCTCATTGAGGTAATCTTCACCTTGTGCAGGAAAGCAGCTATACCTCCTGGGAGTTACAAAAAAATGGAGTAGCTTTTCTTACAACAGAGAAGCCAACAAATCAATTTTGAAAACAAGAAAGGTGTCAAACTGTTTTGTACATGTAGGCAGCGGAGCTGCAGGCTGATTCTTCAGAGTAATTTCCAGCATGATTGCTGTTCAGGAGAAGGTTTTCGTCACCTCTAGGCAGTGTCTGAGATCACAAGATCCTATGGTTGATGGCCTTGATATTTATTATCTGCAATACCTTCCCCCGATCAGGAGGTCTAAAGACATGGCATTCTAAGATGAAAAGAGAAAAACCTCATTCTGTTCCCTGCATCTGTGCTGAGGAACATGCCTCTCTTCAAGGAGAATGTAAACAAAACGTGTTTGCTGAGATTCCTGCAGTTTTCATCTGTTGCCACCCTGCCTGAGAGTCCTTTCGTTGAAGCAACTGAAACCCAGAGAGACAAGTGGCTATATTTTAGGTTATTTTATGTGTGCAAAAGGCTTTAGACTGTTGAAATACATGGGTGAATATTTTGAATATTTAGTCAAAAAATATTCCAGATATTTCTAGAAATATTGCAGTCGAAAAATATTCCAGAAGCTATACGGACAAATGAAGTGCAAAGGTGCGTGAATGGAGAACGCTGTGTTACAAACTTGACAAGACTGGTTTGGTCAGGCACTGGGTGTTGCCATGTTCCCTTCCATGGCAGAAATCACTCAAGTCTCAACACAGTTCTGGCGTATGAAAATTGCAAACATCCACAACATGAGGTCAGACATAATCACCGCTGAATTACAAGAACGAGGGGCGATGTGATACAGAAACATCTCTGGTTGTCACCTTTGAAAACTTTTTTTTCTACATTTTTTTCCATCTCATTTACAAAGGGCGCTGTCGGAAAAATGCAATCAAAAATGTTTAACTGAACTGAAAACATAAGTTGTCTTTTTGTCTTTTGCACGTTTGCACAGTTTCTACTGATTATACTGCTTATATATATATATACTATATATTATATAGTATATATATATATATATATGATATAAGATAAGATAAGATAAACTTTATTGATGCCCATAGGGGAAATTCTTTTGTCACAGCAGCATAATAGTCATAATGTCAAATAAATAAAAGGAAATAAATATTAATATAGATATGAATATAAATATAAATAGAAAGCAGATAGTGAGACAAAAAAACACAAATAAATAGACAGCAGACAACAACAACAACATTATCAAATTGTTTGGATTCAACTTGTTAATACAAGCCCAACCTGTTATATACTGTTAACACTGTTAATTGTTTATTCTTAGTTCTCTTATTTTTGATAACTTTTCTTGCACTGTTCACTTTCAGCTGTGTGTGGTTGAAATTTCCTCACTGGGGGAAAACTAAATGAATATTCTATTCTTCTATTCTTTTCTATTTCTCTGGAGTTTTTAAACTATTATGTGATATGTTTATTGAGGCCATTCTCATGCTCACCATTATTGTTTATGTATCACCGAAAACAAAATTGGCATACAAATAAATCTTAGAGAAGAGGAGTGGATACAAACTTCAATAGCAGTCATTGCTTAAAAAAAAAACAACTAAATTAGATTATAAAATGCTCTTTTCCCCAGCGCAGATACACCTTTTTTTTCCCCAGCCAGCTGAAGTGCCACACATCATCTGCATCAATGTTTTCACAACCATGTGTGTCTAGATCTTTGGGATGTAGCCAGATGGCAGCTCATCTCTCCCAAGCCTCTTAAAGCCTCTTAAGACACAGGTCATGAGCACCGGGGAACAACAAAACCACCTTGCTAGACTTCCACCGTCTAAGTGTAATCTCAATCCCCTGCAGTGGCTGTTACCATGGCATTAGCATGTCATCAGGCCTCATGGGCCATACAGCGTGTAGGAAATACCCCATGCCCTTGGTTGTTGCTATGCCCACCCTCAGGTACACTGCTACCTGGAGGAGCACCTTAAAGTAACAGCGCATGAGCGGATGATTATCTGTAATTGCCAGTTTAAAAACTGGCCTCATCTCATTACAATATGAACGGAATTTTAAAAGTTGCATATATTTATTTAATATGGTCACCCCCGAGGCGGGCATTTACAGATTGAGGGAGTCAAACTATCCAACTGAAGATCCCCATCACATGTAATAATGCAAAAATAACAACAGTTTAATGTTATATAAAATATCATAATGTGCTAGGCCTGGATAAAACATTGCACATTAACACTGTCTTATGGAAGAAAGTAAGTTGTTCCTGTCGTAAGGAAATGTGCACGTTTCTGTTATGCAAAGCAAGGTTAGCGGTAATTTGAATCATTATTCTTCAAATTAAACGATAAAAAATGAATGCACCTGAGAAATAATGCAAATTCCTCTGATTGAGGCTGACACAAATTGATGGCAATGAAAATTACATGAGTCACATGCTGCAGGCTTTGCAGTCACAAGATCTCATTACAGTTGAGGAGCTCTCCCCCAGTCTCTGCAGGAGTTACGTTGAAGTCCCTTTAATTTGTCACCAGAATTTTATGTTGTGGAAGTTTCTGGTACAGTCTTAATTCAGAATTATACACAATTTAAAAACCAGTGCGGGCGGGAGCAGGAGAGCGTCCAGACTGAGAGAAACATGACAGCAATACATAATACTTGATGAGCACATGATCAAACCGTGCAAACCGAAGTACACAAAAATAAAGCAAATAAAGAATGAATCCCATATGTAAGTCTGGCAAAACTCAATAGTAAAAACACAGAAACCGCTTTGAACAAAATATCGCTTCATATCACAATAAGAAAGAGGAGGGAGGGTGTTTTTCCTCTCATACAGCAATTAAAAAACTGTCCGGGAGCCGTATTTCATCGAGGAAAACAACCTAAATCGAGAAGACGCTGTTGAGCTAAAAGACAGATTTCTTCAGAATCGAAAACCTGTGTGCCTACATATACGCTGAGTTATGTGCATGTGTGTGCAAATATGTGATAACAAACATGCCAGTGGCATTCTTTCTGTGACTTCTGACCTTCCTTTGACATTCCGTTCTTGTTTTTGTGGCAATCTTTGCAGATGAATCATGGTTACCACCTGATTATCATGGTTGAAATAGAATATTGTGGCGACATAGCGCTACCGGCAGACTCAGAGGGCTTGGAAACATCAGTCCTGCGCAACATACAATGCACGGCCAGATGTAGTGGCTTTTATTAAAAAGCAAACACACAAGAAGAATGCAGACATTCAACTCAGTATGTGTCCCAGTCATAGTGACCACTTCCTGAGGTTGACTTTAAGTGTCACACTAACAAACACAGAGACTCACTAAACAGCACAAAGACATTGCAATAACAGGCGTGTCACCAGTCATGCCGTCTGCATCGCTGCTAATCATGACAAAAGTTCTGTTATGGGTTGGGGATTTAATGTGTGAACTGTGTTGCTCTGGTGGACACGCTGACCTGATAGACTGGAAAAGAGGAAATATGTTACAGCCTTGTTTGATGCAGTCTTTTTGTATCATGGCAGTAATTGTTTGTGTCGCCACTCCAGCTGCCCCCTGGGTTATCAGTCTGAGAGAGCTGGCTTCCTTTACAGCCTTGCGCTCAAGTCAGTGTGCACAAATGCTTTATTTGGCCACAGCGCAGCTGTTAAAAACACATTGACCCTTTTGTTTGTTGATAATACGCCCGCCCCCAATGAACGATTACTCTTTCACTAGCATCGTGCCATGCGACCCTGACATTTGTTTGAAAAACAAGACACCGACCCAACTATTTCAATTAATCCATTAGAGTTCAATGAAAAAGGACCCGGCTCAAATTGCGTGTATAATAGCAAAACTCTAGTTTTGTTACTTAGTAACAAGATCCTTTAACTTCTGACAGGAATTTTCCCTATCAGCACATAGAACAAAACACCCCAATTTGTTACAAACTCATGTGCAGCAACACACTCACGCAGAAGATCACGTGAATAACATGAATGCTCTTCATTGCTTGCATAGCACCTGTTTCACCCCAAGCATCTTTGGTGAAGTCCTGCTTCCCACCAGTTCTTCATTGCGTATTCATGTATTGCATCTTGAACTGTTTGATATTAAGATTAGGGAAGCTGCTTGTTGGATTTGAAAACACCAACCATTTGTGGCTCCGGTCTCTACAGGATAAAGCATTGTTTTTTTAGCCGATGAAATATTTCTAAACGGATTGAACGGAAATGGATTGTTTCCTACACAAAATTACTCAGACTAATTTTTAAACAGCAGAGTGCAAAGGGTGTTGCACATGGCGATCAAATGAGTCTTCAGTTGGTTAGATTTAGGTTAAGTTAATACTATTCCTCTCTTTAACAGATACACCACTCAAGATCCAACATTAAATTACTTCAGCTGAAGGTTTTTTTTTTTCTAGCATACAAAATTAATTGTGTTCAAGTGAGAAAATTAAACAAATCCGTCCTTTTTTTTTCCCCTTTTTTCATTTTCCTCGTCTTGCTGTTTTTCAAGATCGGCGCTTACCCTATGTCTCAGATCCTGTGAACCAAAGTTTTCACCACAGTCACAATAACAACAGGCCCGCCACATGCATGCACGTATGTGTGTGTGTCCAAGTTTCCATACAGGACGACAAAGGGAGAGTGGCAGCTCAGTAGTTTTGGAGCTCGCCTTCGTCACTTCCTTCCCGTTTCCTTCATTTTATTCTCCGGTCCCCTGCTGCAGTCTGCCCCCTCTTTCCTCTACCTGGAAACACTCACACAAAGACACACGCACACAATGCGCTCGACACACTGCACAAACAAGGCAGGACAAAATCCTTTTCCAGCACATGAAAACACTTTTGAACACTCACAAAGCGTCATTTTCTGACCGCAGTACACACACTAATCCGACAAGTCTAGATGTAGGTGAATGTTTGTGGCTAATTCCTGTGCCCCAGTTTAATCTGATTAAAATATTTTCATTGAAAGATTTGATGAGTGCATTACAATGCAGACGTTCATTGTTTTTGTTGTGCACGTAAATTGCACGGGCAAACCAGTTTGTCAGTCATAAACCTATAATTAACCTCATTAGTGTTCCCTTAATCCTTTTTTTCGGAGTGGCCAGGTCATAATGAATCCGCATAAAGTCGTGGAAGGGAAAAAAAAATGCAGACTATCTGGTGGAACAGGTTATTAAAATGGCACGCTTTACTGTCAGCACCTAAGAGGTTTTTATTGAATTTGAATATTTATATCAAAACGTGCGGACAGAGATGAAAAACAAAGACGACTTATTTGCGAGCCGTGCCGAAAACCATTAACTGCTGCTTGTGGTTTCAAACACTCGTTTTGGCTTCATTGTTTGCGTACAGTATTTCGTACTTCGATCGTCAAATAAAAACATTCAGAACAACAAAGAAAATAAATATTGATTGTATTTAACTGCAGACGAAAAGATATTTCTTGTTTTTAGTGGTCACATCCATTACTTCTAGAAAGATAAAACCAAAGCAGCCATTAAGGGCAGCCACACATTCCTCTAGAAGGTGGGACAATAAAATATTTTACTGCTCTGTTATATTGCTATTCTTCACAACAACACAAAGGATACCAAGACTATTTAGAAATTCTCCTTTTCCTGAATACATTTGTCCCTGTTCTTCTTGAAATTCTTGAAAGTCTTAATGTGTTTAGTCCGACATAGTGATCACATCGTGTCCATATGATGCTGCTCGGAACTTTGTGTCGGCCAGTCCAACAAGCTCACACACAACAATCTGTTATGTAGCGACCTGTGTAGGGTTTCTGTCGAAACTGCCTTTTCAAAATACAATCGACCTTGTTTTTAGCCTTCTGTGCTACATGTGTGTGCCAATCCTACTATTCCTCTAAGCATTATTTTGTTGGTTCACAAGCTGAATTCATCTTGGCCAAAGGCACTGACTTTACCGAATATCATCACAAAAGCTGGTTTCTCGACTTGTTTTTGCCGATTGTCTTGATGGTCCTTGCATGTTTTTGGGGTCCGGAGAACCCCGTCTTTGAACCCCTTTAAACACAAACATTTTTCAAGATTTCAATTTATCTTTCTTTTGCACGATGGATGGTGAATTATGCATTATGAATTATGTATCTTTAACAATAACAACCTATTATGAAATTCTCTGCCTTCTTGTTTGTTTATAATGTTCCCCTGGAATCTGAAATACATTTACAATAATTTTTAGTTATTGTATAGAACGTGCATATGTGTTGACTCATACTTTCATACGAATAATCCCAAATGATGGGTCAACTCAAGAAAAGCAGACTCTGGACAATGAAAGACTTTCCCGGCATTTAAAGAAACATATCACGTGATCTGCTCCTATTTAAAGGACGACAAATCTCGAAGGTTGCAGCGTGTTATCCTTTACTCTCTGACCATTCCTATAATTTATGTATCCCTGCAGACACTTCAAGAGTCTTTATTGATGATAAAACATGTTTACTGTGAACAAGTAACCAGACCCTCGGGTCATCTGAGACAGGATTAATCACCATTATCGGGATCAGAACTAAACAAGGTGAAGAAGCCTTTAAGCCTTACTTAACTATGCAGCCATTCTCAGAAAAGTTGCAGCGCTGCTCGCAGGAGGGGTGCCATGTGAATTCGAGAGAGAGAGAGAGAATTGGTTTTCTGGGAAAATTATTCTTGGAAACCAACTTGAAATTTTGAAAGATCAGTCATAAAAAGACAGGCTTGGACGGGCATTGCCGTGCCATACCTGCAGATCACAGTGGGAGAGTTTCTGCGTAAGACGCAGTCGGGGCGAATTGGATCGAGTACTCTGGAGGGAGGAGGCACACACACCCACACTGACATCCTCTCTCTCCCCCCCGTCTCTCGCTTGCGCTTGGTGAATCCCCTGGGGAAATCCCTACGGTGAGTCAATGAGCAATAACAAGGACCAACACCAGAAGCCAGCTGGTTAAAGACAATCTGACGTCAAACCTGACTGGCTCGGATGTTCGCTTCAAGCCATATAACCCATCTGTGTTAGGTTTAGAAAATTTTGGGTTGGCTGGAAAGATTACATTACTCCCATTAATGGGCCTGGTGTGACTTTTCTCACATGCAAAATGTTCTCTCCAGGCCTTTTGTTCTTGAAAATAATCTCTAGAAGCTGCGGCTTGTTACCTCCTGTAACCTCAGTTTCATGCACCTGTCTTTTCCAATTATATTCAACCGCTCCCTGGCCCACACGACTACACCCTTTTAATGCTCCCCTTCCTGGGGTGTATGCGTTTTCTTTTCATTCACGCGGACGATGAAAACCATTTGTCGACACGCATCAAGTATTCAAACAATTAAGAGAAGAAAGGGCCCCTGCAAAAACAACTCTTAGCCCGCGCTTAATGTACATATCAAGCATCGCTCCATCCATCACGCAACACCATGTGTGAACAGGAACAAGATAGGAACGTTCATGAAGTGGAGTTGTCGTATGAAAATCCCAGCTTCCTGAATTCCCAGGAACTCCAAAAACTCATTACGTCATTAAAGCTAAGGCTAAAAATATTATTGTTTACGACAGATTTATAGTAAAATAGACTATGGGTTTAAGTGGCTTTTTCTGTTGTGTAAATCCTAACCATCTATCCCTTCAGTCATTCAGCTAGTAGATAGACCCAGCCTTGTTCCCAGCAAAGCACTACTGTGATTCCTTAGGGAACCTGAGAACTTCCCAGCCCAGACAGGATATATAATCCCGCAGGACCTCCTGCCAGTTCGACGTGCCTGGGACACCTCTAATGGGTGGCCGCTTGAATGCAATCTCAATTCATGTGCGGGATTTATTTTTAAATATTGTTTTAAAAATGGAATTTAAGGTTGCTTTATTTTAATTTTAGAGGATCATTGTACCCAAGTAAAACAGTTAAAATTGGATGGTCTGCAAATGCTGCTCTATCAATAGAACCGCCGAGCCTGGAATTAACTTTCCAGTCGCGAAATGTTTTGAGTGTGCTGCTTGCCAGAAAGCACTACCGTCTTGCTTAAAAAATATGTCCTGGGAGATATGACAATGGCTTGCTGGTATTGCGTATCATTGTGAAGAATCATTTGTGAAAAACCATCATATTCTGAAGACATTCAGTCTGTTGTGCAGAAGCAAGTATAAAGAGAACAATGCGACCGAGCCCCTTCTTAGTCATACCTATCGAAAGTACACAAAGTTAATCTCAGACAAGCACAATTAAGTTGGGGAACAGTAACGATTAACACGAAAATGCCCCATGTCATCAATGAGCTGGCCGAAAATACATTTGTAGAATGACCAAGAACATGAGAATATACTGAAAATAAAACAAAATCCTCATCACTCTAACTGTTCAGGCTTTGCTTAAATGTAGATATTTAACTTGTGCTCCTATTGGAAAAATAAAAATGTAAAATCGATTTTATATATATCTATATATATAGATATATATAAATAAATAAAAATAAATTGATATATATATATATATGTATGTGTATATATATATATATGTGTGTGTGTGTATATATGTGTGTATAATCGATATATATATATATATATATATAAAATCGATTTTACATTTTTATTTATATATATATATATATACATATACATATACATACACATGCACATCTACATATCTCAATAAAATATATAATTAGAAGAGCTCATTCTTAATATATGTAAATATATATATATATGCAAATTATGTATATTTATGTTTATATACATATATGTATATATATCATTCTGCATATATCTGCAAATATATGTATATATAAACACACATACACGCATATACATGTACATATACATACATATATATAGATATATATAGATATATAGATATAGATAGATGTAGATATATAAATATATCAAACAAAGTATATATGATTTTGTATTCATTCTGAACTCTCTTTCTGTTGTTTATGATCAGTAACACGTGTCCAACCCGACTTGATGAGAAACATCAGCACAGTGTGTATCCAGATGACAAATCAGGTTGCTCAACTCGTGCAACTGGTGCCTGTCAGACGTGGGAAAGCAGAATCTCAGAGTAAAGAAGTGAATGCAAAGGATAAACAGATTGCCCTGTAATCTCTCAGCTTATGAAAATGAAATTGACAGATACCATTGTTTGCTCTAATAAGCAAATCACACTAACTCCCGGCGACAGGAATGCTCCCGGTCAGTGTTCATGTGATTAAATGGGATTGTACTTTGTGAGTGTGTGTAACTACATGTGCTTATGTGCATACTTTACACCCAAGGGATGAAAGGGATGTAGTTTGGTGTGAGCATGTGTTTATGAACTTGTTACGAACAGGGTGGCGGTGTCAGTGCGATGTGAAGTGTTTGTAGGTGAATTTGGTAATAAGATGGAAGCTGATGAAAGTATAAAAAAATAAACTAAAAAATAAACAAACAAAAAATAACACATTCGGTTTCTACAACCATTTGGTCAGTCGTTCACTTGGGCTGCTGCAAATATGAACAGTTGCTGGATCAAACAGAGTGGTTCACATTCCTCTTTCACAATGTAGCAATCATAATCCAACAATAACAAACATCACCCTGTAGTTGCTCATATTCTGGAATTGTGTTTTTTCCACACTGGACAAGTTAAACTTAATGGGCAATGACCACCTTTTTGTTTTACACTGAATAAGTATATGCATACTGTTTGGAACTGCAGTTGGAACACCGGGGTATTCTTCCTGATAAAATGAATGAAAACACAAAATGAGGCAGTTAAAAGCACAAAAAGTGAACATTTGAAGGGATGGATCATCTGGAAAAAAAGTGATTCATCTAACAAACAAGAACAACTTTTACTGCTCTGATTCTGGAAAATGCGAACTGCTTTTGCACACCCAAACAGGTGAATAAAAAAAAAAAAAAACAAAAACAACGGATTGAGTTCCAATTATTATTCATTTTACTTTTGCAAAAATAATAAAATATGAAAGATGAGAATGATGGTAAAAATAAAGGGAATCATGAGGACAAGGAAGTGGCAGGCTCCTGGGCACCGGCCCAACTGAACTGTTGGTTAATCCATGTTTGGTTCAGCTCACAAACAAAGGGACAAAATGTTCGATGATTGGATATAGAAGTCCTTCATCTCTGTGATGCCAGGCCAGGGTCGCTCTGGGAATCCTTTGGTTTTTGTTCCGATCTCTAACCAGATGCCATGTGCTTCAAGCCCCCATTGTCTAACCTGCCCACCCCAACATGGCACAACAGAGTGGAATGTAAAGCCGCTCCTATCTGATCTCCCTGGAGATGTGGCCTCCGTCCAGGAGAATGAGAGAAAGCAAAGTGAAAAAATATGTCAGAGGTTTAGCCTTAAGCTGAAAAACCGAGAAAATATTTTCAATGATGAAACATACAGGTTATTTTTTTTTTACTTTTTAACAAAGGGAAGGGACCTACTGTGAATTTACTCATAAGTACAATCAATGGATGTCACTATTGATATGTTTTCATATACAGCAGTCGTCTTCTAGAAATAATTGCCTAAAGTTTTTTTTGAGAAAAAATCTACTGCTTACTAAATATATGGCTCAGTGTATTGTGTTTATTTTGAGAAGATGATGATATACTCATCAAATTAATAAAAAGGTGTTTTGAAGATGCATCTTTTGTGCAATATGTTCAAAAATAAGGGATATCATATTTGGAATTGGCTTGAAAATCATGTCTCAAAGTCATGGTACAGGTAGGTAAGATATCACTGATACTGCAGGTAGAAGTTATCACATGGTTAATGTTGTTGTAAATCTGCAAACTCTTTCTTGTGCTGTATGTGTTTATGAACATATGTTTTGCCTTATTATGAGGTTAATAGTTGGATGATGCCTAGTTGTTGTGGTAAGCTGTTACAACCCTACAGGGCATAAATAATTATTTGTTTTTGATATTTTAGCTGGAAATGTTTTAAAGAGTGACAATGTAATGTTAACTCAATTATCGTTATAACCATTTTCCTAACTTTTCATAAAGATCTGGCCAATTTTCTTTAAATAAGGCCCCGCTGGGTTAGTAACAAGTAACATAACTTTTCAAAGAGTGTGGTTTTTTTTTGTGCTTGTGGTTGTGCACAGCACAGCATGAATTCCAAGCTCTGCTTTTGTATTCATGCAGATTGGATTATACATCAAGCACCGCATCTTCTCAGGGGCAGCTTGAAGCAATGGTGATAATAAAAAAAGTAATTGTGAATAATGTTGCCTGGCTGTGAGAGAGCCGAAGATGGCAAACACCCGGCTGTGTATTTATTGCAGTTTTCTTTTATTGCAGTTTTCTAGGTTGTTGAGGCCAAAGCTTTTGAAATAGCAGAGATATACATGCATATCTTGGATGCATAGGTAATTTATTTTGGCCTTGTTGACTTTCAGCTCACCAAAGATATCATTTATTAGAATAAACAAGGTTGTTGTTGAACAACACACTGTATAATACAGTCAGAGCAAGTGCCAAGTATACAGTAAAGGACGTTGTTACGTTTTTTTTTTTCTTTGTGACACAAGAATTCATTATACGTTATTTTCCTAGCGGGATAGACTATAACCTTTACAGTTACTTTATCTTGCTGTGACACTGGAATGTAACTGAGTAATTTTAGTAGTAAAAGTAACAACTCCATCAAAAAAGACGATTCTTAGTGCACGATCCTCAACAAGTCCATATTCGAAATATAAGTGTAATGTTAGTATGGCGCGATGTGTGGTTTTGGATTATGTATCCTTTTTTTCATCTTGAATAATAACATGCTTCATTATTTCAGCGGCATACATAATATAAAGGGACTAGTTAGTTGGGGCTGTATTCACATCGGTAGTTCAATTTTTCTATTGAAACTCAGAGGCTAAATTGTACAACTGCATGTTAATGGGAGGCATCCCGACCAGATGGCCGAACCACCTCAGCCAGTTCTTTGACATGAGGGTGCTGCGGACGTCTGAGCTCAGCTGCTTGAATGCGCGACCTCATTCTTTCGGTCACTACCCCGAGCTTGTGACCACAGGGGAATGTAAGAGCATAAATTAACTGGTAAATTGAGATCTTCGCTTTCCATCTGAGCTCTTCCATCACCGCAACATGTCCAGGGAGCGTCTGGGTCACTGGGGACGCCACAATGGTTGCACCCTGCAAATTCACATTTCACCTTAAAGGGTGCTATCGAATTACGTGTGAGACAAAAAGCTGCTCAACATTGCAAGTTGTTTCGTTGTGTTCACTCAATTTAAAATTACTCCAATTCATAAACTACAGCAACTTGCAAACACAATTGCCAGTTTTCATCATTACTGACTGAGCGAAACAAGTAATAGAGTCCCACTCTAATCCTCTGCCTATATAATCTGTACCGTGAAGAGACAAGAGGATTCTGCATGAAATAATTGTCATTTCATTCATCCCAGTAGGTGATTATAGATTAGAATGGAGCAAACTGGAGGCAAAAAAAACTGCGGTCGAGTGAGTATAAAGTGACATTTGCAGACTAATAGAATCCATCTTTACCATTGACGCTGGCATTTAGCAGGAAAGGGCTGTCGCATATCAAAGGGAAAGGAAAACAGATTGCACGATAAATATTAACTAGTCAAGCTCCATCCACACTTTTACTGAAAGTGAGAACATCTGCAGCAGCTTGGAACATTGGCTACCTGGGGAATTTTCTAAAACCCAGAACCACTGGCACTGGAAATCTAATAACATAGATTTGGAATGACATTCACTCACCATTGAAGAAACGTTCTTGATTGTCAACGTTGCTTTTAACTGCCTGCCAAATTCCTGAAATTCCCCCTCCACCCCCCACCCAGCTATGCAGAAGTAGAGAAAAAGAATCAGAGCCAGGCATGAATAAATGAGAAACCCCAGAAGGTAAAAGTAGGTCAAGTAGGTCAGAAAACAAGATTAGCATATGATTGAGACAATTAGAATAGCAACGATGACGCTGTTAGCAACAAACTCAGCAACCCCCGCCCCTTTACATGCATACCTACTTGTATATATTCTTATTTTATCTAGATGATCTTTCTCATATTTCCATAAGAACATCTTGCTATAAGTAAGCTATCATCGGTGGTGAGAGGGACCTTTTTCAAAGATGGAAAGTACATTCCAAATCTTTTATTTGGTTTGTGAGAGACCTCAGAAGGTGTTATTCACCAGAGACATGCGCGAAAAAACACCATGTGAATCATTTGGTACCGGGAAACAGGCCTGAGATATTTGATATTTACTGGCGTATCTGGCTTTTTCGACCTGGCTGAACTTTACAATGTCATCACACGAGACTTTCTGGATTACACCCTTGGAATTTTGAACTGGTATCCAACTGTCTGTGTTCTCATGAGTTCTTGTTAGTACTGAGAAGTCATGTGTTCTTATCACTAGTGGTTTGCTTTTGCTTCAATTGAAGATGCAAAGAAATATCAATTCATTCATTCATTCATTATCTATACCATTATCCTTCACTCAGGGTGGTGGGGTGACTGTAGCCTTTCCCAGCTGTTATTGGGTGAGAAGTGGGGTTTCCCCCTGGGCTGGTTGCCGGTCACAGGTCACAGGGTCACATATAGAGACAACTAACCATTCATTCCCTCATTCACACTACCGGGTCTCCAATTAACCTATTGCATGTTTTTGGACTGTGGGAAGAAACTGTGCAAACTCAACACAAGAAAGCCCCCGATCAAACCAGGGGGTCTTCTTGCAAGGTGGAAGCAATGAACACGGCCGTCCATGAAGAAATATGTATTACTGGTAATATGTTTACGGTGCCGTCAACAAGAAATAGTGTGAGAATGTTCATGTTTGGTTTAAATGTGTCTGAGCTCCGTGTGCCTGCAGCTCATTGTTGTGGAGAGGCTTCCTGTAAACCAGAATAGCAGAAAATCTCTTTTCTCTTTGGATGAATGGGAAATATGGGGCTTAGAGCAATTGCGTTGCAAAACCTGGAGCTCAGTGTAAAGATCTACATGAATTGGACACTGGCCGTTGCAAAAGCATGAGCTTAAAAATAGGTACCCAACTGGTTATTTGAGGCAATAAACAGCACTTTGCTTAAATTCTGCTATTTTCGCTGCTTTTTGGACTGAATGGCGCGGTTGCATATCCCAAGTGAGATCATGCTTTACTGTAAAATATCCTTAGACAGACACGGTGTAAGTTCAGATTGTCGCTTGTGCCACAGCTGACTTGTTCTTTCTTGCAAAGCTCAAGAGCGCCGAAAGAATCCCTTGCATCAAAGCTGTGAATCGCGTGGTACCGTCCAAAATGTCTTTGTGAAAAAAGCATTTAAAGTTGTCAGTGACTGAGATACCTATGCAAAGAGTGGAGCATATTTTTTATTTCTTTTGTGATATTCTATAAGATTGAATTTCCTATACAATATACTATATTAAGCCAAATAAAACAAGGAAGAAAACAATAAAAAACAAAAAGCATAAATTCCATCCCAGAAAATAAAGGTCGTCGGGTCTAAACTTGCACGCTCTGTTTAAGTCGTTTTGTACTTAAAACTTGATAATTATTATATAGTGATTAGGATCTATATACATCAACTTTATAAACATTTTAATGTAAAAAAAAACATGATTTTACGATTTGTTTCTAATGGTGTGCTAGTGTGTGCATGTGTGAGTCTGTCTGAAAATCCCTGCTGTATAGCTGTCTCGTCATTAGCGTGTTGACACCGTGATGTGCTTGAATGGGTCTTTGCCGTGTGTGTTTTTTCCGTCCGTGTCTCTACTGAGTGTAACCAAGACAGACATAGACATTGATAACAGATAAGAGGTTGGTAAGACAAATGACAAAAGCGTTCGGGAGGTGACATCAGATAAGAAAGTTGATGAATGCACTGACACACACACACACACATACACACACACACCAACACGTGCATCCCTCAATCTAGACACAGGACGTGCGATAGATAAACAGGCGTCATGGTAGATGGCTAGAACAGACTATAAGACTGGCCATTTTCCTCATAGCAATGTCTCCCAAATCAACTTTGACCCGCTTATACTGTAAATACAAAGTGAGGATGTTATTCTTTTGTTTTCAGCAAAAGGGAGTATAAATAAAAACAAAGACTCTTTAAAACTTTTAACAATTATTAATAACATACTTAACATTATGTGTTTGGTATGTAAGATGAAGGCCCATTTATACAATTTACACCCCCACCCTCCCACACACACACACGTAGCTAATAATACTAGAAGAACTGTTAAGGGAGTATTTTTCCATGGATAGATTTAGCTTCTCATCCTCACACTGTTGGTATTATGATGCAAGTACCAAGGGGCAAGTTGATGCTGTGCATCAACACACAATTAAATGGTTACTGACTGGAATACACAGTCACTGACAATAAAATGGTCCAGTCTTCCTGTCTACGAAGGCCATTTTACAAAAATAGCTCAGGGAGTGAAGTTAAGGGTTGCAAGTTAAGTCGGAAGACAAACCTAAGAGATACAGAGAAAAAGCAGAACACTAAAATAGCTGAGGGAGATGGTTCAAGTTGAACCGATGTTCCAGTCAATGTAAAGGGAATACGGTATTTATTGTGAGAGGACTTTTTCTTACTTTATCAGTTGAGTGATCAGCTTCCAACTGGTTCTAAAGCTCTGGTCGATCAATCAGATCGCTTGGTCCAAACAAGCTGATGTTTTATTTGAGTTCACAGGGATTGTCTTTCAACTTCATACACAGCTATTGTTCAACTGCAGGCTTCATGCATTAATCTAGTGGACAACAGCAAATAGCTGTAAACAGGAAACAGGACAGAGGTTTTGAATTTGCTTGCATTGAGTGGGGCGTTTTTTAACTTCCCCTGCTCTCTCATCCGCCACCTCTGTCTCTTTATCACTTTGTCTTGGCTCATCCATCATCTCCTGCACGCCTGCTGTGCACGGTCAGATAAAGACGGCACATCACACAGTCTTTGTGTTCTCGGTTGTTATGTGTTTTAACCTTCTCGCATCGGGATCGGCCGCCTGAACACAAAAAACAGGACGGCGATGTTGGATGGAGGTGGCGCCGTACTGGAAATCGCTGGTGAACTTTCACATTAATTCACTCGTGCGTTATTCTGTTGACACATGGTAGAGTCAAAGCAAAGGCTCCTGGGAGATGTTTGAGTGATTTCCAGAATTATTACAAGTAACATCTTTCAAAATATTTGCACCAAAGCAAAGATAGTGCTGACATTCCTGGAAAGCAGCCAGTCAGGAAGTGTGACAGCTCTGAGCACTGGCTTTCTGTGTTTACTTTAAATCACAGAGCTGACAGTCAGTAATTTACATACATGCTGTGAGAAGCAAAGTCCTCTGCTTTGGAGAGACATCACACAAGCACACACACGCCTCTCAAAATAAAGTTTGAGCAATTTAATATATTTATGATGCAAGTCTCAACTGCAGGGTAGAGTTGCTTAACCAGTGACGAATTTCCAGCAAAATGGCTGAATATGGGTCTCGTGCCAAAGGCTGAAAATGTAATTTTTTTTTGGAAGAGGTATTAGTGCCGTCTCGCAAACGTAAAATTAT
This sequence comes from Fistularia commersonii, assembly GCF_037954325.1. Lineage (NCBI taxonomy): Eukaryota > Metazoa > Chordata > Actinopteri > Syngnathiformes > Fistulariidae > Fistularia > Fistularia commersonii. Next base: position 13,879,324 of record NC_141299.1, on the reverse strand, counting down.
TCCATGATTGTTTCAACAAACAGGAAGCGTCTTCAAAAATAGAAATAAAAAAATTAAAAAAAACAATTTGTGGCAACATGAGCAAAACTTAAGAAACCCTGAAGCTTATACTTATAACACAAGTAATAAACAGACACTGTTTCCTCTTCAAGTCGAACACATTGGGATGATTATGAAGCCGTCACGGTGCGCGTGTTTATACTCGTAATCTGGCGTACCCAGTTTTACACCTGCGCGCGCGCACACACACACACACACACACACACACACACACACGCACACACACACACACACACACGCACACCCGTGCCTGCCCCACCCAGCGCAGCCTGATCTGAGTCTGGCTAATTTCATCCTCTGTCTCTGCTGATTACTTTCATAGCTGAGGAAGTCTTGTAGGGGGGGGCGACGGACAGACGACGAGGCCAAAAGCACTCGGCTCTGACTTGGCCTGTACGTCTGGGCTATTTCTAGCCGTCGCCTGTGCTCAGGATGCAACTCGGTGCGAGAAGAAAGAAATCAGAAGATCCTGACTCCTTTCTGCTCTTGGCTCCGGTCGGTGGCCTCGGTGGCTCCGGAAGAAGTCCTCCGAAGGTGTTTAAATCAGTGCAGCTTTGAACAACAACAGCCTGGTCATGAACTCCAGAGCTTTGTTTAAAATGGGACAATAACGGATTGCTCTTTTTGATCAAATTCAAAACAAAGAGCCATTGATGTGACAGGATGTTGTGTTTTCGATGCCGTTGGCGAAACAGCGGACTTCGCAACTTTTTACTTGGCGAGTCTGTGGCTTGATATAAGCCCAGCTTCTCGGTTTTAGCTTTAACTCAACAGACACGTTTGTCCACCAGATGCGTTTCCTATTTCCAAGTAATGAGTGCTTCTGTTGAAGTGGTGTGGCGATGGGGGGGCGTGTTTCAAGGGAGTATGTGTGTGTGTGTGTGTGTGAGCCTGAACAGGATATTCTTAGCAGCAGGTTTAAGTAGAGGACTAGCAGACAAAGATAAGCACTGGGGTCCTGACTTCATTGAATTAAGCTCAACTCCAGGAATAAACTGCCTGGGAGATTTAAAATACAGTTGAGCCCCCTTAAATAAAGGTCTGGTAAGAACCTACAACTTTGAGAGTGCACTCAGAATGTCCTCTTTTTCTGGAAAAAAAAATCAGCCACTATGTTTTCTGATTCTTTAAAAGTTGAGGAGGGTGATCTTACACCCCTGGGAAATTAGTCATCCCTTTCAACTCAGTATTTTATCTTTGGATTATTTTTGTAGCACAATAGCACAAATCAAGGTTTTCACTTAGAGTTTTGTATATTATTGCATACCACAAGTCAAATTACTTCACATTCAAAAAAGTATATGTACTTGTTAAAGGTCCATTTTACAAGCACATTCATTAACTTCCATTTATGTAAAAGCATATAAATTTTTTGGCAAGAAAAAAATACCCGTGTCCAGTAATTCATTTCTGCTGATTTTGATGTTATTGAAGACGGAATTAACATTCATAATGAATTATCAATAAATGAAATCAATGACATTTTACATCATATTTATATGATTTTGGACGCGGCTGTTGCGATAATGAGACACTGTTTCACCTTCATTTCCTTTTGGCTGTTCCCTTAAGGCAGACGTGTCAAACTCAAGGCCTGCGGGCCAAATGTGGCCCGCCACGTCATTTTATGTGGCCCGCGAGATCATCTTAAAAGGTCCGATTGTTTTAAAATAAATAAATAAAACATGTGCATTGACCATAAACTACATTTCCCAGATTTCAAGGCGATCATGTCATCCGCGAAGACCCGCCTTTAGATCGCACATCAATGCCATTTTCAACAAGTTGAATGGAGAAATAATAATGATCCCTAAATGTCCAGGAAGAGAAAAGTCGATGTAGATGGACGGCTGTTTCAAGAAAGATGGGAACGTATAGTAACATTTTGGATTTGAATGAGCAATAAAATCAGAGTTATTTAACATTGAGGAGTAGTTACATTTACAGTATATCATATTAGGTTACATTTAGTTACATTTATACAGTTACCATTCCATGTGGCCCTTTGAGGGCAACCATTATGTTGATGTTGCCCTTGGTGAAAATGAGTTTTACAGCCTTGCCTTAAGGAGTCGCCACAACTAGTCATCCTCCTCCATCTTACTGCCTCCTCCGCATCCTCTTCTCTCACACTGACTAACTTCGGTTCGTCTTTCACCCGATCTATAAATCACCTCTCTGGTCGTCTTCTGGCCTCCTGTCTGGCAGTTTTAACCCCAGCATCCGTCTACCAATACATTCACTGTCTCTCCTCTCTCCTGATCAATTTTTAAAATTTGAAATTGTAAACAAGATAAAACACTTCATCTTAATAAAATACATTTTTTTATATATACAGTTCGTCTTCACGGCACCAAAGTGTCGACTGTATAAGCTAATGATAAAAGTAAAACCCTATATTCTATTCGCATTTATTCTTTCAAACATTGTTGTCAAACTGTCCTGCACATCCAACTAAAACAATAAATAAAGCCCAATGAGTCACACAATGTGAAGATACAAAAAGGCATTCTCAGTAAGATAATAAATTATATTTCAATGCTGTAGTCATATCATAGTCCATAGAAATAAATGGTATAACATGTAAACTTAATAATGGACTTTATAGTTTATACTATCTTATTTTTCTTTCATTAAACCCAGTTTATCTTTTGCACATCCCATTGTGCTTTCTCAGGCCTTGATGACACGGATGATGAAGCTAATTTTTTTTTTTTTTTGGTCTTGTCTTTACAAATTCTTGCAGAGGTTTGTGACAATAAATACAGCCTTTTGAAAAACTGCAGAAGATAGACATCACTTTCATATGATTGTTTTCTGTGACCATTTCATGCTGACTGTAATGGAACTCTTGGAGTCGAGAATAATTGTGACTATCTTCCTTCTCTGCCAACTCATCCCGAGGGTGCCACATATTTGCTGCACAGCAACACGCGCCACTCCTCAAACAATGGTGTCGGTAACTGCCTGGCAAATGTGAACTGAAAGTTCCCTCGCTGTAAAAATCATTTAACACCTCCGGTAAACTATTGCTTTCATATGCACTTTCATGCGCCTGCTCACCCAGCCTGTTCTCAACAGAAGATACGACAGTGAGGGTGAAACAAATGTATGTTAATTGTTTCATGTTTAGTCCTAAATTCGGAGGCTCTATTGTTATGTGTTATTGCATAATGTCCAGGATGTTAGATCAAAACAAGGCTTACTCCTGCCCATCATGTTCTCCACCTGTGCCAGTCTCTACCGTTTCCTCCTCGGATGTGCCAGCTGTGCTGCAGGGGTCTCCATCTAGTCAGCAGGAAATACAGTTTATGCCCCACTGGCATAACACAACTAAGGACATCCAAAAGATGGAAAGGGGTGACCTTCACAAATACAAATCACAACTAGCAATCGCACTAATGTGGCCTTCATTGATGCATTCATTAAGAACTTTTCTCATTGTGTCTCTCCCTTACACTAATTACAGTAATTAATCTTATATCCAGTGCACAACTGGATGTGATGAAAGTTTTGAGTCTCTGAAAGGGGTTATTTTCATACGTCCCATTGATCGCCACGCCTGACTTCATTATCCCCTTTATTGTGTGGCTATGCAGTGTGTGTGTGTGTGTGTGTGTGTGTGTGTGTGTGTACGTTTGTGTATGTCTTTGTCAAAAAAAAACAAAAAAAACCCAAGCTTACTATTCTGTATATTTCCTGTGCATCTTGTATTTGCAAGTGTTATTTGCAGTCCCTATGTCCTCTATTGTAAGTCGCTTTGGATAAAAGCGTCTGCCAAATGTAATGTACTGTAATGTAATGTAATGTAATGTATGTATGTGCGCCTACATGGAAACTGTGTGAATGTTGTCATGCAGAAAAAGAGGAGGGCTGGAGAGGCTCGGAGTTTATGCCATTGGCTTAATCTCACTGGAAACTGCTGGTCCAACTTCATCAAAGAACTGCAGTATAACAATATATATAACAATATATTTTGTGTGGGATGTGCTCCGATTCAGGGGCCCCCTCCGGTCCGCTTCTTTCACCATCATTATTGTTTAAATGCTCACGTTGAGCCTGTACATCATGTCTATTGACAAGGATCTAGATCAGACCTGGGCATTTTTTTTTATTTTGCTTTTTTACCCGGCCCGCCAAACAATTTTCTTTGAATATTTTCAATCAATATCGAGTTTAAAAACTCTTTATTTTTTCCCTTTTGTTTAATTTTGTATAAAAGATTACATACAAAATTATGTTGGTACATTTATATGATCATTAATGATTTTAAAGTTGAAATAAGATGTCAAAAATTTTAAATATTCAAATTGCAGTGTTCATTTGGTTCAATGTACATGATACCTAGTTGGCACGTGCATGAAAATTAAATAAGAAATGTGGCCCGCCAGCCAAAATAATTGCCAACCCCTGATCCAGATACTAAAGGTCAACCCTTTCAGTTTCTCCCCTGGTCATACAGTCACAGAACGGGCAGTCCTATACTCAGGTGACACACTCGAACACCAACTCAGATACAGGGTATCATAATAACCAACAAGAAAACTCCCCTGTCGGAATTGAGCAAGGGAATCGAACAGATAGATCGTACTTTATTGATCCCAGGGTTCGGAGATTTAAACGCAGCAGAAACACAACAGGGAACATACTGTGCATGTACAGGACTGACTCAGAAAATTAGAATATTGTGATAAAGTTCTTTATCTTCTGTAATGCAATTACAAAAACAGAAATGTCATACATTCTGTATTCATTACAAATCAAGTGAAATATTGCAAGCCTTTTATTATTTCAATATTGCTGATTATGGCTTATATTTTAAGAAAACTCAAAAATCCTGTCTCAAAATATTAGAATATCATGAAAAAGTAATTTTTGTTTTTTTAATTGCATTAAAGAAGAATATTCTAATTTTCTGCAACAGTCCTGTATGTAAAATGTGAGTTGTTTACAGGAACAATGGATACTAATAATTAAAATTATAATTCAGGTTCATATCCAATTAAGGATGGAAAAGGAAATGTTTTTATGTATATGTATCCTGCGTTCAAGCAGGATGGAAGGGAAGAAACGCAGTCAAGCAGGATTTAAGCAAGTGTCGTGCGATAAAAGAGTGTCGGACAGGATAAAAGGAAAGGTGCACAAGATAAGATAAGATAAACTTTATTGATCAAATGGAGAAGAATGACAGAAAATGTAACAAGCGGGAGCATGCTCAATGCTGACAGATAGACCTATTGCTTCAGCGCTCCGATGAGTGATTTGTCTTTCACAGTGCGGGACTGGAATGAAAGAGATTTAACATGCTAATCTGGACGTGGAGCGTGTATTGTACTGGAAGGAGTGCCGCTTGATCACCTCACACGCATAAGACAGGCAGACCGCAGGCAGAAATAGTGGATTTAATCTCTTTGCCTTTCAAATGTACAAAGTCGGCTCTGCTACACATGTGAATTCTACATCAAATGGGATTCTTGATGTGGTATTTTTATGCTTGACGTGCTACAGGACTTCTATGGCAGAAGACACTTGTCACTGCCACCCTACGACTTAATATATTGAACATGTGGATGAACAAGACCTCCTATGTCACAGCCGTAAAGCTATAGACAAGTGGTCCCCAAACTACGGCCCGGGGGCCGGATGCGGCCCGCCTCCATATTTTTCCCGGTCCCTGAAAAATACCAGAGATGCATTATGATTTTGTTTTTAATTCTGGCCATGTAACCGTTACTTGTACATGGATAGAACGTAAAATTCTATTCCACCCTTCTGTAGTCTGTGCCTTATCTGAAACCCCTCCCTCAAAAAAAAATTCCTGGACACAGCCCTGTCAAATAACACGGAATAATGGCGAAAAGATTAGGTTAGAGAAAAATAGATTCAGAATGCAGTTATTTAACCTGCAGTGGACGAATGATTATTTTGTGTTCAATTCAAAGAAAAGGCTGTTAGTCTCATCTGTCAAGATAAGATAAGATAAGAACAACTTTATTTATCCTGAAAGAAACTGTTGTGCCAGAGTTTCAAGCAAAAACATAACAATAATATATAATAGTAGGAAGGAGGGAGAATAAGAAATACAATAACATATAAATTGTCATGGTTAAGGCTATCAAGTCATCTCATCAAGAGATGAGACAAAGACATTATTCATTAATAATGTTATTTATTTTACGATTTTTTTTTTTTCCTGTCAAGGTCCCAGAAAGGGTTAATTTTTGGTTATGTGTGACTTTCTGGAAAAACAATAAATGTTTACGTTTAGACACCTCTGCGATCCTCGCACTCTTTGTTACAAACTGTCCCGGCCCCCAGTCAGAGAAGGGAAAAGTTATTTGGGCCTCGCAGGAAAAAGTTTGGGGACCCCTGTTGTAGACTATCTTAGAATTCCACTTTTTTTGACAAGCCTGTGAATCTTTATGCTCTTTCTTTAGCGCATAGTGATTATTTAGTGAGTATGTGCTTGGAGACGACATACCAGGACCAGCCATTCGAGGCTATGATTGTCCAGTGTGTCGATTTTTGGGAGACAAGAAACCATGCATCATCCTTTGCAATCCTAAATCGAAAAGCACGGTAGGGAAATCGGGTTGAACTTTCATTGAAAAGCTGGCTTTACCACTGCTTGCCGAAGGAGGCCAGTGAGAGAAAACAGGTGGCTTTTGCCTTTTACACCTCTGCAATCCTTACGCTCTCGTTCATAGACAGGATGATATATCGCCATAGATGTGCTGGTTCCCTCTCAAATTGTGCACTTAGAGTTGTCACCTTCAGTTTGTGACTTTGTGAATTATTTGACAAGGAGGCTGAGGTCTGCTTTGAAAAGGTGTCCGTAATATGCAGAAACTCATCTACCATGATCAAGTGTGTTTTATTGGAATCGGCCCAATAGAGTCCCGAACGTGTTGTACCCTTGACTATAATGAACAGGGGCAGGTGGTGCATTACAACAGACTGAAACCCAATGCCCTGAGACATTTTCTGGCTCTCGAAGTAAAAACTCCGCTCCATTCTACCTCACTGCAGAAAGAGGGGTTGCCTCCAGGAGACTAAAGTGACCAGACGTCGTTGAGCCAAAACAGACTCTGCCCGAAGGTCCGGGGAGACGGTCTGATCATTTCCATGAGTTTGTCATTTTAGTTGAGTTGTGTAAGGTTGGAACAAGTATCATTTAAAAAATAAACTGACAAATACAGTGAGAAAAATGCAATCTGTCCCGGATCTGTTTCTCTACGTCCTGTTAAAATGTGAGCATCACGATCAAGGAATCAAACCTGGAACTTTCCTGCTGTGAAGGACAGTGTTCTGCGCCATGACACAAACCACCCGCATTTCAGGTCTAGTTACATTAATGTTCATTTTTGCTTTTTCAGTTTACATGTTTTCTCTTGTTTATTTTGTATCTGCGGTTGGCACTCTGAGTGCTTGCCTCTGGTTTGACAAAATACATATCAACTTAATTTCCTGCCTGCCTGTGCTGATTCACTTCGGTGCACTATTTTACAACCCTGCAAGGAAATAAGGTTTATGACTCCTCTCATGTAAGGCATGGGTTGTTCCCTTTTTTTTTTTTTTTTAATTTCTTCCTTTAAACCACACAGTTTATCATATTAATACTTTTTATCATACTTGAGTGAATCCACTTTGTTACAATACTGCGAGTGACCTCAAAAACACATGGCACCAACCAATATGCAGCCAGACACATTTGCCAGCTGGGCAAAGATGAAGAGAGGAGACGGGGAAATTATATGAATCAACAGTGAAAGACTCTCCACTGTAAATACAATTAATAAATGATTGAATAAAGAAATTCAAAATACTGTACATTTTTCCATCAGCTAGAAACCCAGGCACTATGACAACAATATTTGAGTTTTTTTCTCAATCAATTGTCAGAATCAATTCTAAATACATGCTATTATTATTATTATTATTATTATTATTATTATTATTATTATTATTATTATCGTTACTGTTGTTGTCATATTGTGTACCTGAATAGTATCGTAACTCTGTCATGCCCATCAGTATTATGCCTCAAAAACTTTTATAAGTTCTTCAAACTTTTAACACAAATTTGCTTTGTCAGTTCTCATCACATTATAAACTGAAGCTAAAAAAGGAAGGATCATTTTTTATTTGTTTTTATTACATCTCTTGATTCACATCAGTCTTATGTAAAGAGCAACTAGCATTGATGTGTTTTGGACCTACTAAATTTTATTAAGATTTTAAGGTGGTGCTTAAAGTCTAGCCTCTTTGAGTTTTATGTTTATTTTATTTGCCCTTGCAGCCAACATGCATGCAAATGAATAGTTCGAAAACCGTTATCCCTTTGGATGGAGTGTCTTCAGAGCTGGGATTATAATCCCTTAATATTTCTGTTTGTTTAAAACAAGATGTTCTATTATGTCCGTGTGCTATGGTCAATCATCTGTGCATGTCATTTGTTACATTATATTAATTGCCCAAATAATACTTGACACCCTTTCTTTTATGCATTGCTTTTTTTTTTTTTCTAACTATCCCCTTCAGAAAATGAATCTTGGTTGCCAGGAAACATGTCCACTTTTGTTCCAAACGGATACAGAAATCAACAAAGCAAACCATTAAGTGGCCTCACTGTCAGTTTTGTTTCAGACCTGCATCTGTTCGTATCATTATGCAGCAACGGATGAAAACAACAGACTTCCATTTTTCATCACTCTTTTTAAAAAGGGCCCCTGCAGTAATTACTCTTGTGGCCTGCCTTACCAGGAGCTTCCAAAGAACTGGTATCACTTTCCATGTGAGGCAGAGGCTGTGATTAGAATTATATTGAACATGGTTATGCAATAACACTGAAGAAATCAGTTTGTCACGTCATATTAGCTCGAAGCTGTGCGAGTGTGTGCAGTTGAATAGTTTGGAAAAGAACATCCTCTTCCAGAAATGGATTTAGTTTTTTAACATTGTAAAGTTCATGTAAACTCTATATGAAAGAACTCATATAGAATTTACTTAATTATTAAATACTTGAGCGGCCTATCTGTCTTTTTCTCATCTTGCTTATGTAAATAGCCATTACGTTGTAGTTGGAAATACAAAATACACATTGAAACGGTTTTTGTATAGGTCCTGCCAGAAAAACAAGAATTCGGCATGTTGGGTCAAACTTCATCACTTGAAAATATCTTAATGCAAACACATGGGCATACAACAAGTTTATCAGAAAATCTCCGAAGCTTACAGGTGGCGTTTCAGATGGAAGAGAAGCTGTAATGTAATGTGTTGCAATGCGGAGACGCCGGACAAGCAGAGGCAGAGTTGACAGAGTTGAAATGCTGACATGTTGATACCAAAATGGGTGTGTGATTAAATGATGATTTGGAAAGTGACGCATGTGACGCATATTGGCAGAAATTTCTGTTGACTATCTGAAGAGAGTAAACTCCATTTTACCCTTTTGAGCAGGATTGCTCAATATGATCGCAATTAATTGTCATGGTGGATTGCATGCCAATAGAGATACTGGGCAGCCAATCTGAGATCTTGTCTTTTTTTTGACACACAAGCCACCACGCATGCGCAGTAAACCGCGTGCAAGCAACAGCAAGTTCCAGAGAGTCTGAATATACAGGAATCTAATCAGCAAGTTAGCCTTTCCAATGATTTATTCTGAAGAAAGGGAAAAATATGAGTGAGGGAGCCGAAACACATAAGAAAATGAAAAGTATTACCTCCATGTACAAAGGAAGGAAGACTTTTATTGCCACACAATGTCACAGTCAAGGTGCATTTACTTAAACTGTCAATCAACCATTGCTCTGACGAAGAAGGGAAATGTGAAGCGGCACTTTAGGACCATTCATAAAAGCTAAGCTGAGTGGTAGAAAGGAACTGAAATCACAGCTGTCTGGACAGCAGTCATTTTTCCCGGGGCTCATTTAAAAAAGCTGAGACCAGCTACTGTTCGGAGTATGTCACTCTGGCTGACTCCATGCAGTGCAACTCATCAGTGTAAGATAAAGACCAAAAATCTACTCTGTTGTAATGTGCCATGAAGCTTCACGCAGTTATGCAAGGTGCACAAAACATATATTGTGTCACGAAAACTCAGTAGATATATAAATACATAGATATTCAGCTTTTTACATGCTTATAGGAGGGGTGAACTCATGAGGCAAAAAATTGTAGGCACCACTACACTAATACACAACAACATAAGCTAAGGTATTTTAGTAGGACATTTCCTTTTTTCCACCTCTCAAATAAAAAATTTCTAAGATTCAAATTCATTAAGTAACAGAAGTAACAGAAGTAATAACAGAATCAAGCGGACAAAACTGCAATGTAAGGTTCATGCTTAAATTACTTTTACTAACAATTTCATTCATTTGGAAGTGACGCCCCATAAACTGAAAAAAAAGACAAAAACAAAAAAAAAAACAGAATTGATCATATTTCTTTAAAAAAAAAAAAAACAACAAACAAACATGAAAGAGAAAAAATGCATCCATCAACCCTGAAGATGGTATCTGTTGGACTCCCTCTAGCTGACAGGCAAGCTGACATGGTGCTGTCCTCTGCAGAGGAACAAGCTGCAACCCTGGTGTCCGTGGAGAGATGAGTGTTTGATGATCAAAAGAAGAAGCTGCATGAAACAGCCTTTGAAATGTACACCCCTATGTTTTTGCCCAAGTTATCCGCGCCCAAGAGAGGAGTCAGATAATGAAGGCTACGTACACTAATGGCCGCACTGCTACTTTGCGTGTCCCATCCACCGAGGCGTTTCATGGTAAGGTCATATTCCGACACCTCAAAGTTGTGGAAGCGACAGCTGCGGTGGCGCTGTGGTTGAATCTCCACCCAGAGAAGTTTTTATTACCGACATCTTTCTTATGGGCACGGCTCTAAGTTCAGCACTGGGGAAGACGTAAAGATATTTTACTGTACGGAGAAATCGGGTGTCACGAGATGAACTGTGTCTAAAAATAAACGAGGACACAGAGAGGTTTGTGTCCAAAACGTTCAAGTGGGAAGCATGAGGGGAGGAATCAGATCATGATCAGAATCAGATAAACTCCACAGCAATGTGCATTTAATGATTGTCCTTTAAATACAGTTATGTATCCAGGGATACATTTACACATCTTATTATTGTATTATTTTGGTGCACGGGTGGACCTACCGGTGGGCCGATGGCAGTTGTGATTTTCTCCGCTGCCCCTTATGATGTGTGCAGGATATGTGGTATACGTAACTACCGATCTCATACATGCCATTCAAAAGTGCGTGAGCAAATGGAGAATAGAACTTTTTAAAATAAGAAAAAAAAATAGTTTTAATAAATAAAGCATTTATGGTGAAAATTCACCACAATAATGCTTGCAAACTGTCATTAAAATAACAAGAGTTTATGTCCACTGGTTGCGATACAAGTCTGAATTTAAAGGAGTTTGGTCTATGTGTCCATTGGTACTTTATTTCCCATAAAACCACTCACATAAACATCAATGTATTCATGTATTCATCACAGGGACAACTTGTTTACCGTTCAAATTCCAACTTTCTCTGTTTTCTAAGCTCTTCTAACACAAATGTCTAATTCTTAATGCTCAAAATACCATAAGAAAGGGGGTCTGGTTTGACCCCCTAGTTCCCCCAGTGACGGCCTTGGAGGTTTTCTAAGCTCAAAATGCCCATTGCTTCTGACCAGCAGGTCAGCATCTTGAAGACTTTGCCAGCGGTGTATGAATATGCAAGCCAGTTGAATCTACAGTGAAGCGCTCTGGTTATGAAAACTGCATGATCCATACACAGTAGAAAAAAAACGAAATAGACTTGTTCAGCCTTTCATTGACATTATCGATGCACTTCAAGTGATTGTTATACCTGACAGACTTGCAACGCGTGTTTGTGTTACAACATTGGATAGGTGTGTGTTGTTGTTTAATAAACAATGAGTTGGGGAAACGCTGATATGATATTCTCTCTGTCGGCAAATGTAAATGATTTATATCCCATCTTTCATAAACAATCCAAAAAGAACAGTCCGTCTCACTCTGTCAAAACTGCTGTCATCACAGCAAATCCGCAAAAACCTCAGCGTGTCTGCACTTCCTCCTATCCACATAACATTCTGTACTCTAAACCTGTCACACACTTGCTGGGTCTGATGCAATCTGCTGAAATCAACCCGGTACATTTCACCTAAGGATACCCAGTAGGTCAGGAGAAAACAGTTGCACATGGTAACTAGGAGGAGCAGCCATAGATCAGAGGAACTAGGTGTGAATAAAATATTGATATCTGGGCTGGGAAGTACTGCATAGTTCTGCTCCAGGGAGACACATAAAAGTTTAAAGATATTAAGGAATCACTTCATCTTCGGATTGCTTATCTACTAAGAGATGCTTTAGCAGTTATATTTCCTGGCCTGTAGACACAACAAAGAACCAGATAACTAGTGTTACAGAAAGAAAATGCATGAACAATGTTGAAATAGTTTGAAAAAAAAAAAAAAAAAACACAGCTATGATCTCAACATTACTTGTTAAATGCATCCTTACACCTGTTTTTAATATATATATTTTTCTAATTTTGCCTCTTTGCTAAGTCCTGCACAAGAACCTTTTGTAAATAATGCTATTCTATGAATTTCTGTTTATAACCCAATCCAGGGTTGAGTCTATACCTGACCTGGGCGTTTTACGGCCCGCGGGCCACATCCGGCCCGTTTTGCTTTTTGATTCGGCTCGCCAAACTATTTTCTTTGAATATTTTGATAAGTATTTTCAATCAATATTGAATTTAGAAACTCCTTATATTTTCCTCTTGTTTCATTTTGTACGGATGATTCCATACAGAATAATGTCAGTATATTTTTATGATCATTAATGATTTAAAAGCTGAAATAACATACCTCAAAATTTAAATATTCAAATTGCAATTTTCATTTTGTTCAATTTACACGATACCTGGTTGGCCCGCACATAAAAATGAAATACCAGATGTGGCCCACCAGCATAAATAATTGCCCACCCCAGGTCTATACACATCAATTATCGCCACTGATGATGCCAATCTTGTAAAGTCATCCTTATGATGATCTCATATCCACAACCGCAAGGCAATCTCTCAGTATCTCAACATCCCTGTATAATTAGAGGCATCTTAAAGACAGACATTTCTCCAAACTGTTGAGACAAAGACACGAGAGAATATTTGCGACCACAGCATAATCTGCCTGCCTTTTGAGGCCAGTCGAGGCGTTCCCAACTGGCGGCCAAAATGTGGTCTGTACGTTATTTGTTGTCTAAAACAAATATTATTGAATATTATATGACTCCGGTTCTCCTGTTATATTCCTAGTGTGTCCAGGAGCTTCTTTGGCAAACCAGGCAAATTTATCAGGATTAGAATAACCCAGAGGTGAGAATCCCAATAACAGTGCAGTACATGAGGGTTGCACGGTTTGTGAAAGTAACATAAACAGCACAACGGAGGCTTTTTTTAAAGAAATGAATAAATGTTTTGGTTTGTTTAGTGGCGTGATCACAGAGCATCACAGTTTTCAATTTTTTTATTTTTTTTTTTGATTTTTATGGCCTAACATGATCCCGCTTGTGGTTTTAAAGATAGCGATCATCACCTGTGAGGTGGCTGGAAAAAAAAAATGACGAAAGAATCCTCATTTTCACAGTTATAGTGCCTGCAGGGTCAAAACATCATTTTCATGGGGTTGCGTGATGTGGAAGGAATCAATTGTTTTTGTTTGTTTTTTTTTTCATAAAACTGTCTCCAAGCTGCATTTACTCACCGTCTGTGAGTAAATGACAACTTCCAAACAGCAAATCTGCACCGCAAGAGGGGACTTTGCAAGTTGAAATGGTCAAAGGGCTTCAGCAGAAGGGTCACATCAGAATGCATTTCCTCAACTCACAAGGTTTTCAAAGGAAGGGGTTAAAATTTTCGATGTATCTTTAAAATATTAGGAACTATATCAATAATAGGTTAATAGGTTGACAAATTTAAATGGAAAACATCTCCCAAACTATCCAGAACGTTCTCTCTTGGCAAAAAAAATGCAATTCTTTTCTCTGCTTTGCAAACTTTCACAACTATTCACTGGCAAAACATGGAGAGCAGCCACAGCGCTCTGTTTTTTCTCAGTGTACCTACATTTCCAACTGCAACAGTGTGGCCTCAGGAAAGGTTCTGCTAAATGCCAAAGTTACATAAGTCACACGCATTCGCGCACACACACACACACACACACACACACACACACACACACACACACTGTTTTCAATAATCTGACACATGCATACCAAAAAGGATCAAGCAGGAGCAGGTTCACATCCGCCAGTTGTTTGCAAAGAGATGAATTAACAGGAACAAGCATGCATTTTCTATCATATTCAATTCCAAAAGCAGCATTTTGTTGACATAAGGCAACTTGTCTTACCTCATGGTTTCATGGCTAATAGAATTATTACCTCAGATTAGCATCTTGGCCTGCAGCAATCCCTATCAATTTGAAACACAGCACTGCCAGCCTCGTTCTATTTTGGTTTGATTTGTTTAATTTCTTATTAACAGTCCTCAATGTGTAAAAATACATTATCCACCAAGCTTAAATTACATCATGAAAAACCAACGAGAGACCGCAACGTTCCTCATCCTAAACGCGCGCGCTTTACAGACAATTCAAGTGAGGTAAGATTCTTGCTGCAGATCAAAAAAATCAAAAATATCCAATACAGAAGCTTAGTACTGTAATTTCCGTTTATACTCTTTTCAGTTTATCCCCTCATTTTTTTTTATTTTTTAAATGTCATTTTCCTAATCCAAATGTTATCTGGCTTAGGTGCAGCCTGTTTCGTGGACTGATTTTGTATCTATTATTCATGAACTCTCCCAAAAAGACAAAATATTCACTTTTGGCTCCTGCTGAGCCTTGTACATCATCGGTTAACAGTCTTCTTACAATGAAAAGCAAAGATAGTTTTAATTCAATACACCTCTGAATGATCTGACTGTGATTTTACATCATCTCAGCTGCACATTTAGTGACTTAGCATATTAATGTGGACTTGAGGTATTAATATTAAACATGGAAACAGAAGATGTGGTACAGAGAGTAGTTTGATGCTCGTCATCTACTGACCTGGCTTGCTCTTTATCACCTGCCCTCGTGTGTTGGATTGTGATGAAAAGCTCATTCTCCGATCCTACCTGTCTTTTATAATCCCAGCCTCTTTTTTTTTTTACATCTGGATCAGGTTGTCTTTTATTAAATCTTCCAACGCTTCTCATTTGTGTTTTACCTCTGTGTTCAATCAGTGTCTGACGGTCTTAAGACGCCTGTCGACGTGCTTAGTCTTTATTTTGTGGACTGACCTGAACATTTCCTGTTGCAGGAGTCCAACATTTGAATCCTGCCCAGTTAAAAACTTGGTAAAATCACGAAGAATAATTTATATGGTCCAATTAAAAAAAAAAAAGCTTTGCATCTTTGATGTACTGCTTTGCCTGCTCAAAATAATTGAAGATTTTTGAGCAAGGTGCCCTCACTTATGCCACGAAGAGCCCTTCTCTGAGTGACCCAATGCTGCAGCACGTGTCAGCTAGCCCAGAAATCTTTTTCTTTTTTTCCAGCATTTCTATTGATCTATTCACTTCCCGCTGTGCCCACAAATGTGTCCAAGGGAACCCTGCTGTGCACGGGGACAACGTCCCTTGAGAGGAGAACAGTGCGGAGCACATGCACAGAAATACTATGTTCTTTTAATGTAAATCTGCTGTGAAAAGTAGCTGTGAGTTGTAAAGATGGAGACAAAAAAAAGGTTTGGTAATTGGAAGTTCATTCTGTCAGGATGTATAATTGATTTCCTTGTTTTGGTAATAAGCATTCAAAACTCCAGGTTCGCTTCTCCAGGTCCTTCCTTTTCATTTTATAATTCATACCTATCAGAAATTCTTATCGCATGATGTAGATAGTGCGAGTCTTCAGATATACTCCAACCCCTTGTAAATTCTAGACAAGGAATAAAAAATGTATTACATCTAAAACCACAGTGGTGCAATTAAAGTAAACTTTAAAAATAAAAACACGTTCAAACAGAAAGACTGTGCCAGTAGGTTTTATCTACGAAACAAGAAAACATGATTAAAAATATCCTGCAGTGGATCTCTTGTAGTGTCCCTGTTGCTATTCTGGCCTGGGATCGGAGCAGCTCATTACTCAAACAGCCAGAATACCCGGACATAAGACGCTGCTTCCATTCTCTAAGTACCGCAGGAGAAAATCATTCATGAGTCCTATACATAGACACAGCTGGTCCACTTTTCTCTGGCCAAGTGGGTGTTTTATTCAGTTCACCCTTCTTACCATATCCCAATTTGCCAGAAAGCACCTTCCCTGTTGCTTTGTCATTCATCTTCTATATCGCTTACTGAACACAGAGTTGCCATGGAGGTGGCGTGAAAACTCATCGAGCCAAAGGTGGGGTTTGCTCTGGACTCGCTACCTGGTAATCACAAGGTCACATATATAGAGATAACGTGTACCGGTACAATCAACGGTCTCATTCGTAAAGGAGACGACGTATGGACGATTTAGAGTCCCCGGTGGATCTCCCGTGAAAGGGAACCGGAGAACCCGCTGGAAACCCGCGCGGACACAGGGAGTGAATATGAACGCCTCACTTAGGGACCCCGGTCTGAATCGAAACCAGGAACCTCCTTGCTGTGAGGTGGGAGTGCTAACCGGTGCGCCAGCGTGCCGCCTCTTTGTTCGTCATTCAAGTGATATTTTGAATGAGAGAAAGGTGAAGCAGGAAAAGGGCAACATGCCCCTTGGAAAGGAAAACACATGCTGGCACAACGTCCTTGGTGGGGACGCTGTGATAACATCAAGGAGGTAAAAGGACTGAACGTGATATCGGGCAATTTGTGAAAATTAGAAATTCATCAATTTCTTAATGTTTTAAATAGAATGCGTGCTCATGAAAGTTTCAACTGCGGTTTCATTCAGCTGAATGAATGCGAGACTGGAAAAGTTGATTGACCTCGCTAAAATTAAAGTAATCGTGTCCAAGAGCATACAGAAAGTGAAAAGATGCTACTGTACAAGACGGGACTGAGCCGATCTCAGCAGCAGTGTGAAAGACAGAGTTGGGAAATTTTGATTGAAAAACAAAACAAAAGACTGTTAATGACAGCTAATATAATCATAATAGCTTGGCCAAAGACTGAGTGAGAGGGACCCAAGGGTGTGCAGGGAGAACAACAACAGCCAGAGGAAACATCTGCACAGAGGGTCACGGCACAGAGTGGAATTTCCGTACATGCAAGATGACTCAAAAAATCTCACAGTAAATATCTCATTAATCTACACAGCATGTTATATAATGTAAGGTGCTATAAATTCATAAACTATAAAAAGAAGTGTTTTTATAGTCATTGTTTAGTTGCTGCAAACAAGTAGGTCCTAATTTTTACTAAATTTAAACATCCTCACAAAATAGGACATGCAGCAAGACATATCTGTGTACCCATTTTGAAAAATACAATTAAAACTAACACAGGAATCTAGTCTATATACAAATTTAAAGGAGGGAAATGGGTTTATGCTCAGTCACACTCTCGAAACAGATCCTGTCTGGAAATAATTTTACGTACGATTGCAGCTTAACATTAGGGATCTTATTTCTGGGGTCTGTACTTCTGTGATTTGGGGTCATTAATCCCCTGGTCAATTCCTCGGAGGCACAGAGGTTTCGGGGGGGAGGAGGGGGTCCAAACAAGAAATGATTGCAAACAAGTGGTGGACCCTCCAGCGGCCTTGTTCAGGGCATCTTTTGTAGAAACAGATTTCCAGAACTGTTCCCAGGAGCTCCTACGTACATGTTAGCAACGTAAGATCCTGGTAAAGGCATCACCGGCCCCTGGAAACTGCTTGTAAGTACAGGAAGCCTTGAAGGGCAGCCGCTTTGGTCGGTAGTAGGGTACGGGAAAGCTTTATACGGGATGTGAACAAGTACATTCAGGGTGGCCTCGAGAAAAATGGACAAACTTAGGAGTTTGGAAAGGGGTGCAGGGCTGGATCTCGGCCGTGGACCTTGACTGGGGATGTCTGCAGATGGTGGAAAGAGCATTTCTAATCATTCCTTCCCCCTGCAGAATGTCCATAACGGAGGAGACAAGAGATGGAAGACTGTCACGATGTAGCTTTCGTATCTGTGCCGAAGGTTACCATTTAAGAAACTCCTTGGTGGCATAGAACTAGCAGAAGATGAGATTTGTCTGGAGATGCTGAGGGCACCTCACATTGTTTAACTGGTTTTTTTTTACATGCATTTTCAACATAGCATGATGGTGAGCTAGAATACTTTTATGACTACTGCATTTTTTTAAAGCAAGTGAGCGGAGAACAACAGCAGAAACAGCAGAAAGATCACGGTGCGTCCAAAGTAAGCTGGGGAAGCTCAGGAGTGGAAGATATCATCAAGTTTGTCTTGTCACATCACAACCTCCTGCTAGATATGTGCTGGTTTGCCAGTGTGAAGCAAATGAGAAGAGATTTGCAACTTCAAGAAAATGAGTCAAAATGCAGCCCAGATGAATTCCAAATTGGTCATATACCGATTTTCCCCAATTATTCTGCAATTACTTATGAAAATACAAGTAGAAATCTTTTTGCACGCACCTCAAAGGTATGTTTAATCAAATGCATTTTCTAAAAATTATTGGTTATACTGTGTATGCCGTATAATAAAGTGTGAAGTAAAAAACTGCAACTGATTTTGTACAAAGGAAGATTTTTATGAGCTTTTTCTGCAATTTTCCTTCAACTCTTCAATGTTAACCTCTAATGTGGTATGTGACCACTGATGCAGGCACATGTCCCGGGTCTCAGCCAGACACCAGGCATCAGCAGACAGGTCATGGTTGGGCCGGCTAATGCATCTGCAGAATTAGGCCCAGGCTGCCCCACTTCTATTTTTCATATTTTAAGTATAGCCAGCCCAAGTAGACAGCGGGATAACACACAACACTTAAACTGTGAGGTGTTGCTATTATTTTTTTAGCTTTTTTAATGTGATTTAGGGTTGACACGTCAAAACTCCAGGGAAATAGTTCAGTATCTTTTAACAAGAATGACAATTAGCAACAAAGTACTAAAATGGACAGTTCGTTTAAACTATTTCCCAGACATTATCCACCAAATTGTGGTAATTCTAGATGGGGGATGAAAAAAATCGGTGGTGAGATTTTCATGAAATATCTGTTTTTCTGGATTTGTATGATGAATGTAGAACTGACTGTATCAGCTCATGGTCAAGCTAATTTGCAATACTTTAAAATGTGTATTCTTGGAATTAGAAACAATCAAAGCTACAAAATAGACAGAAATAAAAGTGTACTATAAGAAAAAATAGTAGATGTTGTTTCAGAAGGCAGGATAGTTTTCTCACATCACCTTCAGAGTGAGATATGTGTAGGCGGCGGTTAATAGCCTTTTTCTCCATTTTTTTCAATGAAGCATCAACCTCAAAAGATTATATTTGTCTGAATAACTCACAAAGGAATCTAATGAAAGTGTGGCTGTGTGTTTAATCCTCCGTCCCGACTGCCTGTGTCCTACATACCTTCCCTATTCAGAGCATAAACATCACACGTGAGTTCAGTGTCACACCTACACCCTCTGCAGTCCTCAGTTGCAGTGTGGAAAAAAAAAAAAAACAGTTTGATGATTGGAAACCCCTTTGACCCTCCCTTGTGCATCAGTTTTTATTGTGTCTACAAAATCAGGTCGAGCTTGAAGGTACAAGGGAAGCAGGCCAGTAAAATCATTGACGAACATCGAATGAAAAAGCTTGACGGAAATCAACGTGAATAATGACGTTATCTTGATATCAAAACAAAATCTACTGATCATTCAGTAACAGGTATTTTAATGTTGACATAAAGCTGAATGATAATCAATAGCCGGGGATAGTCTGTGCACACAAAGCCGGGTTGCCTGAGCGAGGGGGTCTGATATTGAAAGACCCAAACAACCGATGATGTGTCAAGGTTGGACCAGAAGGCGTATATTAAACCAACTGATAATTTGCAACGAAACACCCAAATAGGGCTTAAACTGATTTATTATTTTCATATTCCTAATATAGTGCCTACAGTAACCGTGCTAAACTGGCTTACTTAAAATTATTAGATACGACATCAACTGCAGTGATTAGTCAATATGTGTATCAACACGTTGCATTTAATATTGTGGATGTAGTGCAGCTGTTGTTGTGCTTTGTAGCTACTACGGCTTTCCATGGGGATTATCATCTCCTCCCCATAGTAACTGTGCTGTTATATTTCCAAGAAATATCAGATTGCGCTGGTTCACTTGAAAAGTAAAACCAATCAAGAAGATCTGAAACCCTCTTGAAGTGTTTGCGAACAGGACGACCAACGTGTCCATTTTTTCTTGACCTTGCCCTCCCGGCAAATCGAAGCAATAATTCCAGGGAGTTATAATTTCCTGCTGTCAGGTTATAAAGGTCAGTATGACAATGATATTTGAAAATCAATACCTGTAGTGCTCTATACCGATAAGGCTGATACAATTTGACGGATGTTCTTGGAAGCTCAGTTTAAATCATTTTTAGCGATTAATCAATTTGATCATCTTTGTTGGAAAAACACAGCGCAAAAAAAACTTAAATTCTGGAAAAAAAATGAACAAAATTAGGATGAGCAGTTATCCAGAAACATTTCTCTGAAAGACAGAGTCATGCTGGGGGAGTATTAGACTCCATGTGACATTTAGGGAGTCTAGCATTACAAAAAGCAGTATAGTGGTTATCTGGGAAATAAAGGACATAGAAGACAGATACAGATATCTCTAAATTGAAGCTTTGAGCTCCCACAACTATATTCAAAAAATTATGACACATATTTTGTAGCTTGATGTGTCACCATTACAGTGTCTGTGATTTTTGTTAGAAAATAAATTTCCTCTGGAAAGTCGATGGGCATTTAGTCTGTGCAGTGAAATAAAAGAGCATGAAAAATAAACAAGGCAGCCGCTATAAAATATCTGGACAGATAGGTTAAATGAGTCTGAAATATTTGTCCTTTGAGATGAGAATTAGTAACAAGTACACATACAGAAATGAAAGTATCTCAGAATTTTAGTCTTTATTTACACCTATAATTCATGACAATAGTAAGTCTCCTGCAGGTCACCCATTACCTCGAGCAACAAGGCCAGAGAGAGGAATAGCCAAAGGGCTAGTGCATAAATGATTTGGTAAGTACAAACGTGGGAACTGTTCTGTTCCTGGTGTCGGTTATCATCACGAGCATGATCGCCGACGGAATAAAATCAAGCTTCCATCTACATGCAGTAGATTATTCGCACATCCCAGATGTGTGAATGTGAGAGTGAATGGTTGTATGTCTCTATATGTGGCCCTGTGATCACCCGGCGACCGGTTCCAGGGTGAACCCTGCCTCTTGCCCAGTGACAGCTGAGATAGGCTGCAGCCCTCCTGCCATCCTGAGTGCAGGCTGAGTGGTATAGATGTTTACTTCAAACAATAATGATGCTCTCTACAGGAAAGGTCAGAGCAGACTGCACCTTTGCAGTTCAGGGGGCTCTCCTGAGGACCTTCTTTGACACCGGTGGCATCGGCCACTTTCTTTGGAGTCGTCCGCCGGAGCGGCAGGCCGTCGGCGGCTGACAGGAGGAGACCGGACAAACTGCTGAATAAGGCCAGCTCTGTCCTGCGGGGGCCCGTGGATCCAGTCCAGGTGGCGGGTGAGAGGAGGACGGTTGGAAAGCTATCGGCACTAATGGACGACGTCTCCCACCCCATGCAGAGCATCGTCACAACACTGAGCAACTCCTTCGGCTACAGACTCCTTCATGCCGAATGTGTGAAAGAGAGATTTCGCAGGTCCTTTCTGCAAGCTGCTGTTTGACAGTTTAATACCCAGCTCTGCTAAATAGTGATCATTTCATTCATTCTTTTGTTCACCATACATTCATTCACCCAAAGGTGTTGCTTCTGTAAGCATTGTTGTACGCTGCTAGTTGCCACTTTTTGCACATGTTGATAGTGATTATATATTGTTTATATTCGTTATCTTTTTTCATTCATCTGAATGATGCCCGTTATTATTATCTATCTCCACTGTACTATCCACTTTCTGCTGTGTGTGAAATTGAAAATTCCCTATCTGGAATTATTCTATTCTATTCTATTCTATTCTATTCTATTCTATTCTATTCTACTGAGAAAATTGATGAAAATTATTCTTTTTTTATGTAAAGCTTAGTAGAACTTGAATCCTCAAGCAGACAAGAACAGTATAAAGACATGCAACTCTAGTGTAATCTGTAAAAGCGGGTAATTACCACACAAAAAAAAAAAATGGAAAAATGAGAAAAATATGAAATTGCCATTTAACTGTTGAACAAATGTGGAAAACTTTCAAAATGATCATAAAATCACAGCGTTAGATCCTTATGAAGTTGAGTAAGTCCACAAGCAATTTCGCACTCCTTTCTGCTCCTCCCTTGTAGACTTGCTTTAGTCCTTTTTGTTTCCCTTGCACTGAAAAGCAGCATAATGCGGCATTATTACCATTTGTAACGTACCGGTACTGTTTTTTCCTATGCGATAGAAGACCGTCAGCCAGAATGAGAGGAAAGGTGTACAAGAGAGCGGTAAGACCAGCGATGCTGTATGGTTTAAAAACAGTGACAATTACGAAAAGACAGGAGGCAGAGCTAGAGGTTGCAGAGATGAAGATGTTGAGGTTCTCTTTGGCATGACGAGGATGGATAGGATCAGGAACAAGTCTATCAGAGGAACAGCACATGTTAGATGTTTTGGAGAGAAGGTCAGAGAAGCCAGACTGAGATGGTTGGGTCATGTACAGAAGAGGGATTGTGAATATATTGGTAGATGGATGTTGGAATTGGAGATCTAGAGGAAAACCAAGGTGAAGGTTTATGGACGAAGTGAGAGAGGATATGAATTTAGTTGGTGTGAGAGAGGAGGAGACAGAAAATAGGGTTAGATGGAGAAGTTTGATTCGCTGTGGCGACCCCTGAAAGGAAAAGCCGAAAGGAAAAGCTGAAGCAAAAGTTAGCACCAGCGGAGCGCCAAAGTTTGTACAATGCAAGATTGAAATATGTTATAAATCGCGATTTTAAAGAAATAACAACTCTTCATATTTTTTAAACAACACATTCTAATATGAGACAAATATTGAAACATATTCATGCCAATTAGTCCTCCCTGGCGGGGTTGCCTTTTACAACTAAACTGTTCTTATAGTCCTAGAGGCCTCAAGGTTCTGCCAGCATTACCCTCAAAATATCTGTTTCCAAAAGTCTTCCTTCCAGTCCTCCATCAACAAAATAAATTTTCAATGAGCACGGTGGAACCTTTGGGACCTTGAACAGTTTAAAACACATCCCTTTAATGTTAAACATTGTGCATCAATTTCAGAGCGAGCTAATGACACGGATGACACACAGCTACACTTACACCCGTCCTCTGATTCCCAGTCGAACAAACAGATTAACAGACCTTGCAAGGGAACTGCCAAACAGAAATATGACACTAAATCCTACTAGAAATAATCCACAGCTAACAGATCGATCTTTTAAAATTCTCTGTTATGTTATTTATTAACCCTCATATTATGTTAAGGGTCAATTTGACCCATTGGGTCAATGGGTGAAATGGGTCAAATTGACCCATCACATAATATGAGGGTTAAGGAAATTAGCTTACAGGTAAACAAAAACACTTTGGAGGTTAAAATCAAAAAAACGCTATTTGTAAAGACTCATGGAGTATTGGCTGGTCGACATTTTTGTTTGGCTAGACACATTTATTTGTAGATACATTTAATTCTGGGGCGGTGGGGGGGAGTAATTGACATATGATCTCACAAAAATAATAATCAAATATCAATTTTCCACTTGTGAAACAAGTGAAATATTTTCTATATGAAAAGGAGGATGCAGTTATTCCATAGGCAAGGTAGTCACTTAAATTGTGACGCAATGAGGGTCAGGGCTGCACTAAATAAGGCCTCCACCTCGGATCGATCAAGCAGTTCTAATCAGGCTTTCAATACCTTGACAATACACTCTAGCAACAGTGATCAGGGATTCCAGGAAGGGACAAGGTCACCTTGCTCATAAAAACGAAAAACAACCCTAAAGAGGCAGGTGCCACTTTCCCATTTGTGTAACGACTATCCTCTCAGGGATTCAGACCTTGTTCTTGGTTGAGGATTTCAAAACTTTCCGCTTCTGAAACTGAACTAGTGATCACTGTTTGGCATGTACCCTCACACTCCTAAGTACACACCAGTCTCAAATAGTCAATGCGATTGCCAACTATACTCATTGTGGTTCGACAAACACGATGTGTTTTACTGAACAATGTGTGTCCTCCATTGTAAAAACAATTTATCTTCCCTTTTGTGATGTTCGTGGTGTGGAATATTTAAATGGCACCCATTAATTAATTTCTCCATGTGAGTCATTAATAGCTTTACGTCCATCATCAAAATATATTAAACTCAGCGCAATAAATCAAATCATGTCATCAAGCATTTTGAAGCAACACCCTGCCGGAGAGCAATCGTCTCTGATGCAGCTGATGGCATTTTCGCAGGGCAAATGAACGTTGTGATAAAATGTAACTAAATGACGCATTTGCAAAGATATAGGTTGGAAATAAATGAAGCGGACAGCAGCCTCCTCGTCGCTCCATAACAATTCAGGTATGACAGATAGCCAGCAGATATTAAAAACAGGTTTTTCCATTGCTTTTATTGACAGTGTTAAAATATAAAAATATAACGCTTGTAAGACAAAGTTAGTAGGATTCTTTATCATAAATCAGACTAATTCAAATATGTCAAAATTATTAATTAGTAAAAATGCTAAGAGAAAAAAAATATCAAAAGCTCAGGAATGCCTATGATACAACCCACTACACTTGTCTGATAACTGTAATAAATTGTCACTTTTCAAAGTATAATTAACTATACCCAGTTTGTCTTGTGAAAACAAATTTGTTGGTTTTGAATGTTTATGATGAATGCAATTATCAATGGGCGTTTACGGGGTCCATTTTTTTTCCTACACCTATAGCATAATTATCTTTTTTACATACACCTTGGACTCACAAGACGTGGCATTAGCATACAAACGAGACAGATTGTTTCTGTTACAAGCATGATTTTATGGATAAAAATACTAGAAAACAGAGACAGCCATTAAAAATATTTCCAAACCGCCGTCTCGGTCTCCGAAGATAGCTCAATTATGCACTCGAAAACTCTCATTTGATGATGATTAACACTGGAATACAAACAAAGAGGATTATATTTTTGACACCATTCAAGTGCTCTTGACAGACATGAATGCATCCGGCAAGCTGGAAACTTGGGTCACGGACACACCCGCGGAAGTAAGATGACAAGTATCTATGGGCAAATGCTACAAAATCCATGATGAATATATATTTCAATATAAGACTTAACTGAAATAGAATTCATTCATTCATTATCTATATCATTTATCCTGCACGAACACTTGCAGGGCAGCTGGAGCCGGTCGAGAGACGAGGTTCAACCCTCGCCGGTCGCCAGTCGATCACAGGGCCGTGAATACAGATATATGACAAACACACTCTCTCATACAAATTTTTGCTGCGAGGTGGAAACACTAACCACCGCGCCACAATGCCGCCTCCTCAAGTAGTGTGGGGGGAAAAAAAAAGTAATTGACAAACCATGTCTAAATAGGACTTTAGACAAAAGTGGCACCATTGACTGCAATTAATTGACATACCCTAAGTGCATAGAGTGAGTTGACAGACAGGAATGGAAGATGAAAAGGAAAAAAAAAAAAAGGCTTTGCTTGGAAACCAACATGGGAAATCAAATCATGTGCACAAGGCAGATATTTGCCAGCAGCTATAGTTTTATGACCTGAACAAATAACATAATCTGATCACGCCCACCTACAGTAGTACATTTTTAGAGATGCTAGAAGTGGTAGAATAAAGAGGCACGACGGTTTTAACAGGTTCCGGAAATATTTTAAAGAACATTCTCTCGACCACGGGAACAAAAGTAATCAACTCTATTTGACTTGATGACTCAGACTCTGACTTCGGCCTCTCCGCTGCTCTGTGTGTGTGCAAACTCCTGTCAGTGTTGGACTATAATATATGATATAGACGTTAGGATTTCTTCACTAAAAAGTTTCCAAACTATAAAAATAAAAGGGAGAACTTGATGCATTTTCCCCTCATCTTTTCTGGTCAAACCTTCTGAGTCCAGAGTGCTAGTTTTAAAAGGTCAAACACTTCCAGAAGTAGTCATAAAAAATGATGGATTAGGCATCACATGTTCTTAATTGTAAGAAGCATGATAGTTATTCAAAAATAACTGACATGTACTGGCTTATTGAGATCATTATCGATGGCAGCCTTAAAGGTATCCAAAAAGGCAATTTCTAATGACAACCCATTTAGTTCCTCATTGGTTTACAGAGTTTCTAACTTTGACGAGAATCGTGGTATAAATGATGTGGTCTTCTTTTGCATTCATGACCGCGGCTCTTTCATCTCGCATCTGCCTACGAAGAACACCATATGAGTTATTAAATCTCTTGGCCTCTTGAGCCTGATAATAACATGAAAGCGAACTTGGCCTGCAGGCTAAGAATCTCTATCAGTTGAGGCCAGGCTATCTATCTTAACTACTTAGAGAGCAACAACCATAGGACAGACTTTATTAACATGGAAATTACTCAGGAGGATTGCAAAAGTATCCTGGTTTGGGGAAACGAGCTATTTGAATATGACCCACCTAGAAGCACAGTTCATTTCATTTAATGAAGATGTTTCACACACACACGCACACACACACACACACACACACACACACAAGTATTTGCAGTTGTACTTTATCTCTCCTCTGCACATCTCCTGTCTCTGTCCAAGATAGTGGTGGCCAGGGACATTGTGAAGCCAATCCCCTTTAAAGTGCCTATATGTGGAAACGGAGTACCGTTCTGTTTTTAGGTTTACTTCATTGTTGAGATTTTTACAATTTTCAGTGATTGTCCCAAAGTTCCCTCTTCTCTATTTTGTTTTCCTGCCCGTGCCACGTGTCCAAGTCCTGCTCAAAATGAGTGTCACTGATTATTTCAAGATATTAAACAGCAGTTTTCATTTCCTCGCTTGCTCAAAGTAACCGGGCCAAGCAGAACCCTAGACGTTAAAATGAAACAGATGAAGGTATTTGTCCTGATTTTCTGGTGACATACTTAAAGCAACAACTAATAACCCCATATTTGATTTGATTTATTTACATGGCTGTTGAAGGTGAGCCAGTCTGAGTATGTCCTTGGCAGAGCCACTGCGTATAAATAAAACATGATTTCACTAACAGTCCACTAGAAGCATTACATAAATAAAAAAGTTTTAAGATTAAGATTAAAACATCTAGGCCACAGGGACTATATATTAACTAAATATACTATTGACCTCTTCACTTGTTATAATAAACTGGCCAAACTTCAACAGATAGTGTTTTCTGCTTTAAGGCCACAGTGAAGTTTTCTTCGTGAGAAGCACGACAGCTGATGTGGTAAATGACACACATTCTGGCTGACCTGAATAATTAAGATAACTCTGAGAAAACTGTGACATCATGGGGGAGCAGCTCTATTGGCTCCTCACAAGATAAACAAGCCCTCACAACATGGCATTCTCTTTCAAAATTTCACACAAGTTCACTTCTCAGAACTGACCTCAGGGGTGAACATTTTTTCAACACAGCTTACTATAAATGGATATCCCAACTGATGTCATATCTTGACTGGGAACAATGCAACAGAGTGATTCAAAAAGCAATCTTGTGCATTTAAGCATGCTTTTTTTTTTAATATTGTAAAATGTTATCTCAAATGTATTCATTGCCACACTGCTTTCATTTTTTTTTTAGAATTTATTTGTGATGCATGAGTGGAGTGCTGGACTATGTCAAGGACAAGAGTGGTCTGTAAAAAAAAAATTAAAAAAAATCCAAGCCTATAATAGGACACACTGGTGTCATAGTTGTCAAGCATGTATTGGTGTCCTGAGAGCAATATTATATATTAATACCGCTTTCAGGATATATAAATAGGACATTTTCTTCAAGTGTTTTCAGTCTCTTAGGTGAGACAGATGCACATTGCATTCATACTTTTGGGATCATAGAACCATTCAAAGCTACAGCTGCGTTCATACAAGGAGCGAAAACAACTTCATCAGCATTCTTCTCCTTGTTTAGTTTTAAATGTCCAGTCATTTGCTTTCTGATTCATGATAACCAATATTCCAGTGATAGATGAGGACTAACCGCTGCTTCACACACGTGAGTGTGATTAAAAAGGCTATTAGATATCCATCTCGGTAACCTGAGATTACAATGTATTACAACTTCAGCCATAGCGCAATTCACAGACGGTGCTGGGTTTTGAGAAAGGACACAGTGGGTAAATTATCTCCTTGGCCTAATTTTTCCAACGATAGAGCCATCTCTCTAAGCCTGACCTTCTAAGCTGGGGACGGAATATTAGTCTTGGAGATGGCAATTAAAAAGCGTATGTATTTGACAAACAACTGGCACTTCTCAAAGCCAAAATTGATGTTTTTCATTCGAGATATATTGAGCGAAAATATTGCAGGCGATGATTGCGGCCTTATACACATATATCACATCTTTTTTTTCCTCCAGAAACCTCACCTGAGTTTACTGAATCTTCTTGCCACTATATGATATGTTTGGCATCTATGATGTGCATTGGCATTTCTTGTATAAATAATGCTTTTGGCAGCCAACACTCATCACCGTGTTTAGTAGCAACAAAATTAGCTCCTGCTATGAATGCATTCAGCATGTAACTAGATGATTCTGTATAATTTACTGTGGCTCCCAAATACCAATGCTGAGAAATACTTGACTCTCCCTGGAACAGAGGCAGGTCATGTAACACCACCACCTGATTTCAGTCCTATCATGGCTCTGTATTTTATATGTGGTTTATAGTTGGAAGAATTGCTGTGAAAAGAATGTAGACGGGATTCTGTCAATGAACATACAATTGTTTTCTGGAATGTACAATAATGTATTTTAGTACATGTTTTTTTTTTTTTTTAATATATAGTTTACGTTTGCATTTTTGGAGACACATTTTGAAACATAATGAAAGAGACATTGTGCACTAGATGACAAGCAGGAATGCTTGGCTGTAGTGTCAAGTTACATTATTATATAAGGGAACCACTGTGGGGCATTTAACACTTTCATGGCCCCCAGGGGTATGCAGAAAAAGCCACTGATGAATTTATCAACATAACATCTGCACTTTAATCCGTAGCAACCTCCTGTTCTGGGAAAAGCCCCCATTAGCACACTTTCCAGTGGACTGAACACTAAAGGACACATGTGAACAGTCACTAATCCATACACACACACACACACACACACACACACACTGACTGCATTCACATGCACTTAAGTAATTTGATTATTTGCAGCTTTCGCACTAACACAAATCTGGAACAACATCAAAGTGAGAGATGTATCTATTTCAGATGAAGGCTGAAGGAAACCCTGCTAATGTAAGTTGATTTGTTTTGGGCAAATATGATTCTGCAAAAGGTACAAGGCTTAACTGGGCCTTCTAAAGTACATTGCGGCCCCAAAATCATATAAATTCCACTCCAAAGAAAACTGAAATGACCAAAAATATGTACATTATTCCTTTATCAACTCAAGCTTTACTCAATACATATGTTGGATTTGTTGAGAACTCACTGTTTTCATGCAGTTTGCTCCCTTCCTCCCCTCTGCCTAGAAAGAGTATTACAGATGCAGTATTTGCTTTGAGAATGCTGATAGAGAAGTACAGAGAAGGCCAGAGGGAGCTGCATTGTGTTTTTGTAGACCTAGAAAATGACAGGGTGCCAAGAGACCCTGGTATTGTATGAGGAAATCAGGAGTGGCAAAGAAGTATGTTAGACTGGTGCAGGACATGTATGCTATCTGTGAGACAGTGGTGCGGTGTGCTGTAGGGGTAACAGAGATGTTCAAGGCGGAGGTGGGACTCCATCAGGGATCAGCTCTGAGCCCCTTCTTGTTTGCAGTGGTGATGGACAGGCAGACAGGTGAGGTTAGACAGGAATCTCCTTGGACCATGATGTTTGCAGATGACATTGAGATCTGTAGTGCGAGCAGAGACCAGGTTGAGGAGAATCTAGAAAGGTGGAGGTATGCTCTGGAAAGGAGAGGAATGAAAGTTAGTCACAGCAAGACAGAGTTTATATTTGTGAATGAGAAGAACACGGTTGGAACGGTGAGGCTACAGGTAGTGGAGATCAGGAAGTTGGAGGATTTCAGGAATTTGGAGTCAAAAGTCCAGAGCAGCTGAGAGTGAGGAAAAGAGGTGAAGAGACGGGTTCAAGCAGGTTGGAATGGGTGGAGAAAAGTGTCAGGGGTATTATGTGATAGAAGACTACTGGCCAGAATGAAAGGAAAGGTGTACAAGACAGTGGTGAGACCAGCAATGCTGTATGGACTAGAAACAGTTACAATGATGAAAAGACAGGAGGCAGAGCTAGAGGTTGCAGAGATGAAGATGTTGAGATTCTCTTTGGGAGTGACCAGGATGGATAGGATCAGGAATGAATCTATCAGAGGAACAGCACACGTTAGATGTTTTAGAGAGAACATCAGAGAAGCCAGACTGAGATGGTTGGGTCATGTACAGAGGAGGGAGAGTGAGTATACTGGTTAGACGGATGCTGGAATTGGAGCTGCCAGGCAGGAGGTCTCGAGGAAGACCAAAGAAAAGATTTATGAATGTAGGTAGAGAAGATATGAAGGTAGTTGGTGTGAGAGAGGAGGATACAGAGAATAGGGCTAGATGAAAAAGTTGATTCGCTGTGGCGATCCCTGAAGGGTAAAGCCGATAGGAGAAGAAGAAGAAGCTCCGTTCCTTCACTCATGCCATACCCCTGTCTTATGTCTTGTGTAAAAGTTCAATATTTTTAGTCGTGTCTTGAGTCTGTTTTATTAAATTTCCTTGTGGTTTTCCATGCCTCGAGTGATTATATTCATTGTTATTCCTAGTACATTACATTAAATGTTGATATTTGCCTCCATGTTTTGCTTTAGGTTGGGAATCTGAAACTCTTTCTTCTGGTAATTCCTGCTTTTGGGACCGTGGGTGCAGTATCAAATTTGAGTTTGTCCTGCAAAGTATCAGAGGAATTGGAAAATGATCATTTGTCATATCAAATGATACACCGCCACTTTTTTTTTTCCAGTTTGTGAACTTTCTCAAGTTCTCAAACAAAAGTGATGAACCAAAAGCTCGGTGACCTTGAGAGATGTCAAATAATATTAACAGGCTTTACATTTCTTGCATGACTATTTTGTAATGCAGGATTTGACAGTGTGCCAGGAGGTCTCTCTCAAACTTGTCACCCAACAATTGTATGTTGACATTTTACTCTAAATCTCCTCCCTCTGGCAATGCGGGTGAAAGTGTTGTCGCTGCGGAACCCATATTGTAGTACTTGGAAGCAACAATCTGTCATGACCGCGACACAACCCCTGTTCCTTCAATTCGATTCCTCTTGATTGTCTCCGCCACGTCCTAATTTCAGTGTGCATGTATGTAGGGTCGGTGCTTCCCATGGTCTGTTTCTTGTTTGTCTTCCTCCAGTGTGTCAGATACCAAATGATAGTTAAATGTCACTCTGGTCTCTTGGTTTTTTTTTGGTTTATTTGTTTGCTGACTGCTTTCCTAATGGTGAATAATTTTCTTTGTACTTTATCATCAATTATTTTCCTTGCCACAAATATTTTTTGAAGATTGCCTTAATAGTGTCATTGCCATAATTGTGCATTTGAGGCCTCACCTTGCCTAGTTAATCATGACACAATCATCAACGTTCACAAAACATGCTACAGTAGATGAATTATTTAAGTTTTTTATGTTATTTTATCATTTTCTTAAGAAGTTAGCATTCCCCTATTTCTAGCTAATTGGGTAGACAGTGTGCCTTTCTAAAAATAACCCCAGCACAAACTATGTGGAGCAAAATCTTGGCCAGACAGGATCATCAAGGATTTCACTTTTACATCGAATTTGTTTTACTTTATCTAATAAGCAATCTTTTGTCCGTCATTACCATTATCTGATATTTCTGAGCTCTTTCAAAACAAGCTAAATATATTTCTGCTGGAAATGTGGACCAATCTTGTGAATAGCAAATGAATTTTCCAGTGATGGTTGGTCATATTTCTCAGTTATCTGTAAATTTAGTAGTGAATAGTAGTAAATTTAGCTAACATTAATGTTTTTGGAACCGTCTCCATTGACTATGAATGCATATTTCCATAAAAGGATGGCTGAACACTTGAACATGTCTTTTTGCTTTTGGACTGTTTATTTTTTTCAATCTCTTTATTTATGCCCAAATGCTAATTATAATAAAAA
This sequence comes from Fistularia commersonii, assembly GCF_037954325.1. Classification (NCBI taxonomy): domain Eukaryota; kingdom Metazoa; phylum Chordata; class Actinopteri; order Syngnathiformes; family Fistulariidae; genus Fistularia; species Fistularia commersonii. The sequence continues at coordinate 13,846,671 of NC_141299.1, read as the reverse complement.
TAGAGAATATTCACATATCAGATTCAGATACAGAGACAAATTCTTTGATTTTCTTAGAACACTGATGACCTTCATGAATGTACAAAGATATTAAGAAACCTCTAATCTTGAAAAAAACAAGAAAAAAATTGAAACCATGAAACCATTGTACCATTTGTACCCTGAAGCTTCTCACTTGTGCCCTGGTTTTGCAAATGATTGGGTTGTTGCCTCATATCACCTCAACGGTGTAACTAAACTGGGGACATGAGAGCTGGTTGTCATTATTGATTTCTGAATCGTCAAGGGAAATGATACACAATAAAAAAAAAGTGGAATAATATCCATCTTCACTTGCACTGATTTAAGCCAAAGGGAGTCCCAACTCTTTGCTACAACAAAAGTTCTTGATGAATCCTCTGGATATAATTGATGTGGGTCAGAACTATATTAGTACAGCCTTGAGCAGGATTTACCACAGTCCTTCAGTTGTTTGTTTTTTTAAAAACAGAAAATTAACAAATGATGCCTATTAGACTGTGAAGCCTTTTCTGAGATTTCAGAAAGGTCCCTTGAAAGGTAGAGAAGCCCTCTGGAGGAAATGATGTTTCACTTTATTGTTCAAAAATCAGAGGATGGGGGTATAGTGTAAATGCTCCTCTGTAATTGTTTGGATATATTTCTGTGAGCCATTGGGGAACACATTAGCGAAAAGTGCATCTAATTATTTCTCAGAAGCCCATTGTTATCTGGCTAAGAAAAAATGTATACAAATCCTGATTATTCAGGTCATATAATTATAGATAGGATACTAAAATAGACATGTTTTGCTCCAGGTTGTCCAGAAACGACAGTCAGTCGACAGTCTCGTTAAGTCTATTAAAAATGGTCAAATAATTGAGAGAGAAAAGAAAAATTTTCAGAGAGAAGAAAAATTAACTGAAATGTTTTCAACCATTCATCACATAATGAGTTACTTGCGGATCCACCTTACCATTTTAAACACTAATGCATGCAGACACGAACACACAGACATATACACATACACAAAATAGCAACACAAAACAAATACAAAAGCCAGTCAGACCTTGGTGCGACCTTGCCTGAAGCTCCCAGCAAAGCTAGCTGTTCATTTGCAGTGCTGCAGGGTAAGTAATAAAAATGCTAATTCAAAACAGAAATAATATTCATATTAAAAAAAAAACAAACAAAGTTGTCCTGATGGGAAATGCTTCTACAAGGGCTCATTGGACTCATTTTCACGAGTCTCAAATAATCAGAAGCTGTATAAGTCAATGCCTAATTCTTATATGAAAATGAATGATGTACAGTCTGTGTTCCACTTTTGTGTGGGGTTGCTTTTTAATATAAGTCACAAATTGTTTCCTGTAACTTATTGGAACCAGAGGTGATAAAAAATTCAAGCCCTCTGAGTCTAGTTAATTTACAGTAAAGTGACTTCCCACATTGGTGTCAGAAGTTGGATAATTTAATGAAAAAAAATCCAAAAAAGAGGTGGAAATAAAAGAAAATATAAGAATTGAACAGACAAGGAATGGGGCAATAAAGGTGCCCAGCAGTGGCCTCACACACACACATTCCAGATTGGGGAAACCGGATATTGAATTGCAAGGGAATTTTTCAGCATTCTGTTCCAAATGAAATCCAAACAACTCCACAGGCTTCGGCTGTCAGTTCCACATCGAAACCCAGGTGCCTGAAATCCGCACGACATTGCAACCACCATAGCTGTGTCAAAGATACCGGCTAAGTTGCACAAGTGCGATGGAGAAGCAGCATCGGAGCCATACATTTCTCTAGTTTCACTGGTGGCACGGGAAAGTAAAAGACCCGGTGAGGACACTTGCGTCCATTTCTCTGCCCCTGGAAAGTAGGGTATAACAGGTTCTCCTTGACCTAGATCCTACCAAGTAGCAGAACGTAAAAGGTACAGACTATGGTACTGGAAAGGTCTTTTGGACGGTGACTACATTAACCAGAGCAGGGAGCAACCAGCCAGACGCTAACAAGAAGATGTTGGTAGCAGATACACAGCTGCACGACCGACATGGCAACTCGTATATTTAGAAAGCTGCCCAAGAGGAGGTTTCTTTCACGAGAGAGGCTGTGGAAACATGGTTGACTTACTGTGTCGCACACTGTAGCAGATGATACAAGACGGGAGTTTGAAAATGTCAGGATCCAGCATGATTGAGCCTTCTGACAGCGTATGAGCAGCTCTTTTCATCTGAGTGAAGAAGAATGGCAGCTGGTAGCTCTGTGTGGTGCATCTTGACAACCTGCAAGTATAAACCCATGGCTTTGACAGAGAGCTGTCAACATGAGGAAGGTCACCACTGTTTTTCCCTGGACTCTGTCTGATCCCTGCAAAGCATCAGCTCCAAAACAAGGAAGACAAAGTTCTTGGGCAATGTGCTCAGTCTGCGTGACATGATGAGCGTCATATTGCTGCTGTGCTACTTCAGGCTACCTTTCTGCCTCCACATTCTGACAGTCAAGGAATGGTCATTTGATTGGGATTCTGCTTGAAAATTCATCGGAACAGCAGCGCTTTAGGACATACCTTCAAAGAACCCTATCTCACACAAGCATACATCATGTAATGCCTACTTGGCTCCTAAGCATTAAATATTCCGAGAGCATTGGTTGTGCAAAGTCTTACACGGATACAACTTTGAAATCCAGCTTCAACCACACTGACTCCCTTCCTGCTACTTGTAACAATATTTTTTGTTTTTGAAATAAATTCATATTCCCAATCAAGGTCAAGGGTATCCCTGCAGTCTGGCTTCCTGAGGCTGTCAAGTCTTTCAGTTTTCGCACTCTTAATCTGATAAAAGTATCTCCCTCGTCTTTCCTTTCTCTCTCACTGAGGCAGAGTCGATCTGAGCAAAGAGAAATGGCAACGTTTCTTTCAGTCTCCAGACTATAAATATGAGAGCTAACTCATAAACATTTGAAGGAGGCAATAACTGCACAGTTTTCTCACATTTACCCAGAGGGAACTTAACAGGGGGATCTCCATTTTTCAATAATAAAGATTTTACAATAATAATTTGTCAAACAAACTAATTCATGGGCCTCCCTCCCCAATGATAAAAGTAACACTGTGTGTCGAGTGACAACCTGCATCACTGTCAAAGGAGGAAATCTGAACAGATGAAGGGAAGAGGACAAGAATGAGGGTACGTTTGGCTTGATCTCTGATTAAATCCTAATAAAATGGTAGATGAGATTGGATGTGAGACATTTGTAGGAATCAGACGACAATCACCGAGATAACATTGGGGTAGTTTGGCTGCTGCGCCTGTGGGTCTCCTGAGACAAACTAAGCATGTCAATAAGTAATGCAAGTAAAACCAAAATAGACATCCTAAATGTGAATGATTTTATCTTAAATATTGATTGGAGACAGATTTGAGGAATGCGATTGAGCCTAAATTCAATGATTATTCGGACAGATTTGAACAGATAACATTAAAATCAATATTCTTTGCAGATTTTTCACAATCTTGACAAAGAGTCCATTCATTTTGATGGTGGCTGTATTTTGATAAGGCTTTGATTAAAGAAAAAATGAACCTACAGAGAGAGTAAAAAGGTGGGTCTGAAGAAGGTTGGAGTGTCATCTTGATATTTTTGGCAGTACGAGGAGGATAATGAGGTGGACCCTGCAGTGGATCACTAAATCGGGACGTGCTGTATCTGCCTGTCTGGGATATGAGCTGTCCACGGATGATGGCTGTCAAAATCCCGAAGGACTGGCCTTCTGTGAATAAACTCAGAGTTACGGGACAAAAGCAGCTCAGGCTCACGCAACGCTCACTCCCTGCTCACTAGCTCGAGGTGAGACATGTCTCAGGGATGCTACCTTTGCCGATTTGGAAAGTTATGTAATCCCAATCGAATTAAGGCCTCGCTGACAAATGGCCGCCTTATACGCTCGGTAAAAGCCTGCACTTCCACTGCCCCTTTCATTATGAATGACCTTGTTAGGAATGGTGCCTTCAGTGTTGGCTGGTGCAACAGCATCTCTGTGAGCTCGCTTTGTTTAACTATTTAAAAACAAGCTGTGCTTTTAAAGTTTGGGGGGGGGGAAGGAAGTTTTATAAAGAAGTCTCTCTCTGGCAAGACTGCATCTGTTTTAGAATTCGAGACATGCAAGACTGTTAAATGAACAGTTTAGGTACAGGTCAGGGTAAATGTTGGTTTGTTTAGGGCTATAACTTAAGGCAGTTAGGTAAGTAGTGCAACGTGGTGTGATATCACAGTCCCCATTGCAGCACGACCGCGCAAGGATTTTCCAATGTCATATTGGTTGGCGACACGAAATGACAGGAGTAGACAAGTGAGACGGGTGACAGGCAAGGAGTGAGTTACGAAGCGAGCCAAAGGTCCGGGCCATCAAACTGACGAGAGGAGCAGACGATGCAGTGTGAGTCGGGGACAGACAGGGTGAGGCGAAGGAAACGCTGGAAAGTCTTCCATCAGTCCCGCAACTGAGGAAGATGACAACCTGGCAACCGGACATGTCTGAGGGCTGGAGTCTTCTTTCCGCGCCTGATTATCAGTGATCAGGTTCAGGTGAGTGCAAACAGGTGACAGCGGAGGCAAGGAGGACGGGAAAGTATAAAATCCAAATAAAAGAATCCGCAGATAGTGACAGATCTCCACCTCAAGGAAAGCAACGAGGGAGATTTGGGAAATAGGACAGAATTATCGCAATCCCAGAATTTCCCCGTCTCTAGGTATCATTATTTTTAATTCAATCAATATGAATTAAGGCATAATAAATGCCTTTTGCTCACTCTAAGCGATCTCAGGCAAAACTGTTCTCAGTTCTACTACCTCAGTGGTGGAATAAACTTCCGGAAGCAACAAGACTAGCATCATCTCTCTCAACCTTCAAGAAACAGGTAAAAACTTTTCTCTTTCAGGACTTTTTACTGCGCTGATGCTTGAGCTGCCCCAGATCAGGTTAGGCACCAAGTTAGGCTATGCAGTGTGTGTGTGTGTGTGTGTGTGTGTGTACGTTTGTGTACGTCTTTGTCAAAAAAAAAAATTCGAACAAAAAAAAAAAAAAACTCACTAACCCAATCTTACTGTTCTGTATATTTCCTGTGCATCTTGTATTTGCAAGTGTTATTTGCAGTCCTTATGTCCTCTATTGTAAGTCACTTTGGATAAAAGCGTCTGCCAAATGTAATGTAATGTAAATGCAATGTAAATGACTGAAATTTCATCACTGTGTCACAGTGTGTTTGTTGCATGCCCGGCCCGCGGGGATGTGGCAAATACTACATTTCATCCAAGCAAGCACCAAACCAGATGCGCCAATCAATATGTTTCCTATTTCCTTGACAAAAGTCAAAACAGATTTTTCAACGCTCGCCCAGTATTCAGTTTCTAGCTTCATCTGTTCTTGTTTTACAAGTTCTTGAACGTAGGTCAAAAAACAACTTTCCAGGAAAAGAAGGGAAAATCTGCATTGCCTTTCAAGGAATTTTTTGACATCACCCTCTCATTTTGATTTTTATTAACAAAGCTAGGGTGATGAATGCAACGTGTGTTTTAACACAAGCCATAGTGGTTTGCATTTCATTCGAAGAAAATATCTGCACCCATCAGATTTTATGTAAGAGTGTCGAGCTGCTGTGGCCAAATATGCAGAGTATGCAAAACACTTACTTTCACTACTCGCTCCCATGGCACATGTACGGTCCCCCTATTGTTTGAGCGACCTATATTTGTCAGAGGATTTGTAAGGGTGTCCCGATATTAACATTCTGAAAACGTAACTTGCTGGGAAAATCTCATCATGGGAAAAGTCTTTGAGATAAGTTGCTGAAAATCTTTCCTGCGGAGGGGAATGAGTCAAGGAGGTAATGAACAGTTTGCAGCGATAGTCACCCTGAGACGATGCTGTTTACAGATCCGCCTTTGCCTCTTTGATGATGTTTTCTCTCACTCTTACATGGGTAATTTTTTCCAAATTCGTTCTTCGTTCTCCAAGCCTATTCTAATTTATAGGGGATCATTTTTGTCTGAATTAAATTTAAAGTATGCACTCATTTCTTTTTGATTCTTGCCTCGGTTTGGACTGAAAATGCCAGCCTGAAATGCGAACGAACACACGCACACACACACACACACGGGCAAGCAAGCTTCAAATCAGCGATGATTTATGATGACCACATTTGAGACGTCGAAGACTTTATTTTCCAATATGTTCCTTTATCTCGGTTCGGCTGAGCTCCAAGCCTGACAACCAGCCCTCGAGAGTAATGGATTATAAGAGTGTAATAGCACCTCAGGAAATAAGTACAGGTCATTCTTTTAAGCACTGAAGCCGAAGATAGGCATTGTCCAGTTGTCCTCTTATTACCCTCCCTGACACTCCCACCGAGCTTGTTTTTCTCATTTGTTTCGTGTGTGCTGGTTTATTTTCAAGTATAGCTGCTAAATTTAGCTCAGCATCTCCAGGTCTTATTTCTCTGAAGCAGGTGAGAGTGTAACGGCACTGCTGCTTGAACACTCCCCCTGCCTGTTAGCACCAAAGTGACAAGAAAAGACGGGAGCAAAAGCTACCCTGAACGAAACAAACGTCATATTAAACCAAAAAGTGGTCTCAGTTTGTAACACGCGTATGTAAACACTCCGGTGTGTTTTTGTTTGCACCTCCTGCAGGTACGGCATGGTATAAACAGGTATAAACACTTTGACATCTTATGATTCTAAATATTCCATTGTTTATTATTAAATTCATGATGAATTCTTTGTTTTGAATGATCTCCGAGGCTTCTCGAACATGAACAAATGCTGTCAAATGAGCCTCTGCAAAATACTCTCCTCATATGTTCATTTTCAAGCAACAGCACTGAATTTAGCTGAACCTTCCATCCCTATTATTGTTTGGTATTTCAGTGGAGCGCGCTACAGGTTTTTGAAACAAAACCAAGAAAAAAAAAAACCCTTCATGAATGTTTCCTGCTGAGATGTATATATTCAGTCCAAAAACAAGCAGAGTGCTCTGGGGTACAAGGTGCACATTTCATTTATCAAACTCGGGAGCTTCATTAAATCTGTAACTCTTTCCGTCTGGACAAAACGGGGGGTAAAAATCTTGTATAAGCACATAATACTGTCAGATCGGTACCAATTTTTTTCCAACACAGAACCTCAACACTTTAGAATGATGCAGCTTGTGACAGGTTGGTGAAGAAAGTACCTGCATAATTCATATTGCCATTGTTTTTTTTTTTAAATGGGTATATTTTTCAGTTTTAAATGTTGCACTATTCCCTGCCTTGAGTTTTTTCTTTCTCTAGTTCAGGCTTCACATTTTTACAAGTTGCAAGAAAATCCAGCTCATACTGTTTTCACTTTCCTGCATTTGTCTGCCTGTCAATAGATTTGTCAAATGTGCCAGAGGCAGACAAAGTAAAAGGGATAAGCGGGAATGCACTGTTTTCCAAAACATCTGAGTTTTATAGGATTTATAGGATTTCGCCTGTGATTTCCACCTACGACTAGTAAATCTGGTTAGGTCTGAGTATCTGGTTAAGTATGAGTATCTATAAGTAGTATTGTGATACCGAAAAATCCTTGGTCAGATTGGAAAAGACGTCCCAAACCTTATCTAACGTTCCTGATTTACAATCTGAGGTGGACCGGGGGGCAATTCGGAAACCCTGAAGACACAGATAGAAGCTCGCAAAATAATTTAGCTCGCAAAATAATTTAGCTTCATATGTCAATGTAGTGCGAAAAAGAGCGGATCTTCTATTTTTCAATGTAAATAACAATTTTGGACAAATAAAACTAAGATGCAGATATAGTCAATGTACTTTGTATTCAAACATAGTAAAATGGTTAATGGCACTTAATAGGTATTTGTTAAAAATTTTTGTATTTCTTGTGAGCTAAAAGCCATATTACTCCACGATTACAGGTACACTACATATTATTTACAGAGTTTGTGTTAGTTGTAGTTTTCAGGTCTGAGTGTAGCCGTGCAGATAAAACTGTGTATAAGGTTTATAGTTGAAGTTGTTCTTGTTCTTCCCTCTTTCTCATTCATTTTCTCTTAGGGGCTCAACATTGGAATTAACAACGGCACTGAGTAGGAGACAAACATTTCACACAGCAGTCCCGTATTTGCTGTATTTCTGAATTTAAGGGTTTACATTGAAAACTTCAGATTCAAGGTTTACCATACCGTGCTCTTCTCCATTTCACTCTTCATGTACTTTGCAAAAGCGTTCCACAGATGCTCTCAGAATATTCGAACACGTTATAGTGGAGACACATGACACACAGAATCAGCATAAAACATTGATTATGTGCGTCATAATAAGCCAAAGATGATGAAGTCCATAGAAAACAACACAGGACATAATAAAGGTAATGTGATTCATATAGTAGGCTAAACATATTTGATAAAATAGTATAATTTTGGGACTATCCCGGTCGTGTTAACGCTGGAGACACGAGTAACTGGGTTTTTCAGGTCTGTTTAGGGCTGTAGATATAATATCCCAGATCAAACTTCAAGATGAGGCTGTGCAGCATGAAGATGTAAGGGAACATTGAAGGAAAGGATACAATGGTCTCATTTAGGAACCGTATTCCCACCCCCTCCTAAAGAGCTGTTTTCTGCTTGTTTCAATAGAAAGGAACAGGCCAAACCACAAACTGGTTTCAGCTACAGGAGAGGACAAAGATGAAAATCAGTAAAATGCAACTTCATAAATGGAATAATTTAATTGCGGTCTTTCCTTGTCTTTGTCCACCAGCACAGATTCGACCCTTATCTCTGAAAAAATAAAAGCCAAAAAAAAGGAGTCTTCTATTGGTATTCTTATGTTTTGACTCGCAGAAATTAATTCAACATTGGTGAAAAATGATGGGTGTTATTGCCCTCGATATTGTGCTGCTATACAAGCAGAAGCGTCCCCGGGGTATCTGCTTTCTGTCTCATGTGTTTTTCGCTCGAGGTTAAAGACAGAGTGCCTGTCACTTGAACAAAAAAGAAAAATATATCAATATAACATAGACAAAAATATTAGGGAAAAAAAAACAACAATATTGTACCATAAAACAAGAGCTGAAGAAGAAGAATAAAAACTGCTAATGAAATATTGGAAATACCCATATAAATGAAATATAATTACTCCGTTCTGGTTTAAAAAAATTACTTTTTTTTACTCATTAATCAATCATTGCAAGGGCTGCAATTTCCTGAGTGATGCTCTGTGTGTACATATTAATATACATTTACCAAAGCTAAATGGCCATTATGACAAGTCAGAAAAATCGAGACGCAATTTTCCCCTCGATGGTGGGATTCGAAGGAAACGAAGCACCTGAGGCTCTGCTACGGGACATAAAAAGACCATATGCGCGGCATCGAATACAACAGGAGTGGATGAAACGGCGGCAAACAAATATACTAAGAGCCCATGAATAAAGAGCTCCATTATTGGTTTTGGGCAGAGTTAGAATCCGTTATGCAACACGCCTCCTTTGTAATGAGGCTGTGTTCAGGACTTTGTAGAGCATGAATAATATGTTCGCGGGAACTTAACCAACTTAACAAGTTCACTTACATAACAAGGACTGTTTAAATTTCATGCATGCGACCTAAGCCAAGTATCCCTGGTAACATTAGTTTATTTGTTCTTTGCTTTTTTTTTTTAAGGAGAAATGGCCTCAAATGAACCTAAAGGGTGATACAAAGAGGGTCACAGATATGGCCAGGTGAAAAATATCACTAAAGCTAATGATTATTTAATTGCAAAAAGTCCTCACCCGCAGATGTCATCTAGGGGATCGATTCCATACCGCCTTTGCCGTTATTCTGGGTTCTCAGCACAAAGAAGGGAGGGAACGAGACAAAGGTGAGGACTGAAAATGTCAGGGAAGAAGAAGAGCCATGGCTCAATACACGAGACGCAAAGAGCCAACTCTTCATTACATCAAACACCATAATCCTGTTAAAAAGAGCCATCTGAATGCTATCACACATCAAGATACTCCTGTCACTCAAAATGATGGGCTTCTGAACTCATAAAAAAATTATGAAAACTCATAAAACCTGCACATCACTTTCAATATTTACCAAGAGATGGTTGCCATCCCTTCCCATCAGTTTTATTGTTATCCAGGGACTATTGATCCTAACTGTCTAATGCAATCTGGCTATCCACTCACCACATATTGATACTGGGGATTTAGACTAATACTCCCTGAACGAACGCTGGCTTGATCACGCACAAAGCGCGAAAGAAAATAGACGGCAACAGCCACGGGGCAAGAATGTCAGTCAACGGCTTCCAAAAAGAGCAACCCGAATTCGATATTTGAGGCCAGTAGTTAAAATCTTTCAGGTCTGGACGTGGAGGACACTTAAAAATGCTGACCATGGACACCAATTTTTTTTTGGGGGGGGGGAAACTCAAAATGATTCAATAAGTTCATGCAAACCATTGTACCGTGATTTGAATTGAGCCTTTGTTAAACTGAATCACAGACGTTTTTGAAAATGTATGAGCCTCCATTCAATACGGCGTCCGAATGATTAATGAATTGATGTACTCGTAAGGGCCTTCACACACATAGAAATTTGACCAGCATTCAATTTCAATCAGTAAGAGAGTGCTAATTCAATATTTATATCTGAGGGAAAACATGAATGAAAATAAAGGGTGTTGAGGGAGCTCACCGCCTCTCTATAAATGACAACTTTTCCACGGTTCATTGTCGAATGACGGCTGAAAAACATGATGTGGAGGAGCTTGAAATTGCTGGGCTTTTCAAAAAGACCATCAAAGTGGTTTTCTTTAACTACCTCAATCAAGATGGTCCCTTCACTTCTCCCTTTTTCCCCCCAAATGTGACAGACTGAGTCGTCCTCTGGAAGAACACGCAGCCGTTTACCGGCGGTGTCTCGTGTTCTCTTCCAGAAACGTCTCTCTTTTTTTATTTTTTTGAAATGAAATAAAAAGTTAAGATATTTTAATTAACAATAGAATACTCCTCTAAATCCTTTATTTCTTTTAATCATCCCAAAGTGGGGGAATTTCAATTCACACACAGCAGAAAGTCAATAGCGTAGTCGAGGTAGTTAATAATGTGTTATCAATAAGAAATAGAAATAACAGAAAATTATATAAAAAATAAAAAAATCAATAAATAAGATATAGAAATAACAGAAAATGATATATAAGTATAAAATAATCAATCAAGAAGATATAGAAATAACAAAAAAATATATAATAATAGAAAATAATCAATAAATAAGATAAAGAAATAACAGAAAATGATATATAAATATAAAATAATCGATCAAGAAGATATAGAAATAACAAAAAATTGTATTAAAATATAAAATAATCAACCAATAAGATAAATAACAGAAAATTATACATAGGTAGAAAATAATAAATCAATAAGATATTGAAATAACAGATAATTATATAAAAATAGAAAATACAAATAAACAAGAAATAAAAATACAGCAATACATAATCAGCATGAACACATTTCAAAAGCAATTACTATTTGCAATGTGGTTTTTAAAAATGTTATAGTTTATTCATGTGTGGGTATGTGTGTATGCGTGTTTCACAAGTTTTCCACTGAAGAAATTTTAGTTCAGCCAACAACATCTATCAAACTACCTCAGGTTTTCCTGCAGGGGAAGTGGTGCGTGCAGCGACAGCCTAATTATGGTGTAATGTCAATACAACAAGGTATAATGATTGTTAACATTTGTTAAATCAATACAAAATGCAAGGATGTGTTGAAAGAAATACAGACTGTACTCCAATAATTGAGATGTGATGGCATGAGCTAGTGACTGCCTATTTTTGCAGCAAAGAAAAAATAGAGACTCTGAACAAACCATGAAATATGAGACACTGGATACTGAATTGTGGGTTGCAGATGGTGTGGCCTTGAGAATCCCTATAAACCACTGTGGAATTGTAGATCTCCCCTCAACCGCCTCCCTCATTGACTCGCAGTGTTACGAGCCTTGTAAGGAAACGTGAATAAAACAATTCACCACATAAGTTAAACATATAATGTTTCTATAAGTCAAATAAATTGTGACAGTTGTTACAGTTCCCTACCTCTGAGCTGGAAGCAACACAAATCAATGATATTTTCATTCTCCCTGCTATCTATGTTCAGGGTTGCAGATTAATTGATAAAATGGAATTCACAGCCTGACATCCATAATATATGTGGCTTTGTGGGAACATTAACTACACCGAAATATTCAAACAAATAAAGCGGTGACAAATTTAGATTTTAGAAATGGGACAGGTAATTAATTCCTGGTGACAGGATGCAGGGAAGCCCATTTTAATATCAGTGGTAAATAACATGTCTTTACATGTGCATAAATTACCGCAACAAGAAATCAACATTAAAAAAGCTGATTTTATTGCTGTAATTTGGATTTTAGATGAAACTATTATACTGGTGAGAGAATACAATATATGACACTTACACAACATTTTACTTTCTTATTCTGCAGTATTCATAATTCAGGTTATCAGTGGACAGGGATCCTTAATACTGTATAATTCAATATAATCTGTATTTCTTATATTCTGTTTTATCCGGGTAAATACATTGAAATATTTTCGCTGGTTGAACTCTTGGACTCTTGCAAGTCTTGTTACTATTTCACAAAAAAATGGACTGAGAATGAAATAGACTGACTCACAAAAACAATCAAAATAACAATCACAACCCTGATGTATAGCCATTTGCGCTCAACTAAACTGTGAAAAGTTGAATTCATCATGAGTTATTGTTCCGATGATGGTAGCTTTCTTTGAGAGCTGAATTATTAATTTTCCGTCTAAATGAAATTGGAGACAAAAGTTTATAGAAGGCAGAAACCGACCGCTTAAGGGAAACAATCTTAAAGTCATCAGTCTACTTCATTTAGCACTGCAGCTGAGACTGTAGCGATATCGTGTCCAAGTCGGATTTCTCAGCAGAACTAGATACAGCCACTTATCGAATAATTTTTCCCATGATCCTTTCTATCATCAACTTAGAGAAACTGAGCTGTCAGACAGTGATGACTTCTCTTCGGTTTGATATGTTTTGCGTATTGGAGCAATTGAAAGCTGTCATGCAAACACAGGTGTCAAGTTTCACTTTTTTCATTACAAGCATACGCATTCTACATAGGGATTTGTGACTTCAGACGTAAACAAATAATTCTATGAATAATATTCATGATACTCCTGCCTCAGACTGGTATTCTGTATTTCTGTCCTTGATGGCATTACTAGGTTCCAATGTATTTGGAGGACATTTAATTTTAAGAGAAAGTCCCACCAAGAGCTTTATGACATCACAAATATTTTGATGTTCCTCACAAATATTCTGACATTATTCTTAATTCATGAGCACATGATCCATTGTAACACTTAGGAAAACACAAATTTCAAAACTTTGAATACGGTAAGTATATGTTTATTTCTACAAAAAAAAAAAAAAAAACTGAATGTTTTTTTTCCTTAGAATATTTGAAGTATCCAATGGAGTATCCCAAAAAACTGTAACCTTAGAGTAGCAACTTCTTATTGTAGTTCCTGGTTTTAGATAGGTGGAAAATGAATGGGCAGTTTGGATAATAGAATTCAAATTTGTGATTGTGCTGCTAGTACGTGTGTGTGTGTGTGTGTGTGTGTGTGTGTGTGTGTGTGTGTGTGTGTGTGTGTGTGTGTTTGTGACATCAGTGATAAAACAAAGTCTAAGTCTCACAAAACAAAAAAAACAATGTGCAGAATGGCATTGAATTCTACATGACTTTTTCCAAACCTGATTATTATGTTTATGCCTGCAACAATAGACTTCATGTTTTTGTGAGACAGTGATGACTTCATGGTTGCTCCTCTATCCCTGCCTTAACGCCACCTCTTTGTTGTGATACTCTTGAGACATAAACAAAAATATTTTAAACGCCTGAAAAGGAAAACAGAGACCGCTCCTCTAACTGCAGTCACGTGTAGGTCCCGGGCTGCTGAACATTTTCTCGGAAATGGCTTCTTTTTTCTATTCTTTTTTTTTTCTTTCGAACTCACGTGCTTCCTTTTTTACCTTGGAGTCAGTTATTTTTCTGTCATTTCAGTCTCATTTCCAAAGCGCGGGACAAATGGAAAAATAATGGATGTGTTTTGCTTTTTCATTCACTCGATGACGACAGTTTCAAAACCAGAAGGTCATGAAAATGGTGGTATCCAACAATAATATGGAAAGGTGATGTATATGAATGAGAGTAACGCTTTTTTTGAATACTGCATGTAGTCGTTTCTTTCAGGAGAAAACGTGCATGCTGGCGCATATGAATCATATACATCTATTGTTCGTTACCATGTCAAGGTTATACTGCTTATTTCACAGGCATTTCTGCAAGTCTATCAGATAGATCGATAAATGAGTGATAAGGAATTCACCAACAGACACAATATTAAACAGGAAACAGGTCTAATGTACAACAGTTGCAAATTTTGTCTCCAAACTTACACCATGCAAACCTGGTGATTCCCCCGAGGTGCACGACCGAACGTCATGGGAGGTCATTCTTGTCTCCAGCCATCAGACTGTTTAACTCAGTCCTGTAATCACATCACAATATCTCATCTCATCTCACTCTCCATCTGGCTGTATTTTGCTCTGGTAACTTATTTAACTGAAACCCTGACACCACTTATATTTTATTCCTTTCTGTATGGAGCATCTAGGACCACATCATTTCCTCCGGGATCAATAAAGCACTTCGGATTGTGATTCGAAATAGGCACCGATCCAAATAATGTAACACCGATGAAATGAATACGATGCTCGATCTTCTGATTTTCTTGCAGAATTAGTATAATTTGAGGCATCACGCAGAGATAATGTTGCCTGACAACTAATATTAACAGATTTATTGTGGTGCAATTCTTGAAGACCTCTCTTTTTTGTTTTTTAACCTTTCTTCCATCTGTACCTCTGGACAGAAATTCAGCAGGTATTCAAAACACAATCATAAAATTGTTGACTTAACACAATCTTGGTTTTGTTAAACTTCCAATCCCTCACTGTGCAAATTATGGACTTTCCTCAATAAACACAACCTTTATTGTTGCCCTTAAATCCAAACGGTCAAGAAGCAAACCATTGAGTTTTACTTCCTTTGCAAAGAACACGGCTCTCGATATCTAATCAGTCTCCGATTCTCTATTGCTTTTCGAGGATTTTCAGTCTGGGAACAATAAACAGGATCCTTGACTGGATTGCTGTCTCACGCCTTGCACACCTGCTGCTCACCTGGCACGTGCTCAGAAACTGCGATGGTAAGAAATATGTTTGATAAAATTTTGGTCCCTGGTTACTGCTTTTGTGTTTTTTAATCGTGTCCATGTAGAGAGTATCTCAAAGTATCTCCCGTGTATTATCAGGCTGAGGGATTTAAAACAGGGATTGAAAAGAAGAACTGAATTGAGAATTTTTCATTGTCATATTCCAGCTCTTGATTTTTGTAGGATTTCAAGACTTCATTATCTTTCGCATTTGCAACATTTAAGGTTTTTACAGCTGTTTTCAATTATTTTCAATACCTCGAGCAAAGATAGCATTCCATGTGTTTTTGGGTTTGGCCTGCAGGACAGATATGTTGGCTTTCAGTGACTAAATGATTTGTCATAGAAACATCAACAAAGCAACAAAGTCTGGCATCTCAGTCTTTTGGGTCACTGACCAGCAAAAATGTATACTTTTTTTCAACTGGCAAGCTTCACTGGAGACACAGCAAATGACAATGGCCTTGCCAGAAAAAGCACCCGCTTGGAAAACATATCACTAAACCCAAAGGAGTCTGGATTGCATATATTTGTCTCTCCACTTGGATGCAATAAAAATAAAATAAATGACTCAAAACCCTCTATCATGAATCCCTGGGGGCCAAAGAAGAACTCCTGAAATGCTGGTGGGGAAATTTCAAAAAAGGACATAGGATATTCACTTAATTTTGTACACCTGACAAGGACTTATTAAAACTAGTTCTCCAGATTTATCACCGGGCCTTTGTTTTTCAATATTAAACTTGTGTAAAAAAGTGCTTTATTTTAAACTCGCTTGCTCATACTCACAACCCCATACTTTAACTGGATGGTGGGAGAGCCGCCATGCAAGGTGCTAATCGGCCCACCGGGGATCAAACCGCCAACCTTCTGATAGGAAGAATCTTTGCACGGCCAACTGAGCCACAGCCGCCCCCGGATCATTAAAATAAATAATACTAGCAAAAAATATGTCAGTGTACTTAATGTTAAAATATGTCTCAGAATAAGCAACCTTATTTCTGTTTCGAGGCTCTTCATGGAACCTGTGGGGGCCAAATGTATGTAGATTCACGACTTAAACTATCCGCGGACACACAAAGGTGTGCTACACTCTTATGCAAGTGTGTGTTGATCATCAGACACGTAGCGAGGAGGACAGCTATATTGCTTGGTTTTCTCAGGAGTAATTCTACCAACAAAATGAAACATCATATTATAAGACATCAAAATACCATAACAAGATCTTACAACCATCTTGAAGGTTATGCTGTATAAAATGTTTGAAGCTACAACTACATTAGATTTTCTTTTCCCTCAGCTTGCAGCAACTGCTGTGTGCCCACACGTAATTGTTTTTTTTTTTTAAAATACCATGTCTCCATACATGTCTCTGGGTGGGAAACATAATGTTAGTTTAAATGCATTCCCGAGATCCATGTTTCCAGACCCCGGCAAAAAGTAACACCGATCTGATTGACTACATCGCCTCAAAAAGAATGTGCAACACGCATCAGCTCAATTATGAAGAAGAAAGTGTTGTGTGGGTGGAAGTGTAGGGGACATGGCTTGTTTGAAATACAAGAGCAAATGTGAGATTATCATGACCAGCTGGCTGCGCCGGTCCTTACAAAGGTTTTCTGGTTGAGTGTGCTGAAAGAAAGATTTTTTTTTTTTTTCCACAGGATTCACAATTCCTTGAAAAGTCAAATGTCCTGAAACTGTTTTCAAGCACTTGAAAATTAATTGGATTATAATGTTAACATGACTTTGCCTCCAGTCTCACTTTGAAACAAGGCTTACCGATTTATTTATACCGTTGGGCTGGTGCAGGGAGACACTTAACCCAAGTAAATACATTTAATTGTGCAGAAAAAAAATGCTAATTCCTACCTTCCCATTAAAATTATATGTTTTAAAGTATATGTAAAAAAATAATATTTTCTTTCTGACTATCATTAAGTTCTAATGTTAAAGTGGTTATTTGAGCATTTGTTTATTTGTGCACAAGTCTCTGTGACAAGATATGTCACACGAGAGGAGGATTTAAAAAGTGCATTCGGTGCTTGAAAAAGAAAATGCGGCAAAAAAAAATTCTAGAGAACACAATTTAAACAAAAATATAGATTTAAATATATTTTTTTATATATTCTCAATACTCTCAAGATGCACACTTCGGAAATATAATTCAAAGTCTCTGCACAAGCAATCAACCCGGTGCAATTATCTCCTATAAATGCCTGCGGAGACTAGCAGCAGTGGCAATCGGGTATTTCCCTTTGGAAATCATCTTTGCACTCTCCTTCCGTCCTATTCCGATATTTAGAGATATAATATGCGTGTTTAGGTCACAGCAACAACAACTTGCCACATCAGAAAGTGCATGACCTTCATTGCTGCAAAGTCAGTCACCCTGAACTCACAGTTAACAAGTTGCACCAGCTTCTGGTTCAAAGTGTTTAGCTATCTGAGCGCCATTCAATCCCCTAAGGTGAAAATCAGAGCAGATTTCTATTCTGTGTGCATTCACTTTCCATTTTCAAGTGTTTCCATCATGGACATGCCATGTTTTATCCTGCATGGTTCTTTGCCCAATGACGCAATGAATTTAAAAATCCGGGGAAAAGTGGGTTTGATTAAAAATCCCACTGTCTTTAAAATATGTCAGTTCTCAAGAAAATAAGTTGCCAGTTAAAACAACCATGAATCATTTAAATTTGTTTTTATCATTTTGAAGCAGCAAAATCACAAGGTCCTGAAAGAAAGGAAAAAACTCTAAGCACGAGAGGAGAAAATAACCAGTGTAAAGAATCGACATAGGTTGTGCATGTATGAGTGTGCACGTGACTGGATACATCCAAATAGTCCTGTGAGTCTGGTGAGGGAGTGTGTGTGTGTGTGTGTGTGACTGTCACTCATAACCACGTGTCATGGCGACTCACTGTGGTATCTAGGAGACTTGTGCTGGGGGACTGATGGTGATTGATTGTGTGCCGTACAGACAGAAGCCTGTAAGCAGACATTCAGTAAAAAAACAAATAACAGCATAAAAAATAAGGATATTCTTCCTTCAGCCGAAGGGAATATTCAAATATTTGTACTTGTTAAGACCTTAAAACACTTGATAGCCTTAAACTTGACACTTTATATTTTATTGTATTTCTTATTCTCCCTCCTTCCTACTATTATCTATTATTGTTATGTTTTGCTTGAAACTCTGGCACAACAATTTCCTTCGGGATAAATAAAGTTGTTTTTATCTTATCTTATCATCTATAAGTTGAGGTGCAGAGACCGAAAAAAAAAAACTACTGTAACAGAAGAAATGATAAATAGATTGATGACGCAGGCAAAATTAAACCAAAGAGAGATACGACTTACAGCAGAGGATTCTGTCAGAGTGGGAGTCTAATTCTGTCACTGTGTTCTTCATCACGTTCAGGGCATGTGTCGCACACGTGATGATGGACCTTTTTCTCTTTGTTGATTGCGGCATCACATTCATGAGCTGCCAATGTGACTTTTAGTCCTATATGCAATATAGAAATATTCAAATAGCTTAGTGTCATATTTTGTGTGTGTGTGTGTGTATATATATATATATATGTATACATACACATATATATAATAGTAACACTTTTGGTCTCCTTTTTATTTGATTTTCTATGAAGGGCACTCACAATGGGAAAATTGATTCTTTCACTCGTTAAAATGTTTGAAATGTCCGTACATTGAGTAACTGAAATTACACCTCAGGAAATGATAACATTGCTATTAAGATATAAAACATCCAAATCAATCACAGAGCAACATGTAGAATATTGTTAATTGTTATATTCTCTTGTTTTGTTATACAGTTACTATCACGCGCATGATGACAGTGAACATTTCCTTTAGCACACTAATGTTCCGAAAGAATTCTGTCGAACGTGGAAACCACATATTGTAGCAAGAAAGATAATTAAGATTTAGCGTTACTATTATCTCCGTAGACAGACAAGAAAGAATCAAGTTCTTTACCAACAGAAACATGCCGGCTTCTTCAACAGGAATCAACTGAGGATGCAGGATGCACTCAATCGAAAGTATGGGAAGTGATTGGTTAAGTGTATTTCACGCTCAAAATATAACTATGATTAGTTTGCAGAGCACATACTTTGGGAATTTGCATTACAATTTTTTAAGTTGAGATTTCACGGCAACATGGACCTGTGTCACAAGGCCAGACATTGCATGGATGGTTAAGACATGTCTGAAAGTACATTTTGTCTGCCAGCTGAGAGCAGTATGGTAAATACTATTTCACTCATCGTGATTCATTTGGCATGCAAATAAATGTTAGATTTGGAATTTAATCCATTTTTCCTGTTTTGTGAATTGGGTTGTTGACCTTTTAAAGTCGGCTGGTGGTTGGTAGGTTGTAAAGTATTTACAAGGGCTTCCAGAGTTACCTCGATCACCAGTTTGAACAGCCACGCACATTATAATGCAATCTATCGAGTCAATACATGCAATTAGGAGCATGTGAATTGTTCAAGTAAACATGTCCTTGGCATTTTCCAGCGACAATCATTTCTGATGAACAACAGTTTTTTTTGTAAAATACATGTATGAATTGAAGAAGGAGGGGATGGAGGTGTGTTCGGAAGCAGGGAGAGCGAGAGAAGGCGAGAGTCTCGGACTGAGAGTTGGGACTTTGAATATTGGGAAGATGTCAGGAAAAGAAAGCTGGTTGGCATGATGCAGAGAAGGAAGGTGCATTTACTGTGTGTCCAGGAAACTAGGTGGAAAGGTAGCAAGACTAGAAGTGTAGGAGCAGGTTTTAAGTTGTACTATCATGGTACTGACAGGAAGAGAAATGGAGTAGAGGAGTAATCTTGAGGGAGGAGTTTGTTATGAATGTCCTGGAGGCAAAAAAAAAAATGTCAGATAGACTTATGAATCTGAAACTGGACATGAAGGTGAGATGCTAAATGTAGTTTGTGGCTATGCCCCACAGGTGGGATATGAGTTAGAGGAGAAGGAGAATTTATGGAGTAAGTTAGATGAAGTGATGCAGGATGTCCCCAGAGATAAGAGAGTGGCATTTGGTACAGACTTTAATGGACATCTTGGTGCAGGCAATAGAGGTGATGCTGGCTGAAAATGGCTGTCGTGAATACATTTTTCCAGAAAAGGCAGGAATATAGGGTACTCTGTAAGAGTGTATGTAGGAAGACGCAGTATGACTACATCTTGAATAGACAATGTAGTCTGATGGAGATCAGTGACTGCAAAGTAGCGGTAGCCAGACAGCATAGCATGGTGGTTTGTAGGATGACTCTGCTGACAAGTAAAATAAAGAGGACAAAGGCAGAGCAGAGGACAAAGTGGTGAGAGCTGGGTGTTGTATGGTTTTCAAGGAGGAGTTGAGAAAGGCTTTGGATGGGCAGGGAGAGCTTCCAGATGGCTGGACAACTGCAGCTGATGTGATCAGGGACACAGGTTGGAGAGTCCTTGGTGTGCTGTCTAGAAGGAAAGTAGATAAAGAGACTCGTTGGTGAAATGAGGAAGTGCAGGACTATGTACAGAGAAAGCAGTGAGCAAAGATGAAGTGGGACACTGAGGGGACTGAAGAGAGACGGGAGTTCAAGGAGATGCAGCACAAGGTAAAGATACAGGTAGCAAAGGCAAAACAAAAGGTGTATGTTGACTTGTATGCTGAAGTCTGAATATATGAGTGTGAATGAGAGGGACCCAAGTGGCACATTGAGGCTACAGGGAGTGGAGATCAAGAGGGTGGAGGATTTCAAGAACTCAAGGTCAACAGTCCAGTGCAATGGAGAGTTTGGAAAAGAGGTGAAATAACAGGTTCAAGCAGGTTGCGATAGAAAACCGACTGAAGTGGGCAGAATGAAAGGAAAGGTGTACAAGACAGTGGAGAGACCAGAGATGCTGTATGGTTTGGAGACAGTCGCATCGAAGAAAAGACAGGAAGCAGAGCTGGAGGTAGCAGAGGTGAAGATGTTTCGGTTCTCTTTGGGAGTGAACCTGGTAAGTTGCTCTGGATAAAAAGTGTCTGCCAGATGACTGTAATGTAATGTGATGTAACGAGGATGGACAGGTTCAGGAATGAGTCTCTCAGAGGGTCAGCACATGTTAGATGTTTTGGAGATGAGGTCAGAGAAGCCAGACTTGGTTTGGTTTTGTACAGAGAAGAGATAGGGAATATACTGGTAGGAGGATGCTGGGGTTGGAGCTGCCAGGCAGGATGTCTAGAGGAAGCCCAAAGAGAAGATTTATAAACAAAGTGAAAGAGCACATGAAGTTATTTGGTGCGAGAGAAGCGGATAGAGATGTAAATGGAAAAGGTTTATTCGCTTTGGTGACCCCTGAAGGGAAAAGCTGACAGGAAGAAAGAAGACATAATTCTCATCTAAGTGTATTATCAAACAAGCGGTGATTATGCCTACTTAGTAAAGCTCTGTACATATATATATATATATATATGTGTGTGTGTGTGTGTGTGTGTGTGTGTGTGTGTGTGTGTGTATATATATATAGATGGAGGTATATATATATATATATATATACATACAGGATGGACATGATGGGTTAAATGCAGAGAAGGAATTATTGATATAAATCTACAAAAAAATAAAAATAATAATACATTAGGATTTTGCTGATTGTCATTATAATTATCATTATCATTGTTATATATTATTAACAGTAATGATAAAGGGAAAACGATGTCTAAAGCAGACAAAGAAATCAATAAATCAATGAGAGTATGTGGGCTTGTTGCTACGGTGAATGATGAAAGCAAGGTAATAGAAATGTAGGTCATCTCCTAAGAAATGTATGTCAGTGTGTCAGGAACTAGGGGGGCAATGTTGGCGAGCATGAGAGATGAATAAAACCACAGATGGAGTAAACAACCCTTTTATGACTAATTGGAGAACTCCTGTTGATGCTGAGTGGGTGAAGAGAGAGGAAAGAGCAAATCAGGAGTAGAGAGGGGGTGTTAAAAGGGCTATATGACATTTTCAATTGCAAATTTCTTCAATATTATTTCCCCGGAGCTATGTCCATGTTCATGTTCCTCCGTTCTGGAAGCTGATTGACTGAGTTGCGTTCAGTAGGTAATCTGCATTTGTGAGGGTGTCAACATGAGAACCGAATGGTTGACACCTGTGGAAAAGGCACGGCTTTTGCCTGAGGTCTTTTGAAACAGGTGACATTTACAAGAAAACTAGAGGGAAAGCAGCTTTGATTATTCCACAGGCAAAAACCTGTACACTGTAATATTTTGGAGAGGAAATGGAAAAAGACTTCCGGTTGGCCTCGAAGGGAGTTCTGGAAGGCAGTCAGACGATTCAGGAAAGGGAAGCAGGACTTGACCCAATGTTGACGTGACCTTGGGACATCCCCAAGCAATGGACAGCACACTTGGAGAAACCCGCGAAGCCGTTTGACATGCCCTCTGTGTGCAAAGCTGTATGACTTCGGTGAACCTTCATCTTTATCCATGTCAGCGATTACAGAGGTCCTCAAAATGCTCCATACAAGAACCAGACAAGCATGAGATTCATCCAGGAATGCTGAAGGCACTGGAAATGGGGGCACCGGAAAGGAAATTCTGGCTGATTTTTAAATCTTTGATTTAGGAGAAGCACAAGTGAAGCGATTGGGATGAGAATCGGCTCCTCCAAGTCAGAGAGCACTTGGCGATGAAATTAAATTTTGAGAGTCTGTTGACATTTTTGATTTGATTTGACATTTTTGGTCTTCTGATAGGGGTATCGCCTAGTTGCTGAAGTCAGAGGTGTTCAGACCACATCCACATAGTAGGAAGCCCCGATGTTGACCCAGAACATTCTGCAGGGATTATGTATCCTATCTGGTCTGGAAACACTTTGGGATCCCCAGCAAAAGCTGGAGGGTGTCAGTGTGGACTGGATCGCCTGCATTGACCTCTTCAGTCTGCTGCCAATGTAACATGGCCCTAGATACGAGGTGGGACAATAATGATAATGATAATCATGATTAAATTTCCAGAGCTGATGGTCAATGACCATAAATATTCAGTTATTGTTTATCTTGACAGGGGAATTTTGAAACAACCAGTAGAGCTGCATGGCTGCAGACAGCTTCATCCATTAAGAGCATTGTTTTTCCTTTTTTTTTTTTTTTTGGTGACAACCTTTTGTTATCCTTATCATCAACAACATTTTATATCAAACAAATGTAACCTGCTTGAACATGCATTAAAATTTGGAGCTTAGCTTAATTTATTGTATGCTTTAAAATGTACTGTTCCATTTTATAAAGACCAGCAATGCACTATGGACACAAGTGCCCCCTACATGAAAGTCGGAAGATCCTGGCAAATTATATTTCTTAGCAGGAGAAGAGAACAGAGTGTAAGGCAAAATAGTATTCGACCAGCACCTCAGTAATTCTAGCCTGGTGATATGGCAACCGCTGACTGTGTTTGTGTTGTGTGCCCGTATAAGGCATGTGCATCTGTGGATTTGAAGACAGGCGTATTCAGTCATGAACATTGTGTGCCTGACAAAAAAAAAACTGCTGGGATTAATGACTCATTCGATCCCCAAAGTCTTCGTCTCAGATTTCAACCGATGGTCTTTGTGTAAGCGTGTGTAAGCGTGTGTGTGCGCGCATATGTGCCTTCATGCATGTGTGTCAATGTGTCATCACAGACCAGAGTTGCTCTGGTCAAAGTGCTCCAGCAGAAGTCAGATCAGAGATGAGGGGGCGGCCCAGCTGGTGGACGGGGCATCAGGCCAGATCTAAACTGGCAGTGTCTCTGGGGCAGACGGAGGAAGTGGTATCTCTACAGGATTGATAAGGCGCTGATGGTTGTATGGTTACGCTTCTCACATCTATTCAGGGTATTTTTGGGGGTCAAAGAAGAAATATCTTAAAATTGAATAATAATATTTAGCAAATATCCTGTAAACCATGTGACGAATAACAATTATTTACTGTGATATCATGCTAAATATGGGCTAAATATGGTAATCACTTATTCCTATTGCAAAAATGCCATTCAAAAAGAGCTATTACTCAGTGAGGTCATAGATAAAGCTTTACGAGAGATTTGTTCTGGTTCCTTTGACAATTCAAAACCTTTGTGAGTAAGATATTTGTTTTGCTTAACCTACCTGATGTTTCCCTACATCCTTACCGGTTCTTATTATAAGATTAAAATCTGAATGCCCAAAAGGTACAGTGGATATGCTGCTAATATACATACGTGTAACTTTTGTATATTAATGCAGGTCAATACCAATTGAAATTGATTACATCTTTGACAAACAGCTTCGTTTCATAATGGACACACACAAACACACAGAAATTAAAAACACAACACAAGGTCAAAGAAAAACTTGTGCACACTGTCAGTATGGGATGTGAGGATATTTTTTGTTACAAGAGAATCATGGCAAGATTGCGATGCAAGTGGCTGAAATTAGTTTTCTCCGCAGGGTGACCGGACTATCCCTTAGAGATAGGGTGAGAAGTTTGGTCATCCAGGAGGAACTCGGTGTAGAGCCGCTGCTCCTCCAGATAGAAAGTCAGAGTGAGACTATATTCACACAGCATTTTCCCCTTCATTTGCTCAAGTTCACCTTAAAATGTTCTCTGGAGTACCTGAGAAATGAAACAAAATTTCTGATTCCATGTGGTCCTCACATAATGATAGGATGGCATTCCAAGGGGTCTGTCATTAAGCGAGTTTGTCATGAAGCAAAACACCCTTTCTACTGTACTACCGTGCAGCATTTGCATATATATCGGCCGTTTGTATACTGCTCTATTTTACCTTTTTTTTTCCTTCAATGTTTATATTAGCATGAATATAGGCCAATTATAAGCGCAGGCAAGCGCGTACATTACATACTCACTGACAACTTTGCTGCCAGCTCATTCCGGGCCTATTTTGATATTATCGCAAAACCTGTTATTAACCTGTTTTTAAGTGAGGACCACCTGTAGCAGAAAGCCGTCAAGCACATGCTCCTGTCTTTAATTTGGAGGCTGCAAACATTACGACCCCCCCGGGGGTAATAATCGTCCTTACTACTATTTAACAGTGAGATGATGCTTACTCTAAGTGATTCATTAGTGATTTGATCACAAATACGTCCTTTTTCTATAAGTTGTCCCCTGCTTGCTCTTGTCAGCCTGACATGAGACCCAAGCAGTTGGTACAGTCTGAAGATAAGGCCTGGGCTAAAATCTCTTCACATTACTTCAAATACTGCCATTCTGATCACTGATCTCTTAAGTCTAAGTGGATAAGCAATTTATTCAATAACTGCCTCATGAGTCTTAGAACCAAATGTACCATCGAAGAAATAGCTGTGTATTCTCAAGTGTACTGCTTTCTGAAGCATTCACTTGATCGGCGATTACTAATTTGCATTTGTTGTCCCTCTTTTAACACAGCAGGGTTGTTTGTCGTTTGTGCAGAATGAAACAACACAAAATAGAGAAAAAGGAGTGAATGTGGAGCAGTTGGAGCACCTTTCTGTTTATTTGTGTTCGGTATGTGGGTCTAATGTGTTTTCATCTGCCATGTCAACAAACTCTGAGACCACCAAAAAAATCAATTATGATGCTTTTACATCTGAATGTATGTGTGTGTGTGTGTGTGTGTGTGTGTGTGTGTGTGTGTGGGTGGATGTCACCCTCAAGGAGGTTTTGTGTTTGTTGCTGCTAGTCTTCTGACAGGTAATGGTGGATCCCTCCTTTATCTCTCACTCTATTCTGACGTCAAACATGGCGTTTTGCTTTGAATATTTATAATCAATTGTATAATTTCAATTTATAAAACAAATTGAAATATAACAATTATTTAAGAAAATAAACAACAAATCATCTAGAATAGGGTGCACAACCTCATAATGTAGGCATAGAATGGCAATTTTTAAAAGAATACTTTATATGATAGACCAAACCTGTCAACAAGTACAAGAACTGCTCTTGTCAGTGGTGTGTTTTCTTGTTGTGTGTACATCTTACAGCTAAGCACGTGAATACAGTATGCACTTTAAGAGGAGATGCATGTTCTCCACATCCCATGAAACCTGCCCCTGACTTCTAAAATATTCGTGATCCCTGACCCTAAAACTCTACATGTGGTGTCTAAATCTAGAGAACAGAGAAGCCTGAAAATACAGGAATGAGCCCTGTGGTTTATGGAGCCCACACAAGATTGAGAGGAAGGGTATTATTTTGGAATCTCATTTCTCATGTGGTCACAGGTCTCATGTTGAATCGGATGTCAAAACCATCGCACAGGGACAAATGTGATTGAAGACATATATTTTAGCTGAAGCAGAGCTTGGGTTAAATGAGTGTTTCAGCCAGTTCAAGGATTCTCCTATAGTATACAATACAGATGCAAGACTAAAGTTTGATGATTTGGTTTGCCTTGACCTTTTTTCATGGACCTTTTCAACTCTTTTCTTTGCTCAGAATATGCCCTTTGTCCGATAAAAAAAATATAAAAAAGGAGGTATTTGAAAAAGAAGATGGTATTTAGCTGCAAACTTAGCTGACAGAAAATGTTTACAAATTTCAAGAGGAACAGTGGGAAAAAATTAACAAAATATTGAATCATCACCTTGTGGAAGTTACATGGTCTACATATCTAGACATTTTTTCCTAAATATAGCTGTGAATGGGCTCACACAAGATGTCCTAAGAAAAGGAATATTCATCCATCAGTGTCATAA
Source organism: Fistularia commersonii (assembly GCF_037954325.1). Lineage (NCBI taxonomy): Eukaryota > Metazoa > Chordata > Actinopteri > Syngnathiformes > Fistulariidae > Fistularia > Fistularia commersonii. Next base: position 13,819,571 of record NC_141299.1, on the reverse strand, counting down.
AGTATGGGATTCACATCTCAGTCCAACCCCATTGATCATTACCTGTAGAAATCTAGTAATAGTGTGTTTGTTTGCTGTCTCTCCATTATTCTTGTATTCTTCTTATGTGGTTGTGGAGCATATGCATGAAAAGTTTTCAAAGTGAGTTTGAGAACAGTAAGTGCCAGAAAAAAATTTGACTCTTTGACCTCTACATCAAAAACACCAGTGAGCCTCTCTGCTGCTTTGGCTGAGTTGTGAATCGTGATCTCTCAGAGCCAAAAAATGAAGACAGCTCCAAGGACACAGAGACTGCCTGGGGGATGTCATGTCATTTGTTGCTTGAGAATAATAATGATGGACCCAAAAATACAAATAGAGTAGTTTGAGAACTTAATGGGTGCTTGTTCTCATGACAACACTGGGTGTTTTGTACTAGGCACCCAGACCAAGAATTGCTAATTGAATTTATGAATTGATCTTCACTCTGTGTGCCATATTATTGCATGACCATTAAAGCTCTTTTCATTTCTGTAATGAACCCAATTCCAGCTAAATGACAATTAAATATGTTACAATTAGGTAAAGCAATGGTGAAGTATTTATCTAGAAATAAGTGGACAAAGAAAGGTAATTTTGAAGTAAGTTGATAACAATTCAATTGTATCATTGTGGTGTCTGATATTGCTGTTCTGTGTCCCGGTCAGTCCACCACTGTAAGTATGTACATGAACCAACTTTTGTAAACTAAATTTTTAATATATCAGCCAAACTCTCTTGACATTCATCAGCTTACCCTTGAATAAGATGGCATTTAAAGATGGACAAAAGGGTTGATCTAGAGATTCCTTATTTTTTACTGGTCGTTTATTTTTGAGCGTATTAGGGTTGTTTTACTATAGAGACACCGAGTAAAACTGAAGCTTAACCCTTCCAATCAAACTGTCATTAGACAGAAGTGTGTTGCAAGAGTTGGATTTATTCATACAAATTGTACCACTTATCTCCTAGTATTTAGCTTGTGGCAAGTTAAATTACCATTGTTTATATAATATCAAAACATGAATACTAGAGGCAGAGTGTAAGATCATTTTTTGAAATTGAAGGTTGGGAAAAGGTTGGCAAAAAATTTTATATGACCCTCATTCTATCATAATGCTTCACATGTAACCCTTTTAAGATACTTCCACCTGGGCCCGAATGAAATTATCAAACACAATTTTTGTTAACTTTATTGCCTTATTGATACTATAAAGCCAGCTGACCTCAGTTTTTGCACAATTTGTGTCACTATTTACATATATAACACGTCATAGTTAGAGACAATGGGGCGACTGATTTAATCTTAATCATTGATCTTTGTGCTTGTCGACGCAGCAGGGCACAATGTACACTCTCTTGGAATTTGATCCACTTATTTTTTCTTGTTCCTCCATCTTACTAAGGATCAATAGTTTCCTAATCTTACATTTTTTACCGGAAATGCATTCCATTCCCAAGAAGTCTTAAATGGGAGATCTTCTATTTATTACAGCACATTATTTTATGTAAAATGTGTTAGGGATCTTAATACATGCAGTAATAGAAGCGATTCTTAATATCCCTTTGAGTTACTTCGGTACCAATCTGTTGCATATCCTGTCACACACTGACCTACTTACCTTTTCTGTATCTTATATCTGGCCTGACACAAAACAACCAAAAGACAGATATAACAAGGCTTAGTCATTACAAAATTCCCTCTGTTTTCTCAAGTATTTCCATCACTTCCATCTTGTGTAAGATAAAAGCTGTGTGTAGATAAATGTCAAGGTGTGTGCGTATGGACTGCATATAGCCGAATATGTGTGCGTTGGTCATAGCTTATATGTGATGAGCAAATGGGATAAGTAATGTCAACGCAATCAAATAAATAGAGGGACAGTTTTTTAAGTGATCCTGTCATTTAGTATGAGCTTAAATTAACGTCCTTAAACACATAAACACACACACACACACACCTTCTGGACAGAAAATTAAATCTCATGATCTGGGCAAGACATTACTGTGTGACTTCAACATGCGTCAGACAACATATCGCCCAAAAAAAAAAAAAAACGAAATGGGGACACAGTTGTGTGTCACCACACAGCACTGAGCGTGTTGGAAGTTGCATCCATCCTGGTGAACGGATAATTTACAATAACTAATTAATTACATTAGCTCCCCCTCTGTGAGCTGCCACCTTGCCGTGGTGGAGGGTTTTGTGTGTTTGTGTGTCCCAGTGATCCCGGGAGCTATGTTGTCAAAGGCTTTATGCCCCTAGAAGGATCACCCAAGGCAAACAGGTCCTGGGTGAGGGATCAGAAAAACCATAGCTCAGAAGACCCTTAATGAAGAACACAAACTTTGGACCTAGTTTTTCCTTACCCGGACGCGGGTCATTGGGCCGCCCCCCAGAGCGAGGCCCGGGGGCGGGGGTCAATAGCGAGCGCTTGGTGGCCGGGCCATCACCCATGGGGCTCAGCAAGGCACAGCCAGAGGGATTGATATGGGTCCCTCTTCCCCTGGGCTCATCAGCCACAGGAAAGGCCAAGTGGATCGGGTGCAGTGTGAGCCGGGCGGTGGCCAGTGTGGGTGGACCTTGGCTCTTGGAAGCAGGCTCTTGGGACATCGAATGTCACCTCTCTGGTGGGGAAGGAGCCTGAGCTGGTGAGCAAGGCTAAGAGATCTGCCTTGAAAAAGTCGTACTCAACTCAATGCATAGCGTGGGGTCTGGAACAAGGCCTCTCGAGAGGGGCTGGACTCTTTTTCTAATCTGGAGTTGTCCCCGGTGAGAGGCGCCGAGCAATCCTGTAGGGGATGCTCTGGGAATATGGGGTACTGAACCCCGTTATATGGGCTGTTCGGTCCCTGTATGGTCCCCTGTAAGTCGGACCCGTTTTTGGTGAGAGTTGGACTCGACCAGGGTTGTCCTTTGTCACCGATTCTGTCCACAACTTTAGGGCCAGAATTTCTAGGCGCAGCCAGGGCGTCGAAGGGATCCGGTTTGATGGCCGCGGTATCGAGTCTCTGCTTTTTATAGATGATGTGGCTTCATCAGGCCATGATCTCCAGCTCTCACTGAGGCGGTTCCCAGCAGAGTGTGAAGCAGCCAGGATGAGGATTAGCACCTCCAAATCCGAGACCATTGTGGTCAACCTGAAATGGGTGGAATGCCCACTCTAGGTCAGGGAAGAGGTCCTGCCCCAAGTGGAGGAGTTCAAGTATCTGAGTCTTGTTCCCGGGTAAGGGAAGGATGGAGTGGGAGATCGACAAGCGGACCGGTGCGGCGTCTGCAGTGATGTGGACTCTTTACCCGCCTTTTATGGTGAAGAGGGAGCTGAGCCAGAGGGTGAAGCTCTCAATCTACCAATCGATCTGCGTCCCCACCCTTACCTATGGGTAGTGACCGCAAGAACGAGATCGCGGATACAAGGGCGCGAAATGAGTTTTCTCTGTAGGGTGGCCGGACTCTCCCTTTGAGACAGGGTAAGAGGTTCGGTCATCCCGGAGGAGCTTGAAGTAGAGTCAAATGAGGTGGCTCGGGCATCTGGTCAAGATGCCTCCTCAAGCCCTCCCGGGGGTGGTATTCCGGGCATGTCCATCTGGGAGGAGACCACGGGGAAGAACCAGGACATGCTGGAGAGACTCTATCTCCATGCTAGCCTGGGTACACTTTGGGGTCCCCCAAGAGGAGCTGGACCATGTGGCAGGGGAGCGGGAGGTCTGGGCCTCACTGCTCCGACTGCTGCCCCTGTGACCCAACTCCGGATCAGCGGGGGAAGATGGATGGATGGATGGATGGATGGATGATTATCTTGATGCATAATCAGTTATTCAATAATGTATGTCTGCTCTCATTCATGCAAGACTCATCGATTCCCCAGAAATGTCTAGCACTCAATTCATTTTGATTGCATCGATGTTTGAGCCTGCATTTTCTGTTTAAGTTGGAAATGTTATTCAGACATTATAATATCTCTGTCATGTCTGATTCTTCAAGACATTTTGTCTCGCCTTGTCCTAGATACGTTAATGATTGAGCTGGTTCTTGACGAGTCAGTCTAAGGATAGATGAAGTAAAACATGTATCACAATTATGAATTCATAAAGTCAAACCTCCACACCTGTGGTAAACACGAAAGCTGTCAATTTTGATGGAAAGTAGAATAAAGCTAGTAATCTTGTGCTGATTGTTTTAAAGGTAATGCAACATACATCCATTTGATCAAATCCAAAAAGAATCCATACAAGTTTGTACTTTGGAGACTCACTGACTTTGTTCAATAAAATCATCAAATACAATTTTTTTTAACTGTCCTTCAAAAGAAAGGAATTTAATGGGTTAATGATGAGGATGCTTTGAAAAGACAATCTGGATTTTGCCTGGATAACCAATAGTCTCCTTTATAATCTTAGATGAACATCTTCAGCCTTAAATGATTGACTTTGTCTCATAGGAGTTTGAACCTCCTGGGGCAGCCAGCATAATAACTTTTGGCAAATTGAGTTTCACCCATTTGAAAATTATCTGCATGAATGGGGTCATAACACATAGTTGCTTGCTTTCTCTTAACACTTGGCCTAAAATGCCTGAGGTAACAAAAGTGAATGCAGTTTTACTTTAACAGAATAACTTAATAACTTACTTCAAAGAGAAAAATTTTGCTCAATCAACTAATTTCATTAGATTTAATTTTTTTGCCGCAAGTAGAGTAAAACACAGCAAACAAGTTTTTAATAGGTCAGTAGTCACACAATAATACACAATGCCTACTTTACAATTCATTGTAAACTATAAAGTAAAGGGCATTTTAGGGAGATTAAAACAAAATATTTCAAGGACTATATGATGTGATTTTATGCCGAGCATTGTTTTCACTGTTGTATAAAGTCACATTAAAACAAGGTCACACAAATAAGGCTCAAGCTTCTTTGGCTTTGGGGGCAAAACTTTGTTTAAGACAAAGATCAGCTTCTTTATATTTCCACACAAGAAAATGTGCTATAAACCTAATGAATAAAACAAAGGAATTAAGCGATAAACTATGCTTGAAAAGCCTTCAAGTAATGCCGTTTTCTCAGTTTTTTTAAGAAAAGGTATATTAAGACAATTCATATTTCATTGTATTTCTTATTCTTCCTCCTTTCTACTATTATCTATTACTGTTATGTTTCTTACTTGAAACTCTGGCACAACAATTTCCTTCGGGATAAATAAAGTTGTTCTCATCTCATCATGTTTTGGCAAAAGCCTGCAATGTTCGATTGTCTTTCAAACAAGAACAGAAACAGTCAGAAATACTTAATCATAGCTCCCTTAAAAATATAGTTGCAAGGAAAAAAAAAGTTTGTCTCCACTCAGCCTTTGATAAGGCACATTAGGTAAATGAATGTCACTTTACTTGGGGAAAAAAAAGATTAAGTTAATTCCAACTCACCCCAAAAGTTCACCATCTTAATCAGATTCTGCAACTGAATACAACATGAGACATTAGGCTGGACATTTCTATCCAGTCTTTGAAGTAGGGCAACACACAGACCTAATTTCTGTGAAATAGAGCCATATATTATGTGGGTCAGCCTCCCTGGTCAGGTTTCACAGTTTGCTTCAGCCAAGAAAGCATTGTGATTCCATATCTTGTGAATAAATGACTGTAATGTGTCTAGGTGTTGCTCTTCAGACAGGTTATTCATATATCTCACTGTCTGTCCTTTGTCAAACAGTGTGTTCCCTGCGGTTTGTGACAAACCCCATAAACCTAATTTCCTGCCTGATCTGACATTATTCATCTTGTGTCATTCACATGCTTAGGACATACATATAAGAAAAAAGGGGCATACATGTCTCAAGTGTTCATGTACTTATAAGATCTATGCTTTGTGATCAACAAGATATTAAAGGTGTTAGATAATGACATTTCCATCGACTTTCGTCGATGAAATTATATATACACCATCAGCTTTAGTCTGAGCAAATCTCTAGGTTACATAAACTGCCTTGACAGGACAGGTTGATTGCCTACGTCTTTACATTTTTTGCCAACTTTTGCACAGTACATTGTTACAAAGTTAGGATAAAGAAAAAGTTGTAAAAGATATGCAGTTAGTAAAAAAATTCAGCAAAACACTGACATATACAACAATAGAGGTATTAATAGTGCATCTTTTTTCATTCCTGCAAACCATTTGGTTATTTTCCCATTATGTATATCTTTTTTCATTAACTAAGTTAAGAATGGCTTTCACATTTTTTGTCACTTCTCTAAGGAACAAAAAACAATAATAATGTTGCCATAAAGTTTGAGTGATTATATCAAATACAAACAACTAAGGAATTATTAAGGAATTAACATTATGTTATCCTAAACTGTATATTCTAATGAATTGAGCTAACAGTAGGGCACCTTCCTTGTGGAACTAAATCCAGATAAGATGACTGAAGCCTCATTCTAACTGAAGACATTTTAAAAGACAGAAAACAGATGTCAATTTTCTTTGTTTTTGACAAATATTTTCAAATAAAAAATGTGATGGTGTATGACTGTTGGTGATATAGATACAGTATATTGAGATCCCAAGAGTAATCCGCAAAGTGGCATGTCGGGTAACACATTTCTGTGTAAAGCCTCTTGGACAAAAATTATGGGTAAGGTTCGTGAACTGTAGTGCAATTTTGATGAGGGCCGTATTAGCTAATATCAAATTGTGGATGGCTGAGACAGACAACCTCTACCATTTCCTTCCTAATTTTTACATTACAGCTATTGGGAGCCTGAGAGCTGGAAAGCACAGATGGTAACAGTGTGACTGAGTGCATGTTTTTACATTACGGATATATTAGACCTTGAATATAGAGGCAGAACAACAATGAAAGCGTTCCTATTATGGTTTGTAGGTAAAACATTTGCACACCACATATATTTTTTTTATGAGTATAAAAAGGATTTGGAGCCAGAATGTTATTGCATCTTTTAGACTCAAGTTTTGTTTTGGGCTTTTATTTAAACTGATACATCAGGTGCTATTTTGTCATAAACAAGGCAAATACAAACCTACTATAAACAAAATGTATTTGAGGTGTTACAAATTAAACTGCTTATGATGAAAAAAATGATGCTAATTACAGAACTACATTAATCTCATGTCATTATCACTTCATGGTTATGGTAGAATTTAATATAACATTCAGCAATTAAAATGCTCTTGATCACAATATGAGTATGAGCATCACTCACATAGGAACTTAGTTTAAATTTTGAAATTAGTTATTGTTGAGTTACACTAGAAAACTAGACATTAAATAACGGTATATGTAAATGTAAGATTTAGTAAGTGAATATCAAATCCAAATTCCCTGTCTTAAAAATCCAAATCTAAAATTATATATTTCATGTAATAACTTCCTTTAAGTCAAGGGTAACAGGTCGGTGGCATAAATAGCATTACTGCTAGCACAAAACAGAGAGCATAGTGCTTTACAAACTTGAATCAGTTGAGAATAATCACCATGCTATGCTTCTTTTGAAATGCAGTGCAAAACATGAATAACGTGGTTATTCTACCAGGAGACTCAAGATTCCCCTTTTTAAAGTGGTCAGTTTTCTACGATGAGTAGTTGATTTTTATGTATTATTTTAATTAATCAAATGCCTTACTCTCCTGGGGTGCTTCTCCATTAACATGAATGTCTTTTAACATTAGCAGGTGAAAACTATTGGATCTAAAACTGTAAATCCAGTTGGAAAGGTGGAACATTGCCTCCGAACTCAAACCGCATTTAACTCAGTGAGCAACATCACACAAGGACTCAGTTGTAGAACAGCTCTCAAAACTGATTCATTTTAATTTACTGTCATCAGCTAAAATATGTTGAATCAAACATAATTGGTCAAAGGATGCAGTTAATGACATAGTTCCATGGCCGATATTCAAGAAATCCTTGTTTTAATTACATTCAGGGGTCATGCAAAACCAGTCCTGGCTAACTAGTAACACAAATAACAGTATTCTGTTACCTTCCTCTTAGCTTCCACTCTAGAATATTAACTCTGAATACTAATTTTAGATTTAAGGGACATCATATTAAACACCTTGTGATTATATTCATAAACATTCTGTAGTTTTTGGAGTCACAAGTGAAATGCATTTGCCGTTTGGTTTGAAGGAAAGCTATTAGTTGATATTAAAACTAAGTATAACCAATTATTATTTTCGGATCAAAGGTTTCACACATATAGAGGTAAGCTGTTGTCAATAAGTAAAATAAAGATGACACCGGCTTCAGCCAAAACATAAATCACATTACCGACATTTTAACACTCACGCACGCACACACACATATTATAAGCTTAACAGAACAGTCGACAGAATCCATCAAATGTACAAGTTGTACTAAACATTCTCTTCTTCATTCCTTAATTAACTCTGTTTGATTACCTTTAATATGGTAATGCTGTTGTGACAAAAAAATTAAGGGTCGAAAGAATGTTTAAGACTTAGCTTGTTGATATAACTTGGCCCATCATGATTTTTATATCTGATGAATGTGAAAAATCAACATGTGGAATTTCACGAATGAAAACCTAAATAAACTACTCAAAGTACATAGTTAAGTATATATTCAGTAACTATAAAACCATTCTCCATCCAGTAAAACAAACCTTTAAAAACCTGCTGACGGTTAAATATTTGCTGAAAGCAATAGCACAATGTTTTAAAGTGCAGTGAACAAAATGAGAGCATTTTAAGATATTCTCCGGGCATTTTTTTTCTTCTCATAAAGTAGGTCAGAGCTCTGAAAATTCCAGTGTCTCAAACATTGATCAGCTTCAGAGTGAACTGAATGGAATTTTATTGATTGTGAGCAATATTTATTCTCCTTTCAGTCTTTATTTACTCGGGTGATGATGTCCAACAATGAAATGCTTTATTCGCACTCTGTATTTCAGTGTCCCTCACCTTAAACTATTTCTTGACGGATGAATATTGAGTGTTGACATTTCTTTGAGCACAGCAAGAATACCAAAAGTGGGTCAGTGTCTGCAGTCACATGGCCATCAGCTTGACTGTTTGGCCTCATGTAAACTGTGAATGTAGGGGAGCAACAAAACTATTAGTGGTGTCTTTGTGGACCATTATCTTGCCAACAGCTTCCTACACGCTATGGGGGGTTGTGGGAATGATTGCAGTGGCCATCACAGTAAAGATGAGGAAATGTGATCGTCATACACCCATGTGGCTCAAGACAGAGCTTGTGGTACACACACACGCACATGCACACACACACACGCACACACACACACAAGGGGTTGAACTTGGGATACAGATGAGAAGCTTGAGGTAAAGGAGACAGATTGAGCACAGTGACTCATACCTAAAGTAGGACAAAAAAACTTTAATAGTCATCGCACATAATAGTGAAACTCATTGACAAGAAGCTCACATTATTGTTTGTGGAACACATTGCTAGTGGTTTATAACTGTCATATCAAATAAAAAAAAGTGTATCATTTATTTAAAAAAAGATTTCCATAATTCAAAGATGATGCAAATGACCACCATTATTTGTATTAAGCGTGTATGAGAGATTCTCACAGTCGTCCCTTGACCTGCAAGGGCAGAGTCTGTGCCTACATAGTTTTTAGTGATCCAAATTGTCTCTCAAAACTGCAAAAAAAAAAAAAAAAAATCTTCAATGTTATATCAAACCTCCTAAAGTTGTTTTTTGGTTGTTTGGTCAGTCATCTGGAATGGGAGTGTTGCAGTTCCCATGGTAGATGTAGACCGGTCCATCACAGCGATAATACAACTGAAAAACATTCCCATATCCATGGTCCCTCCACCAGGTGCAGAGTTGTCTGTTCCAACCACAGGCCAGGGAATAAAACAGTTGAGGATGCTCCATGCCAATCATGGTGAAGAAGTCCTGGTCCCCAAGGTGGCCCCGAAAGCGGTACTGATCGGCTAGCTTGGCAACATTGCTTGGTTCCAACAGCTGGTTGTAGAGAGCTGAGTCCCTCATAGCACCTAAGTCCAGTAACATGACACCGCTGTTGAAGCCAGGCATACCCTCAGGAGGGGGGTCACCTACTCTGGTCTGAGGGTTTTCTTTACGATACTGCCAGAATGTGTGTCTATGTGTGAAGAAGAAAAAAAAGTGTCAGCCAAGGGTTCACAAGCATGACTGAGTCAACAAGTGTGGTCCCAATGATGATCCAAAATAACTTTTTTTTTTTTTTTTTTTGGATGATTAGTATTCCAGTTTGATGCCAACTTCAAACTCCCATCACCACAATCATAAATGATTTTCAGACCGCCACTTTTGTTACTGTACCTTAGGGCAAGGATCCATGGGTCAAATGATTGTCGGTAAACAAGGTTTTGGCTGAAAACATCTTTGCACCAATGGTAAAATGTGTCGTTCAGGTGTCTTTCTGATATTGTACATTTAGAAAACTGAGAAGCGACCATGCCCAGCTCCACATTTGCTGAATAAACAGCTTAACAGCCAAAACAGGAAGAGAGCGGACCCAGAGCACGTTGGAATGCCAGAGGCTCTTGCCAACTCAGCAGCCCATTCTGCCAGCATATCAACTCTGAAGTAGGTAAACGACACACAAAGCTTCATTTAATAAGCATTAGTATGCACAGGAGCGTTTACCTGGCATTTATTGATACTACCCATGTGGGACATCCTAAGGGTATCAGGAATTTAGTGCAAGTGTCAGAATTTCAAACACAGTGAAGCACTGTCACAGTGTGAATCAGAAGGAATGCAACACTTCTCTCACCCCAAGCGGAGCCTGACGTTCCGCTAAAGTTCACAGCAGCAATATCTCACTTGGATGTAGATCAAATGTGTTGGGAAAATGTTACAATTTTAAAACATGCTGCAATATGTTACAAGCCCATTTTGTCAATCTTTCATGAACTCAAATGCATTGTATAAATTAAACTGCTCTGCCTGGCCTCTTCTTTCACAGCAATGTATGGATGAACATCTTGGAATATAAATTATGCTTCTTAATATATAGGATAAAGTTCACTTTCTGTGAAGCTTGATCAAACCTAGAGGGAGTAGTGTTTGTTCAGACTTATGCTGTGATATTATCACTGCCCTACATCCAGCAGATATAGCTCCTCAGTACATGTCTGCACTGTTTTATTCAATGTAGCTCTTTCGCAGCGAGCGAACTTGCAGCCCCACTGGAGCACATGTCGTTCCTACATGGAGTGTACGTGCTGTGATGCACATTCAGAGGACGGCGTCAGGGACATGAGGACATAGTATATGGCACATTTTACACTGCTTTGTAGATATTCTCACCATAGACCTCAAAAATGACACAGTTCTACATTGTAAAATTGATATATGTAAAGAAATGTGGGGTGAAAAAACATTGGACTTGCTCCTGCATCCAGTGATTCTATGTGCAGGATAAGGGGTAGAATAGTTTTACTATAGCTAACTTTTATATATATACACACACATACACATATACTATAAATAATAATAATTATTATTATCATCATATATATTAATTATAATGAAAAATGAACAGCTATCTATCAATCTGGTTTAAATTAATTGAGATGTTAAAACAATGAATCAAAAAATCACAAGGGGTAATCATTTTTCTTTAAGTTCACAGGTACGGGTTTTGGGCACGAGTGGAATCCTTCACTTTAAGAAGAAGCTGCAACTATGTCTTGGTATGTTGTTTTAATATCTGACAGGTTTAAGGGATGACTAACTTCTTGTTGATTGGGTTCCAAAGAAATATCCTGTTGGTCACTTAAAAAAGAATGACTTGGAAATCAAATGCTTTTTCCACTGCGGTTTTCCCTCTTGTCAAGTTTTAAATGTAGTTTTAGTTTTGTTGTTTATATGTCTCACAACTTTTATTGTGGAGATGCAGTTCACAAGGATCACTACAAAGGCTATCTTTGTTCATCAATAAAGACAAAGCAATATATACATTTTAAACAATGCCTGGAAAGTCCAGACATATTGATCCCAAGGGAGTTTTAATGCAAAGAAATGGTCAAACACAATTGTTGCAGTTATGTCATATACAGTACTGATACAAAGGCACATAAGACTGAAAGTAACATGAGAAGGCCACCTAAGGCAGTGTTTCCCAACCACTGTGCCGCGGCACATTAGTGTGCTGTGAGAAATCTTCAGGTGTGCCGTTGAAAAATAATCATTTTCACCTGATTGGTCCAAAAATAATTTATTTAACAGAAATAATGTGTCTTTGTATATCTATCTCTGTGGGCGGCATGCAATGACAGGCAGAACAATTAAATTCTCTTCAGCTAGATGGCAACAGGTAGTGAATTAACCTGCTGCTGCTCAAACAGCAGAGTAATTAGTGATGCTTCGAGTGAGACAGTGGCAGTGATACACGATGGATAAACAATTTAAAAGGACCCAAAAGACTCAACACAAAAAAGTACTCAATTAGGACCCTCTGGTACTGAAGCAATTTCTGACCCAGATGAAGGCCTAAGTATGAGTAGTGGTCAGAAGAAACTGAAAAAGGTGAGCTCAAGACAGTACAATGAAAGCTATATTGCGTTTGGATTCACTTTAACTGGGGAACCAACCGAGTCAACTCGGGGGAAAAGCTGTCTAACAGTGCCATGGTTCCAAGAAAACTTAAATGCCATCTCCAAACTAAACACTCTTCACTTCATGATAAGAACACGGACTATTTTGCTCATCTGTGTAAACAGACTGAGTAACAGGCAGCGTTGTTAGAGAAAACCATCAAGATGAATGAGAAAGCTTTGAAAGCTGGCTATAAAGTTGCTGAACTCATTGCTAAATCAAAGCAGCCACACACCATGGCAGAGACATTTATACTACCTGGCTGCAAAATCATCTCAGAGGAAATGCTCAGCCCTGGCGCTATTAAAGAAATAGCTCCACACTAAGAAAATTAGACTACAGTTTCATTCTATTTCATTAAAAATGTTTTTGACATATTTATTTGGTAGTGTGCCGAGTGATTTTACTAATGTAAAATATATGACATGGCTGAAACCAGGTTTGGAGACACTGATCTAAGGGATAAACAGGATTCAAAGAAACAGCAGCAAGTCCAACTTCTAAAATCCAGACACTTCAGAATGTATGTATGTATGTATGTATGATTAATTGTTTTCCCTATTTATGTTGTAGCATCTCTCAGCAAAGAGCATTATCGGTAATTCTGTTGTACACCTGCTTGTGCATATACATCTGGTAAGCGCCCTCTATCTACACTGTAGACTTCAGACATGTAGGTGTGGTTCAGAGGTTCAAACAATTTACAATGAAACATATAAATGCGGCTGGGGTATCCCTGACTACACCTCATTTCAAATTACAAAGTATGCAACTTTGTAATTTGTCAACAAATAACATCTGTAATGACTTGCTTGAACCACTGTGAATGCAGTATCATTTAGCCTAATGATTTTTCAACTTAATTACATTGTTTGGATAATTTCAACAGTGTGTGAAATTTAAACATTAAATATATGTATATGTATTTCTTAATTTCATTTTAGAAACTGAAAACAAAAGACAGCTTAGTTATTGGTCATTAAACACTTTAGTTTCCTGGTAGCCATCTCAGTCAAAACTGAACAGATGACCCGCTATCCTGGATAGCAGGTCATCCTCCTATCCAGAAAATGAAAGGCATTAACAGGTGACAGGGACATTCTGTCCTGATATCTAAACCAAATGTCTTCCATTTTGTAGGAGACAGAAAACATACTGGTCTTAAAAAAATAAAAAAATAAAAAAATTACACACTCCCCAAAACCGAAGCCCCTCCTCCTCCCCAACAGGTCCTTCTCCTCATGGGATCATTTGGGATCATCTTAGAACATCCCAGAATTGACAGTCCACAATGCTACAGTAGTTCACATCCTTTAATGTGACTGTTCAACAATCTTCTGTGTTAAATGATAGCATCGTATATCTCACGCATAATACGCTGTAAATACCCAATTTTAAGCATGTTTGAATAAATATCGTGATATCATGCAACAGGGAATACCAACACAAACTACATACAGACAGCCTCTGGCTAATGTCAGCCACTGTGTGCATTTGTGGCTTCATCCATGACACTTACGTAAGCAGAGTCTGTCTCTTGGGTTTCTAAATCATTACAATTGAAGCTCAACGGAAAAGACATGAGTGTTATGTTTTTTTTTTGTTTTTTTTCAAATAATGAACTACGCAGTGGCAGGAAGTTCTTTCAATGCAGCTGGTGGGAGGATGTTCTTCCAGATTATACTCTGTATCCAATTAGTGTGGGAGCTGAGAGCCTTCTTTACTGTATAACAGAAAAAACACCAGCAAGGGATGCATACAACAGTTCTTAAATAGCAAGTCCTGCTGATGAGTTTAAGAATAACTAATGAGTTGATAAAAGCTGTACTTAAAAGACTTGCTCTGACGGTTTTCAAGCTTCATCATGGCCACAAATAAAATGTCAATTTAGTGTGACAGGTGTTATGCAAACACCTTTAATTAAAAAAAAATTGACCACAAGCCCAAAGTCAAATGCTTTCTTAATTCCAAATGCAAGATGAAATAACATGTGACGTAATAGCACTTTAAAGCAGAGAAAATGAATGGCGTGGAGAAAAAAAAGATCGATAAATGTTTTACAATTTCCAGATGAATATAACCACTTACATCGAGAACAAAAAGCATATCTCTAACCCTGAAAACTTCTTCTGTATAATGAGTCATAAGGAGACACACTTTCATTAGGATGTCAACTGAGAATAATGGTACCAAAAGTTGATTTTCATAATGATTTGGTCCTCGCGATTTGGGAAAAGACCAGACCATGTCAGATTACAGCTGAGCAGTTCAATAGGCAAATTGGCAAAAATTATTTGAATATTCAAATCAACATTACACAAAGAAAGGTGGGGATTTGGATATTTCACTGTGTACCAGGCAACATGTGGATATAACCTAGCTGACCCTTTGAGGAGAAATACCCTGTGCTAATACTGTCTAGCAATGGAAAGTATGTTAAGTAAATCTTATTATTGGCTTTGTCATCTCATCATTCGCCTTGCTCAATGCAATCAAAAAGCAACATACAAACTGTAAATTCTTATGAGCTGAAAAACACTCGCAATGAGAAATAAAATAAAATCTTTTTCCTGAGCTTTTGTAGTGATTTTCACACCCTGCTTTCATTTAATTTTGATTTCCTTTAAAATGCAGAAGACATGTGCATCTAACAATTAGAGTGTGTATAGAGGTCTACTACAGCCACCAGACTTTTTAAAGGGACACAATACATTTTTTTTTTTTAACATTAAGTTGGTCTGCCAGTACATTGTGACTATGCTACGTGGCTGAGAGCACACATCAAGTGTGAGTCTATCCGGTTTTACAGGGACAATATCAGCACATTAGCCAGTCTAGTACAATACTGAGTGGTAGTGCCACAGTGGAAGGGAAGATCTGTTTTGAGATACTGGTGCCAGCAGGGTTCTGCCAGGAAAGAAATGGCTCCGCTTCTAAAAAGACTGACGTAGCAATGTGACATCACTATTTACAGTTGTGCTGATTGACCTTCACAGTCGCACGTACACACAATTGCTACAGGTCCTGTTCTAACGAAACCATATCTGCTGTCCATCCATAAAATTATGGAAAAAATTGAATGTATGGAGCCTGTTTTCATCAGAGGCTTGGTGATACTACAAATTAAAAAGAGCTGATATTTCCAAAGTATCATTACATTGTTCAAACTCAGGAGGAGACCCCTCTGCTGCATGTTTATTCTAGATCATAGGTACAAATGACCTTATTCACATACACAAAAGTGCTGTATACCCTTAGCGGCATCCTGTTTTGATGCGGTGCCTGGGCGGAAAACGATGAAGTAGACAAAGTTGTCTATAGCTGTTTATTTTAAAATCTATGAAGGGGGACAGAAAAAACCTTTAAGAAACAAAGAGCTTGAAAGTTGGAATACTGTGTTTGCCTTTGAATGCATGCACACACACGCATACATGCGCACACACACAAAGTCTAAGACTTGGTAACAATGATGACAAATTGTGGGAAACTGTGTTTCTTGCTGCATAATCCTAAAATACGATACTGGAATGCTGATAAAATAAAAAACTATCACTGATGAAATAAGACCATTACATACAGACATCTATGTGTAACCACTTTGGTACGGATTTCTATGCGGTAATGAATGAAGGGTACTCTGTGAGACAATTTATGGATTACATATTGACATCAGTCCTGCAAGAATCATCACTGCAGACATTTGAAAAAAAATGTGTCTTTCATATCTCATCCACTGAAAAGCTCTCATTCATTTCCTGGCAAAGAGTCCCTTCATTCATCTGTTAAATCTTCACATCTGGTGGAAAGCATATGGCATTTATGCGGACCACATATATACCACATGTTTTCTTTCCATTGTATTGATTATCAGTGTGAAGGAAATTTTATTTTGAAAACTATATTCAAAGCTGAAAATCTTTGAAGTATTTTACTGCAAACATGCAGGTGAACTAAGACACAAGGACTGAGTGTATGACTAAGGTGAAGATGCCAAAGAGATTTGATACATATATAAGTATACATTAATACATTTGTAAACATTATTAGAATAATTGAGATGACATGGGATGAGATGTACTTTAATGATCCCATGCTCGGGAAATTGTTTAACTGTCAAAGGGGCAACTGTTTAGGGATTTTTTTTTTTCAAACGCACTTTTATCTCCTTCAGACTGCTCTACAAGTCAGACTTCTCCTCAGTCATACAAGTGTGTCAAATACTCTTTCACCACTAACAGATAAATAGTGTGTTCCTGAGAGATGAAAAGCTCTGTCAGAATTGATGAGACAGATGTCTACACTGTGAAGTCAAACTTGAAAAAGAAAACATCGTTTCTGTGTCTTGTAACATTTGATGGAGATATTCAAAAGCCATAACCTTGTTCAGTGTTCTCTGTATAATCAGTTAAAACTCAAAGAACTTTCAAGAGAAATTCCGTTTCTTTGTTTGTTTTGTTTTTTTATTTCTCGACTGTGGACAGATGTAATGTGCCTACCTGTAGACTGGTTGCATCTCTCTGGCAATCCCTAGTACTGCTCCTGGAGTGAAGTGATCAAATTCTTGGAAAAGATCCCTGATGTTGGTCATGTACTTCAGGTCCAGGTCAAGCTGCACTATGCGTGTGAGGCCTGAAAGAAGAACACCTCAAAATGAACGCATGAACAAACAAACATATTTACATGTGAGGCCATAAAACCAAGTGCATTTTGATGATTAACTTTAGTCAAAGGGGGTTGGCCTTGTAAGTGTGTTCACGCCCAAAGCAAGGCGTGATCAATGTCTTTCAAATGCTCTGAAGAAGTTTCAGGGCATCTGATAGAACATGCTCATCCTCACTTTACTCCTGCTTTCTCCCCTGCTTGCCAGTAAACACTATACAGAAGCAGAGCCCATGAAGACAAGTCATGTTAGAGATGTCATTGGCTACACTAAAGATGCTACAGTGAGAATATTAGATCATGGATTTCTCAAGGTCTTTGAAATATATGTACAGCATATATATGTACCATTTTAAAAACCTTACAGATTTCAAAAGGAGTAACAGGCAAGTAAAACTAAAAATACAGACGGCAGCAGCATGAACTGGTACGATGAGCTTGTCACTAAAATGTTAATACCTGGTCATCCCTTAAAGTTGGAAAAAAGTAGCCATCAACTAACTACGCAGCAAGAAATTCCTATCTTTTGAAATCTATTTCAAAAAGACCAATCAATTGGCACAAGAGTTCATCATGAAGTGTTTGTAATTGAATTAAAATAAGTCTAAGCCTTCAACATTATGAAGCAAAAAGTATGATATAACTTTGGATTGCAGTCAGTATAAAAAGCATCAAGGGCTGAAATATGCTGATTTATGCTAAAAAAAAATGAAAATGAAAATGTCAAGTCAGCAAAAAGCAACAACTCATTTTTTGTGCTCTCCAAACAAGGAAGCTGACCATTACAATGCCTTCATGTGCAATGGCAACAGAGAGACGCTCCGAAGAATAAACTCCAAGCAGTCAGCACAGTGTGTTTTCACTAACTGGCTCAACTAATGGGAGTATACCAGGAAGAGGGTCTTACATTGTTAAAACATTGTGATGAGGTACATCTGATATTGGAACAATGACCCAACAAAAAGATCTAACAGGATGAAAGTGGAGCATAGCAATGTGGGCATTTAAGCCTGTTTGATTTTAGCACATGACATCCGGATTGTATGCATCAACAGCAAAAAATAGAAGAAACAAAGGAAATAGTAAGAGCTATATCTGACCGAGTATGCGCCAGTTATTTTATATGCAAATAATATGAGGTAATAATGCAGCTTTGGTCTGCTCTTTTGCAAATACTGACATAAAAATGTGACTTCGTAACCCTGAAGGGTAGAACCTATAGACCAAATGGAATATACTGCATATCTGGATCCTATTTTCCACTGCCATTGACAAGCAAATGGAAACAGCACAATTACCGTCACTGTTTTCATTATGGTATGTTAACTGTTGCACTGCTGCAGCCCTAGGAGTTTTTACAACTGAGCCTACACACACCTGGGAACCTACTGGTCACAGCCAAGCTGTTTTAACGCTGTACATTAATGAGTAATGTTGTTACATGAATAGAGATTTCTCGAGGCTATGCTCAGATTGCATATGACTACACGTCTACTCAGAGACAAAAACAAAACCATAGAGAATCTGTTATCTAACATCACATATTTTGAAACTGGGTCAATTTCATTAAGCCCTAATGTCATTCGTGGTGTGAGCACTTACAGCCAATTTGTTGGGGTCAATGTGCTTCTGTTTTTAACCATTTACAAGGAAAGAAACATTTCCAGAACAAATCACATGAAATAACATTCCCCTTACTTAGTCTGCCGTACATTTAACAGTGTGCGCTTTTGAAATCTCTTGAATTAAACAACAAAAGATAATTTATATTTTGTGCCCCATTGTGAGTATTCCATTTACAACCTGAGCCAGTTGCAATTCCTTGGTAAAAGAAATTTCCATTAATACAATTATTTTTTTATCTAACTTTAACACACACACACACACACACACACACACACACACACACACACACACACACACACACACACACACACACGCACATATATATTGGAATGATGAGATTCAGTGTGTGAGTTGTGCCAGTGCTACATAAAAAAATAAATTTGCTCTCCACTCACTGAGATGAGCACCTGAGAGTAGGTAGAGAGACAAATAATGTCAAAGACACCAGGACACACAAAATGTTTTTTTTTTAAATCATGGTTTATTTATTTATTTATCTATCTATCTATTTTTAATTTTTTTTTCCATTCTAACCATATACAACTTGGCGTGTCAAATCTAAGAAGGATCCTGACAAGCTTAATGTAATATTGTACCCGAACAAACTCATGTTTTTGAGAATGCTCAAATATTCTGGCTGTTTGGAATGGTACTAAAAATTAAATTGATGGAATGATCAGATAAAAGTAACTAACTTCATGTCCTCTTTCACTACATCCATAAATCTTCACTTTGGTCTTGCTCTGGGCCTCCTTCCTCCTGCCTGACTCCAACCTAAGCCTCCTTCTACCAATATAAACAATATCCCTCCTCTGTATTTAACCAAACCATTTCGGTCTGGCCTCTCTGACCTTATCTCCAAAACACCTCACATGTGCTATCCCTCTGATGGGCTTATTCCTGATCCTATCCATCCTAGCAAACATCTTCATCTCTGCAGCATCCAGTTCTGTTTCCTGTCTTTTCCTCAATGCCACTGTCTCTGAGCCAAACAGCGTTGCTGGTCTCAGCAATGTCTAGTACACTTTTCCTTTCCACATTCCTGGCTGAGACTCTTTTATCACATTTTAACCCTGACATTTTTCTCTAGCCATTCCAACCTGTTTGAACCCATTTCCTAACCTCTTTTCCACACTCTCCATTGCTCTGAATGGATAATTATACTTTTAAAACAGAATGGAAACATTCCTGCATATTTAGCAGGCGAGGTAACTAAATATGGAACATGAATTACATGCTGGGCTTTGGAAGTATATGTAAATATCAATTTTGTATGGCAATTATTTATAGTACATGCATGAATTTATTCATGTATGCAAGAATGTCCATGTAAGACGTCTGCTTCCGGTGTGTGTCTGCTGGCATGTTCTTTTATACATATGTCTTTCCCTAAAGGTGCTTCAAAACTTTAATATATGGAAACTAAAACAAATACAGAAGATGCATAGTATTTATATAAGCATCAATTACAGTTAATTTCTCATCTTACAAAAGGCTAGTTTTTTTTTCCTTTCTGAAAGGATCAGGTTTTCAATAATATTGATGAGACCCATAACAGTTGCAATTTAATGGTACCTGCATAAAACCATCTTATATTCAGTATGATGGAATCGCTCTACTGGAGGCAACACCCGACTCAGACTGTCTTTTCATACCAACATACCATGGTGCTGCAGTATTAAAGTACTTTTCAAATTTGGATTATAACACTTATTTACTGCCTCATCTCTTAACATACAGTCTTTCTTCCAACTTTACTTTGCTTTGATCATCTCCCTTTTGTATCTTTCAATGTTTTCACAGAATGAAAAGATTTTCTGTTGAAATGCATATCTGTAGGCAGCATAATATGATGTCCTTTGTGTAAAACTGAACCACTTTTTCTTTGAATCTGATCCACGCGCTTATATTTTCACAAATGAGTCCCCATAACTGACTACAATCAACTACATAATATTGAAGAGTGCTGGCATGTTTGAATAGTGATTCGGGGTGTCAGAGATATGGAGAAAAAAACGTCCAAATGGAACATTAGTCGGAAAATAAAGAGTGTAATATAGATGTCACCTTTTCTGAGGGGATATGTCATTACTAAAGACTCATTACTCTGCAATTCTTAGGTGTTTTGTTTCAATTATTTTTATCAAACAACTCTAATTCACAGCCACTGCTGAACATCAATGAGAATGAGAGGGTAATTTTTCCATAAAATATCTTCATGGTTTATGTGAATTTCCTTTGACTGTGGAAAACAAATTTGCTACAGACAGACAAATCAGCTGTATCGTGTGACATGCTCCTAAAGCATATCACACTACTAAAGCATTCGTGAAGCAACAGCTAATGCAGTAATTCCACCAAAATGAACCACAACAAAAACAGTGGATGCCCCTTCCAACAGTTACCACCAACACCATGGACACTGGAATGAGGCAAAACAGCTCTCTTGGGCCTCCACTGCCTTTTAACTATCTACCAGGCCTACCTTGTCCACCTGCACAGAAGCAGTGCTGAGATAAAGAAGTGAACATTTGAACCTGTTGTCTGAACATGTATCAGGCAACATGGATGTCACTTCATCTAAATACTAATCAGTGCAAAAATAGGGAGTAGGTTAACTGAAGCTCCATTGTGTATGTCATTACAGGATAGGTGGAATAAATGAGTGAATGTGGGACTTTTTTTTCATGTTCTCCACTTATCTCTTCTCATTGGTACAGGATTTTGATTAAAATTGCACTATAAATACATTTTATTGATTATATTAATTCTTATCAATATCATCATTGAAATTGTGTTTCTGTTTTACCAGAATTTAATGAAGCAGTATGAAAAGTCTAAGGACATGGACTGCATCCCAATCTTAAAAAAAATGACTGCATGTTTAACTAAAACAGGATGGGGGCACTGATTAGTGGACTGTGTATCACAGCTAAAAGACCAACATAGCTAATGCTTTGTGAATGGAGTTTAATCCAGGAAAAATCTTGCAAACGAATGGGACAACCCCAAATAGCTCTACTGCCAGTAGAGCTATTTGGTCCACTTGGGTTGAAATGCAAATTCTGTGCTCACATTACTGCACTAAGTCAACCCATTAAAAACCTGAGAAGATTACAATGTTAGGGTGTCATCATTCCTTGAAACAATAGGCAAATACATGGACATTTGCAAAAAAAAAAAAAAAAAAAGAATTAATTGTTGGAAAGATTATTTACAATAAATAATCAAGGTACATTTTGAAAACACAACATTAATGAACAGTGAATACCACTTAATTACAAACGATACAAATCACAGAGTTCCAATTCATTTCTTGAAATGATTATTCAGGGCTTGTCAAGCACTCTTCCTGCTGCTACAATGTGACGGACTACACAAATACGTCACCCCACCATTACCCACCATTATGCGTTGCAGAAGTGTTCT
Source organism: Fistularia commersonii (assembly GCF_037954325.1). Taxonomy (NCBI): domain Eukaryota; kingdom Metazoa; phylum Chordata; class Actinopteri; order Syngnathiformes; family Fistulariidae; genus Fistularia; species Fistularia commersonii. Next base: position 13,797,238 of record NC_141299.1, on the reverse strand, counting down.
TTTCTACAGTTGAACTTTTGTACCTGCGATATATTTCAAACACTCTCGTCTGTCAAGGATTTTATGAATACACTCATTAGTAAAATAACAAAACATTAAAAAAAAAAAAAAAAAATCTTACTTTTAGGCATGATATGGTGCATGGCTACAGACAGGAAGAAAATCGAGTCACTGTAGTAAGCTCCAGATCCAGCACTGAAGTGTTTCTGCATGGCCTCTACAATGGGGAACAGCTTCTCTGTGAGGGCCACCACATCGTGGAACACCACCTGCATAGATACAATATATTCTATGGTGAGCTGTATTGTTAAATATTTCAATGTTATTTGTTCTGGTCATTTTCCCTGGTATTAAATGGTCTGGTGAAATGTCATATTACTTGATCCTGTGCAGGTCATACGGCAGACCATTATCATGACATTTTCATTAACCCATATGAGGGTCAAGCACATCTTTAAATACTTATAGAGTACTTGCTGCAGTGAAGCATGTGTCAAAAACATAGATTAAGAGTTTATTTACAAAAAAAAAAAAAAATCACTAATTTCAGGGCTGATATCTATCAGATTCTCACAAATGGTGTACAAAAATAAGAATTTGAACATTTCCAGAGGACGGAAACATTACAAAAAAATCCTGTTGCCATTGGCATCTAATAATACACAATCACTGTTAAAATGGTCTAAATGGCTTGAACCATGTGGCATGTGTAAGTGATGGTCAGAGATAATGAGCATAGCCTCTGGGTAATGGGACTCTGCAGGCCATTTGTGGAAATTAATAAGTGGCTCATCAGATTTGCTGGAAGGTGATGGAGCCAACATTTCTTTTATAACCACTCTTCGCTGAATAATTAACTGAAATGATGCCAGCCACGAGCAGACAAGGATGTCAACATGTATACTTTCCACTGCTTCAGTCCACCCCTGGGGAGTCCCAGTCCAATCTGTGACTTTAGCAGTGATTTCTATGAGAGTGAGTTTGAGCATGTCAGTGGAGACACTGGCTAAAATCATTTGGCAATAAAAGCACAACATTTCATTATTCATTATCCTAAAACCATACTTAAACCCAGCTGTCTGAAATTATATACAAACAGTGGGGCAATAGTTGGCATGCACAGTTTGCAGTTTGGACATTTCTTAGATTCCTTGAATTTGGTTGATGTACAAACTTTCGAGGAAAAGAAAAACATCCATATTCTTGAAAGTTTCCCTTTCCCTGAAACTTTTCCTTACAATGGTTGTAAACATTGCCATCATCTATTAATACCAGCTGTTTATCTTCAAAGCATTGCTAGGACTAAATTATCCCCATCAGAAGACCAAAGAGAAAATTTATGGACGTAGTGAGAGAAGATATGAAGGTAGTTGGTGTGAGAGAGGAGGATACGAATAATCGGGTTAGATGGAGAAAGTTGACTCGCTGTGGCGACCCCTGACGGGAAAAGCCGAAAGAAGAAGAAGATTACAATTTTGGAAGTTTTTTTTTCAGGTCTGATTGAGACCTCTGGTCTGTGGGTGCCATCTCAGTACAGTCAACTCATATCCATGTCAAAGTCAAAGAGTATTGTATGGCATGTTATGCTGCTGAAAATTTCGATTAAAGGGTTTGCTACAGAGCACTCATAAATGGATGGGCATTGTCACCTACATAACTTTGCAGTACTTTGGTGGGCTGCTGGAGTTGAATGATGTTTGGTCACAACTTACAGGTCCAAAGTGTATCAGAACAAACCTTTTGGATCATTCAACAATTACAAGGCTTTTAAGTTGTTGAAGCCAAACTGTGACTGCCGTCTGAACGTTTCTATTTACAAGTTCAACACTCAAGGTGTGGTGTGCTTAGAGTTACTCCTGTATGCATTGGAAAATTGCATGTTGTGGTTAATTTAGCTTTGAACCAAAAAAATGTATGTTTTTTTGTTTCTGCTGTATATCAAAATAGGGACTGTTGAATCAGTGCTTGACATATATTATCATGCACTCAGGCATTCATTCACAGGTCATTGCACGTTAATTCTTCACAACAAAACATTTTTAAATAGTGCATAATTGTGAATAAAACTATTCAGCCTCTGTAGATTTAAGTAGAGTGAGAGACACTTCATCTTCTTCTTCTTCTCCCTTTGGCTTTTCCCTTCAGGGGTCACCACAGCGAATCAAACTTCTCCATCTAACCCTACTCTCTGTATCCCCCTCTCTCACACCAACTACCTTCATATTCTCTCTCACTATGCCCATAAATCTTTATATGGGGTTAAAATCTGTAAAACAGATCCCAAAATTGATGATGAAGTGATACTCTTCAATTATAGTCCAAGCCACAGCAGACACGGGATCCTTCCACTCCGGATGCTCTGGATAGTGAGACTAAACTGGAAGTAAAGGGCAAGGAACTGGTATGAAATATGTAATTTTTGTGCAAATTTAGGATGTTTTGCCCTATGGAGAATACAAATCATGAAAAACACTGCTTGAGGCTCAGAGACCATGAAGAGAAAACACAATCTTTGCTTCTGGCAAAGAGACAAAGTCAGGGAGGAATAGCCCCACATCAGAGGGATGAGTCTGGAAGGCCAACACTGCCCCCTTGTGTAAAATCAAAAACAACACAAAACGATCCACTCATCCATCCATTGTCCGACGCTTACCCCACACTCAGAGTCGCGGGGGATGCTGGCACCTATCTCAGCTGTCATCGGGCAAGAGGCGGGGTACACCATGGACTGGTCGCCAGTCAATCGCAGGGCCACATATACAGACAGACAACACTCACTCACTCACTCACTCACTCACTCACTCACTCACTCACTCACTCACTCACTCACTCACTCACTCACAGAAATATTCCCAATTTTTTGTAATTAACCTGCTGCATGTATTTGGACTGTGGGAGGAACCCGGAGAACGCAGAAGAAACCCACTCAGACACGAGGAGAACATGCAAACTCCACACAGAAAGGTCCCCTATCGGAATCAGACCAGGGCCCCTCATCCTGTGAGGCTGAAGTGCTAACCACTGCGCCAGCCAAAAACTAATGTTTCTGAAAAGTTGATAATAATGATAATAATGTATGGAAAAAAAAAAAAGCTCAAAAGTCAATTTGGACTTTTTCCATACTATTCAACGTAGCTGACTAGCTCATTTAAAACTGTAAAATCAATGAAAAGCATGTCTGGTAAATTATTTCAAATTTCAAAGATGAATTTCAAATGAATGTATTTTCCCACACTTTGTCATATATTTTGCATTGTCAAAATTTCATTTAACTTTCCCTGTTAAATTCTGACTGAGGTCATCATGTGGCTTGTGGGGATTTTGCATATTCTCCCTGTGCCTATATCAGTTACTCTGGTTTTCCTCCACTGTGCTGTATGTTTTTACACAGCAGATTAACTAGAGACCCTAAACTGCCCAAAAATGTCAATGAGAGAATTATTGGTTGTATCTCTCTATATGACGAGTGAATGGATATGTCTCTATATGTGGCCTGGTGATCGGCTGGTGACTGGTTCAGGGTGAACCCTGCCTCGTGCCCAATGACAGCTGGGATAGGCACCAACCACCACAAGACACTGACCGCAGGACAAGCAGTAGAGGCAAGAATAAAAACATGTTTTTTTTTTAAATAAAGGTAAAAACAAATGAAGAGATAGAAACTAAAAAAAAAAAACATGTTCATTATTTCATGGTGCAGAGCTCAGATGCTATTGTAGCTCTTGGAAAGGACTGACACCACATTACTATAAGGGAAAGGGGGGCAAAATACAAAAAAAAAAGCATAATTACAAAGTGTGATTCAAAATTACAGCAACACAACAAAACAAACCAATCATTTCAGAATTCTTGTCAAGAAGTACAATTGGAAAATAGTAAAAAATAGTTAATGAATAACAGGCCCTACCTTATACTTGAAGGTGGCATCCACAAAAAAATCCTTCAGCATCTTCTCTCCGAGCTCTTGACTTGCCTGATCACTCACAAAGTTAAGCACCAGCACTTCTCCTTCAAGAAAACGTCCATGCCTCACCAAAGATAACATGGCCACCCTGAACTTGTCCTGCAGGCTCCGGCTTTTGTCTACTTTGGTGAACATCATCAGTAAATGGTAGTGTTGATCAAATCCCTGAATCTCACTCTGCCTGGATCTAAAGCTTTTATTACCTCCCCTTACATCTACTCCCTCCTCCTCCTCTTCAGATTCTGCAAGGTTTGAAGGCTTAGTGTCTAAAGTCAGGTCTGCATCATTCCTGTTGGTGTTATGGTTCGCCTGTGTCTGCTTAATCCTCTTTGTAGTGCTGGAGAAGTTCTGCTTCTCTGAGCCAAAGTAATAAAAAGCTACAACTGCAAGTGCAGCAGCCAGAAGAAGGACAAACTGATAGGACCTGAAAGTACTGATCCTACCCATGATTCTTACTGTCAATCTGAAAAGGCCCATATCTGCATTTTCTTGTCATGAGACAAGTGACTGAAAAGGCCAACAAGCCATTGTGTCTTTCTGGTTGAAGGTCATTTGTTATTGGTGGTCATCATTTCCCTGCAAAACACAAACACACACTAAAGTAGTCAGGAAGTTAATTTCAATGGTATAGAAATTAAACCAGAATGCCACCTGGATAGTAAGTGACTCATAAAATGACACACTTTACATTTTTAGTAAAAGCACATAAAAGCATAAAAATTAAAAATAGAAAAAAAACAACAACTTTGGTTTAGTGCCACCTACTGTCTGTTTGACTATACAGAATTGTAGAAGATTTTCTGTTTGACGGGAACAAAATATAATTTAATATCTAAATCTAAAGCCAAAGAAAATTATAGGTTGTTTGAATCTATATTCAAATTACTACAAAAGTTACAAAGAAAAACAAAAAGGTCACAGAGCTGATGTTTTCCGGTCCTTTCCCTCTCTCACTCAGCTATTTAAGACACAGTCAAATTACTTTTTTGTTCTTTTTTATCAATATATTTTCATAAGCCTGATGGAATAGCTGGAATTGGCTCCTGCATCCCTTGTGACCCTGAGAGATATGGTATTTGTTTTACTTAATTCCAGTGCTTCTAATTATTTTTTCCGTAATAATTTTTCACATGAGCCATTCCATTTATTGATTTTCTTTTACTGTAAATGTTGACAAAATTCTAATTAGCATATATTCTCTTATTCTGGCTTGACTGTGTCACACATTTCAAAATTACAATTAAATAAACAATTGAAAATACTGTAAATGGGTAAGGGGGCACCAACAACACACCAATAAATATGTATTTTTTTAGACAGACGGGAGGAGAGTCTTATAACAACTTAACAAAATTAAAATTTGCCATTTCACGCCCATTTACCTTTTTGGTGTCATGACGTGGCTGCCCGTAGTATCAGTTTGACAGGTTGTCTGGACATTTGCCTGCCTGGGGGTAAATGAATCGATTAATTGAAGACGTGATGTGTTTTTTTTATACACTAGACACAGAGATTAACTTGTCGACACTGTTACATTATTACGATCAGAGTGGGAGCAAAACCACACAGTGGTGAATAGAGGAGATCACTCAAGTCTGCTGCAACCTGTTGACAAGATGCCTGCAAGGGATGCTAGTTAGCTAGCCACGCTTAGATGTAGGTCGCGGCGTTTCCCGACTTTGTGTTTTAATATAAATAAGAGTCGAAGGACCATCAAACATTTCTTTAATTACTATTGTACAATTCCATACCTTGATGGTATTTAAGAAGCCGTAGTGTTTTCAAGACTGTGTCATCCCGAGGGAGAGCAGACATTAGGAGTTAGGAGTTGCAGAGGAAGCCACAAGCTAGCAGGCGGGCACGGTGACACAACTTGACCACACCCACTCCGCATTAGCCGTATTCCGAGTCATGATGCATTCAGGAAAATCATGGAAAAAATAAAAAACATCTGCCCAAACACGAGCACTCACACCCTTCTCTCCAAAAGGGCAACACAACGACATTAAACAACACCCCAAATCGAAACAAACATGCCTTGCTTCCTGTCCTCTGTGCAATTTTAACAGTTTTGCCACGAACGAACCTTCAATTCCGTGCTATCTTATAAGCTAATTCAACTAATGGTGCTGAAATTATAGTAATATTTTACAAGATTGAGCTTAGTCATTTTTGTTAGATTAAAGTGGAAGGTGAGTTTCCAACAATTATCACAAAAAGTCGTTTTGATTAGGCGTAACTGACTGATATGTATCATAAATTGTAACTTTATTAGCGGCGCCTTAATGCACCATCCATGTCTTACGACATTTTCTGCAGCGGCATTGTACTTTGCGCACGGTAGTCCGTTTGCATTGTCGCTTCATTTATTGGCGTTCTATTTAAAGCAGATATGCAGATTTTTGTATTTGCCTAGTTTTTGTTTTCCTCGTCAACATTTCACTGCGCATCTTTTTTTTTGCTTTTGGTTCAGGCACGTGCTGGCGTACTGCTAGCTAGCTAGCTAGCTTGCTTAGCCTAGGTGAAAATGAATTCTAACACGCACGTCATTCAGGTGACAAACGTCTCCCCGAGCACCACCTCGGAACAAATGAGGACTCTGTTCGGATTCCTCGGGAATATAGAAGAGCTCAAACTGTTTCCACCTGAGTGAGTATTGTAAGGAAAGTCCCAGCAAAACGAAGTCTTGCCTGGCCGTCGCTGCTCTCACCGGCCTCCTCCCAAGGCCTTTAACGTTACCCCGGACTAGGCCTCAAGGGAAGCTAATGCTAAAGTTTGCCCGCGTCCTGTTTTGAGCGGATGCTGCAGCGAATCAGCATGATGGCCGCTTCTGTTGTGTTTATCTTTTGACTTACCAACACAGAGTTCGAGTCCCCAATAAGCGTATGATAAATACTGTACTCGAATTGAAAATCCAAAATTATATTTCAAAACACGCTGTTTTATCATGCTTTCTGAATATAGGTCAAATTGTATCCCTTAACTGCTTTAAAATATGTCACACTTGTTAAATGTACATCTGCACTTGTACATCTCTAGATAAAGTGTATTTGTTTCAGTATCCACTCTATCGCTCTGACCCCAGCTTGTACGATGACACGATCTACTCAAATTAATTTGCTCCTGTATTGGATTTTCCAAGTTTTCAATATCCGAATGCTTCTATCAAAAAAAAAAATGCAGATCAAGTGGCCATGATGTTGAATTATTCGGTTTTGGGCAATCTATGGAAAAACACAGTCAATGTCATCAACAGTTGTGCTGAATGAAACTCTAATGTGATTGTCATTTTCCTGACATTCAACTATTCTTTTTATAATAATTTGAATCAGTTTATGGATGACAGGGTCACATCATTGATTTTGGATGTGACAATCAGCAGGAGCAGGTCCTTTATATATTATGAATGAGGTGATGTGACCACTAGTCTGGCCTCCATGGTGCTTCATCTTTAAGCTTGGTTTGGCCCATTTGCCATTAGTTGAAGCACCAATTTTCACTTTGAATATTGAACAAAATAATTCTTGTCTGCTTTGTATTTTTTTTTCTCTGGAGTAACACCTGGCCCACTCTGCAGGTAGGACACCAAAGAGTGCCTTTCAGGCAAGATAAGAATGCAGTTGAAGCAAGCAGTGGGGAAAATAAATGGTGAAAACATGCGTGATTGGCAGCATATCTGTGATTCTCACAATTTGTGTTAAATGTTATGCTTTTTGTTTATTTCAAGATTATGCATTTATAGTTCAATCACTGGGGTGGAGCAGTAGAGGCCGAATGGCTCATAATTTGCTGTAGACATTGTGGTCCCTGAGGACCCAGACCTTAGGTTTGGTTTTGCATTGTTTGTATCCTTTGCACAACATGTCTATATTTTCTTCCAGTGACTCTCCCTTGCCTGTGACTTCACGTGTCTGTTTTGTAAAGTTCCATGAGCCTGAATCGGTGGGGGTCTCCCAACACCTGACGAACACCGTCTTTGTGGACAGAGCCTTAATCGTGGTCCCATTCGCTGAAGGTGGGTGTCTTTTTGCTCTTTTGTCCCTCACATGGCCTTCTCTGACCGTACATCACAATCTGTAGGTACATTTAGAATTGTAAAATTACCTGAGCCATTGTGAGTTTGCCTGACAGAGAAAGTTAGCTAACTTTGTCAGTTATTGACATTATAAGGCATGTAAATGGGAAATGTACATTTATGTCCATGTCTGACAATCTAGCTGTAAACCTCTCTCTCTGTTATTTGTGTTGTGGTTTTCATAGTGGACAAGTCATTTGCAGAGAGCCCCATTCCTTGCTGGCTGAAAGTGGTCCTCTGCTGCCATCAGGAGATTAGAAAAAATAATGGCACCAGGCTTGCAAGCCCCTTCTCTCTCTCGTTCAGCTGTAAAATATTAACTCTTTACTTTTTTCTCTGTTCAAGGTCTCTATCTGAAAAGTAAAAAAACAAAAACAAAAAAAAAAAACACACAACTCTTAAACCAAATGAGGGGATAGAAGAAAGGGTACTGTGTTAGCTCAATTCCACACATCAACAGGATTTACTTGTTTCAAAATAAACTATAACAATAGTTAAGCATGCGTTGACCTTGGCATGCCCTGTACATATCTATCAGATAAGTTTCGAGGCTAAAAGGAGCTCATTCATTGGGCAAAACGTAGAATCTAGTTGCAAGTTATTGTTATTTTTACTCATGACCACACATTCCAGCAACCAACTGTCAAGTGTTTCAGGTGGCCCTTTTCTAGATGGCATTGAAAGCCCTCGCTAGACTATGCTCTATTTTTTATTTTCAAATTTTTTTAACTACCCAAAATGTTGGTCTGATGTTGGGCTCATGCCCGTTGAAGGAATGGGGGGAATTTGGGACATTCAATAGATTGTTGTAGCCAGTTGTTTTTTTGCACAAGTGAAGATGTTAATAAGTGACGGGCATCACAGTACCACTTAATACAGAGGTAAAGATCCAAGTTTGAGTTTTAAAGACCTAAGTGAGTGAAAGAGTGACTAAGTATGCAACAAGGGAGACGTAAAGCAGTATCATTAAACTAAATATTTGCGTTGGGTATATCGTAGGTCAACTGTCAAGCCTTATTCCCTTAATGCTCACCATCAATCCGTGAGACTATACAAAAACTGAAGATATATAGAATTTTTTTTTTACAGTGTTGCCTAATAATACAAATTACATAACTAAAGGCTTTGATACTGGCAGATCAGTCGGCCAACATTGATCAGGTAATTCCCTGAAAAAGCATTAAGAATGCAGCTTTAGACAAATAATCAGCTGTACATTTAAAGGTGGTTTTAAAGTTGTGTGTCTACCAATATTTTTTGGATTTGTGGACACTTAGAAGAATATTTTGAAATCTTGATAAGCTCACAAACTCCCTATGGCTTATTCTGCTAAGTGTACAAAAGCCTGAAAATAGATTATGAATAAATTTTATTTGGAGTCCCACAATTTTTTGCATTTTTAATTTTTTTTTTTAACTAACACAAAAGCAATTAGTCAAATCGGGTTGATGTTTTCGGAAAATGCTTTTTGTTTTTTTTTTTTATTGACCCTTTCCACACATGACTGCTAGGGTTGAGTGAATCTCACGTTTAACAGTGGTGTTTCTTTTGTTGTTGTGTTTTACAGTTCTTTTTCCTGGTTCAGCCAGCCCTATATACCAGGCCCTGCTGAAAATGCCACCAACAGTTTTGTCTTCTGCAGCCTTATCCTGTTTCTCAAGTGTCTTTTCTGTTGTGTGTGTGTGTGTGCGTGTGTGTGTGCGCGTGCTGCACGTGTGCGTGCATGTCTCCTTAAAATATAAAAATGTCAGATAAAAATCTAGCCTGCTTTCAGATTGCACAACCATGGATGATCTTCTCTATAAGATTTCCCTTTGATTTTACTGTTTGGTTTTTTTCTTCAGCTTTGGGCACATTTAATGATTGTATCATGACTTTTGCTGGCAAAAGCCTTTATAAATGTTTAGTGCAGTTTAGATCTGAGATTGTTTATTGCTGTTGGCATACTTGGATCATCTATATATATTTTCAGTTCATTATCTGGTTGCCAAGTAAGTTATTGATGTTTTTTTGGGTGGGATTGTACAAAGTAATGACCATCAACCAACAAAAGCCCAGAAAAGGTAATATGATTAAACCTTTTCTGTTTTTGTATTGGTAATGGTAAGTGATGTTGAAATGTTCCCCTTTGTCTACACCCCAAATCATGAACTTTGTTTTCTGTATCTCAATGTTTTTGTGTGCTTTATAGCGAAGCAGCCGGCGCGAGTCGCTTGTTCATAAAACATCTAATGAAAGTTGAGAGCACATCCCACGGGACAACTGGCTGTGTTTGCTTACGTTTGGTTCATGACTTAAAAAACAAGTACAGGTGATAAAATCTTGGCAGTGTTGACCACAGTGTGTATTGTGATTCTTTTTTTTCTTTTTTTTTTTTCTTTCAACTCATAGCTGCTAATCCTACAATCGTACTTTGACCAAAAAGTCAGCGATCAAGATTTACAGACAAGACAAAAAGTGGATTTTCAGTATTTTTTTACAGAGTAGTTAGACTGAGGTGGCTTGTCTGCAAGTCTTGTCTGAGTGTTGTCGAGTTTTGCTCAAAGCATGTACTGAAATGCTGTCATTTTTCTCCAGGAGTCATTCCTGATGAGTCTAAAGCAATGTCGCTGCTGGCTCCAGCTAACGCTGTGGCAGGAATGATGCCCGGGGGAGGCCTTCTTCCAACACCCAATCCTTTGGCATCGGTGAGTGTTTGATACTGATTTATTGCAGGATCTACTAGAGCTCTCAAGGATCCATCTTGCTTCACTTCAAGTTATCAGTTATGGCAGGCACCAAATATAAGTTAAAGCTGTGACTTAAGCAGGGTTTCCTCAAAGTGCCAGTCCCTCTTTGTACGGCAAACCTACCAGAAAGCTCTGTAACAAACTCTTTCGGATGGTGCCTTTCATACTTAAGTTGCACGTGCTGCAGGCACTTACAATTAAGATAAGACAAGTAAAATTTCCTTTTCAGCCAGGCCTTCTTGGCTGTAACATGGCAACACCAAAAAAAACTTGTGTTTTACCAGTTTACTGCAAAGTTAATATTTCAGCCCTATTGTGTAAAATAAAAAAAATAGCCATTGTAGCATTTTTTTTTTTTTTTTTTTTTTTTTTTTTTTTTTTTGCTGCCATGTGTGTTTCTAAGACTGTGAGTCAGCCTTGACGTGGTCACGCCACACATCCCCATGTCCATGTCTATTTCATTCATTGTCTTTTGCCATTTCAGATGGGAGGAACTCCATTCGGAGGGCTCGGAGCACCCAACATGGAACAGATGGCTGCCATGGGAATGCCAGGACCCAACATGAACCCTCAGGTGAGGGCTGGATCATGTTTGACTCTGTACCACACGATTCTCAAACCCCATTTCAGGTTGATCTAAATGTCACATTTGTTTCTCTCAGGCACTTTCTGCAGACTTCCTGAAGCTAATGCAGTCAATGGACCCCAAGTATGTTTTGATACAGATTACCTCAGTTTATTCGTCTAACTCCAACTTGTTAATAATGTGGAAACATTTGCTTTGATTCATGGTTCTTGCAGACTGAATCCACTTGCAGCTGGATTGAACTTGAATCCAGGCCTGAAGAGTGACGCCTCCAACAAGGAAATCGAAGAGGCCATGAAGCGAGTCCGTGAGGCCCAGTCCCTCATTTCTGCAGCCATTGAACCAGGAAGTGAGTTCTATCTGTGTCATTGACTGTGGCCTGGGTCATTTATCTGTCCCGCAAAGCACATTAACATCTTTAATATTTGTTGAAAACATAAGTAGTTGATTTGTTTAAATAATAATTATTCATGAAAATAAAGTATTACTTGCAACATGTTATTTCTGTGAGCAAGAATGTTATTTTTTGCCATTCATGTAACTCTCGTGTTTTTCTCAGGCAAGAAAGATGACAAGCGCAAGCATTCCCGGTCCCGTTCACGTTCAAGGCGCCGAAGATCCAGATCTCGTTCGAGGCACAGGTGCATACACATTCTCTGCCGTTTATTTTTGAATGTCACCTTACAAAAGCAATGCCGATTGCCACTGAGTTGTATTTTCTTATCCTGGCAGGCGGTCAAAAAGCAGGTCCCGGCGAAGGTCTCATTCGAGGAATAGGAGGAGGTCCAAGAGCCCAAGAAGGAGGAGATCCCACTCCAGAGATAGAAGCCGTCGCAGTAGATCCAGGTGAATATTTCTCCATCTGTCTCACATTTCTGAGCAGACAGGTTATATTGAAGCTTCTCTGAGGGTTTTTTTGGTGTCTGGGTTGGCTAATGCAAATGCAGTAAAAATAGCCTTTAACTGTCTTTTCTAAGATAATCATTGAACCTCCACTTCACTCTTCAAAGAAACCTTGCTTGCTGCTTGTACCCTTCGTTGCAAAGGTTTCCCATTAGTGTTTACTTTGCTGTTCTATACAGGGATCGGAGGAAGGAGGAGAAGTCAAAGAAAAGGTCAAAGACTCCACCCAAAAGCTACAGCAGTGCAAGGAGGTCCCGCAGCATCAACAGGTAACAGATTATTGGAAAATTCATGTCATCGAGACACTTTGTGTATAATTTTTGTTTAAATTTCCCTTAAATGCCTTCCCCTCTAGAAAAGTACCATTGAATATTTACTTTTTATTTATTTTTCTAAATTCATTACTGCCTAGGAGGCATAGACGGAGTCGCAGTGCGTCTCGCTCTCCCAGGAGGAAGCCAACCAGGTCTCCATCACCAAGACGGTGAGTTGTAAATTTGATCGGCACACAATTTTAATATTTCTGAGATCCGAAGATAATTCATTTTAATGTTTGCAGACACAAGAAAGAGAAAAAGAAGGACAAGGAACGTGAAAAGGAGCGGGACAAAGAGCGAAGGGAGGAAAGGGACAGAAACAGAGAAGAAAGAGAACGATCTGCGAGTAAGAAGAAGAGCAAAGACAAGGAAAGAGATCGGAAGTCTGACAGCGAGAAAGGAGATGTGAAGGTTTGTGTGGAAATTTCAAGTCTTGATAAAGCGATCTCAAGACTTGTAAGTCTTTAACCGTTGGCCGATCTGTTTTTGGACAGGTGACACGGGATTATGACGAAGAAGAGCAGGGTTATGACAGCGAAAAAGAAGAGGAGGAAGAGGACGAGGAAAGGAAGAGCGACTCTGACTCTGCCTCATCTGCTAAAGTTCAGGAGACTGAGCGAGTTGAGAGCCAAGTCCCCAAAAGGTCCAAACTGAATGGAGATGATCATCAGCAGGAAGACATGGAGATGAGCGACTAAGTTCACCTCCTCACTGTCCTTTTTATATTTTTAATATAGGCAACGAAGTCTGTGCCTGATCACTCAAACTTAAATGTATTGTCTTGACTGTAAACATGTTGGAAGGAAAAGGGTGCAGCAGGAGAATAATGACAATTCAGCCCTCACACACAGATTGAAACAACAAAAACAAACCTAACCAGGAGGTGTGGTTTTAAATGGTCATCGCTGTATTCCTCTTTTTATTAATTCTTTTAGTTGCTTTTGTGTTGGACTTCTGTCATCCTGGCAGTAGAATGCACTGGAGTTTCCAGTGAGATTCTCTTCCGTGTAAATCCTAGTCAGGACCGAGTGCTTTCCTCATCCAAACTGTAATTTACTCATTAGGTAGATCAGCTTCTTTTTGTTTTGGTTGAATCCTTTCTGCTGTAGCTGTCACACACACCCCTGTCATGTTACAGCATTCCCTTCTATTTACAATCCTTTAAGTGTACACTCTTAGATTCAAACGTGTCGTTGAAATGAAAAACATGGTCTGATATAGATTTTCCTAAAGGAAACTAATAAAACTAAACTGTATTTACTTGTCATGTTTATGTAAGTGTCACAAGTCAACTTTTTTTTTCCGCCCTCTCAATAAAGATGGGAATCTTCATTGGAAGCCTAAAAATGTAAAGTTTGTATAGTGAAAGTGTTTATATGGATGAAAGTGTAACAACATATGATTTAACGAGTAATAAGGACATTAGATGGTAATTGATTTGTGACAGACTCCGGGTCAGACTCTGTCTCCAATTTTTCTGCACACAACAGCAAGCGAATAACTTCTGCAAACTTTGCCTGAAAGAGACTGATGCACTTTCTGCAGTAACAAATTTAAAGAATAAGTTATTCATATGGGGGGCAGTGAATGGCTTAATTCAATAAAATAGTAAACAAACATGGAGACTATTGCTTGTAGTTTTCAAGTTTCTAGCAACATACTAGATTTCATAGTTACATTTTTTATGTCAGTTATAACCGACTGCCATTTAGTAAGCAAAAGGGTTCCTATTCACTGCCCAAATTGGTCCCTATGTAATTTCATCTTTAGAACTCAAAGAATGTAATGCCATGTAATGCAACTTCATTTAACTGTTCGCAGTAATATTGCATGTTGCAGAAGAGTGGGGAAAAAAAACATGTCACTTTTCAAAAATGATATTGACAAACTAGCTTACAAATCCTTCATGGTACAGGCTTCTGATGTCAACAGCGGGTAATCTTTCAGGAGCCTTTGTACTTTCTCCATTTTTCACAGTGGACATCATTTCAAGACCAGGTCTGAAGAAGGCAGGTTAGGTACAGTTGGGTGTACGGAGACAAAAAGTACAGGAGGATTAAGGTGTATATATATATATATATATATATTTTCTTTAAAAAACAACACTGGTATATGTACAAAAATAGCAACTCCCACCATGTGACAAACCAATTACCTCTTGGATTAACTCAAGGTTGACGCTACATAAAATGCATAACTCATTGTTTTGTAGAATACAGTATCAGCTCATCAGGACAAAAGGGAAAAAAAAAGACAAAATCATTTCTTCATAAAACAAATATGCATACTATATGCAAGGGAAAAGGGCCCGGCCTGAATGTTTCAATCATTCATTCCCTGACATCCACTGGACGATCCCCGGCTGGCTCCGCAACGTAAGACTGTACCGTGTTTCTGTTTACAAAGGTGAAATAAGAAACATAGCATCTTGTACTCGCAGACACTTGAAGCCAAAGAGACGAGGCGGTACCATCTGAATACGCGGAGTTACAGCTCTGCCTCATAGTAAAAAGATCATTTCAAATGCAGCACTAAAGGTCGAGTATTACAAACTCCTGTGGTGGATCTTGAGAGCACACACTGATTCAGTGATGTTGCTTCATGCCTGTTAAAATTCTTTTTTACAAACACACACACACAGTTGTAGTGTTTTGAAATATGAAGTTAAAAGTGGGATTCAAAGAAAACAATTTTTTTTCCAGGTTGTTTATCAATAAAAGTAGAAAAATTCACTTGACCAAAACTGATTTTAGTTCAGTGAATTTGCCGTAGTAGTACAACGGTGTTAAGTGCATAAAAGGGAATATTTAACTCTATTCAAGGAATGAAACACATTGAAGAACATGGCAAACAGGTGCCTATTTGATTATGTACAATGTTACAGCCCACTGATTGGATTTTTTTTCCAGACTTTAATAAGCCAGTACGTCATATTTCCCTCTCCATATGAACAGGACACAGACTTTTAAAATAAAAAAAGAGCTAAGAAGGAAATAAATGTTTCCATGGGTGTAAAAAAACAAAACACTTTGATAGTATTATGATTAAAACAATATACATTTCGGTCCTGAAAGATTAATCAAAATATCCAGTCAATTGGGGCTTTCAGATCAAGAGTAAAACATGGGTTTTCATAATGTTCATGTGACTGAGGAGTTTTTGGTTTTCTAAATTCTAGTTAAAAGTATTGTGCATGTAACAAACGGCCAGCGTTGCATCGTCGCTTGCATCAAAGTGTCAACTGTATATTTACACCCCTGCCATTTTTCTCATTAAAATCTGCAGATAAAAACTCTCCAGTTCCCAGCTTTACCCTTTAACACTCCCCTAGAGTCCATCTCCTCAAGTCAATTCAGCACTAGAAATATGTGCTCTTTACTTAACTCTGGAACATTCCCTGCCTCGACATGAAACACAATAGCGTTCAGATGTAATAGCAATCTAATATCCCCATCTTTAATAAATACGGAGGGTTTCCTTTGCACTACAATGTTTCATCGCCACATCTGGAGGAACAGAGTGGAATGGCAAGGTGAGACAAAGTGTATCTAAATTGTTCAATCTTTTACAAGTCATCCCTTAAAATGTGACAACACAAAAAGGTGATTTTTGCACCTAAGGACTGCTTTTTAAAGTCGGACTAAACAGGATAGAACCTAAAAAAGGCTTTTTAATGGAATCCCTCCTCAACATGTCACAGTTATATCAGTGTTTACTACAGGTCAGTTACACAATCCCTTTATAAACATTACTTACATACTTAAATACACATTATGATCAGAAGTGGTTGGTGTTCCTGCTGTCACGGGCCCAAAAAGTGGAACCTGGACCGCTGTCACTCATATAACGCTAATGCCCATTCAGCATGCTGATGTGACCTAGCAGATCAGCTGGACTGAGTACCTGCACCATCGCACTTCACTGTCTTTGTTTAAAGAGTTGTCAAACTCATAGTCACACTCGGTCACATCCCTTGTTTCTGATCATTTTGGTAGTGTCTGTACTCTGGATCTGACAGGGTCACATGTTTTAAAAATTGTTCTTTTCTCACTGTTTTCATTCAAAAAAAAAAAAAAAAAAAAAAAAAAAGGGTTGTTTTTCACTTGCTTCCAGCTGGATTTTCAGTCGGAGGTTAAAGGTCAGGGAAGCGGCTGGGGTCTTCTTTGTAATCATTGGGAATGGTAAAAATGGACACGTCAAATTCATCGTAGCGAAACTCCTGAAACGTCACAGTGGCTGTAATTGTAGGAAAGACTGGGATGTCTGCGGGAAGGAATGAGCGAGTTGGGGTTAATTTGCCACGTTTAATTGAGCTTAAGATGGATTTTTCTTTCTATGTGGGTTTGCTTACCAAGTTTGACAGGAAAGCCGGGGGGGAGCTTCATCTGAACAAACTCCCTGAGTTTATTAAAGTGCTTGAAGGGTGCGATCACCTCCAGGACATTCAGCAACCTGAGGGAAAGCAGAACCAGCACCCTGTTACACTGCAGGATATAAGGAGTTTTATTGCTTTATGGTGTGGGAGTTCAAATACTTATTTAAAGACAGTATGATTTCATTTGCTTCATACTGAGATAGATAACTGACTTTTTTAACATAAACATAAACGACAGGATTATGATGCAAAAACCTTTACCATGTCATCTTTTTACAAGCTTTTCAAAACAAAAATATCAAATGGACATGCATTATATGCAATGTGACATGATCCCATAATGCAAACTTTTTTGCTAATAGCTTATTTCCATTGACATAAATCAGGTACTTGGCTCCATTATTACCTTTCCAGACATCAAACAGAAAAAAGTACATTCGGCGGCTTTTGCGCCCATGTTAAAGCTTCAACTCACGATTCAATGCCCAGTGGGAAGTCTTGACTCATGGCTATTGTAGCTTTGAAGTTTTTCTTGCTTTCTTTGCAGACCAGCTCTCTCCCGAGATGCGGAGCTCTGAGGGAAGATAAGACAACAACCTATGAGAACGCTGCACTCTGCTGAGGGATGAAAAAAAAAAAGGTTTTTTTTTTGCGGTTTCTTTGAGATTTACTATTAAGCAAATACATGCGCTTTGCTTTGCTCACAGACTTTAATAGTCTTTCTTGAAATGGTCATTTGATCAATTAAACAAGTGAGATGGCAAACTGCAAAAACAACATCCCATGCAAAATTACTTTGTCCCAACTGTGTGACTCATTTCAACTGGGGCTTCACAATAATTCTATGAAATGCAGATGTGATAGAAGAAAGACACCCACTTTCCATTGTCAGCAGAGATGTATTCCTCCCATGATATCGTGTTGGGTGACGGGGGAGTCAGAGATTGTCTCCTTGTCGGCTGAGGGGCAGAGGCAGAGAAGGGGGGAAAACAAATAGGTTGGAGCTCAAAAAATACAAAAAAAAAAACAAGAGGATTCCATAGACACAGTTGGGAAACAAAACAAAACAACGTCAAAGGTTTTGAATTGAGAGAATTGATATTTACTCTTTATTTCATATCCTTAGAAAAGTAAACCTCTTGCATAACATTGTTTGAAATTCTTTCAATTTAGTCCAAATCCTAACTTGCGCAGAAAATTGAAATGCAGCACTCAGGCTACTAGAGGGCACCAATACATAACCAAACACGACCATGTAGATTCATTTCAACAAACATTTTACCTGATGAAATTTTCATGCAGTGTGATGTAATTCTACATTCATCTGAATATCTCTTAACGATGTTTGCCGTTGGTGTTCCTAGGTTTGTTTGCCGTAGTGTTCCCACCCTCGGCAATACAGAAGTGTTTGAAATACACTTTTATGAACAGTATCTTTCACTGTGGCAAAGAGATGGCGTCATCGTTCAGAGTCTGTTTATTTTTAGATGGACAACTGCTCTGGCCGGCTGAGAAATCCAGCTGGGCTGTTTTCCATTTTGCTTCCTCTAAAACAAGCTCCCGACTAGTTGCAGCAATGAAGTCTAAAACTTGGATTCATACCAGACATACATCTTGTGTAAGCCGCAGTTTCAAAATGCAACTAGAGCAGGAAAATAATACTGTAGAAGGCACATTTGAGTGTAATGCGACATGGTGTTTCGTGCAAATTGTGGCAGTGCCTTCCTTCAGCTTCCAAGTAAAACCTGGACAAATATGTTTTGGTGTTTTCTACACACGGCGGTTATCGACGCTGAGTACACAGAGGACAGAGTACACACAGCCCACAGAGGCCCTGATCTGCTGGTATGCCGGTCCCGCCCCTCCAACATTCTGTGGCACCAGGGGTTTAAGGCTTCATCTTTGTGATCAATAGTGTCGAGCCCAGTTTCAAAGTCCCCCCCACAACGCTTCCCTGCTCTCCAGAGGCACAGCCCTGGCCAGCTCTCCCCTGTCTTGTCAGAGAGATGGGTTATTTTCCCCCTTCGTGTCCCTCGACGGGGTTGAAACAGAAACCGT
Source organism: Fistularia commersonii (assembly GCF_037954325.1). NCBI lineage: Eukaryota > Metazoa > Chordata > Actinopteri > Syngnathiformes > Fistulariidae > Fistularia > Fistularia commersonii. Next base: position 13,778,231 of record NC_141299.1, on the reverse strand, counting down.
TTACGCAACAGCAGCACATCTCAATAATAGAAAGATCTAATTGAGTGAAATGACGGTAAATAGAGTGCCAGACAACAGGGGGCACTGAAGAGACAAAGGCAGCCACAAAGAACAGGGGAGAGATGACAAAAAACAGACAGCGACACAGCAGGAAGGCATCCAATGACTGTTTAGAGCCATTGTGATCAGTCTGGGCTCGGCTTTATGCTTAGCTCTGTGACAAGGGCTTGCTAAGAAAACTCTGGAACGTACCGTGGCGTCGGGCTGGTGTGGGCGGGGTGGGGCTGTCACCACCGGGTGGCAGCATCGAGAGATTAGAAATGTTCGGTGTCCGTTAGGTGTAATGGGTGACGGGAAATTGGATAGATCATCGATTGTTATGAGAATAAAGAGGATTCTACTGTCAATTTGAATCAAATTCCTATGAAAATTCATGGATGTTCGATTCAAATCCTCAGGACAGCTACAAATACTTTGGGATCTCGCCACCAGATGGAAACAACGAGGGGGAATAATTAAGTAAGCAAGCCGCAGCCCCTTACTTAAAGAATAAGTTAGGCTGTGACAAGCTGGTTCCAAGGGATCAACATGTAACTCTTACTAGTCATCACATTCCCTGTTCTCATTAAAGTTGGCTATAAAAGACGGCAGAACCCACAAAGAAGCGCCTCAAAATTTATAGACAGTTTCATCCCATGTACAGCACCCTTCCAATGTACATAAAGAATAACAAGTGAGACAAGAGAGAGGACTGGGGAGCATCAAAGCTACCGTCTCGAAACCGGCCACCAAGACCCAGAGAACGATCAGAAACTTGGCCCCCAAAGACCCAAAGATGAGCTACTAAGTGAAAACTTCAGGTAAAGAAAACCAACGATGATCCCTTCGTGGTCACATCCAAAGAAGAACGGGTAAAAGAGTTGGAGAAGCTGAGCTCTACCACACCAGAGAGGACAACCACGTGGAGGCTGTACAAAATTGTCACTGAAACAGTTAACTTCAAAATAGGAGGATGTGAGAAACAGAGTAAAAGTGAACCTGGAAAAATACCACCAAGGGGCAGGCATATTAGTATTTGCTGGAAGGTTAAAGGCTCAGAATGTTAGACTGTCTCAGGTGATTGAAAATGACCACACTTCATTCACACATTTCTGTGGAAGAGATGTTGTGGTTTTGTGGTGCTGTGGTAGGTCACTAGTCACAGTCTGCTTAAAATAGTCTGAAGCTAAAAAAAAGTATGCTAACTCTTAAGTTTGGAGTGATAAAAGTTGAGTATTAATATTCTGATCCAACTATGAGCGTCTCTCTTTTCATGGTTAATCATGTGTTGTTGTTTTTTTTTTTAAAAGTAAAATTCCAAAAAGATGAATGAGCAAATACACTATAGGCCCATTTAAGCACAACAGCACAAAGCAACAAACTATCTTTCTGATGACATACCTCAAAGTTTTGCTCTATGAGGTTCCCTCCTTTGCTCAGACTCTCCATGATGGCTTTGTTCCTCAGTATGTCCTCTTCGGTCAGATGCTCCCGCCTTTTCCTGGACTCCAGCACCAAGCCGTTCACAGAGTAGAAATCTGCCAAAAAGTTTCCGACACGCTCCTGGAGACAGAACACCTAAATCATTCTGCTCCTGAGTCATGCATTTCTTCGGCAAAGTATTTTAAACAGATAGTGTACTAGTGTTCTGTTCTTTCTGTTTTCACTTGTGAAGCGTCTTTGAGTGTCACGAAAAGCGCTATAAAAATCCCATGTATTATTATTATTATTACTAGTAGAACAGAACATTGATTTGACTCAAAACTGTAACCTCACAGGGATTATCAAGTAATGGGCTGATGCAATATTGGAGACTAAAGCTAGTTAGAGAGCACCTATCAAGATCTTTTATTCCCAATGAAATCACAAAATGTGCAAGCCAGGATATCATGTATGATAAAATATAAATGAATGTCCCCTATTTAAGCTGTAGACGTATTAGCTTGTTAGTTATTTGTATTAATTATCAAAAAATAAAATAAAATCAACACCCATTACAAAAAGATCTAACACTACAGCCAGACAAACACCTTGTGTTTTCTACTTCCATCTGAGAATTAATAAAATGTTTAGATATCCCCTGTCTGGAATCCCAAGAATTTCACATGCCAATAAATCTGTGTAACCACAGGAAGGATTTCTAAAAAAAATTGTTAGAACAGGCTAAAACAACAGACACCAACCGTCTTGTCTTCTCTGAACAGCCAACCAGTTTGTGCCCTAGAGAAGGTGATGGACTTGGTGGAAAGTGTGGCTGAGTATACGTCACTGCTCATCAGAATGTCCACTTCCTCTTCTGTCTCCATCTCTGACTCCTGAGAACACGACTCGCACGATTCCAAACAGCACTGACACTGGTATGAGGTTAAAACAGTGCCCTGCATACCCTCTCTTTATTTTCATGCAATTTAGAAAGGCTGACGAGCACACAGATGATGCCAGTAAAAGCCTACAGTGCTTTAAGATTGGAGACCGTATTTGAGAAGATTAACTTTGTGTCGCACAAATGGTTCACATGAATAGATAATCTAAACAGACTTCTAAGGTTCCACTAAAATGTCAACACCCAGAGGTGGGCTGCAAGTAATGAGCAAATCCCATTAGTTTACCTTTCAATTACCACTAGATCAAATTCACATTGCTATGTATAACACACCAAGAGGCTTTTTTAATTGCCTTCAGTAATGTTAAGCCTCGCTGAGGTGCATGTGGTTTACTGGGAAACCATGACGACGCAGGAATCAGAATTTTTAATCCTGCATAAATAATAATGATTGAGTGATACTAGTCATTTAAAATATTAATCACTGTGACAGAACAGCGAAATGTCAATTCTTCATATTAAAGTTCAGCTGTCGGTTTGTGTCTCACCCACCTCATGGTGGATCCGCTGATAGACTTTTTGTTCATTGTCCAGAACGACAAAGGATTCAGAAGGAATAGCGTTGCCATTGAAGATGAAACTTAGGTCACCACGCTGACACTTCATATCCATGAAGTCTATCAAAGTAGTGTCCAGTCTAACAACAAAAGAAGAGAAAGGCTTGCAATGGCGTGTAAAACTACTTGAGCAAATAATCATCCCATTGTGTAATGTAAAGAGCTGAAATGAAGGGAAACAGTGGCACATTCAAAACTGGAAAGTGAAAGACAATTGGGCTGGATATCAACACCCTTTACCTATATACTGTGGTTTCAAAAGGATGTGCTGTTGTCAGAGAGCTTTCTATTCTTTTTTAATAAAATCAAAGAAAGAAAATAGACAATCAGCCCAAAAACCTGACAAAAAAAACAAGAAACTTTGCCAGGGCGCACACACTATAATTCGACAATGTATATGAAATTGCATTGTGAATGCATTCTTTCTCCAAATGAGTGTAGTTTAACGGGTCTTCACCCCCTTGAGGCAAGGAGCAAATGAGAGCAGGGAACACGGTGAGAAAATCAAAGCACCAGAAAGCTTAGGGGAAAAAAAAAAAAAAAAAAAAAAAAAGCATCAGTAGTAGTTTTAGAGTCAGTGGCTGTGTGAGCATATTTGGCTTTATCTCAGCCTAAAAGCAGCTTTTTGCCTCCAAAGCCATGGAACAAATCCACTTGGATGACTGCTACTGGGACTGCCTGTCAAAATATTACAGTGTGCTAAAATTCTGCTGGCACATTAAGTAAATGGCTTAAGCCACAACAACCCTCCTTAACTACACTGTATTTGAAGAGAGGTAAAGAACTAATACTTGCTACGCTGTTTAGCTTTTCATGAAGTAAATTATTTTGGAGGAATTCGCACGGAACAAAACGGTCAAGGAGCACTAAATGCCAAAGTAACCATTACTTACGTCAATGTGAAAAAAAACGTTTTATTGTGTAATTTTGTTTTACTTTAGCTAACTCGAAAATATCCATGGTAGTAACATTATTGTTTTATCACATTTTTAAATGCATTTTGGCCAGACTCACCTGATGTTGATGCCCTGCTTGTAGATCTTACAATCATCGGAAGGCAGAATTCTTGAGAGTAGAGGCACTGTAAAATGAAGAGATAAGGACTTTTGATCAAACATCTTGCAAGAACCTACTTTTAGAACCCATACGTAGAGTGCTGAAGCACGGACAGTCCATATAGATGCGGTAATTCAGTCTTGTGACTAAATATTTTATGACCAACAGCCCCCATTAAGTTTGAATGCAAAAACTTCCTTTGCTGCTGCACCCTTGGACACAATGTACACATAAACTTGAGATTTTAAACGTATGATGCATGCACTACATCAACATAGCACTTTCCTAAATAAACAACTGCTTCAGATGTTTAATTATGGGTCATATTCACACACTGAAGACTATTATTAAAATATGTTATACTCCAGCTTGAAAACCACTGGGGGTATTAACAGGCCTGAAAGGGCTTCGAGCCAAAAATCCCTCTGATGTGAGTACCCATCCACAAGTCTGTGTTGGTATAGACCAGATTCTTTTCTAAGCAAACAAATCAGAGATCTCAGTTAGTAAAGCAACAGATAATACTTTTCAATATCATTACCTTGTAAAAATACATTCAAATTTTGCATCCAGGTGATATTCAGTGTGTCCTCTTTGGCTTTCAGTCAGCAGTTCAAATAGATACATTGAGTGCACAGAGGTCAGGCCTAAGTCATTCTGAGACCGTACTTGTGCAGACTAAGCAGATGCTTCTACACCAGAACTGTTGTTAATGTTTTATCCGCATTGAATGAGTGATCTGGTGTTACCAAATGTAAAAACAAGATTGTGTGCATATTCTGTTCTGCCACTGTCATAAATTGCCTTAAGTATTCTTCAGTTTTCTAATAGAAACCCTATCAATATTCAGATTGACAGTTGAGGTCCAGCAGGTGGAATACTTTCCAGTCAACGGCTTCAGTGGACATCAGTTACGTCACAGACGAACAAGAATGAAAGTGTCAAATAGCGTTATACATTTTTGTAAATAAGACATTCTTTTTTAATCACTGTGAGAAAAAAAAAGGATAAACATTACTTTGCAAAATAACAATATCTGTGGAGCAAAAATATATTTCTGGCTTCGTTGTTGCAGAATGTCAAGTGAAGAAACTTGACTCACCCCAACTTTGGAAATCCCAGTGAAGTTCCAAGTAGAAGTCTCCAAGCTGCGATCAAATAAAGGAAAAACTTAGAGGGTTACATTTAAAATTAATAGAAACTTGTGATTGACATGATGTCATAATAATCCCTTTATTTCAACCTATTTAGAAATCCTTAACCAGTGTGAACTGTGAAACTTGGTGAAATCATAAATGTACCATTACATATAAAGCAGGCTTATCTCCAGACAGACTGTACTGAACTCATCAACACCACTTCTTGTCTCAGGTCATCCCTATGATATCACAATCATGAGGACTAAATTGTTCTTTGAGCTGTATAATCAGTAAAGGATGATGACGCAGAAACATAATCCCTGCTATCCCAGTGTCATCATACCAAAAGAACATATCATGCCACATTAGACTCAGTCTCATCTGAATGTTAAACAAGTTGCATTAAGCATCATAAACTTAGTTTCTTTCTGCTTTGAAACCAGGCTGATTTCAATATACTTCTTTAATCAAATACTAGGTTTTCAATAGGTCATGCCTTTTGGTACTGTAATTGCCGTTCTGCTTCTTAAAAGTGATTGTGGGATGCGGTTTGTGCACAGCTGACCTGACCTGAAATGACATAATGATCATACAAATAGATGTATCTTGCCCAGTTCACAAATCATCAAGTTCAAATGGGGTTTCAAAATGCCAGAACAATCACAACCATTTATGTTGAGTGATGTTGGTAGGATACAATATTTTCTATTAGTGACCGCAGAAGACTTTTTTTTTTAAAAGACGGATGAATTTCATAACTTAAGTGGACCTAGGGCCCTAGTTTTGCTGAGGTTAGACTTATTTGGTGAACTTTAATGGTACTTCATAAAGGGTATAACTTTCATTCTTCCCCTTTTTGACTTTTCATCATAGATTGCCATTAATATGACTGGTTATAGGTCAAAATGACTTATTCCCCATAGATACCAGGCTAACAAACTGGTCTGTTTTGGACAAACTGGAGCTACTATCAAGAAAAGAAAAATAACAAAATCATTTTTTAAAAAGTTATGACAACATAGGTTATGTATTCCTTGGTTTGAATTTTAACCCAAATTGCAAGGGGAAGATAGAGTATAAAGACAGCTCAGTTCACTATGATATCGTCCAGAAACAAGGGTACATAAGAGGTCATAAATTGGAAGGAAGGAGAAACGCACACTTGAAGATGATGAACACTAGCAAAAAAACAATTAAACAAACCGACAGGGTCAGAATTTCGGCTTTACAAAGCAGACACATGAGTTAGTATTCATACCTCTCTCAAAGCATTCAGCAGCTTGGGTCTTTTGTCTTCCACACTCTCTCTGGATTGCTGCTTAAGTTTTCTTAGCAGTGCTGTAACTGAAGTGCGCAGAGAATAGAAAATAAATAATTGTTTGTGTTTGTTTTTTCCCCAAAATAAATCAAAAATGATTCTGGAGTGTACAGAATTCACAAAGTAAACTGCCGTCAGGGAACAGGCAACTAACATGGCTAAATGGTTATATTGAGTCAAAATGCAATTTACAGGCAGAAACTGTATTAAGTGTGTTTTATAGTTTAAAAAATAAGCATTTTACTTTATAATAAGTTCTATAAACATATACAACCTTCAGACAATTGCCCTGAACACCCAACCCTTTTATTTAAGTTCCTTGACCTTTGACCCATTGAACAGTGATTTGCTTCAACCTTGAGTTCACGTGAACTGAGAAGTAACGGACTGTAAGGTGAATGAAACCGAGCTCGCCACCAGATAGCAAAAGGACACTGTTGGCAACTGGCCGATGACCTGAGCCAACCATTCCCTTATTTAGGTTTTCAGTATTTCTCCACATTGTGGTAAGTACAGGGGAGTAAATAATGGAGTGATAATCAGCAGGCGAAAACAATGATAGTGTTGCTGAAAAAAACCCAACGGATTGTATGCTAACTTTGAAGTAGATAGACCAGTAGCCCCCTCCAAACAAAAGGTAATTTTAGTAGAGTACAAAGCATTACTATATGCAGTTTCCTCAATTACTAATTGAACACAAAGTTTACAGTGACACTTGATTAAGATACACAGTACATCAACTTCCTGTTGCTTCAATAAGCAACAACAGAGTAATCCCAACACAACAACTTGCAAGAATCAACATGGTGGAGCTTGACAGCAAAGGTGTTGAGATACAGCCCTGCCTGCAAGTGAGCTATGTATTTGAACTCCTCAATGACCCGGGGAGAAACATTTTGTCATGACTGTGACATTAACAAGCAGACAAAGCCATTCTGAAGATACTCTTTTGTACAGCTAAGACTTGAGAGACTTATTAACAAGGGGCAGATCTGTGGCGCTTCGATGACACCAAGATAGAAAAGAACAGAACAATGAGTGGATGGAAACTAATAAAGGGAACATATTTGGCTTATGATTATCTAATGCATCCCTGCAATTCAAGCAGCAGGAGACAGTCGGAATAAAAAAAATAAAAAAAAACAGCACATATGGCAACATCATTAGTCTAACAAGCTCTCATGCTTGCTTAAGTCCAAATGGTGTCATATTGTCTACATTCTGCTGCCCAGCAGGTGGCACAATGGAAAGCAACAATGGCATGTAACACACACACACACACACACACACACACACACACACACACACACACACACACACACACACACACACACACACACACACACACACACACACACACACACACACACACACACACACACACACACACACACACACACACACACACACACACACTTTGACAGACACAATGTCAGGTTGGGGTGTGTGTGGAGCAACTGGCTAATGACTGTAGACATGCTCTGGATGGGGCTCCTCTTGATACGTGCTGCATCCCAGCAGGACAGAGAAAACCGAACAATCCAGCTATCTGCCAGCAGACCACCCAGACAATACGGACTGGAAGACCATTACAGATACAATACAGCATCTATGGTAAAACCAAGCTCACTTTCTGATTAGGACACTTGGAAAATCAATAAGGAGTCTAATCAGCAATTTCATCCCCCAAAGCTCATTACAGAAGACAAAGATTGGACAAAGCTGTGAGAAAGTTGTGGCACACTGCCACTATTTAATGATTACTCCATAAAAATGCTCCGGGCATCACTATGAGAAAATTCAATATTGACCTAGGTGTGCTGCAGCTGGTAGTCGCTCGGCAGAGAGGGAAAGTGTCCCTCTGCCGGGTTGGTCAAGGCTGACAGCATACAGAGGCCTAAATAAGGGGCTCTACATAACCATTAACATATCTATTATTGAGGAGATCGAAACATTTAAAACGAATATGGTTAATTTGATATTGAAGTTACCATTTTTGGGAAAATGTGTAAAAGATAAAAAAAAAAGGATGAAGATGCAAATACACAACTTCCAATCATTGGCTATGACCCAAATAAAAAGGCAGGAAAAGATAATAAATAATAATAAACTTTTCATACTAGCTTGAAAAAAAATCTAGCTGGCTAAACCTTTTTCATTTCCAAACTGAGCTTCTCAACAACAGCAACCAGTCTAAATCCATTAGACCATTACTGCCTGACTCTCACAAGAAAAGCAGCAACCCAACTGTGGTTGTCTTAACAGCTCCTGAAGTTAACAGCACAGCTGTGAGGGAACAAAAATCTCTCCTGATGAACAAACACATGACAAAATCTATCGCTGCCTTTTTGCCTCCATTTTGTATGGGGGAAAAAAGTGGAAACTCAAGACAGCAAATGCATGAAACCTGATTAAACCATGGTACATACTAAAAAATGTAGTCTGGCTAGAAAAAAAAAAATGAAACATGCAGGTTTGCTATTCAAAAGAAATGGCTTGGTGTGGCGATTGGAAACGGTCTTGAAACATTTAGACGTAATGTGATTTTTTTTTTTTATTTGAGACCCATAGTAAAACAATTTACATTTACTGTAATAACCTTATAAAACAAACAGACTGTGACTCCCTTCGACCTCTGATAGATGCTGTCTCAGCTCCTGAGTAATTGACAATAAACACAATCATTCACAATTATTACGTAGGCATATAATTTGTATTTCATAAGCTTTCTTCTACAGTATTCTTTACGGCAACATAGTAATATTCTAAACATAGAGAAGCTTGCTTGTGACACAGGGTGCAGCTGCAACCATTTTCTGACACAACAGGCACCCTGACCTTAAAAAAACTCACTGAGGTAGGAGGGGTTAAATAACATAACCAGACGTTCTCATTGGACCAGTTTTTTTTTCTCTAACACTGTGACAAAGCTTTGCTCCTTCTTGCCTCCTAATACCTATCTGCTGATCACCTGTATCAGCTTACAGACGTAATGCACTTGTCTGATCTCTTTAATCAGCAGACATAAAAAGCCACAGCCAATAGGCTGCAAACTCCTCTGCCCGCCCCGGCTCAGAAGCAAGTAGAGTCCTGGTAAGGTTGTCCTTTGCAATAATACTGTCCTAGCGAGGTCTCTGAGTCACTCTTCGTTTGGCTCCTAACCTTGTGTAAATACATTCAAACCTAGATCTCAATGAAAAGAGTTTTCCAGACGCAATTTTATTTTCGACCCAAATTAGTTTTTCCATTTCTAAAGGAACATTTGAAATGTAAGGCCATGTGTTATAGTTAATACTGGAAATTCAAATGAAGACGTTTCCACATTCCCTGCAGCCTTTTCTGCAGAAAATAATAAAATAAAAACTATGAAAATATGAGTTTGATCATAAGACACAGTAGTTACTGTGTATTGAAATAAACTCGATATACTTGTTGGTTTCAGCAACAAGAGACCACTAATGTGTTAGGCCATTTCTATTACAATACTATGGGATACTAGTTATTGATTGTTTTCCTTCTTTTTTGTGGTAACTCTTTTCATGTTGAATTTATAAACTGCGCTTGTCCATATATCTTTGAGATGTTCAGATATGAAGCCATCGACCTAGAGATCAATGCTTGTCTACTTACTGCTGTCGGAAAATTTTCAATGTCAATGTATCTCTAAATGAAAAGTCTCAGCATGGTGGTCAGCCCTGTTGATACTAATGGTCATCAGTCAGTGGTTGGTTTCATTTCAGCTGGTTTTCATCAATTTGTCTGCATGGTCTTGGTGTGAAGGCAGTGAATGAATAGGAGCAATGTACAAATACCAGTAACACCCACTCAACCTTCTCCATCTAACCCTATTTTCAGTATCCTCTTTTTTACACCAACTCACCTCATGTCCTCTTTCACTACATCCATAAATCTTCTCTTTGGTCCTCCTTTGAGACCTCCTTGCTTGCAGCTCCAACTCCAGCATCATTCTACAAACATATTCACCACCCCTCTTTTGTACATGACCGAACAATTTCAATCGGGCCTTATCTCTAAAACATGTTACCTATTCATCCTCATGATTCCCAGAGAAAACCTCAATATCTTCATCTCTGTTGCCTCCAGCTCTGCTTCCTTTATTTTCTTCAATGCCACACCAAACCATTCAGCATCAATGGTCTCAAAACTGTCTTACACACCTTTCCTTTCATTCTGGCAGATATTCATCTATCACATAGTACCCCTGACACTATTCTCCACCCATCCCAACCTGCTTGAACGCATTTCTTACCCTCTTTTCTGCGCTCTCCATTGCTCTGGACTGTTGACCCTAAGTACTTAAAACCCTTCAACTTCTTTATCTCCACTCCCTGTAGCATCATAGTCAGACTTACCTTAATTTCACTGTTTTCCAGAGCATACCTCCACCTCTCTAGATTTTCTTCCAACTGTTCCTTGTTCTCACAACAGATTACAAAGTTATTTGCAAACATCATGGTCCATGGAGATTCCTGATCCCTGATGTAGCCCAACCTCGAGTTTGAACTTCTCTGTTCATGCATACATGCATACATGTCCTTCAGTCTAACATGCTTCTCTGTCACTCCAGACTTCCTCTTATAATACCCAAGTTCATCTCTCAGCATCCTGTCGGATGCTTTTTCTTGGTCTTCAAAGGGACAATGCAGCTCCCTCTGATCTCTGCACTTCTCTACCCGCAGTCTCAAAGCAAATACTGCATCTGAAGTACAATAAATTCCGGCATATAAGCTGCTACTTTAATTCACGCTTTGAGAACTGCGGCTTTTACAACAATGCGGCTTATTTATGGATTTTTATAGGGTAATTACACAGCTTCCTTCCGCCAACACTGTCACAGTGTTTCAGCAAACCCACTCAGATTTACAATAATTCTTATGATCAGCCATTTTGCACTTTTTGCACACATCCCCATCATGAAAAAGATGCGCAGAAATGCATTTGATGTGGTATTCAAGTTGAAAGCGATCAGTCTGGCTCTGGAAGAAGGAAAAAGAGCTGCTGCAAGTAAGTTCAGCATCTGTTCTGAAAAAAAGCATTTGCGTTATGTAGTCGTTGTAGATGTTACCATCTAATCTAATTAAAAGTTTTCAAAAAAATCTTTCCTGTAACATCTTGCTGCGTTAATATCTCATGTTTCAACGGGGACACCTGTGGCTCATAGACAAGTGTGGCTTATTTATGTATGATTTCTTTTTTCCTTTTGAAAATTAGTAGGCGCTGCCTATACACAAGTGCACTCTATAGTCCAGAATTTCCAGTACCGGTACTCTTTCTAGGCATGACACTTTATCCCCATCCTTTTGAATAATCTAACCATAAACTCTACCGCTGCCTCTCCTGGACACTTCCATTACTCCACAGTTATACCACCAGGACCAACTGCCTTTCCACTCTTCATCCTCTTCAATACTTTCCTCACTTCACCTTTACTAATTTCTGCTACTTTGTGGACCACAACAGTCAACTCTTCTATCCTCCGCTGTTTCATTTTCCTCATTCATCAACTCTTCAAAGTACTCCTTCCATTACTCTTCTACCATCTGTCAATACATCTCCCTCTATCCTTAATCACCCGAACCTGCTGTTCATCCTTTCCATCTCTATCTCTCTGTTTTGCCAACCTGTGCAAATCATTCTCTCCCTCCTTACTGTCCAACCAAGCATACAAGTCATCATCCGGCCTTTTGCTACTTCTACCTTTACTTTGCGCTACATCTCCCTTACTCCTGTCTGTTCTCTTCAGTCCCCTCAGTATCCCACTTCTTTGCTGACCTTGTTCTCTGTATATACTCCTGCATTTCCTCATTCTACCACCATGCCTTCTTATCTACCGGTACTTTCTTTCCAGACAAAACACGAAGTAGTCTCCGACCTGTCTCCCTGATCACATTAGCTGTAGGTGTCCAGTCATCTGGAAGTTCTCCCTGACCATTAAGAGCCTTTCTCAACTTCTCCTTGAAAACCAAACAACACTCCTCCCCTTTAGGCTTCTACCACTTCCTCTGCTTTGCCTTTGTCCTCTTTATCTTACTAGTCACCACATTCATTATAAAAACCACCATCCTATGTTGTCTGGCTACACTCACCATCCACTACTTTGCAGTCATTTCATTCAGATTACATCGTCTATACAAGATGTAGTCAACCTGGATGCGCCTACCTTCACTCCAAGTTACTCCGTGTTCCTGCATTTTCTTGAAAAAAGTATTCACTACAGCCATTTCCACCATATTTGTAAAGTCTACCACCATCCATCCCAATGTGTTCCTGGATACCAAACCTTTTTGGTTTTCCAGTTCCGGCTCTCTGCTGGTGTGGGAACCGCCTAGCGCACAGAGTACCTTTTTCAAGTTTTTTTGGTCCTCTACATTTTTTAGCTTATGTTTTTCTAACCTTAATTTTTTGTGAATTATCTTTTCTATATATTCCTCTTTACACCTTCCCCATCTCCTCCTCATCTCAAACGTCTCCCCTTTCGCCTCAACTTACGCTGCAGCAGACATTTTTCTCCAACGGACTAAAACATGTTTGTACCAACAATTTGCATCGAGTAATATTTATATATATATATGAATTCCCTTTTTTTTCTTTTTAATTTTTTTCTTAATCTAGCTCTTGATGTTCACATGTTCACAACTTTGATGCTGCTCCCCCATGCTCCCCTCAATCGCCCCTTTGGGACAAATAAAGTTTTTCTGATTCTGAAACCTGCCTATCACTTCTTCATCATCTCTATTGCCTGCACCATATGTACATATTCATTGAAGTCTGAAACATATAACAGTAACACAACATCCCTTTGAAAGAAAAACACAATTTCAAAGGCAGAAACGGATGTGTTAGAGGCTCAAGCATAATCAGCAGACAAGCTTCAAGAAAAGCGTGTAACGAATTGGTTTTTCACTTTGGGCACAAAAGCCAGAGGGCCGTGAGGAATGTCCCAACTCTCATATGGACAAAAGAAACAGGTCAGCATCACAGCCTTGCAGGGAAGCATGGAGGTATTGTACAGAAAGAAGTATTTGTTGATCAGATCTTTCTGCTTTTCCCACTAAAAAGAAATCCCAACTGAAACCCAAGTCAAACAACATTATGAGTGTTAAATATCTTTGCTAAACAATCCCATTTGTTGGGATGCATTAGACAGCATTTAAAGTCAATTAAATTACAGACACTCACTCATCTGTCGGTCTCCATAACTAATAGCCTCTGCTAGTGGACTCCATCCCTGAGCATTCTTCACCTTCACTGGTGCATTGTGGGCCAACAACAAATGGGCACACTCTGTGAAAGGAACAAACATACAAGCAAATCAAGCACAATTATAATCTATTTACATAGTTTTTCAAGCTGTAACAATGACCATCATCATCATCAAGTAGGTAGTTGAAAAGACAAGAAGTTAACAACTGACTCAATAACAACTTAGCATTGGTCCTCCTGACTTTTTGCATGAAAATTATTCATTAAAAAGGTGCAAACAGGTCTTTAGAGAATACAGAAGATTGATAGAGGGTTTTTAAAAGTAAATTAAAAACAATTTAAAAAACAGTTTCATTACAACACAAAATACAAAATACCAAGCACATACTGTCATTGATCAAAAGAAGTTACATAAACTACCCTACAAGGTAGAGGCTATAATGACGAAAACTAAGTTGACATATACCAAAATATCGGCATAGCATTCAGATGGGGGGGTGTAGAAGCTATAGAAAGACATTTTCATTTCACATTAAAAATATCTTAGAGCTTTTTACTAGCAAACAGTCATTTTATTTTTTGGATATATTTGAGTCAAATTTCAAATTCTTCCAAAAAAAATCTACAATACCATATCATACTTCAGATAATTGTATCTATATATTGCTAGTAGGTTTAAAGAAATACATTGGAGCACTTCATTCAGTTCATATCGCAAGATTCTCAGATGAGAGGTGAAACATCTTTGGAGAAGAAATCAAGTCGCCATGACAAGATTTGACAAGGATTAACCATGACCCGGATGACTGACAACCTCCAAAGAAATTTCAACAACTCGTTTTGGGTATTTTTTAAATCTTCTCTTTACAAGCATTGCTTACACTACCCATATTACTAAGATCCTTCAGCTTGTTATATGTATTTCTCTGCTTCCCATTGAGTTCTGTGATTATAATAACAGAGATTGGCTATATCAGAACTAAAATATAGGACCGAGATTCAATATCAACTCAAGAGTATTACATAAACCAATTATTTAAATCCAATCCTGTTTTCATACAGACTGCATATATGTTTTCATACAGACTGCATATATGATTGTGATGGCAACTGATGAATCAACTGAAGAGCCATAGGGGACCTCAAGTTATATAAGCCTGCAAATCTGAAGTGTGAAAAAAGGAGTGACCACCAAGACAAAAATATGTAACTTCACAGGAGTCATATGCTTACATTAACCCTCAATGCTGCGATCATACTCCACTGATATGAATACAGCCAAAAGGTCTAATCCGCTCTCAAAGATGAGCTCAGCAGTAAATGCAGAATGAAATCCCTTCACTCTCTAGTCAGTCTGTTAAAGTACAACCTGCCAAATATGAAGCCTATTGTTCCAGCTCATCTGTCAGTTTAATCGTGACATCAATCATTATAATGCTGGCATCTGTGCAGCTCGGACACAACCCCACAGAAGCCCCAGTCCTGTGGGCAGTAAACTGGCAGAATACGAAGTATTGGCTTAGTAGAGCTGCTGGTGTGCTACTGAGTGCAAAACAGGCCTTTCAATTTTTGGAACAGAAACTTGGAATCCATCACAGTTCGACAAGCTTTTTTACGAATCAAGTTTCACGGGTATTAAAACAGACAAAAGACGCATGGGTGCTTTGAATAGTGCCTGTCTTTCAATAAGTTAATGTAACTGGTCATGTGAACAAATCCAAACTGGTTATTGTTCTCACGTTTGGATAATCCCATGGCTGCCATAACAGGTTTGTAAACCGGGTGAACTTGCAGTCTTAAATACATATTACATGGGAAACAGATAACACATGAAAACATTACTGTAAAATCAGTAACAACCCAGCGATCTACTTCGACACCATGGTTTATTGATGAGAAAGAGGACAGGTTTTCATACATTTTTTATGATAGAGTTATTAAAAAAAACCCTTTGTATTTAAATGTATAAAAAAATACAACTGGCAGTATTTCTACCTAAATGTCATTTTAGCATTGCAAAATCTCCTTAACTATTATTTTTTGTTTTATATTTGACTCTACTCCTTTGAATAAAACTTGAGTCATATTATGCTTGATGTGATCTGCTTGGTTGAACCCTGAATGTGTCCAAATGCTAACCACTTCAGACTGAGTAATATGCCCCTTATTGCATGCTATAATTGAATAAAGAGGCTGCAATGGCACCAGTTATATGGATGACTGCAGCTGCCACACAAAGAGCCTGACATCAGCAAGTAAAAAAGCAAACCTCTGTGTGAGTGGGTTAACCCCTCCCTGCCTGTGCTTGAAGATGTTACAGCTGATAAGAATCCTGAAGGTCAAGTACAATAGTGTCACTGTCTTGACGTCAGCCTCACCCACATCTTGAAAGATTTCAATGATATTGCATTATCAGATCAAAATTTTGTGATGATATTAAACGTTCACCAGATATACAACATCACCATGAGGTTAACAGCTACCTCTCCAAGTCCTAAACTGCAAAATCTGTAAGCTTCTGGTTTTAATGAGGATGTTGTAAGTTTTATATATCTAGATAGTTTATATCACCACTGCATCAGTGCTAAGTATTTACAAATCTGTATGTGTTCTATGTTTTCAGGTCTACACCATTTAAATATGATGAAATTGTATGCAGTGTAAACATATTCTTCATCTTTATGATTTATTCAACAAGAACAATACACACAACATTGCCATTAACAAAATGGGAAAATGTTTTGCAGATGAGACATCTAGGCTTCAGCTAATAGGAATTAGTGTTCTAGTGTGTATTCTTTCAAATACATTTGAGAAAAAAGACAAATTAAAATGAATTTCTCACTAAGTTAACATTTGGCTATATAACCTTTTGCTGTCAAACCACTCTGATGTGCTATCATGAAGTTTGGCTCCCTATGGGTATCTGGGTTGACTGAATGTGCAGCAGCTGCACTACAAACAAGTCCAAAACAAACTGAAAAATGATGGAGGCAAAGCTGGGTGGGGACATCGAATGCCAGTCTACTGCTAGACTGTGTGGAGAGGCAGCGCTACGCCGCTTGCGAACGCTCTTTGGCAGTTAATGGAGCCACCCAGGCAGAGTGCATCAACTACAGGACTTTGGTTCAACTCAAAGCCTTTGATAACATACTTAGCAAACAAGTCAGACAACATCTGAAGAATGGAATTGTGCCGCTGTGTTATCCTATGTATTTTAAGCATTGCTGTGAAGCTCTGAAATAAGGAAAATGTGTGGACCTGACAATTTGCTTGCGCGCTAAAAGAAAGAATACTGGCCAGACTGACTCATTGGCTCTTAATACATTGCTCCAGGTCTTTTTTTTCAGATGCTATTTTTATTTAATTTATGACTGTATCTTCTTGGTGGTGGTGGGAACAGGCATGACATGTTTGTTACTTCTTAAAATCAACCCTTGATATAATGTGCATTTGATTTATTAAATCTTGAGTTTTTTGACATCCACTTGTCACAGTCCACGTCATGATTTTCAACTTTTCTGCAAATGCCTTTTCACAAAGCCAACAGAAAGGTTGCAAGAGCATTGCAACAAGAGCCAGCAATATAGATTATTACTTATATACATATATATATATATATATATATATATATGAGAGAGTAAATTAAGGAAATCACAAATCTATTAGTTCAATTTTTGGCCATGCATACTTTTGTCTCTGCAACATTTGTGAACTGGAGATTTAAGTAGTACTGTCAAACTAAAAAAAAAAAAATCACAATTCTGTGAGTGTTGATAGTCACAGGTGTTAGTTTAAACGGCATAATTTACCCCACGACCGACAATCTTCATACAGTACATCATTTTCAATGTTTGTAATCTAGTCAGTACGTAACTTTCGAAGGAGGCAAATGGACAAACAAAAAAAAAAAAAAAAACATATTCTGAAACTCCCCACGGGTCATTAGAAATGAAGAAGCCTCTCAGATGAGCGGTAAAACGTCTTCATGTCAAGAAATTCAAGTTCAGTTGCCACGAGAAGAAGATTTGACAAAAATTCACCATGACCTGGATGACTAAAAACCTCCACAGACATGACAAACAAAGAACGTTGTCTTTTCAATAATAAGAGGGCAGCCCCACCCAAACTATGATCTCATGTCTTCGGTCTGTCTAGCCTGAGTATCCCTGGAGGACGAAGCAGCGGCTCGAGCATGAGATAGACAAACTCGTTATTAAAATCAAGCCCAGTGTCCCATCCACCAATTTACTTTGGCACTTCACCCTCCACATAACATGTTGGCAATTTCAACTTCTTCTTTCACCAATTGGTATAAAACTTTTCAAAATGTACAATCAAATCCATAGGTGGCAAGTGAAAGATGTTATGATATATATGATTTTATTCGCTCAGTGAGGGGGATGAATTTTTCACAAGCATGTTCTTTGGTCTGCTGTGAAATCTAAAGTGGATTTGAATTAATATTTCATGTACATACTTTCAGTGAAGCCCCTAGGACAAAAAAAAAACAAACAACATCTTTGTATGTTTGATATCATGTTCACTATTCACTTCAAACTAAATTTTATTCCAAGACAGACTACATAAATACATGTTTGAGTATTGAATTATAGTAATAGACAGATAACAATCTTTGCGCTCCTTCTTTTGCACCACTGTCTCAAATAAAACTAATATAGCTATGAAAATTGTATTCTAACCTCTGGAAGAGAATATGACTGAAAACTACTTTAAGCTTCTGGTAGAATCAAATTTCATTAAGTATAGAATCTCAATCGTTAGAAAGTATTTTTTCTACATGGCCCTCCTAAACAAACCAATATGCAAAAATGGGGAGGGAACATACATGGAGAATCACTTTGAAAGCTCAATAAGCAAGAAAAACAGAAAGGGAGTACAAAGTGTGTTTTTAACATAACTCACCTTTGTGTCCCATCATGACAGCAAGGTGCAATGGTGTGTTACCTGAAAATAGAGAAAGAGTACATTTATAGGAAGCCGTGTAATATAATAAGAGTTAGGAATGCATTTGTCCATGGGCGTATTGTGCATAAGACCATTCAAATTTGGTGGCATAATACACAAATGTATTAATCACATGGCAAATCCATGCCTGATCTGTTTTCTACCAGGACAAGCGATACAAATAGACCATTATCCATGAGTTCATGGAATTAGTCCTTAGGGGTTAGGTGTGCATAAGCAAAGGGTTTTCTTACCATGATGTGAACTACGCTTACTAAGCAACTGAGAAAACCTCAAAAGGAAACCAACCAGTAATTTCCTTCAGGCATTAATTCATCTATTTTAGAGCAGGAATGCTTTGTGTGGCTGCACCCCTCATGTGAATGAAAGTACTGTATTAACACAAGATCTGCAAGCCCCCTTAATGGTCACATTATTGTTGTCAAGTGGAAAAGAAAAAAAATGAAAGGAAGAAAAGAAAGAATTAACAAGTAGGACTTTGCCAATACAGTTTTTGATCTGCTAGTCACTTGTTAAATCGACCAAGTCTCTCTTCCATACAGTTCCATCATAGTGCAAAATGACCTACCCAATTCTGAGATGACCAACTTGAATGAGTTAAAACTATCAAACATAGAATAATATTTACATGAATGAACCTCAAAATGAACACAAACTGGAAACTTGGAATACACACACTGTGGCCAGTAAATAGCAAATCCATGAGCACACAATCAAAATAAAATCAAAAACTTTACTGACTTGAACTGACTACAAGGCCAACATAAATGTTCAAGCATATCAGAACTGTTGGGGGATGCTCAATAATACCATGCTTCAATAATAGCATGGATTGTCTTCCGTTTCAACAGATGGACAGGATAATAAACTTTTTGCGCAAATTGGCTTTTTCCTGCAAAACTGGCTCTACCTTTCTGGGGAGTTCCAAACTTCTGACAGGTTCTCTTGACACATGACCTACTTCCCTTCCCCCCCCTCCTCCTCCTAGGACCCACCTGAACAGGTGATTGTGATGAAATCAAATGAAATAGCTGGGCGTATGCAAATGATCTGAAAATACGAACACGGAACTCTTTATATAAAAGTACGTTGGGTTTTTTTTCCAAGATGACTAATCTAACTCGGCGTGAAGGCCGTGGAGTGGTGGCCCTTTTAGCTTAAACTAAGCGTGGACCTTGAAATCCCTAAACCATGGCGGTTCAGGGGATCCTCCCTTCGGGGCGCGTCAAGTAACCGGTAGTATACTGACCATGGACGTCTTTCCGAGCGATATTCTGAGTCCTTATGAGCGAAGAAAGGCGTCGTACATCTCCTTTAAAAACGCATTCGTGTACCGGGAAGTCCAGCCCGGTTCGAATGATGGGGTTTTTGTTATTGTCATCGATGACTTCCGACGTTGGTAGTGTGTTCGTGTTGGCATTGATCTGCGACTGCTGGTTTTGCTGCTGTGTGGACGCCGACTTGATCAACTTGTGATTGCTGAAGATTTTACTCGCCCTGCTCTTGCTGCTCGCCTTGGAAGAGGTGAACGTCCCGGTTGCAGCCTCTTCGTCCGGTTCGAGTAAATCCTCGTCCTTGCTTGGCCTGTGATCCTTCCGCAGGGAGCGGATCTTTTCTCCGGTCATTTTCTACTCAGTTGACGGGAACAGAGCAGAGGGTGTCGTCGCTGACGATGACCCTCTGGGCGAACTGATGCGATTCGCCCTTAGCAAGTCTTCGCGCAAACACAGTAAATTGTACAACATGAAAACAGTTAGTCCTTCACCGAAGCAACAAAACCATAATTATCACTCGAAAGCGGACAACGCGCAGTCCTCTATCCGTGTATAAGCCACGGGGAAAATATCTATTTATTTCCCTTCTGCTTCCCAAGTTGTACTGCTTAATAATATGAAAGCCTTTCGCGGAGTGAAATGGACTGGGATGGTGTCTTCCGCTTCCTAATATCGCGAGAGTTACGGAAAGGTTATTAACGGTCGTCGATGATGCTCCACTTCAAAACAAAGATGTCCACTGTAGTTTTTATCCTCTACATTGTATTTCTCAAAGTGTTATTTTTTTGCACGTAGTCAATCGGATGCTCATTATTTAATTAAGTTAACTCATAAAACTAGTTGTTTAACTGTTGCTCGCTCATGATGCAGTTAAGAATAGAGCTTCATGCGATGACATGTGGGGGGAGGGGGGTTGGATAGAATCAATTTTATTTTCTCCTTTGGGGGAGGTGGACAACGTAAAAATTCTGTTTGCCTTTCATCACTTACACTGTTTAAAAAATACTAAATACCAATGAACTCCACCAAAGCTAAAGCCCCCCATTTAAACTTCACCCTCAACACTGTACACTAATGGATTTCATCATTCTTTATGATATATTTCCCACCATGAAGGCCCATCTATTTCTTGACAACTAAATTATAAAGGTAGAAAATGCCACGTTTTGAAATGTAAACAAAATAAATATAGTGTACAAAGAATTTCCTAAAATTAAAATCTCATAAGATTGGAATAATGGTATTTTTGTAAAATAATGTAGTGAAAGTTCATGAAATACCTATTGAAAATGCCAGCCCATTAAGCAACATTAGCAAAAACACAAGCAAAAACCATTCATCAATAAATACAATTAAAGTTGCCCACATTTTGGAATATTTATTCATGTTGTGAATAAAAAGGATGGATCTTTTTCTAAACTTCATGGCTATTTACCTGGATATGCGCTACTCTCCAGTTTTCTGTACACTGATGCAAATCAAACTGGCTGGCTACCACACTCAGGGTTTGCACATATATGAACAGTTATTAAACATTGGAGAAAAAGATGTCTATTTCCAACAAAATTATCCTACAGGTATTCAAATATTTGAGTGGTAGCCAAAAACTTCTGCTATTAGACATATTGTATACTGACAGCTATATCCCCTATTACAACATCTATTTCAACAAACTTTCAACCCCACTGACATAGTTCCCCTATGAAGTGCAAGAATAAGAAGAAAAGAAAAGAAAATGCAAAAAAGGGGCATATGGCATCAATGTCCTGAGAGTTATTGTATTTATTATTGAGACCTATTTCACAGTTATTGTGAACATTTAGTAGCCTCACTGTCTGGCCGTGGCTGTGTGCTAATCTGGTGGTTCTGGCTCAGTTGGGCCTGTACCTCCTTCAG
Organism: Fistularia commersonii; assembly: GCF_037954325.1. Lineage (NCBI taxonomy): Eukaryota > Metazoa > Chordata > Actinopteri > Syngnathiformes > Fistulariidae > Fistularia > Fistularia commersonii. Next base: position 13,756,356 of record NC_141299.1, on the reverse strand, counting down.
CTCATTAAAAAAATAAACTGAATGATAGAGCAAAACTGTACAATGTACAGCAGTTGAGTGATTTGTTATTGTTGACATTCCTATGGTCCTGTGCAGTTTAAATAAATTCATAAACATTTACTATATGAGTGTTCTTTCAAGAACCCCAGGTTCAGAAGGCTTGATTATATTTACATGTGAATGAAACAAGCAGCGGCCTCAAGTGGGCAACTAGGTAATCACACAAATGTGTGCATGTGCGCATGTGTGTGCTTGTGTGTGTGCGCGTGTTTGTGTGTGTGTGTGTTTGAATTGTAAACACAATTCCGTGTTGTTATTTGTCTCTGTTGTGCTAAGGCCTCATGGGGGGACGGAGTCAATATTTTATTTTTAATCTAGGGATAAAATTACTGAAATATTAGCCCTGGTATATGATAGAGCCTGGAGTCTGAGGTTAATCCACATCTCTCCATGCAGGAAAGAAAGAAGAGAAAGGGTTTGGAATGATCAAACATGGTTGTCAAATCTTGTCGTGGCAAGTGGACTTTTTTTTTTTTCTTTGAAGATGTTTTACCGCTAATCCTCTTCTTCACTTCTAATGGGCTGCGGGAAGTTCCCAGTAAATAACTGTTGGAGTTGGGTACTGGTCCAAGTTAAGAAGGATCATTATATTAACAAAAAAGCTCACAAGTTAATGTATTCATTTTTTTATAAATTCATTTATAACTTTTCAACTTTTCAAGAGGGTTTGTTATGATAATAAGCAGGCTCACAAACCTGGGTGTTAACAGGATATTTGCTTTACTTGTTGCTTCAAACTCAAATCATCACTCTCCTTTTTTTCCTTGTAAAACTTCCAAAATAAATAAAACTGATAATTTCTGCAATTGAATGCGGCTCAAATGAGGTGATAAAAGTGAAACCTTTGATAAGACACACTTTATTGATCCCACAGTTGGGAAATTCAATTGCTAGCATTGTTGACAGAGCGGGTGCAAATAGAAGATGTTGGTACATAGGACTGTTTACAGGATACACAATATAATTCATGATATAAAAATAAGAAAAAAAAGAATGCGCTATGCAGGACAGTGGCTATAAAAACAACAGTTGTAGTCATTGTGAATATGTATATAAATATAAATATAAAAAGTATTACGCGGATTAGGGTGGTCTTCTTCGTCTTCTCCTTTCGGCTTTTCCTTTCAGGGGTTGCTACAGTGAATCAACCTTTTCCATCTAACATTGCACGGATTAGGGTGGGATAATATGGAAATGGAGGTGGTGAGGTTGTGCAAAATAGGGATGGAGGAAGTGGAGTTTTGCAAAAAAGTGTGGTGTGGTGCTTTTGAGTAGCAATGGTACTGCACTACATGCAGGAAAAGTTTTTATGTGCTTTTAGTGTTGACCTATGGAAGTTTATAGTGTATGCATTTGACTTTGAATTGTAATCAATTTATATTTCCATATGTCAATAGTCTACAAGCACATGTCTTGCATGTAGCACTGTATTGCAGTAATCTGAAGAGCATGTCAAACATTCTGCATTTGCTGTTTTAAATTTACTCTGCGTTCTCTTGCCTACACTTCTTTTTTTATTTGCCCATAGAAATGGAAAATGTATATGAACTCAATGGGCTATTGTAACCCATCATGACCTGATGACATCACATTTGCAAGAAAACTTAGATTTAATGGATAGATTTAAATGTAGTTATACTTAATCCAACACCTTACTACTTTCAAGATTCAAGATTTAAAGTGTTTCTTGTCATATGTACAGCGTGAAAACATGTTTCCCTGTACTTACCCTGTAATTACATCGGCATGTCTTCTGTGGCATACTTCATGTATACGTTTACAGAGTGAATTTTATATAGAGTTGTACATCATGCAGCAGTAGAATTACAGATGTTTCGCTTTTGTTCTACTTCGGTTATCTTAAGACGTAAAGAATCCCAGTAAAACGCCATTGCGTGCGAATCGGCGTAATGAATTAAAACGACATATGAATTTGAAGACAGAAATTTAAGACATGACTCAAATATCAGGAGACGTTACATCAGCAACGAATCCTACATAAACAGGCGCAAACGAGAGAACGCGAATACCGTGCTGGATCACGTGACATCGACGCCCCTGTGGCGAGCACCAATCAGCTCAACGCCATACGGTTCGACGTTCTCCGATTGGCTAGCGAACTCAAGAGACGCTCGCCCCTCCTTTTATTGGCGTTTCTCGAACCTCGGGGTCGCCTCAAAGCTACGCATCGCATGTCCATGGAGGGACCTTCCGAACCCAACGGGCCGAAAGTCCCGCCCGGTGATTATCTAAAGGCCTTTCCGACCTTCGCCACCAAGGCGATCCACACCGGCCAGGAACCGGGACAATGGAAGTCTATGGCGGTAGTGCCACCGATTTCCCTGTCAACGACGTTTAAGCAGTCCGAGCCGGGAAAGCATGCGGTAAGTAGCTCGGTACTGCCCGGGGAGAACGGGGTGGGGGCGTGGGTGAAGCTAAGACCCGGCTTAGCTTCGGTCTTAACCGGGCAACCGACCTCACCTGTAACGATGCCTTTTTTTTTGTTATTTTATTTAACCCTGCCGAACCAACCCGCTCTAAAAAGACAGCGATGCCCGCCCCGAGAATTGTGGGACAGTTTTAAAGAATGGCAACTCTCGCGCATCCTGGAGAAAGCGAAAGCAAAACCATAAAGTTTGGTCTTAAACGCCACACAATGCCTTTTTTCATTCGGGTTCTATGTTTGTATTTATTTATTTTCCTAAAATAATGATAACTCATTTTCATAAAGGAAACGGTGCTACGTTCAAAAAAAGGGGCAGCTAGTCTGAAGAATTCCCCCAGTTACCTTTTATATTCTACATTTTAAAAAGTTGAAGAGCGGAAATAGTTGGCAAAGATCAGTGAGGGATGATGCTAAGACAAATTAAAATATGCCATCCTCCCCGTGACATTATGAAAATTTATTATAAATATAAAATTGGATAATCTTGTACAAATATTGCAAATTTCCCTGCTTTGGGTACTAATAACAATGGATTAAATCCCATCCTTGTTAATCCATAGGAAATTATGAAATATAAAGTGAAATGTAAGATAAGCCTCAGAATGAGCAATGTACTCGTGGCTGGTTCTGCAGGAAACAATTAAATAAACATCTCATACTAACTATGGATTTATTAAGCACAATGCCTGAATCATGTAAATGTGGTATAATTGTGTCAGATTGCAAAGTAGGGATTAAATGTGTGAATATAAAGAAAGCTTCACCGCTAGAAGCATCCTGCTTCGATCCAAATTCGGCAGCCTGTCGAGAGTTTTGTGTTCTCTGCATGGTTGCTTTCTGCATTACAGTGGTAACAGATGAGACTGCTTTTAAAATTGATTCCTGAAATCATAACGACTGTACCATCACTGCGTGTTTTTTTGACCCTTGCCCGTTTTTTTGCAAACATCATTTTTCTGCTCGCACATTCTGCTCAGAAAGACCTCAGAGGACCTCGAAAGTGCTTTGCTGATCTGTGTTCAAATTTAATTTGCAAACAAAAATGAACTTCTCTGAGGTTAATAGTCTCTCCCTTATCTCATAAGCGCTTTACTGCTGCACACAGATGTCCTTATTCACAAGAACAGAACCATAGCTATTTGTTTTGAGGCCATTCAAGTTCACTTTTTGAAGGTCAATAACAGCCAGCGGACGTCATTTAACCAGTCTTATGGCTTGTTTTAACAACTGTCATTCTCCACTTCTTATTCATTATCCCAAAAAGTGTGTCAGTACAAAAGTCCACACCACTGGTTCTTGAGCAGAAATCAAGTTAGATTACATTCAAACTTGTAAATCATCCACAGAGAGTTACTCTTCATTGTGTTCCATTAAGCAACAATTTTCCATTTTGGTACTCCCTACAACTGATTTGAGTCAGACCTATTTTTTCTGTATGTTCAAAAGCTGCAAAATTAACTGAACCTGATCAAAATGGCAATGTAGCCCACTAACATTTAAAGATACGATAAGATAAGAACAACTTTATTTATCCCGAAAGAAATAGTTGTACCAGAGTTTCAAGCAAAAACATAACAATAATAGATAATAGTAGGAAGGAGGGAGAATAAGAAATACAATAAAATATAAATTAAAAAGAGCAGAACCTCGTTTGAGTGACATAATCATGCCAACAGACAATTTTAATAAGATAAGATAAGCTAAGATAAGACAAGATAAGATTAGATAAACTTTATTGTACCCCATAGGGGAAATTCCTTTGTCATAGCAGCGTAACAGTTATAATGTCAAAAAAAACAGTAAAATAAATATGAATATATATATATAAATAGAAGACAGAATACAGAAGATAGCAAGACATCCACGAATAAATAGACAGCAGACAACAACAACAACAACAACATCATTAGCGATCGCAATGGACAACAACAAGGAACAGTGAGTGTGAAAAATACACCACAGGAACTAAACAACAGTATAAATAGAATGACAAAAATAAATAAACAAAAATATGCAGGATCTTTGCAGGCTGGGACAAACAAGGATAAGAAAGACAGCAGAGTTAGGGCACGACATGTGAATTACATTTTGGCACTGATTTCTTTAGTAAACTTCAGGGATAATTTGATTGGTTCCTGCTAATATTGCATTTTTAACAGCTAGTTCAATGTTAGGCCAATCAAATATTTCTGAATAATCGCAAACGTGTGATCAATAATCAGGTATTAATATGAAAGGATAGACAAAGTCAGACATTCTGGAAGAAAAACACACCTGACTTTGGACAAACTTCCTCTTAGTACTTTAATATCTTTTTTATTCTTTTATAAAGGGATATGAATACAGTCGAAGTGGAAACCCGACGAGAAACTGTCTTGAAAAGGCTGTAGCCGCTCTGGATGGGGCTAACCACTGTAAGACCTTCTGTCAATTATTTTCCACATATCATTTTTAGATTTGAAGTCAGACGTGGATAAGCTATTTGCAGACCATTTAATGACACAAGCAAAGTAATATTAATCTGTTTGCCCCGTTAATGCAGGCATCGCTCTGGCCTCGGGGCTGGCAGCCACTGTGACCATCACTCACTTGCTGAAGGCAGGAGATGGTATTATCTGCATGGATGACGTCTACGGAGGTGAGTTGCTTCTGTTTTAATTGCTTGAACGCTGTTCGATCTTTGCCATCTCGGGGAGATTACAGATTTCCCGAGGAAACAAAAAGCCCGGAAATAGAAGCAGGAGGTTTAAAAACATCTTATCATTTTTTGACTTAGATTTAAATCATTGTTTAATCATGTAATTGAAAGTCACGCATCCCCTTATGTGTACACCTGTTATTTTTGTTATAATCTTTTTTTTTTTTTTTTTCACCCCTTTCTTTATTCCAAGGCACAAACCGCTACTTCCAGCAAATTGCTAAGAATTTTAACCTGGAGGTATCTTTTGCTGACTTCACCAAGCCAGGCGAGCTGGAACGAAGACTTAAGGACAATACCAAAGTATGTCAAAAATAAGTGAAGTTTTTATTTTTCTTCAAGTTTCGTTCTGTATGTTGGGCTTTCATTCAACAGTTTTGATAGGGTTTTTTTTTTTTTTTGGTTCCCCCTGCTATTTTATCAGGTCTGTGAAGAAAACAGTCCTCACTGTTTCTTTTTCTAGCTTTACTGGAATGTCGCTTAATGCCGGAAAACTGCAAGTAGGCAACATGATTCAGTAGTTTGTAACGATGGTTTTCATTCTTTGGGGTAAGCAGCATTTCACAAGCCTATACTCTCTTCATGAAAAGTGACTTTTTTGCCGATACAGATGGTGTGGATTGAGACGCCCACAAACCCCACCATGAAGGTTGTTGACATCCGGGAATGTTCGGATTTGGTCCATCATCACAATGATGAAATATTGGTCGTGGTGGATAACACCTTCATGTCCGCATATTTTCAGGTAATGATCTCAGTGAACAATTCATGTTTTGGTTGTGTGGAGAGACTGACTGACGTGTTTCATGTTCTTCTAACTCCTAGCGCCCGTTGGCTTTGGGAGCTGATATTTGTATGTATTCAGCCACTAAATACATGAACGGTAGGTAGGATGTCTGTGTTGCTATTTGCTCTCAGAGTGTAAAGTAGTAACTAAATAAGAAAAAAAAAAAAAAAAAAAAATTAAGTAGTAACTAAATAAAGAGCTAAAGAATAGCATATCTTTTCTTATGTGCTGGGGTGTGAAAAATGTTAGGGGGAAAATGATATTTTACAGGTCCAAATTTTTTTTTCCTCTCACAATTACTTATACGGATTTGTAAGATATCTCTTTTTCTTGTTATTTAATTTGCAAGGCCACAGTGACGTTGTTATGGGTCTGGTCTCAGTGAAGCGACCTGATCTACACGATCGACTGAAGTTTTTACAAAATGGTGAGTAGAGAAGATCCTCTCTGCAGATCTGTTGTGTAGGACTAGGTGTTGGTATCCCTTGATGAAATCATGCCTAAGGCACCGAAGAAGAAACTCTGTGGGGTTTCAAGTGAGCGATGGCCTCCTTCAGGTTGTCAAGTGAGCGCCTTCCTTCATTGATGTTTCGCTGATTAGCCCACGACATCTCCAGAGGGTTCAGCAGTGAATCCCAGCGTCCCAGGTTCACTCCCTAGATGCCATCAGCTCACCTGAAAGCCCACGTTGGATCTCTTCTCTTCAGCCACAGCCACTGGCTCCCATTTTCAGCAGCCCCGGAGAGGTCCTTGACTGCCCGTCTGTGGGCACGTCCTTTAACTCCAATCTCCCTGAGTAGCCTCGATGTTGATGTGGCTATGAAGCCTCTGCAGCCTACTTCCACTGGACGAACCTTCGCTTTCCAGCCTTGTCGCTGAGCATCTGTGACCAGTTCAGCATATCTCAGCTTCTTTCGTTCATAGGCCTCCTCCACTGCACCCTCCCAGGGCACCGTGAGCTCTATGATGTAGACGAGCCTGAGAGAGGATGACCACAGAACGAGGTCTGGTCGCAGTTTGGTGGATGCGATCTCAGCTGGGAAGCAAAGTCTCTTGTCCAGGTCCGCTAGCAGCTTCCAGTCCCGTGCACTGGCCAGTGGCCCAAGGTCAGTTCTCGTGGGGGGGAGGTTGGCTTGCCCCTCCCGCACGAATGGAGTTGTGTGCCAACGGGATGACGGAGGAGGAAGGGCGTTTACGCTCGTCCGGCGAGTTTCCAGCACCGCTGCAAGACATCTTAATACCTGGTTGTGTCGCCAGGTATAACGGTCTTGGGAGAGGCTGGTCTTGCATCCCACTAAGATGTGCTTCAGTGTCGCTGGGCTAGAGCATAGAGGGCATGTAGGGTCTTCGCCATACCACTGGTTTAGATTAGCAGGAGAAGGCAGGACATCATAGGCTGCCCTGATGGTAAAGCTCGCCCTGAAGGCCTCCATCTCCCACAGATCTTTCCAGGAGATCTTCCGCTTCTCGACTCCCTCCCCTGTCATCCACTGCCCCTGCTTCGCCTGTGACACAGCTTGTGCACGCCTTCCTGCTTCCTCCTCCCGGCGAACTTCCTGGACCACCAGCTTGCGTCTCTGGGCTGGATTGGCCTTGCTCCAGGCTAGTGTACTGGCCCCAAGCCCAAGTCCACTCCTCCCCTCCTGAACCCGGCCCACAATGTCCCTGTGTCTGAGAGCTGCCTTTGCCTGTTCAGTTGCAGCCAGCGGGGTCCACTTCCTCCCAGTTGCCAGGATGGGGGGTGCTTGGGCTATGAATGGGTCGCTTGAACCCAATAGCATCATCTCCAATCTGACTTTGGCACACTTGTACTCCTCTGCCAGACTGGAGATGGGCAGGTGTAGCATCCCTTTGCTGTAGAGCCCAATCCTGCTGAAGCACCTGGGAAGGCCAAGCCACTTCCTTGCATATGAGCTGACCGTTCTCTCCAGCTTTTCCACCTTTGAGAGTGGAACCTCATAGAGGGTTAGTGGCCACAGGAGCCGTGGGAGTAGGCCATACTGCAAGCACCAGAGCTTTAGCTTGCCCGGAAGCAGGGTTCTGTCGATGTTCTCCAGGCCGCTGGCAACCTCCCTCCTGAGCTGCTCTATTTGCTCTTTGTCCTTGAGGGAGGCGTCATACCAGCGACCTAGGCTCTTCACAGGCTTCTCCGAAACCATTGGAATTGGTTCCTCGCCAATGTAGAAGCGGTGGTCTAACAGTTTCCCCTTCACAATGGAAATGCTTCTGGACTTGCTCGGCTTGATCTTCATGCGAGCCAGCTTGATGTTGTCTTGGAGCTTGCTTATAAGCCGTACTGTGCAGGCCTTGGTTGAGGTGAGTGTTGTGAGGTCATCCATGTAGGCTCTGACTGGTGGCAGCCTTAGTCCGGGTCTTATTCGCTGACCGCCAACCACCCATCGTGAAGCCCGTATGATGACCTCCATGGCCAAGGTGAAGGCCAAGGGGGAGATGGTGCAGCCGGCCATGATCCCCACCTCTAGCTGCTGTCATGCGGTGGTGTACTCTGCGGTTGTCACGCAGAGCTGAATGTCTTGGAAGTAAGCCTTGATAAGGCTTGTGAGAGCTGGTGGGACGCTGAAGTAATCGAAGGCTGTCCACAGGAGGTTGTGAGGGACTGAGCCAAAGGCGTTTGCAAGATCCAGGAACACCACCTGAAGATCTGTTCCTTCTTTCTTGGCAGCCTGGATCTGATGCCAGATGACGCTGGCATGTTCCACACAGCCGGAGAAGCCAGAGATGCCTGCTTTCTGAACTGATGTATCAATCAGGTTGTTTTCTTTCAGGAATCCTGCCAGTCTTTGAGCGACCACACTGAAGAAGATTTTCCCTTCCACATTTAGAAGGCTGATCTGGCGAAACTGGCTGATTTTTGATGAATCCTTCTCCTTGGGGATAAGGATCCCTCCAGCCCTCCGCCAGGACGTCGGTATTTCCTTCTTTTGCCACACCACTCTCATCAGCCTCCAGAGAAATCGCAGGACATCTGGTGCGTTTTTATAGAGCCTGTATGGTGTTCCGTTGGGGCCTGGGGCCGACGCGGCTCTTGCTCTACGCACAATTTTGTCCACCTCACTCCATCTGGGTGGGCTAATGTCTAGCTCGTACTGTGGTGGGTTGACTGGTGGCATGTCAGTTGGAAGGGGAACCTCTTCATGGCGACGGTCATCTGTGCAGGTCTTTTCCAGATGTTTTTCCAGGTCAGCCTTTGACACTGAGAGACTTCCACTCTTCTCCTTTGTGAAGAGAGTCTTCACAAAGTGGAAGGGGTCTTTGTAGAAGCGTGATCTTGTTTGCTCCTTCCTCCTGCGCTTTTTGCGGAGGTTTTCAGCTCTCCTCAGTGTTGTAAGCCTACTCTGGATTTCCTCCTGCAGCAGGTTTATTCCCTCCTTCTCCTCCTCTGTGGCTTTCCGCCATTGCTTCTTCAGCTGAAATTAACTCAGTTTTTGATATGTGATATCCTCCAAAGGGAACTTGCCTGAACAAAGCGACATACTGTATATTCCTTCTGCACCTCAGCACTGGTTACCACTGTAAACGGTTACATCGAGTAACTAAGTGCATTTTTATTTTAATGTGATATTCGTTCACTTATCAAACAGACTTGCGTCATCATGTTTGTTTTGCCTGACCTGGGGGTTTGACAGCTTTTGTAACCTGTTTTTCCCCTTGTCGTCACACAGCACTCGGTGGCGTACCCTCTCCATTCGACTGCTACCTGTGCAATCGTGGGTTAAAGACTTTACATCTGCGGATGGAGCGTCATTTTAAAAGTGCCTTGGCTGCTGCCAAGTTTCTGGAGAGTCATCCCAGGGTAGAGAAAGTCATCTTCCCAGGTGTGGTGTAGAAATGTACAAAATGTGCTGAAAATAGCCACTTATTACTTCACCTCCAGATAGAGACATGATTGTTGGGACACAAGTATAAAATTTAAAACCGCTCCGCGTAATGCAAACGCCTGGCTTTAACGAGTAGGTTACACATGACCTACTCGTGAAACTGGTTTTGGCTGTTTTAATCTGTGATCACGTTGAATTCAGACTTTGTGCCAACTTTCATATGCCAAATATTCAAACAATTTACTCTCATAGGATTTTAATAAAAACACAAAAAAATCAAGGCTACTTATTACCATATTCATTATAATTCTCTGAACTTAAAGGGACTCATCGTAACCTATAGTGGGCATAAAATCGATTTAATTTAAAGATTTAATTTTCTTTTAATGTGGGAAAAATTTGTTTAGCTCATTGAACTCTTTTTACCTCTTACATATTTAAAGGGAGGTTATTATATCTGACAATTAGTGAATCTGTTCATCATTCATTTGCTCAGTTTTTACCTGAAAAGTAATTTAAGGTTGAATTATTATATATTTTTTAAACTTACATCTTGAACTAGTTACATAAAATAAATGTAACTGTTGCCACTACAAGCTTTTGTTCTTCAGAGGGGCATCAGTTGTTTTGAGGTTGTGTCATTTCTAGCAAGAAAAAAACAAAATACATTGGGATCTGGGTTGTATCGATGCGTTTATTTTGTTCAGGGATTCATTTTTTTTTTGTTATTGTACTTTTAGTCCGTAACTCAAATTGGCTAAAAGGTTGAGGGTAATTATTTGGGTCATTGATAAGTAAAAATTTCCATTTGTTCCCTCACAATTTTTTATACACTATATTCCTGTCATCGTAGGTCTGCCCTCTCACCCCCAGCATAAAGTGATGAAGAAACAATGCACTGGATGCCCAGGGATGATCAGCTTCTATATTAAAGGGATTCTGGCCGATGCAAAGACCTTCCTCAGTGGATTAAAAGTAATTTGTCGCCAGTTACGATTGAGTCTTGACTGTCTCACAGTGTATTTTGAGTTTAGTGAGTGACTTGTGCTCTGGTGCCTCGGTTCTAGAATAACAATCCTTGCTTAAAGACCTGGTGCATTGGCCTAGAGGGGTGCTTGATGTAGGATACTAAATCTGAGTTTGTGTGATAGTAAAGGTTCGTCATTTTTTTACATAGTCAAACATCCGTATACTCTTTTGAGTGCCGCTATAGCTTAAGGTGTTATTTCTTTTGTTATAGATATTTTTTGTTGTTGTTAAGGACTCAAATTGTTGTGCAAACTGATTGAAATTCACTTAAATCCAAGTGTCTTCACGCTTTAGTGGTGAATAGAGAATTCAAATATTTTACCCCGAGGATATGATCAAGTAGCAGCAGATAGTTTCATTTTTGTCTGACTGCATCACGCTCGAATGCCTTCTAATATTTGTTGGTTTACTGTGTGCCACAATGCAATACTTGTATCTTTTTTTTTATCTCATGCCACAACCTTAAATTGTGCTCACAGTGCGCATTTATGTTTTCAAACTAACACCGACTTTCTGTATTCCTTTCAGATTTTTGCAGTAGCAGAGAGTCTTGGTGGATATGAAAGTCTAGCAGAACATCCGTAAGTAACGCTGCCTAGTTTTCAATTGCATAATTTGAGCAGTTTTCAGCATGCTGATGTGCAACCCACACAGTGTTGTTAGAAAACTCACCACAGGGGGGAAGCAGAGCATAAGAAAAAAAATCAGTCGTAAAAACAACTCGGGGGGGCTCTTGAATTATGTCACGGTCTCCTCTGCGTATGCATATATTCATGTGCTTGAGCTTAACACGTAATAGACACTGTCCTGTATCCTATTACAGTGCAATTATGACCCATGCATCAGTGCCAGAGGATGAGCGGCGCAAACTGGGCATCAGCGACACACTGATCCGACTCTCTGTGGGACTGGAAGATGAGGCTGATATCATAAACGATCTGAAGCAAGCATTGTCCGCTACTGTAAGTATCATATAATAATATGTGAGAGCGTCAACCTCAGCCCTATCACATCCAATATAAGTTTACTTGGAAATTGATATTTATTCATCAACCGTGATCATGCATGTGTTCTTTTTATCGATGCCTTTTTATTTTGTTGTTGTTTTCCCTCGCAGTTGGTTGCCTCATTAAGACTGTTATTAAGTGTCTTCTTGTCAGGCTGCCTGATCAATGCTTAGCCGATCAATAGGTGTATGTTCAGCTGTAATTTTTCTAGAGCTACTGGATAGCGGTAGTTCATCTTTAACATGTCGAAAAATAATGGCGGCTCGTTAAAATCACTGTACTCGTTTGCTTATAAGGAATAGAATTATAGTCTTTGTAAGGCAGTAAGTATGTGCAGTGTCTTTATGTTCTTCTGCAGGTGTTGAATCATTTGAGTCAAAGTAGCTCAATTAATTATTCTTAGTTTAAGCACCAAAGCATTTTTTCTGCTTTCGACTTGTTGGAAAGAACAGCTTTTGCCAAGCTGTTATATCTAATTCCTTTTGCTGATCCAGATTTATCATCTTTCTGATTGTGCGAAAAAAAACCTTCAAGAAAGTATTACATGTGTTTTGAGTGAAATTAAAGAATCATTTGTACACTGCACTGCAAACAGTCAGTGTTGCAGCAAGATGATTTAATTTATCAAATCAGGACTAATTTACTTTGTATAATGTCAATGCAACTTGGTGTGACTTATCATTTATTTATTTGTTGTTTACTTACTGCAAAACTTACTTTATACCGTTAGATTTGTAATTTATTTACACAGGGATCAACATACTACACCTGTTTGCTAATGTTTAATTAAGAGGAATTCATTTATGAGAGTTGAATTAACAGGGCTATGTGTACTTTTACACATGAGATTATATCTAATCTCTGTGCTTTGTGGCTGTCATTTAGTACAAGTTGATAAAAGTATAAAGTTTCATATATATAATTTCTCCACTGTGGTCCAAATGGAGAAATGTCTCTATTACAAGCTTAAGAAATCTAATCAGCAAGATGAGAACAAAATCCTGACGTATAGATTGTCTGGCTTTATGCATATTGTTAGTGTTTGCCATAGTAACGATTGATCAGACTTGGCGAAGGAGCAAGAAATGTCTTTGGAGCTCTCGGAAGGGATTTGTTTTTTAGTTTTGAGTTACTTATGCAGTGCATTTTGAAAAGGATAGGGGTGTGTCCACCTAGTACATCGTGCCCTGACATACACATTTCAAAAATACATCCATCATGTCACAGGTTTGTTTGGAATTGCTCCATAAAAACAAGTTCTAAGCCCTCGATGACAGTTGTTGAGGTTATCTTTTTTTTTTTTTGGAAAGAAATTTTTAGTTGTTGACATTATTATAGCCATATATTTCAATTAGAAAAATCACATTTGCATCATGCCTGCTTTCATCTGACTAAAACCTGTTAAGATATATATTTCCATTAAAATGGTCCTGCAATTAAACTTTCTTCTTTACAGAGAATAAGACAATGAATGGAATAACTCATTCCAAATCGTTTTTTTTGATGGCTGATGTGGGTAAAAATAGTAAAATCTACTATTTGCCAGTGCCGTCTAACTTCGTCTAACTCAACATTGATTTCAAGTCTTGACCTTTCATTCTCTTTTGTCTCAGGAGGATCCAAAGTAAAAACTCGAGAAGATCAACAAGGCTGCAGTTGAGGGCGAAGAAAACTGGAAGGACCTAAGTTTTTTGTGGATCAGCATGTGGAACCTCACATCAGTGCACAAATGTCATATATTTGCTATCAGGGAATTGCTATCAGTCATTGAAAATTAGAACTCAAGCTTTATGTAACAGTTTTACTTGAGAATATTTTGACTCCATGTTTTTCAAAAATATTAATTCATGTAATATTATTTATCATATCTGGGACTGCTTTGTTTTCATGTTTTTGTCTTGTTAAGGGGGCTTTAAGGGAATAAAGTGATGCATTATCCCATTAAGTCCAGCCTAAAGGTCTTTACATTTATAGGATGCCATGAGTTAATGTGTTTTGTTCGCAGTATAGTCATATTAACAATGACAAAGCATCTAAAACATTGCAATAAAATGTGTTATAAGGGAAATGACCACCCATTACCATGTGCTCACTCTTACAAAGTCATAGGAGAAAAAGTATGGTATACAAGATGGACCGAGCACTCAACCCATACTTATAACAGAGCCCTGCCTTTTTTCAAATATTATCTTTAAATTCATTATTATGATGATCATTTCAAGATGCAGCCCTTATTCCTGTGAATTTAGCACAATTTAAGAGGTCTTGCGCCCAATCCCTGACCCAGACAGCATCCAGGTGTGAATTTGTGTAACTGTAAATGCAATGAGGCAGTTTTGTAAAAATGCGTTTGCCTTTCAGTCAGCCTTTCCTCAATAGAAATAAAAAGAACATTTTTAAGTCCAAAAAAATGTTGCCTTCCTTTTCTAAAGCAATTCCAGTTTCACACCCAAATCTGACTTTTGGTGAACAGTACCATCCACTTTTAAGGTCGATTCTTGCCTGTAAAGTGACAGATGTGTTTCTGTTTTGGATCTTGTCGCTAAAAAGTGCAAGATCTGCTTTTTCTTGAATCAGCATTTCTTCATTGACCATCAATAAAAAATATTTACTGTTGAATTACAGTGTATTGTATGTGTCAAAGACAAAACAAAAGATTATTCTGTAAATAATATAGAAAACAACTATAATATATGCATCCTAGTTTGATGCAAAAAACTCCCTTTTACAATACTTGTCAAAATTATGCAATAATAAAGGGTTCTACAATAATTCAAAATTCTTGTGCCGTCTACATGTTAGTGAGTAAACATCAGTGGAATCCTAAAGTAAATACAGGGACAGATATTTCTTTCCAATACTCGGAAAGCCTTCCTCTTTCTTGTTAGCATCACTTAGCCATTCAGAAGGATCAGTGTATCCAAAGCCAAATATCTGAGTAGAAAAGTGTACATAGATTCAAAAGAATCTGAAATAATAGGCTCTAGCTTTTGTTTGTCTTGATATTTTGTGTTTTAGTCTTATTGAATAGAGTGGAAGAACAATAGTTTCCAATAATTTAGGCTTGGTTTGCAGTCATGAGGTCTTGCCTTAAAATTAATTTCTAAAGCCCCAAAGTGATGCTTTTGTTTGTCGATTGCAGTCATTCAAAACTCTGATTTATAAATCTGCAAGGATAATTCCCTGCTTTTAATTTGTTTCCTTACAGGTATCTTAATTATTCTGGTTTATGTTCATTACTATTATGCTAATCATGATTGTGCCATTTTTGTAACAAATGAGTCCAAATCAGTCCAAGCGTGTCTATTGTCTTTCACTTCCATCTCCTCCTTTCTGAACACAGAGAGAGAGTGATTGGTAGTTCAGCATGAGTGACTATATACGTAACTTTCATATATATATATATATGTGTGTTTTTTTAATTTTTTTTTTTATATCAATACGCCACATCCAGCTAAGCTGGTATAATGGTAGGCTGCTCTTTTGTTTATTAGCTCATAGGCTCTATTACTAGTCAGTAGAAACAGTCAATTACACTTTGGTTTGCTCAAATGAATGTGAATCTCACAGAGCTGAAGTAGTTGACTTTGTCTAAATTCATTGGTTTTGGAGGGGTTAGGTGAAGAAAAAAAAAGTCAAGAATGTTTTGTGTGCATAGAGAGGGATTTATTGTCCCAGTAAATTACAGCGAGTAAACAAAGGGGCCATAAGCCTGCTTTTGCGTTGACTGAAACCCTGTCTGTCCTGGAACAGATGATTTACAATGCAAAATAATAGTTAAAATGTCATAGCATGTTTTCATATTATCTATGATGGATGCAAAATCATGTTCCAAATTATAAAGAAATTATAAAGAAGCTGTAATGATAAGTATTACAGCTTTGTCTTAATGGATGTCCACATTAAGATTTATTTTATAACGTGCCAGACAGTCACTGTTTAGTGCAAAAGGTTTGACTGCCCTGCCAGATCACATATGGAATTGGTATGAGATCAACAATAAGCAACATGTGTAAAGGAAAATGTGGTTTAAAGTTTGCTGTCTTTCAATAGAAATAATAGACATACTTTCCTCTGTGTAATGATCATTGATTTCAATTATTCTCCTATTGGAATTAATGATTCAAGCAGTTGTTGATCTGAGCAGGAGGCCATTTCTCTGAAATGTTATGAAATTATCCGTAGCACAGTCAGATCCAGTCAGACTTTGCCTTCTAAAACACCACTGAGCTCTGCTGCGAGGCATAATAATAAAGGGGCTAGAAAAGGGGAAAAAAAGACCTGATATCTGAAGAGTAAAACATATAATCAGACATAATTATCTAGTCAGATACTGGAAGTTGAAATATAATGATTTATGCCATTAAAAAGTACAGTAACAACAAGTATTCAACTGCAAACTATTCAAAACATGAATACAAATATATATGAGGATATGCAGGTAACATGGTGTTCTGAAGGTCTATTTTTCTATTCAGACATCCATATATCTATATACATGTAAGTGCACATTTCACTTCTGCACATTTGTCTCTTACACCTTGTGCACACCACCTACTGTTGCTATTAATATATATATATATCATATAACTGCAACATTGTGCTTCCTCCAAACCGCACTACCTTGGAACTGCACACGATCACTGTTTCAGTGGCATTTTTTTTTTTTTTTTTTTTTGCAAAGTTATAAAATTAGATATCTATTCATATCATATACCTGAAAATATACTTCTCACCGCTGTGACATTTTTCTCTTGTACATACGGCCCACTATTACTGTTTAACACGCAATACAATATAGTCACTGCTGTTCACTGTTTTAAATACAAATGTTACATCTGTGACTTGCACCTTACAATTTGCAATTTCCTGTGCGTTATAACAGGATACTAGAAAGTTGATGCCCATGCAAACAGCATTTCAGTTCTGTGTACACCTGCTGCGTACAGATTGACAATAAGTGTTTGTCTAAGTCTAATTCTGAAGAATATTGACAACATAGTGGGCAGACATTGTAAACATATTGATTACATGTAAGAAAAAGCAGAGTTTCTGATCCTTTGTTTTTTCACTGTTATTTTGTGTGTATGTGTGTTTTGCTTTTTTTTCCCTTTCCATCGCTGCAGGTGCAAACAGAACTGATTATCTACTTGGGTAGCACAGCTATATGCCTCATTGTATTCCTCTACACTGTGGTGAGTCATTCATCAGTCAGACCTCCCATGTACACAAAGAGCTAATTTGTTTTTCCTTTTCTGGACTTTGCACCCAAGGTCTGAACCACAGATGTTTTTTTTTTTTAATATTTGTAAAGATTTGTTTGTTAAATTCGGAGCAGCGTGCGCACAGGATGTGAAAGTAATTGTTTAACCTCTTTAAAAGCATCACACACACGCTGTCAGTTGAACTTAACAACTTTAAGATCACTCGCAAAAGGAAGAAGAGAAATTAAAGATAGAAGAAAAAAAACATATCAAGCCTCAGGAAAGCTCATGTTAAGCAGTTGAGAACACTTCTTGCCCACATGTGTTTATATGTGCTTGTACGGCTGCCAATGCTTCAGTGTATTTACATTTAACTTGGGTGTAAAATGACAACCAGCAAAACATGTAAACATGCAGGGAAACTAATTAAGCAGAAAATTACTCCTTGTTTCCAATTATGACCCATAAGTACTTATGCAAGGAGTCATCAATAAATCTCATTTGCGCTCCCTTTCAGGGAGAGAAGTCCATACGATTAGAGGGCAAAGTATTTCCAGCATGAGGAAATCAGTTGTCAGCGTTAACATGGAGGTGATGGATGCCTGAGCACGCTGGGCTGGAGGGAACGCTTTGCCTGCTCCTGACCCTGGCGAAGTGAGGAATCACATCCATTATTCACAATACGAGGTGTTGGGTTGCATTTTGTTTGTCGGTTTGAGAGGCAGGGAGATCTCCTTTTCCTCACAGTCTGGGTTGTCTCAATCTGATTTTTTTCATTTCTTTTTCATGAGGACTTTATCTTTGCTGTTAAAATTTCATCCTCCACAAGAAACCAAAAAATGGATACGGTACGGATAGCATAAAAGCTGCAGTGCACTGCCTCATACAAATAAATCTGTTTCTCAAGCGCCGGTCAACCAAACAGAAGCCTTTAAACATATTTTTAAACCTCCTCACACATCCATCCATACATCCATCCATCCATCCATCTTCTTCCACTTATCCTGCACTCAAGGTCGTGGGGATGCAGGAGCATATCCCAGCTGTCACTGGGTGAAAGACGTTTTACTCCCTGGACTCGTCAGCAGTGGATTACGGAGCCGCATATAACAAAAAACAACCATTCACTCAGTCATTCTCCCATGTGCAAAATTTTTCCCATTTCTTTTGTTATTAATCTTCTGCATGTTTTTGGACAGTGGGAGGAATCTGGAGGGATCCAAAAAGAAACCAAAAGGAATTCCACACAGAAAGGCCGGGGTCGTTCGTGCTGTGAGGCATACGCGTTAACCGCTGCCAACACACAAACGTGATGATCCAAATATAAAAAAATGATTCATTCAATAAGTCTGGGGAGTGAAAAAGAACATTTGAATTTGTAGATAGAGATTCAAGGACATTGAAACGTCCTTGAACAAAATAGATGCATGAAAAGTTCATTTATTCTGTTGGTTACTTTTGTGAGTGGGTGCAGCTCTCTTGCCGCCCGTTCGGCCTTCACTGAAGTTTCTTCCCCTCACTGGCCCACTGGCGGAAGAGCATCAGTGGGGAGGGCGTTTAGGCAGGAGGCGTAGAGGAGATTTATGGAGGAGGGAAAGAGAACATGAAGGTAGTTGACGGTGGATGGAGAGAATGGGGTTAGACCAGGGGTGTCAGACTCATTTCGGTCCAGGGGGCCACATATGGCCTAATTTGATATCAAGGGGGCCGGGCCTGTAAAATTATTACCTAGAAGTAACACTAAGTCCAAATTTTTCCTTTTTTTTTTTTACTGTAAAGGAGTTAAACAGGTAAATTATAAAAATCTTTATATGTATTGAACTGTTCCTCTAAAAAGTACATGACGAATTATTATTAAAAATGAATATTAAAAAAGAATTGATGAAATCACACCCTGAAAAATAGTGTTGAGTTAAAAGAGAAAATGTTTTCACTGTGGGAAAATTTGTCACTGGAATTTATTAGAAAATGAATTGGTAGCATGTATAAGAG
Organism: Fistularia commersonii; assembly: GCF_037954325.1. Taxonomy (NCBI): domain Eukaryota; kingdom Metazoa; phylum Chordata; class Actinopteri; order Syngnathiformes; family Fistulariidae; genus Fistularia; species Fistularia commersonii. The sequence goes on along the minus strand of NC_141299.1, from coordinate 13,737,294 downwards.
GAGGTATAATGTTAACAAGGCTAAAGGTGGCTATTCTGGTCATTGAATCAATCTTTATTATTTTGCCTTTTTTTTTTTTTCTTTTTGCTATCTTTTTTGTAGTTTTTATAGAATTAAGTAAAGATCGTTTTAACAAAATCGCGAGATGTTTTTTCATCAAAAAATAATGTTGTTTTCAAATTTTGAAGCAAAAAATACATTGCAAAGTTACATTTTCATTTTTTCCTGGCTCGTTTTTTTTTTTTTTTTTTTTTTAAACCCGCCGTATAAAACCCCTCGATGCATGTGAGAAAAAAAACACATGGGCCGCACTAACACAAAGATTTGATTTCTGGCAGGGGGCTACAAAACATTGTTCCGAGGGCCGCAATTGGCCCGCGAGTCTGTGACCCCTGGGTAAGTTGGAGGTAGATGATTTGGTTTTCTGACTCCTGAAGGGTTCAAGTGAAAGGCAAAGAACAACAAGTGTGAATTAAAGAGCAAGTTTACCGCTCCACTGATCTTGACATTTTACATTGTCATGGTTGGCGCCTCAGTAACAGAGGTGGAGAAAGTGTTCCTTTGCGATAGTTTCCCGAGAATCAGCATGTTTAGCCCTGTGCAATTCGTTCTTGGTGTCCCCAAACCCTGGGAGAAGAATTACAATGCTCAAAATATCAAAAGCAGATCGCAAAGGTCACGGAAAATGACCCTCAGCCCTTGATACTGCTGATTGTCAAATATGTGTTTAATCTCTAGGCTATGTTAGGACATTAATAACAGCAACACCAAAAGCTGTGGAAAAAAAATAAGCGTGTTTTTCATTTTATCTCAACAAATTCAGCCATTTTATATAATTTTCCTTACATAATCTCTGTGTTATAACAATGTTGCTCAGATTAAATAAAGAGTTATTGATACTTACTGGCCAAATCCAGTTCTTAATTTGTCTAAAAAGGGAAAATCCAAAGATAATTGGATGAATGCTAATATATACCTGTGATGAAGAAATAGTATACTCTCTGCAGAATAGAACTTTTTTTCCAGGTATCATGTATTGCAAACCAGTTACAAATGCTCACACATGCCTTGCAACACAGTGAAGAACCACACACACACACACACACTTTTTTTTGTTTCATTTTTTTTCAATGCTAAATGTTGTGCAAAAAAAGTGAACCCATAACTTCTGGAAAAACATCCCTCAGTAAAATGAACCAATACTGGATGAAAAATATTAAACAAGGCACAATTTGGACGATTGTCCGGATGACTTCATAATTTGCCAGAAAGAAGGGACAGCATTGAAAAAAAAAAGTATTTGGGTGTAACCAGAAAAGGCACCTGATTTCATGTTAAAATCATCCCAGTTTCGTACCAACACAGCCATTTTCATGATATTATGCACCGGGCAACTTAAATACACTTGGAATAAGAATAAAGTTGATCATAGTATAAATCTAGTATATATATATATATATATATACATATATATATACATATATATATATATATATATACATACATACATACATACATACATACATACATACATACATACATACATACATACATACATACATACATATATATATATATATATATATATATATATATAAGCCAAACATGGAAATTAAAGTTTGAGCTTGCTGAAATTAGCAACACTGAGTCAAAAACCCTGCCAATTCAACATTGACCTGGTGTTTGACAAATACGTTTCTTCACCGCAAGACAGCTTTCAGTCAAAGTCAAAGTCAGCTTTATTGTCAATTTCTCCACATGCACATACAGAGGAATCGAGAAGACGTTTCTCACTTTCCCATGGTGACATCAAGCAACATACCGGCAATAATAATAGAGTGCACATTAACAGTAAAGTGCACAGTAAACAAACTGTATATGAATGAAATGTATAAATATATGTAATTTCAGTATAGAGTATCGAGAGTAGCAGCAGTTTTCTATATAAAAAAAGTCAGTAAGTGATACCAAACAATAGCAGGTGAGAAAATTAAGTAGATTTGGTGGCACAAAAAGTCAGTATATAGAATGGGATTCCGAAAAATGTTATTTGTCCCCGAGGGCCAATTGGGGAGCAGCATCAAGTTGTGAACACGTGGAGTCATCAGGAGAGAAGTTAAAAAAAAAATTAAAAGAAAAAAAAGAGAATATATGTATATATTCTCTTTTTTCTTTTAATTTTACTCCTGATGACTCCACATGTTCCAAACACTAACACACATACATATATAGATATATATATCTATATATTACAAAATTGTGCAATGTTGTGTAATTGTTGGTACCAAATCGCTCTGCATTTAAATTAATAAATATAACATGAGCTGCATTAATTACACTCAGTGGTGTGTGTGTGTTGGCTTGGGGAGCAGTTTGCATTGAGGAGTTGCACAGTTCTGGGGACGAAGGTTGCCCTTCTCCCCTGGGTTTTGCAGGCGGGGCAGCGAAGTCTGCCACAGGCTTTCTAGTCTGGAGAGCCGCTCGAAAGCCGGGTATAGGATGTGGGACTGACTTGCGAGGATCTTTTTTTTTTGGCTATTTTTAATAATATTTGAGTTTCGTTAAAGCAGGTGAGAGGTCTGAGGGGTCGGACAATTATTTTGGAGCAGACCAAGGCGGTGCGCTCCGGGCGATTCCTGTCTTGTTGGGTGATGGAGTGGAACCAGCAGGTGAAGGAGAAGGTTGTAATAGAACATGGGTAGGATTGCGCCGCTAACCTCAAATGACCTCATCTTCCTGAGCAGGTACTGCCATTGGTGACATTTCCTGATGATCTTCTCAGTGTTAGAAGAGAACCTCAGGAGGATGTTGAAGACAGCGTCCAGGTATCTACTCCTTCACAGTGGTTTCAACTGGACTATACACAAGACTTTTTTATAGATTGTATGTAATACAATATCAGAATGATGGATATTACTGTATCCGTGCAACCTCTGCTCTTGTACTGAATCTGTTACAAGACCACAAGGCTAAAGACCGCAAGGCATTGATCAATATCTTCTGAAACCTATAAAAATAATAATAATAGAAATACACAATGTGTACAATAGAGTAGAATGAGGATTAGAAGAGCAAACCCTAATTATAATAGGTTACAAAACAGCAAGAAACTCATATGAAAACAATGGGGGTATTGACACTTAAACTCGAGTCAATGCAAATCATTTGGTGCAGCGTTTTTCAGTCCAGTAAAGATGAAATCTAAATGTAATGAATAATCGTGCTTTAAACAATCATTGAAACAGGACCCTTTTAATAATTGATTATAGATTGGGGGCCACAACCCTGATTTGCAATGATAAAGCACTGTACACCAGGGCAAAAACCAAAGAAAAAGTAAACAAATGTACAAATCAGCAATCAGAAACCTGCTCATTCAAGAAAATATGGTCTGTATTGTCTGAAAGATGAGTTTCAGATGCGTTGTATTCCAAATAAATGTGTAATCGTGAAGTTTTAGTAGATTTTGTGATTGAGAAAAGTAAAAAATATAGTCGTGTTCAAGGACACATGGATAAGAAAGATCCAACATAATTTGTCATTAGATAATTTCTTACTGAACAACTTTGTTGACGCCCAAGTTTGTGCAGCGTTAATACTCAATAGGATGATAAATGTTCTGCCTGATGCATTTGCTGTGTCGACTCTGGCTCTCCCAAGATCTCCATCGATTTCTGTTACAGAGCCTTTTACCTTGATGGCATAATGCTGAAAAAGAGTGTCTTTGCAGAGATGAAGGACACACCCTATTTATGCTGAATTTGCATTCTGGGCAGCATCTGACAGTACCGATTTACTATGCAATAATGGGAGCCGCTTATTTGGGTGGTCCATGTGCGAGGTCGGCTACAACAAGAGTTATTCTTTGGCCAGAGTTATCATAATATTGGATTTACTTGTGAATTATCTGGTGCGGTGCAATAAATTGCCACCTCATCCTGCTTTTTCTTCTGTTAAAAGCCAACATAATATGTTTATGATGTAATATTTCAAAAACTTTCCAGACAAGAAGTCTAACAGTGAGGTAAATCGTTTTTACTATTGATGTGTATAGTTTTAGATGGAAGATCACCTACAAGATAATTTCTAAATGGACAATAAACTATATTTGTATTCTGGCCTTTACTCATATCTTCTCTTTAGTTTTTACTGTTTGACCTTTTCCAGGTAAAACCATTTTACTCATTTCCCTTAAGCATCACTTGAATTTTATGAGCCAAGCAGGGATAAGCAAGCAGGCGTTAAACAACGTAATGGCCCTCAGTGACCTGCAGAAATGGCTCATACCTCCAAAAAACAACAAAAAGAAGATTTGCCAATATTTGTCAGATCAATGTACATCTTGATTTTTTTTTCCTCAAATAAAACCTACTGCATGATGAATTCATTCATGGTTTTTGGTGTAGTGAGAATACAATAAGACCACAGGGGAATAGATGACATTAGAACTGGCAATGCTGACCAAACTCCCAGAATGCCCTGAAGGATTCGGTTGGATGCCTTCTTAAAGTCCACAAAGCAGATGTAGACTGGTTGGGTGAACTCCCGTGCACTGGCCAAGACTGGCGAGAAAGTAAAGCGGCTTCACTGTTCCACAACCAAGGGGTCAAAATCATGCTGTAGCGTTTTGATGGTGAAAGGCCTGTTTAATGAGCAATAGCTGTTGTTGGCCACAGCCACACGAGCCTGCAGTACAACCACTAACTGTTCCCGCTAAATTCCTGCTTTAAAAAAAAAACAAAACTGATTCATTGCAACCCAAGCCAGACCCACAAAATTCCCAGCAATTCCCCCAAATCACACAGAAAACAAGCATCAACTCGCTACGGTACTATTTCCCTTGAGTTGGAGGTTCCACCGAAGATTCACTAAAAAAATCTGAGGTTGCCTTCGATGCGTGAGGATGTTTAACCTCACATGAGATCCCTCTTCTCGTCTTGAGAATCCACTTTAGGGTAGCTGCACATGTTCGAATTTTCACTGGAAAAATAACCACTTTTAAGGAAGATAAAAATGGTTGTAATAGCGATATCGATGTGTTCAAATTTAGTCACCTCATTTGGATCAGAACTGGAAATTGGTTCGTTACATCTGTGCTTCGTTGTCAACAGTGGCCTCTGCTGCTGTGCAGGGTAACTACAGGAGTCTGGTTACGATTTGAGAAATAATACCTTAAGAAGCATTGGGGAATATTTAAAACTCAAATGCTTTTAAAGGTTAATTGGAATCTGGCAGAGTTTAAAGCTAACTATTATTTTCCCAATAAAACACAGCAGACAGAGTATGTGGAATGTAATAAGATAAAAAAAGCATTCATAAAAGATTCTGCCAAGTGCTTCATCATAGAAAGTGTCCTTTATGCATCTAAGAAGATGCTTTCTTCTCTTCCCATTTATTTGAAGTCACAAAAGCAATCCTGTTAGCATTGGTTCCTCTCATAGGTTCCTGTGTGTGTCTCCTGTAAATCACTTTTAGAGACGGTCTCATCATGTTCATGTTCACAAAAGTTCCTCCTTGAGATTGCCTCAGCTATCCTTATAACAATCGCGACATGGCGATCGGAGAGTTTTGGTTCTCATTGAAAATCAGCAGATGTTGCTTGTGTGTTAAGATGTATACACTGAATTTTCTGCACAATAACTGCTTAACATGAGCGCTGAGGCCCCTCGTTTATATTCTCTTCAAACTTTACTCTCAACTGAATCGAAGGAGCAATGATCCGTCAACAATATCATTATGCTCATTGCAATTTAGAAAAAGTTATTTAATAATGACCTCAGCTTGAAATAATCATCCTGTAAATGCGATCGGTCGGGTGATTTTCTTTTTTCCTTCTCCGCAGCAGAGATTTTCATTGACTCATGCTGAGCTTCCTTCAAAATGATTTTGCTGCCGTGATGTTACAGAGACTGAGCCGGTCAACAACTCTTTATTTACTAAAAAAGAAAAAAATAGAATACTGGATTTCAAATGAAAGAGGAACTTATATTCCCTTACATTATTATAGGTATGTTGTGTTGAGTTATAAGAGCTTTATCTACTGGAAGCTCTGGTAGAGACATCATGAAATATATAATTTAAGTCTATTTTGAAAAGTAGAAAATATTCTAATCTTGACATACGATGAATATATTATTTAATCACTGACATATGTACTACTCTCTCTCCAATAGTAATTTCCAGCATTTTGGCAAAGTCGCTGAATTCACCATGACCGAGAACCTCGGAATTGGTTTATTTGCAGGTTTTGGGAATGTATTCAACAAGTCAACCGGCTCCCAATTGTTCAATCTATAAAATTTTACAAATTCATTGTACTAAATTGTATTTTGTTTGTCATTGCAAGACGGTAAGACATGAATTAATTAATAACATTTTATCTGGATCTGGTGCTGTCACTGCTTCCCAACACAGCAGATCATCAGAGAACAATCAATCTGTTGAATTTATTGTTAGATTTATTTTCTCTTACACAAAATGAAAATGAATTTACCACCAATATCCACCTTTGAATGATGACCAACAATTATTGAAACTTCAATTTCATTCACTGAAAAATATTTAGGAAGCAATAAAGGAATTGGTTTGGAAAAGCTAGAATGATCATGTTGTTCATACCAATAAAAGTTGATTCCCATCCTTTAACAGAGACAAGTGAGGCAACCACTGAATATTTTTTTTTTGCAATATTCCATTTTAGATCTCATAACACCAGTCAAATTAGGCCTTTTTCCACAACAGAGCATGTCATTTTCAGGTCATTATATTAATGTTGGCTGTGGTGCGATTTCTCGAGCATGACCGAGGCCTTCTGTGCTTTGCATGTGCACTCACTGATATGGCATCACAGACAAATTTGTGGAATGGAGCCGTTACTCTGTAATGTTTGTATGATTTTTCTAATGTCAACGGAAATATCTCCCAAAAAAAGGCTTATTTCAATCTGCTACTTGCATTTTTTTTTTTTTTTTTTTTTATAAAATCAAATTCTATCATTACAACATTGTACCTAGGGGGAACAATTTAAGATTTAGAATGCCTTTCAGATTTCAAGCCGTTTTAATATTATAAAAATTGTTCTCCCGCTGGTTTTGTTGCAAAGAAGAATATCATGCAACCAAATAAACATGCCCATTCCAAATCTCTGAGTGCATCATTTTAAGAAAATTTCTTCATACACACTTGCGCTCGCGCACACACAAGATAGATGAATGATGATATTTTTAACAATGCATTTTTGCAGAAATTGTTTCCACATACAGAACTGCTTTTCTTATTCTCACCATCACCATCCAATCACCTGGCTCCATCTAACCCTCTCTCCTGCATCCTCTTAGCTCACACCAACTAACCGATGTCCTCTTTAACCCTAAACATACTGTATATCTCCTCTTCGGTCAGCCTTCTGACTGGCAGTGTCACCCTCAGCATCCTTCTTCCAATATATCAATTTTCTCAAGCATGTGCCGTCCCTGTGATGGACTCATTCATGAAACTGCTCCACAACAACAGATTTTGGAATAAATACCATCTTTTATCAGTCATTCCAATAAAAGTCTGGCTGCATTCACCTGGCTCTCCCTTAACTGCATGTAGCCATCTGGTAGAACCAGCAGGACAGAGCGGTTTTGGGAACATTGATACGGATGGTTTTATGAACTCGACTGTGCAGTGAACAGTAAAATATTCAAGTTTTTGCCTTTCAGCTAATTTGTTTGAACAGGAGCTGTTTTCAGAGCAACAGTTGCTCCATCTGTTACAGGGCCAGGTGATGTCTGGGGAAAAAGGGTCTAATCACTACAACATTCACTGTCATTAGATACAAGATCCATTATGGATCTGCAGCATGTGTTCCTGCTCTGCAGCCATGGGTGTTTTATGCTATTACAGCATTTACAGCATGGTAGAGAACATAAAATATGGGCCACTCTTTAGAGCTAAACACAAGCTGTCTTTATTCAAAACCGCTCTGTGGATAGATTCAAGTATTTTTCCAAACAGAGGTATCAAACTCCCTGTGTTAACATGATTTTTTTTTTTTCTTCAAAGTGAAAGCTCAAGCTCACATTAATCTCAATTAAATCAAGCTGCAAAATTGACCTAAAACCCCTTCCACATCACACTTGAAACCATTTACAGCCAACCTTTGTTCTCAGCTGGAAAATTTGCAATCCGATTTTCATTCTCAGGGCAGTTAAATTGCAATGCGCAATCTTTAAACTTTATATTGTAGCTTTCAAACAGAAAGTAGGTGTGTATACCAATGTTTCTCACTTTTATGAAACACTGTACACAAATGCAAATGGTTTTAAAAACTTACCCAGTACAATGTAGGACCAATGCTGATCTAAGTATATACAGAGTTGGGAAAAATAGTAAAAAGCTTGCAAACTCGATGCACCGAGAGCTTATCACACTTCCCCCACTTAATTTCTGTAACTGATCTGAAGTATTTTCTTTCTCCAAAAAAAAAAAAAAAAAATCTAAACATTAATTTGTGGGGAAAAAAAAAAATGTATTGATAGATTTTTTTTCTTACAGACATAGACGCAGTGCGGGTAGATGTACAGTACATCCAGACATGTTCATACTGCCGCTTAAACCTCCGTTGTTGTGTGTCAGACCACCGCTAATAGCAAATAGAATCACAGCGTCACCTATTTCGGGGAAACTGATCCATATTCACCAATCAAAATGGCCCTTAATCATGCATTACATTCTGCAATTATCTGACAGAGCTGGCATGAGCAAGATGAGGCCATTAAGTTCCATTTGGACAGGAATAGGCAGATTGCAATTCAGTTCAGTCTCAGGTCAAAAGCGTGAGACCTTTTAGAGAGTGACTCTACCCTGAAGGATACGACTGTAAATATCTGGAGGTACAGTATCGTATCATGACAAAAGATTTTTTTTTTATTGTGTGATTTGCAATTGGTCTTGGCTGACTGTCTGCTAAGTGTTTTTAACATTTCAAGTACTATACAAAATCCGTATTACAATGAGCAAGTATGAACTAATCCCATTTTCCACACAGCTATATAGGATTTCTAGACTTGCTTAGTATTGATTTACTTGTTGGACTCACAATGACAAGATGAGGTTGCTAGGGCTGCGGTGGTCCACTCCTAATTGTAGCAGAATAACCAAAGCCAGTGGCCTCCTTACACCATGCCAGCTGTCAACTGTAATGTAATTGGTTTATGATTTACTGAAACCTCTGAGGCACTAAAAACCTCAACCAACCCTGCTGTAATCAAAAACCTCAGCACAGTGATCAAGGTCAACTTTGCTGCATGAAAGCTGTTTTATATAGTTTGGATATAACTGTAGCTTTCAGGTTAATCTGTCAAAGTGTCTTGTTGCTTTTCAGGTGGAAGCCAATAAGCTCTTGTAGTAGCTGTGTGTGAATGTGTATAGCGGTTGCAATAAACTACAATAGCAAGAACTCCTGTCCCCTGACGAACAATGTGTTTGGCATATTGGAAGCAGGACAGTGCGCTCTAAACATTCATTGGCAAGACAAACATTGTTGCCACACACGGCCAAAGTCCACCAAGCAAAACCATTATCTGATGAGGCCACAATCAGAAATGCTGAGAAAAGATTTTTATTGAATAGATGCAAACCAGTGAATGACCTTTAGTGATACAGTCATATATGTTGACCAAATATAACCTGTTGGCAGGATTTCCTGGGAAATGAAAAGGTCGACTCGCTGACAGTGGCGGCTCTTGACAAAATCTTCGGGGGTCCATTGAAAGTTGATTGGACAATTGTCACAATTTACAGTTTGTTTCGTCAAAATTAAATAGCAATACAACATAACCAATGGATGGCGAGATAAGCAAAGCAAATGTTTCCTCTAGCTACATAAACTACAAGGAAGGTACATCCAAGAATATTCACGAGAATTATCAATTTACCTTCATATATCTCTGAACATAAAGATCGAAGGCTGTTTGACAATTGGCATAATTTTATTAACGTTCATCTTTCTAAGTCCAACAACTTCAGTTAGTAAAACCATGCGTACAACAGAGACCTCCACTTCTAATCACATTATTCCAATACTGTGCCGTGAGAAACAGCCTAAAAGGATGTTACTCATAAAAAGGTGTTAAACAAAATAGAGCAATAGAATATACATTAAAAGATTGTGTTAACATTTTTCATGGTGCTGTCTTTTGGTTTACAAAAGTACTAGCACAAGAAGTACCTCATCAGAAGGATATCCTATATCAAAGTATCTAGACATGTAGCTGTGTCACAATATGCATCCTACCAAAAGCAGAGAGCTCAAAACTACTGTGAACATGGAACTTAGATGCCTCATGCTTCTTCACCTTTTCCGAGATGTGGCGGTGTCTGCCGTGTCGCCATGGGGATGGAACAGGACACAAGGATAGCAGAAAAGAGCATTGGCTAGTTCACAGCCTGCTAGCCAGGTTTTGCAGACATACCAGCTGCGCGAAAATCCACAGTTGTATGATTTCACCTCCTAGTTTAGAAGGGTTATCAAATTTGATCCGGGGGAGCCCAAACTGTTTTGTTGCCAAGTTTTCTATTTCGACTGAAAGGAAGTTTTGACATTGACCAGGTCAAAGTGATGCCCTTCCTTGTCCTGAGCTGGTTACGTAATGACAAAAGCATTGAAGTGCTAACCCTCCCGGAATACATAGCCAATGCATTGAAAGGCTTGTGTTTTGGAAAAAAAAAAAAAAATTCACATGAGTCTGAGAGAACGTCGGGCGATTCCCACCTCACGGAGAATCCCCCCTAAAAGGGAGCAGTTCTCCACAAAGATTCAAAGTGGCATTGCATGCTGATTGGACATTACATTCAGAGGCAGCTGCAATAGTCAGAACCTCAGTGGTAGAACGAGATTTAAAAAATTCTCCTTTTCCACACTTTGCTGGGGCATCACCCACACCGCCCTTATGAACAAACCGCCCCTGAACGGATCTTATCAGCAGGGTGCCGATAAGATCGGTTTTCACAGAAAGCCGTCCATTGTGTGCAGTTGTGAAAATAAACATCTTTAACTCCCTCTTGCTATTGCGTTGTCACAATCCAGCAAAGCAGAGGAGCTAATTCTCCAAGTGAATTTTCATAGAAACTACAATGCAAGAATTTGCTCAAATTAAATGGTTCAGAGTTGAAAATAGGCCAAGGTTTTTTATTGACTGAAGTCAATGACTTCTTTCGGTATCAGGCGATTAAAAAGCAACCCGTCGCCTCGTTACTTCAGATGTTTTATGGTATGCAGGCATTTCAACATCCGATAAAAAGGTTGGAACCTGAACAAACAGATGTATGGCGGAAAAATGTTTTATTGGACCATCTGTTCAGAGAGATGAGAATTCTTGTGTGAGAATAGTCACTTGTTTTACACTTGTTTTACACCCTATATCAAAGATGAGCAAATTGTAAAAACTTCTGAATGGTGAAGGTCTATAATCTTTGTCCTGTTTTATAAAGGCAATAAACTACATATTCACACTGCTAGCAACCCATGTTTTCTATCACGCAGATGCAGGCTCTGCAGATCTGTAGCAGACAGCTGTTTAAATACTAATTCCAGGCCCTAGCACTGTGTATCTAATGAAAAAAAAAAAAAAAAAAATTATGTGAGCCTTACTTTTGTCGACTGATTTCAGGGATTTTTTCCTCAGCAATACATTGATGATGCATTATTGGCCATATTGAACAATCATAAACTTTTCATCTTTGTCCCTTAAGCCATTATAGTATTTTATTATGAAACATAGGAGACGACTATTTGCACATTTGAACTGACAAGTGAAAGGAAATTATATCAGCTGCTAAAAAAAACAGTCCCAGTCTAAATAATTTTCTGGAACGTGAGAACACAACATGGAAAATGTAGTTTTACTTAATTTTTTAGGTATATGAATACATTTAGTTCTATATTCTAATCTAGAGAACTTCATTATGAACGTTTTAATCTTTTGTCATATAATTTTTATATTTTGATTTCTCATTGAAGACATCGAGAGACTGGGGGTTCCTCTGTTTGTGATGAGGAACGTTGAACATGAAAACAGAGAGGAAATGGCATTTTAGAGCAACTTTCCTGAGGGACTGAACTTTCCAGAAGTCACTAACCATTTCCTGCCTGGACGGAAAGCAAAGGCAAACTGCAGAAGACAGTTTTTTTTTCCCCCTACCATTATTTTGAGGTCACAACACTTAAAACCTAGTGACATGTAGTATGTGTTTATCTGTAGGCCTTCAGGCGCTCACTATTATGTCCTGTAGCTCCAGCTATATTGTGGAACCACTGCCACTCGTTATTGTGTTTGTCACTTTTGTTTTTTTTTGTTTTCTCTGTATTTATTTTGGTTTATGCTGTGTCCAAAGAACTTATAGGGGGAAGTAGACTGAATATTTGCACCCCTTGTGTGGCTCCTGCTTGCTGTGTGGTGAATAACACTTGCCATTGTTATCCGGCTACATTTTGTGTAGAGTGAATTCCCAAAAAGGTTGCTTATTTATTGTTTGGGTATAATACTTAGTATTGCCTCTGGGGTGTCGCAGCCACAGCGGACCGGTTACACTTATTTTGCTTTGTTTTTAGATTGTCCGTCCTCGTCATCCCCATTGTTTTTATCAGAAATCAACTGACAATTTTACCTGAATTATAACTTAACAAAACTGAGTAATTTCTACACATGAGCTTCCTTCATTCATTCTATTGTATAACTCATATTGTGCCGTACTCGTAGTGGCCTTTAGGCAGGTTACATTTTGTTTGAGCTAAAGCTATGGATATACTTCAATTTATTTCTCAAATTAGCACTGCAGTGATATTTACTTAAATTCATTGTACACATCCAGTGCAAACCCAAAGTTTCTAATGCCTCAACAGCTGCCTTGCAGTCACACCATTGAAAGACTGCAGTATGTCTGGTTTGTCTCGCTGCCAAGTTCTTGGGCCTTTGGCTTTACTCATTGACCACTGGTATAAACTGACCATGACAAGATAACAAGCACCAGTGCACCACAGTATCCATACATTCACTGGACTCACCGAGCAGATGGTGCAGTCAATTTCCCTCTGGATATCTCATCTGTTCAGGGACAGGAGGAAAAGGGTATACATGAATTTCTAAAGTCTGCCTAAACAGTTGCTGAATTAAAAGATCATTTTTTCCCCCACATGGATGGGCATGTCAGACAACAATTTACAATTCCTAGCCTTAAAGGGCAAGATACTCTAAAACAGTGGTCTTGTTTGACATTATCCCTTTTTAAAAAAAACCCTGATTTATACCAAGTCAAAATATAACACAGCTGTCTCATGACACTTACATTGTAGAGCAGGACTGGATCACACTCTTAGAACATGAACCCAGTAGTCCCCAGTGAGCAAGCACTTAAGGCCACGTCCCGAGGGGTCGCATATTGTTGGTTCCCTGTTTGCTTGGGAAAGAAAAGTATGGAGATACAAATCATAGCATGTATTTATTAGCTGCACCCAAAAAAAATATATAACAAAAAAAAAAAAATGAAATAACAGAAAGTGTAAAGTGCTTGCCTCCTAGCATGTCTCTCCTGGAATGACATCATGGCCAATATTAAAGGGCGAGCACATTGGCTGGCACCAATTGGGACCTGCAATCAATTACCAAAATGCTCTCAGCTGCTTAGAACTACATGCAACATATAAAGAGGGAAAACAGTGGCACAGAAGACAACACCCCAAAACACACAGCGACCCCTAGGGATGTAACATTGACAACAATTGAGAAAAAAAACACTTTTACCGGGCAGAAACCTTGAAAAAATCAGATCTGAATGTAGATGGCCTTCTGTCTCCACCTGTCTGTCAAAACATTTAAGTCATAAGGGTGTGTTTGAAATGTAATTTTTTTTTAATGTTTGTAATATTTATATTAAAACTTGGATTGGTTAAAAAGTCTGGAAATAAACAAGTTATAATAAAAAAAAAATATATATTATTTTTATTAATTAAATATTTTATAAATATATAAAAATATATAAAATAACCCAATTAAGCTAAGAAAGAAAAGATAGTTTTCCCTGAGTCACGCATCAATTTGATTTCACTCTCCAGGTTCCACAGAAGCATTTATGGCAGACGCAGATGTTTTTGGCACTGGGGAGGTCCAAGGACGCTGTCGAGGCCACAGTGGAGCTGCACCACGTGGATGCATCACTTACTGCAGAAAGAAAAAAAAAAATTCAATCTGGCTAATGGATTTTAAGCCCTGTCCACAGGAATTCAAGAGTAGATAGCTATTGGCAATATATTTTTTTCACTAAATTTATGAGTAAGAAGTTTTGTATCTGGGATGCTTTTTAGAATCACAAAGTACAAATTTAAAAGAAGTAGTAAAGCCCAAAGTAACCGCTGAACACAGAGTAAAAGATTTCTCCGAGCTCATATCATAGCCACGCAAAAGGATTCAAACTTTTTGCTGTACCCATAAAGTGTGCAAAACAATGTTGCGATTTCTATTGAATTTTTAATTTTTAATAGAAAACAGAATAGGGGTTCCTGGTTCGGTTCCGACAAGGGTGCCTTTCTGTGTTTCCTGTGCATGTTCTACTTAGGCGTTTCCTCTTAGTTGTACAATGAAATGGATAAAGTTAGATTGTTAATGAGCACTAAGTTTCATTGACTTTGAGATTACGCCACGCTTGTGTTAACTCAGAGAACATATTTATATAAGACAAGTACAAGGTAGTAGTCTATGGGTTAACCGTTTAAAATTTCCTCTCATTTTGGAACCGACTACAACATCTATAAAGTATCCCTCATTGTTTTGAAAGCCTCATTTTCTTATGGTAAGTAAACAGACGTGGGAAAAGGTTTTTTAAATGGATGACAACAATTACAAAGCACTCTCCCACCAGAATATTCTCTGCAGTTTTATTCAGTCTTCTTTGATCGATTACTTTTCTCCAACACTAATGCCCCTCTGAGGAAGACACCAAATGTTCCGCTGTTGAAGGTGATGTGATGTCAAATTACTTCTGGTGAACTGGGGGGGAAAACAAGCAAAAAAACAAACATAAAAAAATATGGATTCCTTGTATGTGAATGCGCAATGCTGAATTGAAATACAGTATAATACAATATACTCCAGAGTTTTTCTTCCACTTTATGTTCATACCCTGTGGGCCCGACAAATGATGATAGTGGAACATGAGCTGGGCGGTTTCAACCGGTTGCCAGGCAACCTATATCTCCGTCTACCTTTTCGCTCATCAGGTCCTTTAGCGCCTTGTCTTGTTTAAACACGGTTACATTAACTACTGTGGCACCTGGGCAAGTCTTTAAAATGTGACCGCAAAAACGAAAGTTGTTGTCTTGCTGGGCTTCCTTTTTTTTTCTTGCTCATTAGCAAGACTCTGGTGTGATGATTATTGTTAAAAAATCCAATTCAAAGCGTTCCTGCGCACGTTCTTTCAAACTGATCTCTCCAAAGATTGGTGATCGGTT
This sequence comes from Fistularia commersonii, assembly GCF_037954325.1. Classification (NCBI taxonomy): domain Eukaryota; kingdom Metazoa; phylum Chordata; class Actinopteri; order Syngnathiformes; family Fistulariidae; genus Fistularia; species Fistularia commersonii. The sequence goes on along the minus strand of NC_141299.1, from coordinate 13,721,804 downwards.
AAAAACCGATATGGTGCCATCTCTTCTTTATTTCAAACAGCCTGGTAGTTTTCGTCTCTCCTTCTGCTGAGAAATGGCTGCTATCACTGTCTCGTTTCAGTAACAATACATAATTGCAATACAAATAAATGGATATAAATAAATAAATGGAAATAAAATGTGAATTGATGTTGTACAATTAAAATTAAATGAATTTCTCCCTCTAATTACTCCCTTGTATTGACTGCTTGAGTATCATGGATGAGAATGAGTTGAATTTGTCATATCAGTTTGCTACATTGCATATTTGTTTAACAATGATGTATGACAAATCAAACAATGTGGCTGCTGAGTGAAACCACAACAAAAAACTGCTCTTCATCCATCTCCCATTACCATGATCCTTGCTTTTTGGCTGCGAGACTGGTAAATTGCACATCCATTGGACAAATTATTTTCCTTAATCTTTTCTACAAGTGGCAGACTATTGGTTTTTATACATTAGAATTTGAAGCTCTATGAATGAATGCTTACGAATGAATTAACCATTCATTCAGAGTTTCAGAGAATCAGTTGATTTTTGTTGAAATTATTTTTTGCATGTATTTACTTTATATTAATGTAACCCTTCTCCATTTTATTCTAGCTGATCGGCTTTTTCTTTGCGCACATGCTCCCTGCGTTCTAAATGGATTGACCTTTTGGCTCACTTTTAGGCTGTATAACTATCCTGTAAATGCAAGTCCATTTACTGGTAAGTGGTGACCTCTGTCCTTGTTTGGGTGATCTTGCCCTGTCTTTTCAGTCCACACATGTTTCCCAAAAAAGGTCAGAACAGCGGAGTCACTGCCCATCTTACGCCGTGAGCTGAAAACATACTTCTTCACCAAGCACTACTAGCCCCCCACCAAAAAAAAAAACAAAAACAAAAAAAAAAAACAGCAATGAAATAATGTATGTATGTATGTATATCGTTCTGAGATAGCTACTAGGTTGAGTGGTCACCTCTGACTTCCGACTACTGATACTTTGGATCTTTGGTGACTGAATTGCACTTTTTGTAAGCTGTTTTGGATAAAAGTGTGTGCCAAATGACTGTAATGTAATGTAATGTTTTTGTTGTGCACCAGCTCTCTGCAGCCCTACCCAACAATTGTGGGACGTGTGTCAAGAGTGACGTAATGATCAGTAAAGAAACATAGATACTGTAAGTTGTGTGAATCGCAAGCCTCTCCCAGTGGTGAGAGATCTCAACTGGCAGAAAGTGTTTGCACAATCCCAGTGCTCTGATTGGTTTTCAGATCAAATGTATGACCCCTGATTGGTTGCAGGGTTGGTATTTTTTTTTTTTATTATACTTTATTTATCCCTTGCAGGAAATTCCTAACGGATGAACCATGAGCCGTTGGCAGCCATCTAGCGGTGCCGAGGAAGCAGTTAGGGGTTCAGTGTCTTGCTCAACAAACACTTCGACACACTTGGAGGAGCCGTGAATATAACCAGGAACGCTCGGTTCCAAAGACGATCGCTCTACCCCAGGGGTGGGAAAACTTTTTGGCTCAGGGGCCGCATTGAATTTTAAAATTTGACAGATGGGCTGGGTCAGCACAAGATATGATACATATAAAAAAAAAAAAAAAAAAAACGCATTTGTTAACAGTACATATCAGACTCATCTGACATTTGTCTGAACGTTGTCTGACGTTTGCTTTGAAAATAAAACCAGCTTGGTTTTGAAGGCTCTGGCGTTTTCTTGCATTTCATGCACAAACCGTTTTTTTCCCTTGAAACTTCCCGCACAGCCTATTTATGCGTCAGCATGTCCACAGTAAAGGCTAACTCACAAAGCGAATCTGTGTCATTTAGCTCGGGAAAAACTCCTGTTTGAGCTCCTACATTCATTGAGCCAATCATTCAATCATTCACATCAAGTATGAATTCTGTACCAATCTTTGGCGGGCCGGATTAAAAAGGCCAATGGGCCGGATGTGGCCCGCAGGCCGTAGTTTGCCCATCCATGCTCTACCCTCTGCACCACGCCGCCCCGGTATTTGTCTAATGTTCACCCGCTCTGGTAATCAGACATCGACTAAAGGGAGACAAGACAAATTTGCCTTGTTTATTGGGTGCTTGGGCTGCTGAGCTCTTTATTAAAGTCTGTAAAACTCAATTTTTGAATTTACAGATGTTTTTTGTTTTTGTTATTCCTTCTCACTTTGTGAGTCATATTTTATGGACCCCTTTATTAAAATGTTATTAGATTGAATCAAATATACCAGTCTTAACACACTTAAGCAACAGAAGTGGTCATTAAATGGGAAAAATAACAAGATACATGACAAACTGTTGCTTTAAGATACCTCTATATTCATTTATGAGTCTGGACACACTCTGCTATTAGGGAAACCATTGTCCATACTGTTAAAGTAAAATGTAAGATACTGCACAGCGGTTGTTAAATTGCAATGAAATATCAGTCGTGCTGGGCATGCAGTTCCACTTTCAAACCGGCCTGAAGGATGCCGGCTGTTGCAAGGAAGAAGTAATGTCAGCACAATGCAAAACTGCTGAGTGTAAACTTTTCAGCAATAATTCTGCCTACCTTTAACTGATATACTACAACACTTTTTGCCAAGGAGCAATGTGTTTCTCATCACCTCAGCCATCATTACCTTCAAAGATCATATATAATCTTTCGGTTATAATATGCAGTATCGGGGTGTTTCAAAGTGGTAACTTAAATTTTCAATGACAGACAGGAGCTGCAAAGAAAGACTCCCAAAGAAATGTAAATCGAGGATGAGTGTTTTGGAGCGTTACAGTATACCACAGCTCATGAGGCACTGCAGTCAAAATGTTTGGTCAATCACGCAAAATATGCACAGGCAAATGAAGATAGCAGGTGTATCGGCAATGTAATTGTGGCAAATAATTTTACTGGCAGCATTTTAAGTGGATATAAAGTGACAGAAATACAACAGATCTGAGCTACAATTGACTGTTTGTATACAGAATGCAAGAGACAGTGAGGCAAAGCAGGGAAGCAACACACCAAAGAACCAGGCCGGAAAAATGACGGAAAAGTAATTTCTGATTCAAAAGAATCAAATTACTTACTCAGCAGGGTTAGTAAATTCTACAGTGGAGGAGAATTCTAATCGTTTCAAATCGTTTTGAAGGCAGCAACCCATCATGTCGAGATCAGCGGGCAGAAATAGGGGGGCAGAGGTAATAATCCTAATATGAATCAAGCCAGGGCCGGAAAGCTCCAATTGTGGAACTTCTGCTGCAATGTAATGTGAATTTTGATGAAATTTTGAAGTAAGTTCTGGGTGAACTATATGTTGACTGTGTATAGCAGGGGTGGGCAATTATTTTGGCTGGCGGGCCACATTTCTTATTTAATTTCTAAGGCTAATTTTTTCCTTATTTATGCGCAAGCCAACTAGATATCAAATAAATTGAACAAAATGAAAATTGCAATTTAAATGTTTTGGCATTTTATTTCAACTTTAAATTCATTCGTGATCATAAAAATGTGCCGACATTAATTCTTATGAAATCGTCCATACAAAGTTACACAAAAGGAAAAAATTAGGCGTTTCTAAATTCGATATTGATTAAGAATTCTTTATTATTAAAATACTTTATACTAAATAATTAATATATTTAAAGAAAATTGTTTGGTGGTGAAAATGGTGGGTACCACATTTTGGTTTTAGAATATCATGTAACCTCTTTAGAGGTATGTTGAAGATGGAGTAAAGAAATAATTTGCAAGATTCACAACAAAATATTTCAGAAAGTTATATATCTGAAAAAATTGTAAAGTTAGACTAAAGAAGTAATATTACTTATGAGTCAGTCAGTTTCTTGAATTAAAGAAAAAGAAAGAGCAGTGAAAGATGAATACAGCTCTCAGGTATTAGGAAGAAAACATAATATTCAGAACTGTAGCACAAACAATCGTAATATGCAACATAGAAGTCAATAAACGCTGAGATAAAAATTGGGTTTCAAAAACTTGTTGCAGGTATTTGGGGCACGACGAGGAAAACCCTGGGGTTCAGAGGGGGAAAGTACCATCAGATACTACAGATAGAGGAGGAAAAAGTGTCACCATATAAAGAGAAGGTGAGGGTTGTGAAAGCCCATATTAAGTCTATGCTTTAATAACTTGACAAACCTGCAAAGGGAAAGATTAGCAGGGCAGTAAAAATATCTTCTCACCTTTGAATCCATGACAGGAGTAATACCAACAGTAAAGCAGGTTTCTAATTTTGACCCTGTAGAATCGGAAAAGGTAGTATGACTAACATTTCCAGGACATGATGACATTGACTGTTGAACTAATGTTAAAGATGAGACCTTTTAGCATCCCTCCGTTCTTATCTTAGCAACCAAACCTGCCCATCACTTCTTCATCAGCTCCATTGCCTGCACCAACATGTCCATTTAAGTCTGCACCAATTACCACTCTCTCAGCTCTGGGAATATTATGCATTACTTCATCTAATTCGCACCAGATTTCCTTCTCCTCTAACTCACATCACACCTATGGGGCATAGCCACTAAAAACATTGAACCTCACACTTTTTGATTTCCAGCTTCAAACCCAGCAGTCTATCCGGCACTCTTTTCACCTCCAGAACATTCCTAACAAACTCTTACTTCAAGTTAACACCTACTACATTTCTCTTCCAATCAATTCCACCTGGTCTCCGGAACCACCTTTCTTCTCTATCTTATGTTTGTAAACTCTCCAGCTTTTCGTGTCATTGTACCAAAATTTGTGCCAATATATATGTCCTTCCTCTTCTCTTTGCTTCTGAACGCGCCTTCCTCCTCTCCGTCTTCCAACCACAGTCGCCCAGTTTCAACTAGTTGCCTGCAGGTTATCACCACCAATGCCGATCATTGTTAACCTGCACCCCGGGTGGGGTTACCAAACATATTAGTGAGAAGCAGAGAATTTCTATAAATTGATTTAGTAAAGGAATGATGGCAAAACAGAGCTGGAAAAAGCATGTTAGTAATTTAGCTAGTTAAGATTTTTATGACTTAGGTGGGAAATGGATATGATATACTGTATATTGGAAGGTGGGCCTCATGCCTGTTAAAGATGAGAAGCAGCAGTGCATGTAATTTGATTAAAAGACTTTTTATTTGACAGATATTTTCAGGTTCGACCAGGGATAGCTTTATCTGCAATATATATGGTCGAAAAAAGTGCTCCCTGGGGCAGTGTCATTAGTCTGATATTTTCTGTAATGATTTATTGCTCATTTTCAGGGACATATTTGAGTGTTCGCTTATGGTGGGGATGGAGGTTCACAGAAAAGGGAAAGGAATTACAATTACATTCAGGAAAAACAGAAGCAGATAGTGTGAATGACCAATGGTCACAATTGTGTTGGTTTTTTGATAAATGTTGAGTAGAGAGAGATATCAATACAAAGGTAAATATGGTGTGTGTATGTATATATATGTAATGAGATGATGAGAAGGCATAGGTGCAGCAATAATGATATAGCATGGATTAGTTTTATAAATAAATATAGTTGTAATAAATCAATAAAGTTGACTCAAACTTTGACATTTTGTTGTGATTTACATTAAACACTCATCACCCTGAGTTTCGTTTGATTAAGGCACGATTATTGCAGATTTTGCGGAAGATATTTGATTCTTCTATGAAGATTCTTCTACGGTTTGATTTTAAATAGCAGGACAGCAAAGTATGATACCTTTTTTAAAGTGAGAAGCAAGTAAAGCCAAGAAGAGCACAAAGAGGAGATAATCTTGGCAAAGGTGGGACAGTCAAGATTTAATAATACTGCAGACTTAATGGGAAAATATCAAACAGGATTTTATGAGCACTGTCACAGAGAAGTCAGTATGGCATGTAATACATCACTGCAACAAATACTTGAAGATGAGAGAGATTAAAAACAAGGGTCTGGGAGAACTGCCTCTTAATTTAATATTATAGGAAACACTTTGCAGTAAATTATAGTCCTGGATGGTAGTTAAGCACATTAATGCTTCTCGCCACCAATCAAATGTAAAAGAAGGAGGCAACCCAATCTTTTAAGTTTCCCTCTGGGCCATGCATCAGCTGAGATCCCAGCTCAAGGATCATTGTTGCTACCTTTTTATGTTTTTGAGCATTTTATACAGAAAAAGGTAGTCACTGCCCTTTTAACGATTGTAAACTAGTTCCTCCAACCTACAGAGCTGAGTCCAACTTGAAAATGCTTCAAAATTCCATTACACTATGCGTCTTTGACATTAGTCAGCACATATAGAGAAACATTTAATAAATCAAAACAATAAATGCACTGGCGAGCAGTCATTATGAGTCTGTTAGGAGGAAAAGCGAAAGATAAAATAGACCGCAAGTATATACAATACATATATATATATTATTTTTGACTGAGCTGTGTGCTTTGCTCGTTTGCAATGACGAGGCAGGAGTATTGCTCAGTCGGCCGTTTGTTCTAAACTCTTAGTTATCACACCCATCATAAGATCTCAGCTGAACCCCATTCGGCCAGTCAACAACTCTACTCACAGCTTCAACTCTACAGTATACCCTTGTTTTTCGCGGGGGTTACGTTCCAAAAAGAACCCCTGATAGGCAAAATCCGTAAAGTAGAAACCTTTATTTTTTTTTACAAATTATGATACAATTACATACTCTACTATACATTGCGGCTGTCGTCCTTATGTTTTTTTCTTCCTTCTTTATGGAACGAACGGAAGATTCATTGATTCCGTAATGCCGACCTACAGCCGCATAGCTTTTACCTTCCCTTAGCATGTCCAGAAGTTTAACTTTATCTGAGATAGATAGCATCTTCCGCTGCCTTTTGGGCCCTGCCGCAGGTGCTTTTGTCGGTCCAGAGTGTTTTGTCAACATTATGGGTTTTAGAGAAACTCGAAATTGCAAGAGAATTTGCACGTATGTAATGTAAATTTTGGCAAGCTGTTTTACGTACGTGTACATATTAAACTGCAACGTTATTGACGCACAGGTAGAGAAGAAGTGGAGTGACTTTTTAGCCAATCAGAATGCAGAACACAATGCACGATGCAAAATCTCTGAAGAAGCAAAACTGTGAAAAGTAAACCGCGTTATAACGAGGGATCACTGTATGGCCAATAACATCTCAGAAAACCCCCGAGACACCACACTGCCCCACCTTGGAGCATTAGCTGTCCCCAGCAACCTCTGCACCAGCCACAAGTGACTAAGTGTAGTTTGCCTGTAGCGTCTGGTCCCATGGTCTTAGTTTTCTTGTCAGCTCTCATGAGAATTGGAGGCTAATAATTATCTTCGTCATCCACCTTGTATCCCCCTGGGTCGTGATCTCCGTTCCAACGGATGCTGGAACAGTAGGAGTAGAGCATCCCCGCCATGAGCGTGGACCCTGGGAAGGACTACATCCTGCGACTGAGACTGACGCGTCTGCTAAGGATCGAAGGTCTTCCAGATCTCATAGTAAAGCTTGGCTTTCACCTCAAGACTTAAGACTAAAGATTTGTTGACTCTTAAATAAAACTATTAACTCTCACCAGCTCACATCTCAAGAATACTTTTTAGAGTGTTAAGTCTGAGCGTAGTCTTAGATGAACAACAGCGGGTCTCACATCTAAAGACTTTGCAAGGATATTGTAAAGACTCGTGGAAACTTACAACTGGATTCTCTCAGCATTTTTTTCTGTCATCATGCAATGTTTTTATTGGGTATTTGCAGAGCCTCTGCTATTTCAGTTCAAGTATCAGAACAAGAGAAACTTAATTTGTCCCCAAGGGTATGAACGTCAATAAATACCGTAAATAAAGGTAAAATAAAAATGAGATAACGTGAAATAACTCCAACATCAACAAGGTGCCTAAAATAAAATGTAATATTATTATTATTGCTTTTCATTCTTCGCCAGGTCATAATACCTGCGAGAATTGGCATTGTACAAGCTTGGCTCTTCTGTCCACAGCTCCACTATCTGCTCCCCTTTTTGGACGATCCGTACCGATCAGGATGTCTTTCGCTGTTCCCATTTATTCATAACGCAAACAAATGTCATTTCTCCCACCAGTACCACTCTGGCAACTATTTGTTTATCATGTACCTTTTTACCGGTTTTGTCGGAACTCATCTATTGCAAGTTGATTCAGTCTTTATGATCACGTAATGCTAAGACTTGTGATAATATCAAACATGTTTAATGTTGTCTTAAGCGCCAAGACCTCACCGAGATTCTTGCTACAACTCTTGAGTTTTCCTGCGGTTTCCTTCGGCTGCCAATTTTAAGTCCGCGACTAGAAAATCCTAAGGTTTAAGGCCATCAACCCACAGTGCCACCACTCATGAGTCAGGCAGACAATAGTTCTCCACTTTCCTGCAGTATTACCACCTCTCCTTCTTTGCTTAACAGGGCCACTGGCTGTGAAACCCTAGATGCCGGCGCTGGGCCGTTGCGAGCAAATAGTCAAGAGTCAATAGCCAGAGCTCCCTCCGGCTGCTCTTCTTTATCTACACACACCATTTACCCTTTGCAGTTTGACAAGAAGGTATCGCGGTCTTCTGTGACCGATGCCCAATATTCAGGCACCACGTTCATAGAATTGCTGGCAAGTGGCGCGTCCTCATGTGCCTTAATAGACGTGATACATTGATTTTCATACTTTTGGCCTCAAAACTGTCCATCACTGTACAACCATCCGTGCCAGCAGGCTGTAGGAAAGTGGGATGAGAACACAAAACAAATTTCTTGGACATCCTGCAAGGGAAAAAGTTCTGCCCGGAAGAACTCCAGAGCCAGGGCTGACATCACAGAATGACATTATTTATTATCTGAGCACCAGGAGCAAGAAAAAAAGTTCTTGTCTCTGCTTGAGTATGTAGAGGCCTTCAGAACAAAAGCCATGGAGTTGAATAGGAACATTTTACAGTTTTGTGGGGACAGTTTACTTGCAATAACAGATCCCAGAAGCTGATTCAAAATATTTTTCTTTACTAAGTAGCTTTGAGTTGTCACAATACTATATGTTTCTGGTTGTTCTGTAAATGAAAGAAGTTTGTATGTACACTGCTCAAAAAAATAAAGGGAACACTTAAAAAACACATCCTAGATCTAAATGAATGAAATATTCATATGAAATACTTTGCTATTTACACAGTTGAATGTGCTGACAACAAAATCACACAAAAATGATCAATGTATTATCAAATGTATTAACCCATGGAGGTCTGGATTAGGAATCACACTCAAAATTAAAGTGTAAAAACACACTCCAGGCTGATCCAACTTTGATGTAATGTCCTTAAAACAAGTCAAAATGAATCTGTATTGCTTCCTGAGTGGACACTATGATTTCACAGAAGTGTGATTGACTTGGAGTTACATTGTGTTGTTCAAGTGTTCCCTTTATTTTTTTGAGCAGTATATTTATTAAGAGTGTTTTTTTTTTTCTGAGGATGTTCAAAACAGCCTTCATGCATAACATTTCTGCTGAATTGTTTCTGCAGCAGTAAGCCAGACACAAAGCTTTCTCACATGAGATAGAATTTGCTCTTGACTTGAATCTACTTTTTTCTGTATCGCATTGAGCCTTCAATTGAGGGTAATTTCTCTGAAAAGGCACATAGAAATGTTTTTTGAAATAAGATAAAAACTTGTAATTTGTAGATAAAAACCACTGTCACCACTACATACAACAAAAATACAATTAACAGTAACTGTACACCAGCCTCTTGTTTCTTTTCTCATTGGATTTTAATATCTTTTAAAGAAGGAAATGTTTGGGTATGAACCATATAAATAAATAAAGTCTGTTCCTGTTTGATTGCCCAATAATTATGAGGTCACAGACTGATCATGGATGAATAAATGCATTTATATCTCATCAGCAGCCCAGTGGATAAAAGTTGATCAGATTTTGCCATGGCTATTTGTAGTTTAACATTTCATTTTTTTTTCCTCTACCTTGTGATCTACGTAAGAGTCTGCTGATGCTCCAGTTGCCCGGTTTTAATATGGAAGGGCTTGAATTATTAATCATTATTGATTCCTTCTCGATGTAAGAAAATTGCTGACTGTGCAATTAGTATTGAAAATACCTCCGATAGTAACTTGCTTTTGCCAGTCAAATATTTAACATGAGTTAAAAACCTGATAATATTGATTATAATTGCACATACCTGGAGGCTCAAACTTTAATTTTTATCTCTCAGTCCTTTTCATAAATTGTTTTGCAAATTATCGATTCTACAAATTAGTGGATAATATAGTCCTTTATTAAATGAGCTGTTCATGGTGTGCATTCAATATATTTTTAATCGTTACACTGACTATAGTACATTTCCTTCAGTCTAGATGTACAACCAACAATTCATTTTTCACTGTGGAGGGGATAAGGAATCATTTTGATTATCATCCAATCTCCAAAATACTTTGGATTTAAACATTTCTGGACTTAATAGTATCTTTTCTTGTGTCAAATAAAAAACATTATACGATCTATGATATTCAACCAGCACTAGTTACTTTACAAATGATGAAATATCAGCCTGTTCTTTTCTATAAGCCTGCTAAAATCTTCAAGATTGTCTATTCTGACGATTTATCAACCTTATAAATTTTATATACTAATGATGCAGTTGTGTTTTGCATTGATAAAATGCTGTAGTAAATATGATACTGTGAATATATATTCTCAAATTTGAGTATAAACATCTTGATTGAAAACATATTTATTGTTAGTTCTATTTAGACTATCTTGGCTCTAAAGTAATTTATAATTTCATTATTTTTGATAATTAAATTACATAATTTTAGGTTTTTGGGCAAAAAACAGATCCAGCTTTTCCCTGCCTGGATGGAAGGGGATTGTTGAACTATTATTTTATGCAAGTGTGTGACTTTGGTTTGTTAGTTGATTAGTTGATGACTGCTGTTGTGCAATCACCCTCAACTGACAAAAAAAATCCGTCTTATTCTTATCTATATTTTTCATTTCTACTCTGTCTGAACTGGCTGTTGATTCCATGATTCTGGTAGGTTTTTGCTGTTGTTCTAACATAATCAGCAGGAATTTTCATGTGCTAATGAAAATTGAAATAACCAAAAAAAAAAAAATGCAATAAATGTCAACAAGCAGTGGAGAAGTAGTGCAGTTTCCTTTCCAGATTTTTGTAGAATTCATTTTAAAATACAAAGGCTTAGACTTTCATCCTCTCCTCAATTTTGTTGTAATAACTGGATCACTTATGTGTGCAAGATGAAAATTGCGTTGAAACAGCAGTAGAAAATCTAATCATTGCATCGATGAAATTTGTCAGCATGGACAGAAAGTCGATGCTGGCTATGTTGCAGCTGGGTGGCTTTAGAATTTATAATTCATAAGTACATTTGTAGTGCAATGACTAAATGTAACTCTTATAATAGAAAAAAAAACAACAACAAAAAGAACAGAAAACATACATGCACGAAGCAAAACAATAAATGCTCAGTTCTTGTGGCTGTAAAATACCACTTTTAACATTTAGATTTTAATTTCCAACTTCAAGTGGATTACTGGTCATATGAAGACTGACGAACCATGTGGTTTAGCAATTGTCAATTTTCATTTTACTTTTTTATTTAGGTCAACAACAGGCATGTAGTGGTAAAAGTCTGTTTTTCCTTGGCTTTTCTGGCAGAAATTAGGGAAGTTATGACATTCCGTTTTTTTTTCAGAGATATTAAACAATTGTCACACTATTATCTATCCCCTTATATCTTTAAAAATTCTGATCACAACATGATAGTTGCCAAGATCTAAACTTCAGGGCGACAACGGTGACAGCCAAGCTTCAAATATAATAAAAATAAATGAGCATTGAAACCGAAATGTGATCTGAAAAACAAAAATATACTGACTCAGAAATATTTATATTTGAAAATAAATTGAATTTCTGTCTTCAGGAATTCATATCAACCTACAATAAATGTCTTATCAAATGGATGTCACTGTTTTAATCTGAAGGTCCAGCTGTTTTTATTTTGTATTCATCTGCTGTATTTACTTGAAGTCAAGTCACATCCAGTCTTGGTTGAAAATGTAATTTGTGTACGTTTGGTATGGGGGTCTAAAAGCTGCCTGAGTGCAAAGCAAGAATGGATTATCATCCACCAACAAGACGCATTTATTTTTTTTCTTCTGTATAAGATTCAATTTTTCAGAATCCCAAGTTATTTAACCTTGTTCAGCCTTGTCCAGTGTCAACTAATATCTGAAGATCATTGTGTGCTTTTTTGTGTGTTTTTTTAATTTATTTTTTATTACTTGAATCATGAATGACAGAGGAGCCAGGTGGAGTGATTTTAATGATTTTTTACTTTTGGTAAATTGCATATTTTGTGTTTAAATTGAATTTTTCTGTATCGGTGGATGGATCGATTAAGAAATACCCCGAGAATGTGCACAAAAACATATTGTTATTTCTCTCCTTGCTTGCTTACATAGGTAAAACCACTGCCCTCCCTTTTCCAGGATTTTATATGTCATGCAATCGCCGTGACATTGATGATAGAGTAAAAGAAAAATGCTAGAAATTGAACATAAACCCAAAGACCTTCTATGAAACCCACACTTGGCAGCTGAGGTGAACTTGAAATAAAAATCTCTATATTTATTTGGAGCAAAAAGTTGGATTTACTCAGCTGTGACCTTTTAAAAATCCTCTCATTGCCCTTAAAAAGCAGGGATTCAATGTAATGGAATCCCTGCTATGTCCATCTGTTTTAGTTAATGGTCAGTGTGTTTGACCTCCTTACACGCTGTCATGGACACAGTTTGCACACAAACAAATTAGAATAATATCATGTCCAGTCACACACCGACTTAGAGGCACCCTAGCAAAAGCTGGATACATTTTTACCTTATTTGGAGATTTTATTTCATTTATTTCATTGTCGGTAAGTTTCTTCATCATAGCACTGAGGGCACAGTTCTGCAGAAAGTTAAACAATGGTGAAGGTTAACACCACTCATTGTAATATTGGCAAATGGATATTTAAAAACAAGGTTCAGTGAGAAACCGTTTTCCAAATATCCACATTTTAAATAAATTAAATTTTCAACTTCTTTTAAACAAATATAATATCCTGTAACAAGATCAGATTGAATGGAGTTGAGACATCAGGGCTCCCATCGCAGTTGCCATGGAGAAGATGAAAAATGAAAAAAAAGAGTCATTAGGAGTGGCCGAAGAGAGGAGCGAGGGATGGATTAATGACAAAGAAAAAAACAAATGATTTTTTTTAGGGGGGCGAATAACGATATTAAACAAGTTATGAGTCAACTGACAAGTGATACACTGCACAAATATAGAGCAATTAAATACACTTATGAGCAGGTTTTAAGAAAAAAAGAGTTGAAAACTGTGTGGCTGAAGAATTGGTACCAAGATGAAGGGAGACAGAGAGCGATGGCTCTTCACTTCAGTGGGATGAAGCTGGACTAAGTCTGTGTAGTTTGTTAAAATAACAGTTTTGATGATAGTTAAGGGTCACTGGCTATATCCTTTCAAAAAATTGCAACCAAATCGAGGACCTCAAAATTCATATTAATAGAAACAAAGCTTCAAAAGATCTACAAGACACAATATCTCCCAATTTCCTGTCTCAGTATTTCTCACCTCCAACTTTCCCACAACACCCTATTAATCTGTTTAAGACTAAAACTGAGCGTTATTTGAGAGATGTAACAACACTGGAAAAAAAGAGAACACTTTTTGCCTGAGCCTTACCTGTTTTTTCCAAACTTCCCAGAGTTTGTGGAGAGTCACAGTCAAAGTCATACAAACAACCTCAGTGAAGTTAGTGCTATTGTGATAAGTTAAGGCTTGTTTTTATCAATTAGCATCACAGTATGCTTATGTTGTATTTCAGTTCTACTTGATTCACCCAGCAACCGCAAAAACCTGAACACATATTGTGATGAATTGTGCGTTTCCAGACCAGAGCTGTGCCTGAATCGATGAAGCCATATTGATGACTTAACCTGCACGCTCTAAGCACTACTGGCTATTAATTCCATCCTGTCAGCATTGCTTTTTCATTTCTCTTTAGCACTTCTTCACAAACCCAGATTAGAATAAGACACTAGATGAAACACTGGAATATTTCAGTCACCTTATAATTCGAATTTTTCATCTCTCCATTTTTTTTCTTATACTTGTAATGTGTTGTTTTAAATATTTTTTTTAGTTAGTTTGGCATGAGATAAAATTTCGCACAGGGAAACACAGTTCATTGCTGAGCATTGAATATCACACAGGTTCATGTCACAAGCTCACATATCACCCGAAATTTTCAGACAAATCACAAGAAATGATCTGTGTTTGAGACCTATCACTGCCTCGGCAAGATCTGGCACCTGCCGTTGCTGAGCTGTCTATTCTCTTTACAGAACGAGCCAAAGGGAGATGATCTACTGAGCAGCTGCTCGGCGCAGAGCTGATAATGTTTGGATACCACCCAATCCCCACCTATCTACAGAGTGCGGAGGATGATGGTTTGATTCGAGAGAACACCAGAGACGAGTTGGGCGGTGAACTTACTTTTCTAAATGATGTTCTCTGGTGATATAGCTGACCGTTTTGACTGCTGGGAGTTGGCATTTAAATCGACTTTTGGCACCCCCAGTCATCCATCCATCCATTATCTACCGCTTTTCCTGCACATAGGGTCGTGAGGATGCCAAAGCCTATCCCAGCCGTCATTCTTTCTGCTCCAAAACCCGTTAAATCCCCCTCGCACTCTCTCCACCAATCACTGGACCGCGTCCTATCTGACAAACCTGCAGTCCAGTGATCAGCAAAGGGCCAGAGAGTGACAGGTCAACAGCCTATAGCAGGGGTCAGGAACCTTTTTGACTGGGAGAGCCATAAAAGCCAAATATTTCTAAGTATATTTCATCAAGAGCCATATAGTATTAAATATGTCTTACTTTTAATGCCACCTCTGGTGCTGCGTGGTTTCGTTCGAAGTGCCGCTTTATATTCGACCGTTTCATCGATGCAATTCTATCATTGCATATTAGATATACCGTAGATCCTGCTTTCTCCACAAATTGCAAATTCCTCCGTCCACGCTGCCCGGAATGCACGGTAATCATCGTCTTTTTTTTCTTTTCGCCATCTTTTCCGTTACAGGGGTTGAGCGGATAAACTAGTTGGATATCTGATAAAATGGATTTCTCACCTTTACAATGGACGTGCTCAAAGCCATTGGTTCCCGACTCAACCGACGGCTGACCCGTGAAATTTATCTTCCAAACTAATCTATGTTTGAAGAAATATCACAAGTATTTTAAAATTTGTTCAAAAATTATTTTTTCTCCAATTCAAAATTGTCTGGGAGCCATATGCCGTCAACGGGAGAGTCACATATGGCTCGCGAGCCATAGGTTCCCGACTGCTGCCCTATAGTTCCTATTCCGGGGTCACTACAATATAATCCATGACTCAGTGGCACAAGTCATGCAAATGCCTGGTTTCTCTTTATCCATTATTTTCAAGGAAGGGCCAGTCAACTAAAGCTCAGTCAAAAGGCAATATGGTTCTGTTTTTTTATAATGTCATGTCATATAATCAAAGCTGAGTGGATGGCATGAATTATTCTCATATTCAGCAGGCTGGTGTTTATATGATGTAGTTATCGTATAAACTGGCATCTGTTCACAGAACATGGCTGCGTGATATTCAGGATAGCAATGATTCACTTTCCACTGAATAACATCCGTTTTTGTCGAGTATATTCATGACTTCATCTTTTATAGGACCGCTTGTTTGTTCACGTCAGTCATTCTCTAAATTCAAAAAGAGATAAGATGAACAAAAGGCATTTTACTGCCAAAAATAAAAAATGCAATTTACTTTTAAATTCAACTACAACCTCCCTTGAGAGGAACAGAACGGCACAGAGCCCTTTTCCTCTTGAGACCATATTGGAAAACCCATTACATGGGATTGAAGGAAACTCAATTACAGAGGAATGGTATTCAATATGTTATGTAAAATAAACAAACAGTATTATGGGCAAAAGAACAGTGAGACAGTTAACCTTTTTGCAATTGAACAAAATATACACCATTAATCAGGTGATATGTGATCAGATAATTTCATGCGCTGCTTTTGCCCAAGAATCTCATTCTGTAGTAACAAGTTTCCGCTGTTTCCTATTGGGATGATTTTCTTAAAAAGAATCTCCCTTCCTATTTCCGTGATGTATTGATTTGTGGTCTGTTGTGGTTTGTAAGATGCTTCGCCAGTGTTCAGCTCTGATTCCCAAACTATCTGATCTGAAGACTTACTGATATTTCCCACCCACCATGTTACAACAAATCACTTTCACTCCTTTTTTGATAACATAGGAAAACATCTAAGATTTTGAGCCAAAATAAAGCAATACATTTGTTTGGACTTTATATTTTTAGACTTGGACCATCGGTATGATACATTTCCTGACCTTGTGTCATTAATTCTGTTTCCATCCTCTTGCCACTTCCTTCTTGGCATCCTTGAATTTTAGCTTTGAAGAAAAAGTCAAAATTAAAAAAATGTCTAAATAGACAATTAAAAAAAGTGTATATGTATACGTACATGTATACGTATATGTATAAGTATATGAATCAACTATTACAGTGCTTCTTTTGTCCTTTCAAACGTCTCACAGTTCTGTCTTCAGTTGGTTGGTTTACGTTTATTCCATGCTCTTTAACATTAACCAAACCGCATCCTGCTGGAACATGGTCAACCTCCGTGCATTTATTTGACATTCTCAACACACATTTGTTTTGTTGTGTTGATCCTTACATAAACCCTTGCCTTCATCTATCTCTGTTACTTCCTGTCTGGATTCTTTAAGCTCTGGAATCATACAGCTGAATATACAGTAGCCTCCTGCTTTTAGGGTAGATGATGAAAATACACTACATGGGACTCAATTTAGTAGAAACAGGGACAAGTTCATTACATAAAAAAAGACTTAATTCCAACCATCAATGTTGACATATGATGTGGTGCAGTGCTGCATTACATTGTATTGATATGTTCTTTCTGGGGAATCTCTCTGAATATTATTA
The DNA here is from genome assembly GCF_037954325.1 of Fistularia commersonii. NCBI lineage: Eukaryota > Metazoa > Chordata > Actinopteri > Syngnathiformes > Fistulariidae > Fistularia > Fistularia commersonii. The sequence continues at coordinate 13,704,688 of NC_141299.1, read as the reverse complement.
TATTTGCCTGTAAGGCAACTCCAATAATTACTCACTACTAAAAGTTTTATGACTCACTTTCACTCCCTGGCAATTGGATTTGGTACTTAGTAGCCTTTGGCACCCCCCTGAAGAGAATACCCAAACATTGAAAAACAATGTGAGGTTTATTTTAGGGTTCTGCTCTCTAATAACGTTTTCTTTTATTTCATGTATTTGTTTGTTTTTTCTTTTTCATTTTCTTTTCTAGCATTTCTTACCAATACCTGACAGTCATGTACATTACATTTTACATTACAGTCATTTAGCAGACGCTTTTATCCAAAGCGACTTACAAAATTTGTAATTCAAACAAATATTGCAATTCATTTATGACAGCCCTCACAAACTTCCCGTGAAGAAATACCATTTCATGAGTTGATTAATCTTTCAGGAACACAACTGTTCTGTTTGTAACTAGAAGGCACAAGAGATCAGACATAAGTCAATTTTTATCATTTTTTCACCGTAGTATGGTCAAATTTTACATACATTTAAATTCTAGTTCTGTCTTTTCAAGCTTAGTGTGTTCAAGCACCCCAGTATGTCACTGATCTCACACTCCCCTAAGTGCCCAAATGGACTCTTTGGTCATCCCATAAATTATGTATCACTGCCTGCACCTCATATCTGTGTTATGATTTAGCGTAAAATCTATTATTTTCCAACTGGGGCTCTCTTTGGCTTTTCTGTGTTTCTGTGTTCAGTTTCCATGTTCCCTTCTGCGTATGAATGGTTTCTCTGCTACAGATAAAGGGCTGGGACTTCAAGTGGCTAATTTAGATTAACAGGTTACAAAAAAAAAATTAACGCATTTTAATCACATTTTAATTTGCACTGTTGAACATTTCTCTATGCCTGAGTTACAGAGGGGCATATGACACAGACGCACAATTTGATGGCATGATGGACGAACCAGCTGGGACAAAGCTGGTTGAAGGGAAATTCAATTGCAAGAAACCGCCAGTTGGAACTATAAACACTCTTCGTCACCGCCTCAACACAAAACATGTTGGAGGTAGCGTGCAGATAATGCTTTTAGATGAGCGCGGAGGTCACTAATGCTGCACTTGACCACATGCAGGCTCAAACTCAAAAACTAAATGTTTAAGTCCACATCAGAAACTCACCTTTGTTTTTTCATGTTTCAAATATTAAAATGCAATTAAAGTGCGATTTTAATTTTTTACAAAGTCTAATAAATGTAATTATTTTATTGAAGTACTCCCCCCTCCCTGCCACTACAAATACACACAGTGGTTTAATTGAAGACATTTCTATAGGTGAAACAGGGAAAGTAAAGATTGTGTGTCTCACTTAATTTTCTGTGATCAACTGGAGAACAGACCAAGATGTACGCTGCTTCTCACACACCTAACAAAACAATTTGAAGGGTAAGCAGTAGAGGGAATTATTGGATAATTCTGCAAGACAGGGGATTAAAAAGTTTGGTTTTGAAAACATAAACCCTCTATGTAATCCTAAATGTTTAAAACAGGAGAAGGAGACCAATAAATTCAAACATGCTGTGCACCTAAATAATCAATATCAGTGCGGGGTTGCATCTGCAGTCAGCATATTTGCTACAGCATCCATAAACACCTGGCAAAATGTTAGAGATAATATCCTATTATAGTGTGCTCTCTTTATCTTTTACTCCTCTTTTTATGAAAATTGTATTCTGCATCTGTATGAAAGTGCTTTCTTACAACATGACAGATGTTAACTAAAGGATGCTTTCATGATGAAAACTCAAGTCACCACAGTAGAAGAAAACACTGAGCAGGCGTAGCTGGATTTTATCTCTAAATGTGGTGTGGATTTATGGCTTCACTAATTTGTATCTGGACAGCAGTGACCATCATTGACAAGCAGGCCAATGGAGACTAATGGGGGTCTTGAAAAGATTAACCATAATTCTCTTCTTATTGTTAATAAAAAGCGTAAATCAAGCAAATGAAGAACAAACAGCAAAGATTTTTGGCTAATGGATTTTAGGCTTGCAATCTATGTATCAAAGTGAAATCGTTAATGTATACTGTATCTTTTAGCAAACAAAATGTGGTCCATTACAAATGTTTTTAGTCCCAAGGGATGTTACAAATGTAAACAGATTTTACATATCTTCCCCCTTGTTATTCAGGAGGGCAGTTGCAGCAGCTGAATCAACAATCAACACTGCATACCAACAACTTCAGCTGAAGCCCTGAGGGATCTATTTCCTGAAGATGTACAATGAAACTTGATCTACGGAATAATTTCCTGTGACACTCTCAGCAGGTGTGGTTTGACTGCTTTTCCACTTCACAGCATTTTTTTGCCCTTTCTCTCAGCCTGCCGACTTAGAAATAGTCCATATTCAAAATGAACATTTAAAGCATGATCAAGGCAAAGCAGAAGCATCCATCTCCAGCCTGATTAATTCAGTTAAAGTCGAGCTTCCGTCCCTCTGAGAGACACTGGGAGAGACAGTTCTGTCATTTAGAGTCATACTGTAAGTCTCTTTTAGCAAAATTACCTACGGAAGAGCATTAACGAAACTGTAGGAGGAGAGGTGAATCAAAACAGAAAAAAGGTGGGTGAGTGATGAAGAGTCACCACTGATTTAATTATATTAATTACCAACATTATCCTTCCCTCGCCTTACCTCCATCTTCACCTATTTCATTTCGGGCTTCTAACCACTGCAGTGGTTTGTGACACATTCATCACACTTACTATATTACTCAGCATTTTTGCCACAAAAGCAAAATTGCAATTGCAAAATTTTTTGAGCGAAATTGTGGAAATTCATTGAACCCCCTGAAATGTGCAAATAAGTTTTGCACTGAAAAATTATTGGACAATGATCCTTTTGATGGGCCCGCCAGAATCAATAAGACACAAACAGAGGCTTTTACTCAGCAATAAAATGACTAATTGAAAGGCTGTCAAGTCCTGAGAGTGCATCAGGTGATTCACACACTTCATGACTGATTTAATTTAAAAATTAGTTACAGAGGTCATCAGTTGAAAGGGTTATTACTTTTTGTTAACACATATTGACTGGGACCCTTACGTGTTTTCAGCATTACTCTTCAAAGTTCTGTTTAGTCCATATTTTTCCATCAGAAAACTTGCTTACTACTTTAACTTCACTGCATGTTTTGCAGCGCAGACTTTTCTCACTTGAAAAAGAAAAAATCTCACCCAGTTTCACTGCTTTTTCTTCTATTTGCACGTACTCCCACAGCCATTCCAACTTAAAAGAACCGCATTTCTTTTTTTTATGTTGGTTTGGTGAGTGGAATTATCACATTCACTGCCCGCTTGTTTCGCCATGATAAGGGTTAGCATGTTAGCATTAGCGTCACTTAACGCTGCCACTTTGTTATTATTGTTACATAGCGTGTATGGGCGGAGCACGTGCGCAAGTACTGTCTTTGCCCTGATTGGCTACTTGGCGTAATTGCATTGTATCACATGATTGGCTGGACACCTGTCACTCACTGAGTTACGCAGCAAAGTGATACAGAAGAAAATGCTATGTTTGCAGTGCGCTCACTGCGCTGGATAGGGTTTCTTGTGCGCTGAGAGTGTGCAAGCAGTGCGCAATTGCACAGTTGCGAAGCTTAGAGGGAACATTGCTCTGGAATATATATTGACCCTAAGTACTTAAAGTACTCCAACTTCTTGATCTCCACTCCCTGTAGCTTCACTGTGCCACCTTGGTTCCTCTCATTCACACATATATATTCTGTCCCGCTGCAACTAACCTTCATTCTTCTCCTTTGCAGAGCATGACTCCACCTCTCAAGATTTTCCTCAACCTGTTCCCTGCTCTCATTACAGATCACAATGTTATCTATATATTTCAGCTTCATTAGTGCAAATGTCCTCACTCGAATGGCCGTTACCGTAACCTTGGTATACCTCAAGGTTTTCACACTCATCTCAATTTTTCATGCTGCAACTTCAAAATGCCAAAATAACAATGCTTGCAAAAATTCGATAATGATTTGAAAATATATAACAATAACAATAATAACAATAATAATAATAATAATAATAATAATAATAATAATAATAATAATACTAATACAAACAGAATATGCAAAACTGGTGAATGAATGAGGTGAACATGTTCACTGTGATACTTGCTAAAACTGAATATGGAGTCTCTGTCTTGTTTTTTCATTTAACCTTCAGGTTTTATTTTGGTGTTTGTTTGTCATGTACAGTATGTCACAAGCAGAGGGCATGAATTTTAAAATTGCCTTGTGCCAACTAAACAACCTGCAGCTTGTTACATCACACCTCCAAATGAAATGTGATGGACAATTGCAATAATTAATATAGAAGAACGTAGCCTCTCATAGTTTTATTTATTAGTCCATGGCAAATGCATTTCGCAAGGCAACCAAAATAAAAGTCTACTCAATTGTAAACCTAACTGTGTAAATGAGTCTTAAAATATCTCCCCATGCTTGTCTTCCCTTGTTATGGTGTGTATTTTTTTTATATATTGTAATTCATTTTATTGTTACCACTCACTTTTTTCACAAATTTAGTGGTTATGTTACAGAATGCTGCCTCTATGTTTTAGAATTGTGCTAAAATATTACCTTGAATACGCAAAATACTCTTTAACTCAAGCTCTGTTCAAAGGTACTCTGGAACGACACTTAACCCACAAACAAACCTCCATTTATTTACTGATTGATAAAACTGGGGATAACATCAACGGTTCCGGAATCTCTGACGTACGAATGTCGTATCAGTGGGGCATCTGAGAGTTCTAATCTCTGAAAGTGAGTCGCTTGGCTCGGTCTCTTATCAGCAGGGATATTTCTTGCAAATGTGTTAAAATGCATCCGTACATTTCCTCACAATTTTTCTGCATGCTTCAAAAGTTTTTCCAACTCCACTTTTACAATTTTAACACATTGTATTTGTACTGCAATTACTTTTCTTCATATTTGACCCATCCCCCCCTCCCTCCATTTTTAACTCTATTTTGTAATTTTTTTTTCATAAATTTAAAGCCTACACTTACTTCTTATTTACTTACCATCTTATAGATATCATCATTCAAAATTGAATTCTTCTTATATGTAAACTCTTTTTGAGAGTCTGACACGTGTGGACAACAGATGTTTTTCTCTTTAATAGAATTACAACATCACATAACAACAGACGGTATGAAAAGAATCAAAAGTGCACACAAGACCAGAGAGGGACAAAGACAGAAAATTCCAAAAAGACACTTTGTAGATAGCATCCTGTAACCGATCACAATATCGGTTGCAGGAAACATTCTCGGTTCAATTGTCCTTTATCTGAACAGAAAATGCAAAGTACAAGATTAGTGACAGAGAACCAGTGGGTATGAGGGTAGGCCTTGTCTGAGAATCTAACTTTGGAGTTTCTATAGATTCATCAGTGCACAGTGAACTTGTTTTACATTCAGAAGAAAAGGCATAACGAGAGCCGGTCATCAAGATGATGCATGTCAGAGAGACGCTCATTATTCATTTACATTCAGGGTTTTGAATACAGAGTTTGTGGGCCAAACTTGTTCTCCTAGTCAGAACATAGATACAATCGCATGCTGAGAACATTTTTAAATATAAAAAAACTTGCAAGTCGTACCAGCTTGGCTGTTGTGTTCTTTTCCTTTTCATTTTTTTCATTTGCCACAAAGCACAACTTTATAATGTTACACTGTGAACACCAGACTGCAGCAACAAATTTGCAGCAGTTAAGTAAACCAAGGTTGATCGTGCAAGTACTGTTCCTTGATGTATATGCACAATGTCCGGTCATATAAAAGATAGCATAGAGACAGGAGAGGGTAAGATCCAGCAGAAGTTCTCAAGATTCTTCTGAAGCGCACATCAAGCCACGTTTGCTAAAGGTGACGAGTTGGACGATTTCTATTGGAAGTATTTCATTGGAAGCCACAGATAACATCATAAATAGGAAACATATTGGATTGATAAGGATCTTTACTGTTTCTCCATATATCACATTAAGAGATAGTCTGCAACTATCCGACTAGAATACTGTTAAGTTTATTGATTAATATGTTTTGCCCATGTTTCAAAAGTGTAACATGTTAGGAGGGCATTTTGGAGCCCACATGAACAAAAAGATTCCTCTGGCCACATAGAAGTGTTATAAAAGAATGCATGTGTAAATGTGTAACTTCTTTTTATTGTGAATGCAAGATGCTCAAGAACCAGAATCAAGCATGTGTGCACAACCCATCCGATGGCAAACACTAATAGCCTTCTTATCTAATATCTAAAGAGTTCCGTGGAATGCTGGCAGTGATTTGCAGTTTAAGGCAACCACACCCTACTTTCCAGCAAAAATCAAACAGCAAATATCATCATATTCAAGTATTGTCCCAGAGACGTACAGCGATCCAGATGTGCAGGAAAAAACCTTCTATGTAAATGTTCATTAAGTTAGTCTTTAAAGGTATCAATTCATTTTTTAATAGGGCAAAATGCGTGTTTATTAATGATAAAAATACTGTTTTCATTCTCCGTTCATTTTGGGAGATTGTTAAATCATTAGAAAAATGACACAAGCAGTGCAGTCCAGGTTTGGAGATTATCGCTTTGATTCATTTTGATTTGTTTTTAATCTAATCGAGAAACTTTAGAGTTCATTAATGGACTGGTGTAATGTGCATGACACATGTCTCGGCAGTAGCCGAAAGTGTTAATTGCAAACCACACTTATTCTCTGCCAACCTGTGAGCAAAGGAAATAATTGCTTGAAATGTGTGAATTAAAATCTGTCCAATATCACTGAGGTGTGGATTAACATTGCTCATGATGAACATAAGCTTAATGCATTCACAGACATTATTTGTGGAACATTCATTAAATTCATGAAGGGAAATGGAAAGTGGATAAGACCTTGTTCAATGATATGCTGAGAAGGCAATGTAGTTTGAAAGACACCCCTTTGGCAGCATTTGCATCAAAAGTGCACTTAGATTAACTCAACTAAGACACGTTGCCTGGATTCAGATAAAGAAATACAAAGAGCTAAGCAAGCATTGGCTGATAATCCGGCAGTGAATATTTTCCACTTCAAACTGTTTCCTTAATTCATCAAAGTTACAACTTCAATGAAATACACATTTAATTACAGTAGAGGTAGCGTCAGAGGATAACATTGGCTCATCGGTACGAAAAAGAAGAATTCCCAGGTGCGCATTCAACATGATCCATGTCACCATATCAAGGAAAAAGCAAGGATATGATGTTTGGCACAGAATCTTAACACCACACATCTGCTGACAAACTGAGGCTTATAAAGCTTATACAGATGGACTTTGCACAAATGCACAAACAATAGAATGAAATAAAATGAAATAAAATAAAATAAAATAATGACATTAGAATATTTTGGGCAGTTCAGGCATGTAGCTTTTTATTATGTTATTTTTCCTGCTCATATGCTTAATGTTGTGGTCACACACCAAATATTTGTGTGTGAGTATTGAAACATTGTTTAACTGAGACAATGTTTTCATTTCAAAACTGTATGCTGGCAGCTAAAAGCACACTTTAACATTGCAAGCTCTCCAAAACCATCAGGCCACCTCTTCTCATAATGTTCCCCTGCACAAATGTAGAAAATATGATTTTCTGTTGCACACTTTGACATTTAAAAAAAAGTGGTCTTGAGGAAATTGTCATTTGATAATAGCTGCACAACCCTCAACTGGTACATTTCATATTCTGCAGGGAATGTGGCAAGTAAAGATTCACATTACATTTTCCTGGCAGTAAACCTAGGCAGCTAATTTCTTTAATGAAAAGCGTCAGCAGCATTCAGCTCAGGCGCGACGGATATTTTATCGGTCACAAATAATCATTAACCAACAGCGGGCGCTTTTGTCTTTGCATTTCATTTCAAAGTGCCAGTCCATTCATTCACAAATAAAATTGCAACATTCAACTACAGGCTAATACTATTTACAACTTCATTTTGTTGGTTTCACTCTAAAATGTTTCGCATTATGGCCTTCAAAGTGATGTTAATGATGACTTTAGTTGAAACATATTTAATTGAGTCACCCGCTTTCAATTCCTGGGCTTGGTAGTTGTTGTTAAGCAGTAGATGATCTTTTTGGCGCGTTCACGAAAGTAGCCAAATGAAAGTAAAGACACGAGACGTCTCCACATGAGAATAACTTTGAATTAAACGAAAATTGCCCAAATGCAGGACTCATGAACAACGAAGCAAGAGATTATAATCATCCTTTACTCCAACAACATCCAGTAGGCCTTGGCTTGAAGAGAAAATTGCAGCGGCTTGAAAGCTTAGCTCATGTGGTCTGTTGGAGTTTACGGAGGCTGTGGTTGTCTTCCCCCTGCTTGTTCAGGACATCCAGTACCGCCTGGGTCTCTTTATGATCCTCGATGGAACAGTTAGAGACGGCGTTGGCCACCAGGCAGAACTTGCGGAGGTAAATCTCTCTCAAGAGCAAATAAACCCACGGATCCAGGATTTGGTTGAGAGAGGCCAAGCGAATTGCCGTGAGAAAGAAATTACAGTCGAAATCGATGTCCTGGATGGAGGGTTGACTGGAGGCCCGTGTTGCTGACTTACATTGGTCAGATGAAAGGTGAGTGGAGATCATCCTCAGCATCAGCACCTAAAGAAGGAGACCGCAGGATTACAGGTCATACAGGGCGGAATGTAGTGTACTGAAAGTGAAATCCAAAAAAGTCCAAAATACGAGCAACAAATAAGCTGACTGCTGTAGAAAAGCAAAAAAAAAAAAAAAAAAAAGACAAGACCCGATCCTGTTATTCTGAGTGATATAGTTTTCTAATTTGCCTGCGGTCTTCCTTAGAGTAAAAAATAAATGCGACACTGATCCCAGGACAACCGTTAAAAGCTTTCGAAGAACAAGGAGGTAGGCACTGCGCTCACTCCTTCTACTCTTGCTGCTACCGTCTTCCTGAAAAGTCTATCGATGTCCTATTTGGGACGATAGTAGATATGTGACGGACAATAAATGACCTCATAGCACACAGTGAGCAGGCCATCCGACCAGGACTCGGCTAAGTGGATTGCTCCTTAATTGCATGTGGCAGCGGCAGTTCAAAGGAATCATACATGGCAGAATTGATCTGCCTTGAAAGTGAGCCTCGTGTTTGTGTCCGGGGAGAGACGGGGGGAGGGGGAATGGAGCTGAAACGGGTGGCCGATTGAATATATGACCACATTCGGCGTGTCCTGACACTGCTCGCTTTTGCATCCTGCTCTGGTTCAGGAGCAGACAGAGAGCTATTCAATTAGTCGATCAAATTATGACACACATTGAAAAAAAAAAAAAATTACACCAATGATTGGGATGCACCAATTGAAATGCTGTATTGTTTGGTCCTGAAAACCGAGATCCACTAGACAAAGAACAAGTTAAATAAATGGAGACACAGTGGGGCCACGAGGACACATTGATGAACATGTACATCCAACGCCCTCCCAGTGAATAGTGTTTAAGACATGATCCAGATAAGCATGACAAATAAAATCTAAACAAGTTTGACCCTGTCACTTGACATGAACAGCATCTCTCTGGGAGAAAGCTGCAGGCCTGCAGCAGTAAAACTTTCCATTTGGGACGGAAATAAAAAAGTAATCTGCAACGACAACCGGGGGACATTTAAACAAAATTAAAAAAAAATGTGCCCGATAATGTGTATTATGTATTTTCATTTTTAACTATTTTGAAAAAAAAAAAAAAAAAAAAAAAAAACTGCATCCCAAACTGCTTATTGTTCACTGGTTCATGGTTGTGCCAATAAAGCCAGATTGAATCAATTGAATGAATGGCTTCAAAAACAAAAGAGGGAGGAGGAGAAAACGTGGTTGCCAAGAGCAGACCTCTTCTTGGTGTCCTGCCTACAGGAGATGAGGTATCTCCAGAGACGCAGATGTGGCAGCTGTGTGTGACAGGATAATCACAATAAAACCCCATTTAGGAACACGGTTAAATTATGAACGAAGGCAGAACCACTTCTGGGCCGCACTGTACTTGCTTTCATATTATTTTCAATCATTTGTGCAGCTATAAACGCATCGATCGCAGGCACTCACCAGCAGAGGAGACCAGCAAATGAGCAGAACGCACATAATTCCCAAAAGTTGAATAACAGTCTCCGTGGTGAGACGTTCCCACTGTTTAGAAGAAGGAGAAGTGCCGGACTTTGTCTTGCACCGTACGATTATGCCTCGGATGGTGACCACGTTGCAGCAAACTGTCACAAGCAGAGAAAAAATTCCAAGTAAAGCGAAAGTGATGGAGAAAAACAAATTGCCCGGGACTCCTGTCTCCCCGATGCCGATGAAGCACCAGGTGCCGGGCCACTGGCGGGTGTATTTGCCGACGCCCGCGACGGGCAGCAGCGCGAAGAGCAACACCAGGCACCAAACGACACCCAAAGTCTGCCGGGTCACACTCGTCTTCATGTGACTGGAGTACCAGTGGGGATTTGTTATCGCCGTGGCCCGCTCGATCGCCATGACGCTGGCCAGGAAGAGCGCGCAAAGGCCGAAAGTTGTCATGCACACTCCGAAGAAGGCGCACAGGTTGCCCGACGGGTCAACGTGCTCCCATTTCAGACCCGCCCGGTAAACGGCTATTACGATCGGACTCGTCACAAGCTGTCCGAACAAGTCAGTCAGGGCCAGCGATCCGATGCACAGCAAGAACGACTTTTTCCGTCTATTCTCCTTCTTTCTGTACGAGACACACACCAGAATGAGAGCTAAGGAGTTACCCACCATGCCAGTGACCATCATAGTGATGGGGAAGCCCACTGACACGTTTCCACGGCGCAAAGGATTGGTGCCATTGACTTGGCGCGACGGGTCTGAAAAGTTGAAGTCCACCATCTCTCCGGAGACGAGCTTGCGATCTCCGTGACATTCGTAAGTGTCTGCAGTCATCGCTGCGTGGAGGAGAAGTCCATATTCTGCGTGTGAGCCGTGCGCATGTGTGGCATCTTCGCGCATCGCTCCGGACGGGTGCCGTGCGTAAAGGGAAACAAAAAAAAAAAAAAAAAAACGTGCGTCAGGTCCATCTGAGCGCCGGAGGCAGGGCCAGAAGGAGGAGGGAGGACTTTGCGAGGAAAACGTGATGGTTGAGTGTTCTGCTGATATCAAGTGTGACTTTTTGCAAGACTTTTTATCACACCCAAAGGGTGACCTGCCCATCTCAAGGAAGGACGAACATGGTTCTCCCATATTGAGGATTACCGATACACTTAGGAGGTTTAAGTTGATGAATGTTGTCCAGTGGTGAAATCCAAAACAACTGCGTGGGAAGACATGGAGGGAAGCGTTTAGTGCGTGGATGGTTATGTATCCATGCTTTTCATGCACAGGTATTTGTTCGTGGCAACATTGCTGATATTGATCGAGAATGAATTTAGGCTGAATTTCTCATACTTTCAAAGTTGCCCCCTTTTTTAAGTTAGTTTCATTTCTAGCAGATGCAGACAGGATTAAGTCAAGTGTCAATTTCATTGTATGATGTCATTTTACCCAGTTTAGATTTAAATCTTAAACTCATGATTGGAAATTCTATAGAAAGGTCCACTGTGTCACTGCGAGGTCTTCTGGACACATAAGTTTATGAGCTATTCCATACCGCCTGTCGGTTTCTGCAAAATGTGCCATCTAGTGGTTTAAAACGACACTGGAAAACCACATCGAAGCTCGTGTACCTTAATAGTATTTTACAAAGTATTCATTCTGAGTAGGATGCAAAATAAACGAGGAAAATAAGACACAGGATTACCAGACAACATGTCAACAGGATTTTATTTACATGTGTAACATTGTAATTGTTTCACCAAGACTTGTCACATTCTACATTAAATGTAGACATCTGAGGGCTGGTTACTGTGGCACTGATAAGGGAAATTGAAATCTGCCTCATTATTCTTTTGGTTTCTTTAATGACAAGTGCAGAAGACAAAACCCTAAACCAAAATCTTCTACTTTATGCAATTTATGAATATCAAAAAGTAAAATACTTACCTTGAAAACAAAAAACAGAATTTAAGGCCAAAATTAACTGCTACATGTTATTCTAATACGGTGTTTCGTCTTTTAACTAAAAAAATTATCCAGAATGGACTAAGAGAAAAACAAACAGGAAAAGAGATAGACACCACTTGTACTTCCATTTTCCTCAAAATAAGTGGGACTGCCACCATGATGTTCAGGAGAATTGAGATAATGAAGGGATACAGCCTCTTCACAGAATCTGATTTTCTTATAGAAGCAAATATGTTGAATGGACACCTATGTTCACAGAAATGAGTCAAAGATTACGGTGTATTTCATTTTTCAAAAGGGACTGTATGAAAGGAGATGTCAGAGCGGGGTATGTTGCACCCATCATTTTTATGGAGAAATAAGACTTGAGAGGTTCTATGAAAATGAACACTGTCTGAATGTGGTTGTTTTCCTTTCAGTGTTACATGCATTTGTAAGATTCCTTTCTTGATTCACAGACTGAAATAAAAGTTATTTCTTTTTTGAACTGGAGCCAGAATGGGAGGATCCAGAGGACTGGTTGCTCCGCCTGAAAGCACACAAACACCAAGGGAAGAGGAACCCGGGTTAGACAGCTTTCATTTGTCAGGTCATAGACTTGAACCAAGTAAAATGTCAGAAAAGTATTAAAAAAACAAACAAAGCAAAAAAAAACTTCATGACAATGAAAATGAACAGATTTTAGATCTGAAAGTAAATCTGAAAGTCCCATAAATGAGGCGATAAATGGCTAATAATAATCAGAGCCATTGTGGTATTCCACAGAAACCCAAACCTTTCGGACGAACGTGATCTAGAGCGTCTCCGCTTTCTCCCTCCAGATGAGGACCTGGAGCGACTGCGCTTCTGTCTCCTCTCAGGTGAGGAGGAAGGGGAGCAGGACCTCTTCCGGGGAGAAGAGCCTTTTCCAGACCTGGAGCTGGATCTTTGAGGATAAAAATCAAGCACTGAAGTCAGTAGGGCCCAAACAAATGCATCACCACACTGGGTATTTATCAAGCTTCTCCAAGTAAGAAACCTGATATTTACCGAAACACTATCAGGCTCATATTAACCCAGTGCCTGTGACACCACGGGAATAATTTAGTTTGAATACTTCCGCATTAAGTGGGGCTCTCTACAACTGCTACAACTAAAGACATTCTTGGTGAGTAGCAAATTCACATAATTAGGCTCAGTAACTTCATGTGAGATAAAATAGGAAGGTTAACTTCATCTGAACCCACATCAGGTGAATGAAAACCTGTTGACAGCTTTGCTTTTGACTCAATTTGAAAATGTAACTAAAATTGTTGTAACTAAAATGACGAATAAGTTCACGTTGCAGAGGCCGAGTTTATCTTAAGCTAGGAAGACGCCTGCTTCGGAGCTTTCACCCCACATACACTCTCTAGAGGTAGAGAGTGCATGTCACCTCATTCACCTGGAGTGGGACCTCGAGCGAGATCCAGACCGGGAACTAGACGAGCTCCTAGAACGGGACCTGAAAGAGAAAAAAAAAGTTTCCACTATTTTTTTTAGTGCTGCTTATCTGGCGATGTGCACTGTTTTTTTTTTGTTTTTTTTTGTTTGTTTTTCTGTACGTTACACTCGTGGCCATTTTTCCACTGGCACATAGTGTGGGCCCAATAATCCGGAAAAAATGTGCAGCTGATAATGATTCTTTCTGGTTCATTATTTGTAGTTAGACCAGGTGAAAATGAAAACTCAGTTTAATCACAACATGATCATACAAGTGGGCTGAAACCATTTTACAGCATAACTTTTTTCCATCTGTAACTTACTTTCGATTAAGATGCTGTTTTAGTACACCTAACATACCTGTATTAGGCCTTCCTGGATGCCTTGCAATAATTCCAATTAAACAACTATGGTTGATCAATTGCTAAAATATATTGCCACGGCTTTAATACTCAAAGCTAATTCGATCAAATTGTTATTGCTGAGGCAGTGGCAGATTAATCACGTATCAAGAAATAAAACCCACACAGCTTAACTCAGTTATTTGAAAGGCAGCTTTACATAATGAAAAATGTATTCCTTCCATCAAAACAACCCAGCAAGGAAACTCTTTCACTCTAAACATCAGAAGTCTAACACCATAGAAGAAGTGGTTAAGACAAGGGGAAAAAAAGACAGCACATTGATCAGTAATTCAGAGGGAAAATAGAACTGATACTGACATTTTGCCCGGAGTTACCCTTGACCTGTACCCTTTTACCTGGACCTCGACCGTGAACTGGAGCTGGACGAGCGCGAGGACGAGCGAGATGAACCTGAGCGGCTACCCTTTTTCTTGGTCTGCTTTTCGTCATCGTCACTGGCAATCAGGTCATACTTAGAGAGGTCTCCATCTTCGTCATCTTCATCATCATCCTGGGAACGGGATCTTATTTTCATAATTTGTTACAGGCTAAATTCACATTTCTCTTTCATTTAGACCTCAATCTTACATCCAGTTTGTACTTAGAAAGGTCACCATCTTCCTCCTCCTCCTCATCATCTTCCTCCTCCTCCTCCTCATCATCTTTTGGGGGTGGTGGCGGTGGTTTCTTTTCACTTTCTTTAGTAGAGGAATTGCTATTGGTCTTTCCACGATACTTTTTCTTTTTCCTGCCAAACTGTTAGTTAACAAGGAAACATTTCTGAAACCGATTCGGAGGATTACAGGACAGAAGACTTATTCATTTCAAACACAACCAGACCAAAATGTTTCCTTTGAATTATGATACCAGCACTTTTAGTACTGACCTCATCATATTCACCATCCGATTCCTCTCGCTCAATGTATTCAACATTCTCCCTTTCATTAAAGCCTCCTCCATAGCCTGGAAGAAGTTTAAAGAGAAATTAACATTCATCTAGTGTGCCAGCAACAGGGAAACTGTTTGTTTGGTTACCTGTTCTCTCTTCCAGCTTGGCATATTTCGGTGTGTTACACATGTTGCACTCTGACCTCCTTGCCCAATTCACATTGCCACATCTTTAAAAAGGGGGGAAATAACACATATCTCATCTGAAGGCAAAATGTCTTCTTCCTGCTCACGTACGATAATCTTATGCGTACTTGTTCACGAGACCCATCGGCCAAAATATTTATGAGTGCCACATTGAGATAGAATGTTCCACACTTATACAGTGCATTCACTCTATGAATCACCTTTTAAAAATTAATTCGCAAAGAGTAATTCTAATGACCTGAATGCTGACCAGAAATCTGGCTGGTTGAGGAGCTTATACAAATGAGCCGCAACTTTGAAAAGCAGTTTTCGTTCGTGCATTTCAGTAAACCAGGTTGAACCACGTTCAACAAAGTTTACATTTCAAAAATTTGGCTAGAAAATTTTTAGATATTTCCACTTGTTGGCAGCACTGCAGATGCAATGGATCGCTGATGAATTGGTACAGTGATATCTAGAACCGGTTTTGCTGTCTCTTTTCTTGCGAAACAGGGATGGGTGCAAAATATTGTGATTCTTTCCAAGTATATACTGACGACAAGCCTTTCAGGGCCATAACAACAAAATATTAAAACCAAACAAACAAAAATGTTTAATCCTACAAGAAATACATTTTCTAAAACAGGACTACATTACCTTTCCCCGAAACCACTGCAATCAGACACTTGCATCACAGAAATCATCTACAGACACTCACGTTTTACATTGCCAGTCATTTGCACTGAAAAGGCCTCTGCTCTTTTCGGCTAGAGTTTTCCCGATTTCTGTTCCTCCAGCCTTCATCATCTTCGCCTCCGTGGTTTTCTCTGCAAAAGAACAAGTGTTCAAAAGGGCCTCTTTATTTGCTTGTTTGGTTGATTGGATGTATTCAGCTGATTAAATTCTATTGGGATTAAAAAAAACCCACCTCTACCACATCTGTTACAACTAGTTCTTCGAGCAAAGTTCACATTTCCACACCTAGAAAACACAAAACATAGATACAGATACAGAGTAGTCCAGGTTCCCTGTTGCATTCAAGCATATTTGGAATGAGCTGCGCATTATTTTGCTCAATCATATGCTACACTATTATCTGGAAGCTCTTCCTTAGCCAGTGTATCGGAGGCCTGTGCACAGAATGCTGCAGCAGGCTTGTTTGTCACCAAAGCCGACGGAAAAGTATTACAGCCGCAAACAGATACTTCTGACCCTGGGTGTTGCTCATGCCAAACTCCAGCTCCAATTCTACACTTCGAGCACCACGTACAATGGCTAGGAGAATGTGTATTCGGCAGGAGCTAATTATAGCTACCCTGCTAGTTCTGAAGCCACAAACAAGACTTACTGTCATATGTAACCTGAGATATAAGAAATACCGGATTAATAACATGTTTATTTTATTCCATAATGCGAGGTAACTGTTTCCCAAAAGACAAAGTCAACCGACGTTATTCTAAACGCTGCTAGGACGGCTGAAGGCCTTGCAAGCTAACATGCTAACATTGGAATTGACTAAGAGGAGAGAACGCCACTCGGTTGACTTTACGCACGACGCCGTTTCGCAGACTCGTCGGAGCACTCACTTTTTATCAGGACAAATCCAGTCCCCGTCGCTGACTCGAAAACTCTTCCCCGACATTGTTGTGCCTTTTAACACTGCTTACCCTCGTTGGCAGGGTGTGCACACACACACACGGAACATGCAGCGGATGGACCAGCGCCGCCTCCCTGCGCTGCCCGGCTGCTTCCGACTGCCTTATTGTTGTTCTCCCAAGGTACGTCGATAGCTCCCCAAAATTATGCCTGAGAGTTTTCTTCAAACCCAAAATTGTCCAGTGGAGTTTGCAAACTTAGTATTTGTCATTCAGTTATCACCAAAAAAACTGCCGTTATTCTCGGTTTTTCTTCTTCTCTTTCACCTTGCACGTTTTACCGCCTAAAAATATAATCGAGATGACCAAGTGTATCACCAGCATAGGCCAACCCTGTTTAATAATAATAATAACAACAAAAACAACAACAATAATAATAATAACAATAACGATACTACTGCTACTACTACCACTACTATTACTACTACTACTACTACTACTACTACTACTACTACTACTATTACTACTAATAACAATAATGACAATTATCCATCCATTCATCTTCTTCCACTTATGTCAAGGGTGGGCAATTATTTCAAGCGGCGGGCCACATTTCTTATTTATTTTTTATGCGCAGGCCAACTAGGTATCATGTAAATTGAACAAAATGAAAATTGCAATTTAAATATTTATAGTTTTAGGCATTTTATTTCAACTTTAGAATCATTAATGATCATATGAATGTACTGGCATTATTTTGTTTGCAATCACCCATACCAAATTAAACAAAAGGAAAACATAAGGAGTTTCTAAATCCAATATTGATTGAATACAAAGACAATAGTTTGGTGGGCCGGATAAAAAAAGCAAATCGGGCCGGATATGGCCCGCAGGCCGCAAAACGGCCAGGTCTGACTTATACTGCACTCAGGGTTGCAAGGGATGCTGGAGCCTATCCTAGCTGTCACTGGGCAAGAGCCACATACAAAGACAGACGATATTCAATCACTCACTCATTGGGGGTAATTTTCCCGATCAACCTGCTGCATGTTTTTGGAATGCGGGAAAAAACCATGCAGAGATGCAAACTCCACGAAGAAAGGTCCCCCTTGTTGGAATCAAACCTTCTTGCTGTGAGGCCGAAGCGCTAGCCACTGAGCCACCCCTAGTAATGTAATAATAATAATAATAATAACAATAATAATAATAATAATTCCAACTTAGGTTATCATTCAAAGGTTACAAACATTCAGGGTTTTCACAGAGCAGTTGAGAAAGGCTCTGGGTGGGCAGGGAGATCTTCCAGACGACTGGACAACTAAAGTTAATGTTATCAGGGGACACAGGTAGAAGAGTACTTGGTTGTGACTTGGTGGTGGAATGAGGAAGTACAGGAGTATATACTGAGAAAGAGGTTACCAAAGAGGAAGTGAGGCAGTGAGGGGATTGAAGAGAACAGACATGAGGACAGGGAGGTGCAGCGCAAGGTAGATAGAGGTGGCAAAGGCCAAACAAAGGATGTATGATAACTTGTATGCTTGACTGGACAGTAAATGGGGTGAGTGATTTATACAGGTTGGCAAAACAGACAGAGATGCAAAGGATGTAAAGCAGATTTGGTAATTGAGGATAGAGAGGGAAATGTATTGAAAGGTGCCAGACTTGTGATGGGAAGAGTACTTTGAAGAGCTGATGAATGAAGAAAGTGAAAGCAAGAGAAGGGTAGAGGAGGAGGCTATTGTGGACCCCAAAGTAGCAGAGATTAGTAAAAGTGAACTGAGGAAGTCATTGACAAGGATGAAAAGTGATGGTTCCTGATGATGTACCAGTGGAGGTATGGACATGTCTGGGAGGGGGGGCAGTAGAGTTCCTGGTTAGATTATTCAACAGAATCTTAGAGTGGGAAGATGCCTGAGGAATGGAGAAGAAGTGTGATGGTGCCCATTTTTTAGAATAAGGAAGATAAGCAGAATTGTGGTTAACTAGAGGAATAAAGTTGATGAGCCATACAGTGAAGTTATCGCAGAGAGCAGTGGAAACTCGACTGAGAGCAGATGCCGGCATTTGTGCACAGCAATATAGTTTAATGCCAAGAAAGAGTACTACAGATGCAGTATCTACTTTCAAAAGAGAACTGCAGAGAAAGTCAGACGTTCTCTGTTCTTCTCTACCAGCATTGGTACCCAGAAAATGCGTACGACAGGATGTTGAGAGATGAGCAATGTATAGTATGAGGAATTCTGGAGGGGCAGGTTAGTGTTAGAGTGGCGCAGGACATGTATGCCAGCTGTGAGACAGTGGTGAGGTGTGTTGTAGGTGTGACAGAGAAGTTCAAGGTGGAGGGGGGACTACATCACAGATCAGCTCTGAGCTCCTCCTTGTTTGCAGTGGTGATGGACAGGCTGAGAGATGAGGTTAGACAGGAACCTCCACGGACCATGATGTTTGCAGATGACATTGTTATCTGTAGTGAGAACAGGGAACAGGTGGAAGAATGCCCTTGAAAGGAATGGAATGAAGGTTAGCCACAACCAGACAGAAGACATGGGTGTGAATGAGACGAACCCAAGTGGAACGGTGAGACTACAGGGGGGAGGAGATAAAGAAGGTGGAGGATTTTGAGTAGCAGGGCTGGAGGTAGCAGAGATCAAGACGTTGAGGCCCTCTTTGGGACTGATAAGGATGGCTAGGATCAGGAAAGAGTTGATCAGACAGACAGCACATGTTAGATGTTTTAGAGATAAGCTCAGAGAAGCCAGACCGAGACGTTTGGTCATGTACACCGGAAGATAGTGGAAGAATGTGGAGTTTTGAACTGCCAGGCAGGAGGTCTGGAGGAAGAGAAGATTTATGGATTTAGTGAAAGAGGTGTGAGAGAAGGGGAAATAGAGAATAGCGTTAGATGGAGGAGGTTGATTTGCTGCGGCGAGACCTGAAGGGATTTGCCGAAAGGAAAAGAAGTAGACGCCCAATTCCAGTCTTTTGTCTTGCAGTACTACTATTGACCACTAGATGCCAGTTAATCTCAATATTTGACTCTCACACGAACAAACCGGGTCCATTCTCATTGTCACCCAGTGAATCAATTTGTTTATTCGCATTGGGGATGTGCCATGTTACTGTGTGAGGTACAGGCACTTCAAAAAGGGTAATGTCTGTATGTTATTTAAGAGTAGTATGTGACAAATCCATGTATTTATAGGGGAAGTATGCAGCATGTTTAGGACGTGTCAAGTATCCATAACCGGTGGTTTGTGTAAACAAAGTGCGTGAAATGACTTGAAGTCCTCATGTATGAAGGTAATAGATTAAACCCCAATGCTCTGTCTGATGACTTTATTCAATGAAACATTCACATATTAACCATTTACAACTATGCCAATTGACTGAAAAAGATTTAAAGGAAAAAAAATCAAATTATTTTCAACTTCTTTGCCTGAGGGTGATTATTCATGTGCTTTCAATTTAATAGACCAATTCATTTATATCAAGTGTAAGTAACAAATTATGCCATCATGGCATGACAGTGCTCCAATATTTTGTAAACATTATGCTGGAATTAATCAAACTTGGCTTTGCACACAAATGTTTTATGATTCCTGATGAGATTATTTCGCAGCTCATAAGAGAGTGTTTAAGATGCATGAACCACCATATGTTTCTGAGATGTGATTGTGGTTAATGAGAAGGAAATTCTTTAATTTGTTTATTTTTTAATGTGATACAGTGGTACAATTGAAGTGCACACCAGAGCTTAAATGACTTGCCGTTGTCCTCCAAATCTGCTGCTGGGTAAGTCAGGGATCACTGGAGGTCCCAGCTAGTCTGTGACCCAGACGCTGCACCACGAGCCATTTTACCATTTCATTTTTAGTCTTTGAGTCTGTTTTCCTTGTTCATTTTTTTATGGTGACAAACATGCCCCTCACCCCCATGGACAAGATGGTTTCTTTTTACTGAGTATACTTGAGATTAACTGAACATGACCCCCCCCCCTTTTTTTTTTAATCATATATTGCTTTAATCATTATGTATCTGTTAGGCAGACAAGCACTTGATTTATGAGCCCTGTAGCTGGTTTATTTGAACTACCAACAACATAAAAATATGTCTGTTTTGGATAAGGTATCAGAAGCAAGAGAGGGACATTCAAGGATGCAAACTCTTTCTGTTAATGGAAATGTCTCCTTGATCTTAATCACCATTATTCATAATACATACAAAGAGCATGTTATTAAAAAAGACCCTTTCTTTCTATAAAACTCTCATTGACGAATGTATTTAATGGTCTTGAATTGTTATATCTTGGACAACGCAGAGGGAGCTGTTCATACATGTACATACCTCTTAGGGCTACAAGTCCTAGGGCTACACATTTTATCAAATATATATACATTTTAATAAGAGTTTGTTGGATTTAAAGATAAATTTGTTTATTTATGAGTCATGCTTTAATTATTTTGTTTTTTGATACTTAATGGTACTTAGCTTAGTTTTTACTCATTTTATCACGGATGTTCTCTGGCATCAGATGTTCGTAGCACACATTGTATGTTTGGTCTTAAAGAACTATACTTTTAGTAGTAACTTATTATACAAGATAATATCTTGAATAATTTATGCAGATGTAAAGCTTCACATTCTGATGAAAAGTTCCATGTTTGTTTGTTTTGTTTTTTTCTCCTAACTTGTGATAATAGAAAAATGTGCCATCTAATCAGGCAACCCAGCCTGCCGTTTATTGGTTAAAGATTAAGCATCCACCACATTGCTTGAGCTTTGCTAATGTAATTTAAGTTCTTTTTTTTTTTTTTTTTTTTTTTTTTTTTGTGAGGGAGGCCTCTTTTAGAGTCTCACTCAGCATAGTAGTCATTTGTATTGTGGATTGTAGCAGAGATTATTCTTTCAGTTTGATTTCTGCATTGTGCAGAACTGAGTGAGGAGGGAAATAAAAACAAACAATACGAAATGACACTATCATTTTGCCTTCAAGTGTCAGCACACAGCTGTATGAAAGATGTGGTTAGGATTTAGGCAGTTACCTATCACATTGTTAAACAATTCTCTCTACATATAGGCGCCCTCACTGGCATTAAAGTATCTCGAACTTTACTGTGTCCTTTCTGAAACATGTACAGTTCAACATCTGATTATTTCCCAGGTCAGTAATACTACAAAGAGATTTTCCATGAGTGTCAATGAAGCTCTGGCAAGGCTTACACTGCTTTCAAGCCCGATGGCTGGTTATGGCAGGAGGTTTATGCACAGCAGAGTCTGACAGGGAAGAGCAGCCATGTATGTAGGTTTGCAAAACACTGCTGCAAGCCACCGGGGCTTTCCAATATTGACAGATGGCAGCAAGCAGTTCCCGAGAAAAAGGGGGTTGGTTGAGGGTGAGGAGTTGGAGACTGGCGGAAAATGGCACACACCATTCTTGACTCAATATCATTCACCATTAACCAGGGTGGCGACATGTGCCAAGCATTAGTCAACTGTGAGCCTTTTTATTAACTAGATGCTATTTATAGTCATGCACATTTGTTAGAGGATGGCTCAACTCAGCGACTGAGTTGCCTCTGTGTTCACACATTAGCGGTGAAAGGTAAACTGTAAGGCGTCAGTGAACCTCATCACAGTTATATAATGCAGGCGACTGCACAGCAGCCTGCGCTGGCACATGTGCTGCTGCATTGTGCAGTATCTCTTGTCCTCTCATCCGGTCCTTATCACTAAAGCACATTCATTTTTGGAAGCCGGGGAATGTGGACCGTGCGATTGTCTCCTCAGCCTTTTCTTTAAAAGCCACCTAAAAAGCATGATAAAAAAGTGATGGGTCAAGTGTTCAGCAGCAATAATTGTAGTTGGGAATAATTTCCTTGGATCATTGGTTTAAGTAACTTTTTATTGGATATAATACTTTATGTTGGGTGTCTATGAACTGTTACTGTATATTAAGAAGATATTCATGCTTCGCTGTTTGTTGAAGCTCGTTTTGAAAATTTGGAACAAAAACAAACAAATAAGGAGGGTAGGAAAGACAGACCTAAAGATGCAAAGGAGAGTGCCAGCTCTGATTCAAGCTGTAATACTAATGACCAACCGGTTGAGCTATTAGTGAGCTGCCTGCAAAAATGAAAAGGAAGCAGTTGCACAATCCACAGAGCTCAACCGCTACAGGCGAAATAATGGGATGTTAACAAACATGGTGAAAAAAAAATCGATGTCTGTAATGTATATTTTTTAATTAGGATTATGCTGATATCCTGTTTATGTTATACAGCTACAGTGTCTATTCATCTTGGGAGATTTGAAAGCACTATATGCTGCTGGATAAAATCAATTGACTTGGATTGGACTAAATGTACCTGTCAAAGAAAAAAATGGCATTGAGGAGTCAATAAAAGTTAAAAAAAAAAATAAAAAAATCTTAAGTTGTAATATAATTAACGCTGCATTTGGTTTTCAGTTTCTCCCCCTGATCACACAGGTGATATTTCCCCCCCAGGAATCGAAAGATTGATATTTCCACCAACGGTGGCATAGCTCTGGGCGATAAAAAAAATGCTTAAGTTGACTGAATGTTGCTCAGTGGTATAAGAGTTATAATACCAGCTTTCTAGCTGTATTCGCAGATTTGCCTGTGGACTTTTAAGAATTGTGGCTCAGATGTTTGATTGTAGTCCAAAAGTGTTCAGAAAATTCGGTTGTAAGACCAATGGGCCTTGTGACTTTCCATGAGAAATCTCTGAAATAGTAGTGTTTTGCTCTGTTCTAATGCCAGTGCCTGTTAAAGCAAAAAGATTCAATGGTGTGTCTGAGGAATGTCTGCTTGGATATAAATCATATTTTTGAAGTTTGATAGTTAATCATATATTGAGTTTTGAGATGCATAAAGCTCCAACATTGATTGAATGTAGACTACTGGGGGTAATTATTTTTAACAATGTTGGGATATCAGAACCCAAATCATTCAAATCATGATAATTTCATCAACTGATATCCAAAAAAATTGATAAAACTTATTCGGATAAAAGAGAAAAATTAGACACATGCAATATTATTCAATTAAATAGCGCAGGAAGCAAATATTCAACATAGAATGTTTAGGTTTTTTTTTTCATCCAGGGGTTTGTAGATGAATAAAACCATGCTATTTGGTTTATACAATATATAACTTCCAACTGATTTCTGGTGAAGATGAATTGATGCCCTTTTTCCTCGTTAGCCACATGGCGGCTGTCTAGGATTGCATAGACATCTCATAAATAAGGTTCATTATTCCTGTCCTATTACTTTGCTGGCCTCCGACAAGCTTCAGAGTCATATTTGCAGAGGTGTTCAATAAAGCAGATTTTATCTCATTATAAAGATGGGAAATTTGAATAGTCCTCATAGAAAATGGTAAAATTATTGTCCATGGCTTGTCAGCTCTTATTTTGGGACCCGAACTGAGTTCTGAATCCACGGTGTCATCAGTAATCTCTTGAGTGAGGGCTGGACACATTTTGACAGTTTCCTGATCGCTCCTCTGACTTTCGGAGAAAACCATTCCCCTGTAATGACTATTCATGCCTGGAAGTTGCATCATTAGTAGCGCTGCTTTTTCTCTCTGCAGTATTACCACCAGGTTCTCCACTTATCTATTATGCTGCCATATTCATTTTGACAAAGCGGACTTTATCGTCACTCAAAACCTTACATATGGATATGATGACTGTCATTACAGTTGAAGATAATTGGTTGAAGAGAATATGATTTAAGAGATCACGAGCGGGAAGTTTCTTCATATTTGACAGATGTAGCATTTTAAGCAGGATCATTCAGTTAATTTGGTCATATTTCTTCTTGTTTTGCTTTTTTCATTCAACTGTCATCACGTAAAGAGAAGTCACCATCTTATGCCATGAGACTTTCGCGTTAAAATCTGTTGAAAAACTCTCGTGTAAAAAAAACGTGTGCACATGGGAAGCAAGGGGATTATATGCTTGACTTGGATTTATTTATTATATGTCAGCTTTTTAAAAGGTTTTTGGGGTTTGCTCGGCCTGCAGTAAGCCAAGTCGCTTACTCGGCCATCTCGGTAAAACCCCCAGAACAGACATTGTTCTTTGGAAAGAATCGCACAACTTCACAGATAAAGTGTTTACACCAAAAAGGGTGATCTCATTTGATAATTTCTGTGTGTCTGTGGCAAATGTTATATCAAAAGGCTTGCTTCCTTTAAGGCACAGCCAGCAGGATGTGTTCAAATCTAATTTTATCAAATAGTTGTTCAGATCTGTCGTGCAGGCTCTTATTTAATTACTGTGAATCACTTTTTGGGGGCATTTGAAAAAAAAAAAAATCAATGTTCCTCCAGCTTTGATCCAAACCAGAAAAGAGTGAAAATCTTTCTTGCCTCGTTGTCTCAGCATGATTTAAAAATGGATACAGAAACCGTCTTATAAACGGTACCTGTTTGAATGTTTTCCCCTGGGTTATGTTCATCTCCAAAATAATCATAGTTATACTGTATAAGGAAATTAAGTTAAGATTCATTTTTGATAATAAAAAAGCAGACTCAAATAAACCACAATCAGAGGTAGTATAGAACATAAAATTGGCAGAATTTCACGATGATTTTAGCATAAGATAAGGTGTTTTCAATTTGGCATATTCATGTTGTAGAAAAAAAGTAAACGATGAGTTGAAATGAAAACCGGCATTGATCGATAAAGATAATGCTGTGTCGGTACTCGGTATCCAAGTAGGTCCTGCAAAACAATCAAACCCCATTCTTTCCCCACGCTATGTTTGCTGCTTATTTCCCCCAGCAGTGATGCTACAGAACAAGAGCAAGCCGCAGCACAGTTTCATCAACTGCTGCTACTTTACATGTGAAGTCAAAGTCTTTGCTGCCAGAGGGACTTCACCTCCTCCATCTGTGCTGGGGTTTTCCTCCTGAATGACCCTGTGTGCCTCTCCTGGCTCCCAGATGCCTTGCGATGTCCTATATTTCAACTATCCTGTCTCCAGACAATTTGCCTGAACCCCCCTGGGTCTGGCCTTTTTGTCTTGACCCCAGGTTCCTCCTATTACCTGGCTCCCTCTGTATTGTACCCCAAGGAAGTTGGCCCATCTTCATGCGCTTTTGTCTGGTCGATGAATCACTATATGTCAGCCTCGTTCTGTTCCTCATGTCTTCTCTTCACCTCCCTGCCTGCCCACATGTTACCCACCTGTCTTGCATTATTGTCATATTTTTCCCTCCCATGTTTGCCGTGGCTTTTACCTCTGTATTTTCTCTGTGTCCCATAAAGTCCCCTGTAGTTTTCCAGTTCAGTGGTCAGATGGTTTATTGAGCTTCATCAAGAAATCGTTCATTTTTTTTTCTGAAATGTGCCTTCTACCTGCAATTTGGTCTCCATTTTCCCTGACACGTTTAGGATCAAAAAGTAAATGTAGCTTGACCAGTGGTTCATCTGCCCCCAGCTTGCTTTCTGTAATCATCCTGCCAGTCCAGATCATCATCATCTTTGTTTTTAAACAAACCAAAGTAAATTCATCTTGTCCATCAGTTGATCCCTCTCCCAGCAATTCACTGTAAAAAAAAACAAAAATAAGGTTTACTTATACTGATTATGATTGTGCCGCTGTGCCTGTATTTTCATTTTTGCTTGGTCTTCGCAATAAATCAATGCTGCTGTCAAAGAATCCAAACTATTGTGGATAAAAATGTATCTAAAACATACATTTGGTCTTTGCAAACAGCATTACAATTGTGATTATTTACATATAGACCAGAAAAGTGAAAATAAGAGATGATGGGAGAGATAAGGATGAATGTTATTGCCGGTCCTCAAAAAGCCTGGAGTGAGCTATCCGCTGGTGATCAGGTAACTCGGGATGTGAATTAATGCCAGGTGTAAAAAAGGGCAACAAAGGAAAAGTAGAACGGTTCACAATGAAAAAAAGTCACATTCTATTTAACCGCCTAGACTTTGATGGGAAGCATTATGGAGGGAAATTTGGTTTTTATGCTTTCACACGTTATATTAGAACCTACAGTCCATCTATGTCTCTCTTAACCGCCCCAACTCACTTAAAAAGAGGTAGTCAGATTCCCTAAATAAGAATTTCTCATGCAGGGAAAGGAAAGCCTGGCCGATGTATCATCTGGCTCTGCTCTTGGCAGTGACATAGTTCTAGCGGTGGGGTGATTAATGTGATAGGTGGAATTTGTCTCGTTATGTTGACACCAGCAAATAAATGCCTTGTAAACAGCCAGTCACAGCTGTTAATGCATCATCATAATCCTGGATTAGGAGGTGCCAGGAATGGCCAATAAATGCAATTAGACACTGACAAAATTAATTCGCCTCTGTCTTTCCTGCACCGTGTCCATTCGAAGGGAAGCTAAAGTGTGTTGCGCTGTGTTTTTCTGCACTGAGGTCACAAAGGAATAAGCTCACTGAAAAGCTCCACATTAAATAAGGAGTATCCAATTCAATTTATGCATGCTACAATGCATAATTCAAAGAAATGGAAACAAATATCCATGCTTTGCTTCACTGATCTATTTTGGAATTATGAAATTATCAGCAGGGGAGTCAGTTGTAAAGGGAGATATCGAAGTAGAAAACTATAAGTGGAGAGAATATAAGTGTAAACATTTTTATTGAGCTAAACGTCATTATGATAGTGGATTTCATTTTATCGCCCAAATTTCTCTGACAAAATAGGAACCAGGTGACTTTTAAAGGTGAGCGTTTAGTAAAGCGGTCAACAAAACAACTATTAACATTCTGTCACTTATCACTGTCATGCCTCATTGGAAGATTCTGGGATGCATTTCTTCAAGTTTGTTTTTTTATCACCTTGCTTATTTTTGCACCTGGGACTTTGCTCTAATGTTATTCTAAAGATTTTAAAGCTCCCTCAAGTCCCCAACACCCAGTCGGCCTGTCCTATTACCAGAGTGATGGTCAATTGAGATGATCAATTTGCATAATGGAGCATTAAATTGGGCCCATCACACACATATACACACACACACACACACATACACCTCTCAGCAGCTTGCTCCCATGGAGAGCTCAGTCAGAGAGGCAATTGCTCTTGAAGGGGTAACATGTACCCTTCTTGCTAAAGTATCTTTTTACCATGCAGGCTAAAGCACTTGGCTGTTGAATACACTACCAGTAACCAACAAATGTAGACTCTTACTCATTCATGAGTGATATGCAGCCAAAAATGAAAGGTTCAAGAAAAATATTCTTGAAGAAGAATGCTAAAGAAGGTTCACGGTAATGTAGAATAAAGGTCATCCACCTTTTGCCTTACCTACTTGGAATACTTGTTTTGTCATTATGTAGACTCATATAATAGGTCTGTTGCATGGTTCTTTTGGAAACAAACATAACATAACAGCTAATATTATATAGGAGGCTTCTGTGATCTGGCTGAATGCATTTCAGCCGTGAAATTGTTGATGGAGTCGATCACAGCAATTCAAGAAAATTGTTCCGAAACCCCGACGTTCTTTTCACTGAAAATCTGTTCCTTGAGTAGTTGAGATATTCATGTAGAGAATCGTATGACAAGTCAGACACATAAACAATAGACGCATACTGTATTGGAACTCAAGATTCTATGAGTGTAGGCATACCCTACTAATAGTTGGGGCTATTGGGGCATTACCCACCACACAAAATTAAATTTATCATATGTCCAGTTGGCCCCTTCTTCTGGTCAAATCTCTTTCTGAATAACCATTGCATGAACTCAACATTGCTCCCTTTGCATCGCTTGCAATTTACTTTCATACTTTGGACAGATCAGGGAGCCAGGGGTCTTTGAGCGCTGTGCCCATACTCACAGTATCTTGATGGTATGTAACTATTGCCCGTTTTGGTGATTGCATTATCATAAATGTATAAGAATATCCTGAGCATAACAAGGAGCAGGTTGTTTTAGTGAGTTACTGTTCGCAACCATAGAAAACTGGTCAGGAATGGAGCTGACATCTCTAGATACAATGATAAGTATTATATGTAAATAGTAAAAAAAAAGTATATCTGTATATGTATATGTATATGTATATGTACATGTATGTATATATGTACCCGGTATATGTATATAATATTATATTGTAGTACAATGGGAAATTTTCAATGGTAAAGCAAAGGGTGCATTGTACTGATTGCAGATTCATGACTGTATGTGTCAGCATTATCACATTGTCAATGATTTTCAGTTTTATCATGCTTTAAAATTCTGAATGCTATTACAGAGAATAAAGGTGGCACAGAAGATTCTATTCAACACACCTATGCTGGTTGTTGTGAAAATTACATGCTTTTTATTATTAGAAATAACAGCTTCATTGAAAACATAGACATCTGCATTTCACTTTCCCTTGCATGGATAGGTGTTTTCATTAAAATGGCTAAAATGCCATGTTACATCAACATTTATGGTAGCAGAATTTAGAGTTGTGTCTGTGTTTGGCCAGTGGTATGTAGAGAGCTTGGGTCGCAGAATCCCGTTATAACCAACATTTTCGCATACGGGATATGTTTAGATTGCAAAGAAAATTTTCTGAATAAAAAAAAAAATTTAACCTTGATATTCATGCACTGAGGAAAGAGTTTCTACCCATTTGTAATCAAGTATCAAAGTGTTTCCTACCGCCATTCGGCATTTTATAATGATATACAGTATGTGAAAGCAGGCCTCTGCATAACGATGGTCACTTATTTGCAGGGGCGTGTATGTTTTTCATATATACATAAGAGGCCGTGACCTTATGACATGCTTACCTTTATCAAAGCTACTGCTGTGGTTGTTCCAATGGTGCACACTTATAAACACCATCAAGAGGTTCTAGCTGGGAGTTGATGACCATGGTTTAATGTCCCACAACTTCAAGACACTGCTTTACAGAAATATGACAGATAAAAAACAGTGCAGTAGGATATGCTACTTTTCAGAAAGACTCCTCACTCATTTAAAGTTAAACTGTTATTTTACAACTCATCCCTTTTAGAATTTTGAAAGACAGTTTATGTGGGATTTTATTGTTTAGCACCATAGTCAGGCACCTTAAAAGACAGCGAAACATCCTTGGTTGCTGATCTGTAACAACATCAGACAGTCCAGGCTGACTCATTTTTGCTGCTGTCAAATTTAAAATCTAGGTAGTGCATTTTCTTGAAGCCATTTCTCTATTCCCTCGCTGTCAAAATGAAAGAGATCTTAAAATGGTATTATTATTTTTTGAAATAGGAACAAGTTCATTGAATGGAACAATTCAAAAGTTCTGTCTATTCAAAATCATCCCTAGTGCCATTGCTTATTAATTCTCATTAGTTTAATGATGAGCTTAATGAATTGCAACATCCATCCTCTTGGAGACCAACGGTCATTTCTCGGAGAGAGAGCGCATCGTTTTGATTAAAACTCACCAAGGAAATCCAGTGCAGTAATCTTAGAGAGATAAGTTTTGTTTTTAGAATTATGTCAGTGCCTTTCAGGCCTGTGACAAATAGCATCCAAGCAGCAGTTAGGATGTGGCTCTGGTGGCCTGTGATTGATGTGTGCGCTGTGTGAGTGGCAGGGAGGAATGAGATAGAGTCATCATGGCCTTTCTCTCCCCCACGCCGCCTTTGTGTGAAAGGTTTCCTCTGGGGAGAATGAATGTTCTTGAGAACAATATGGTCGAAGCTCCTTGGTGTGCAAGTTTTGTTAACTGACCATTTGTGAGTGTCCATTGGTGGCCATATGGAGGAGGATTTTATAAAGCGGAATCTACTTGTAAGATCGATGATGATTTTTCATGGTGATACAATGTGTATGTTATTCCTGGTATGTATGTAATTCCTGCTAAACTGTGATAACATAGTTCACAGAATGGACGGCACGAGGCATGCAAGTGATTTGCCATGCCATCAGGTGTGAAACTTGAATTTCCATTTGTGAGTTCTACTTACCTTGCCGCAGGCAACCTCCTGCTGGTGGCAGCATCAGCCGCAGAGTGACAGACAACAAAGAACTAAGGAATTTAGGAGGTGGTTGTCAGGCAATGAGCAGGCATTTTTACAAAGCTTTTGTCATACATTTGCATGACATTTCCACTGAATGAAATGAGTCTGCAGAGAATGAATTGGCAAGTTTATGAGGTTTGTATTGTTACAGGAGCCAATGCAACGCCAATTTTATTCAAGAGGTCTTCCACAGAAAATCAAGTTTTAAATCTTGTTAACATCACTTCTTTTTTTTTTCGAAGCTTTACACCGGAGTTATCTGCTTTGGAACTTCAATGTACTGTGGATGATTTTTAAAGGGGCTGAGAGTGTTATATGTCAAATATCTAGAGCTTCCTTTTGACTGCCAGTGGCGTCATGCTTCACAAAGTCTCTATATGCTAAGCAAGAGCAATCAGATAGTCAGCAATATGTCTATAACATTTCATCATGCAACAATATATATCATTGTGTTATTCCAATTTATATTCCAACAAATTAATGTCAGAAAAATGAAAAAAGGTAGCATTCAAATAAGGAGCGATACATTCTTTCTTGCCTTGGGTTGGCTGCAATACCTTTTTCCTGCTCCGCAAAGAAAACTATGTTAGGATCCATTTGCTGTTTCCCATTATACCTTATCGGGGACAAGTGGAGAACACTTCATCAAGTGTCTCATGTTGGACATATTTTTAGAGCCACATGACATATATCCAGTGCTAACTTTCTGGAGGTGTTTACCTTACCCAAGATGTATCTAGCATTACTACATTGTTAACTTATTCATGATATTTATAGCACATATTATATCACTCCTGTGTCTTCTCTTCCATCGCCCTCTCTGGGAAAAGTCTTCTTTTCCTGTGTATGCGACAACAAGCAAGAATGTAAACAAGCTCAAATTTTGATTGAAGTGATATTAAAAATGAGCTCATAAGCAACAGCCTAGCAGTGATTTGTAGATCAGTGCATGTCAGACTACGGTGAACCCTCAACAACTGATCAAATTTTGATCAAATACGAATTTGCTGGACTTATAGTGGGGAAACCTGTGCTAGAAATGATTGCGTACTGGAATGACAGAACGAATGAATAAGTGCATTTTAGGGACAATAATGATTGGACTAATTCATTTACTTGATCGTCCACACACGCGTTCATGTCTAAATAAAACATATGCAATATATCACTCATGAATGATCATAGTGTTTAGTTTTTCACTGAATTTGTTTTAGAGAGATGCTCCTTCATCTAAAATGGGATTAAGGTATTAAACTGGCACCGCCATCCACACCATCCAATTATAATTAATAGGAGTATATGTATTGTACTGAAGAAACAATAGTGACTGTTATTACACAAGAACCCTGTATTCTTTTCTGATTAAATTGTTTTTCTATTTCTTTTTTTATCTCTGTATATTTTTTATATGCCTGGAGTTGTTTGTGCCTATTTGCCACTAATCTGAACATATGTAGCTCTGTGTGTGTTCGAATAAGCCTGTGCTGGTATGTCTCGACTACACGAACATGTGCTTACAGCCTGGTACAACTAGGTTGGTGGGGGGATTAATTGGTAAGGCTCTGCATGCATGAGTGCGAACTAATTTACCTCCATCCGTTGATACACAATAGCAAAGGTCCCTAAACAGGCAGTGATGAAATACATCTGAAGGTCTCATTTAGTTTCAAAGTCTGGTTCTGTTAGTGTAAGTGCAACCTCATGCCTCTCTCAAGGCTGTCCGCAGACCAGAGCAAAAAAAACGTCTCGCTATCTGACTGGAATCCAACACTTTTTTTCATTCTTTTTTAAATGTCATGCCCGAAAGAAAACTTGGCTGAGTATTTGCTCCTCTATTTGCTTGAGATCCATATACAATTAGCATAAAATGGAGAATCAATTTTTCAGCCCTGATGGAGCTGATTATGCAGAGAAAATAAAGGCACTAGGAAAGAGTCTTAATTACAAGATGACCTATGTCGCCTTTCCTCCATCACCAATGTATCAGCAACATGTTGGTATTTCATGGGTGAGTCAGTAATTACCTGATAATAACTGCTGGAAAATTGGCCAAGCAGATTTGCCCCTTTTGCACATCTCTTTTAATTCAGCACATTTTTCACTTCACAATGATGAACTCAGCGCGCGCGTTTGTGCAAGCGCGCTAACACACACACACACACACACACATACACGCAAACGAACAAGACCCATCTATATACAATAACATGTTGAATATTCAACATTTATCATGTATCTCTTCACACTGTACTCCCATCTATTGAAAATGAAAATATCCCATGTAGTGCTCTGCAGGCCGAGGAATGCAATTCAAATGGCTCCATCTCCTGAGGCAGGGGTGATGTGAAGGCCACTCAGTAGCACAGCCCACAACCTGCTAGGGAAGTGATGCTTAGCAGAAAAAGAGTCAGGGTAACAGAGAGGCACACAGACCGAGCAGGGGTTATGTGTGGATGAGGGACCAACTGTTTATAAAAGCCCAACCTCAAAATAATAATCTCTGCTGGATGCCAGGGGAAATGTTACAGTTAGAGCAAGGAGCCACAAATGACTAAATGAAGAATATTTTATACCCCACAGGAACAGGAGCAATTTATGAGCCATTACTCCTTTGCTAGAATCAGCTCCTTTGTAACACCAGTGTTGTATTTGTGTGACCAGCCACTTCCAAAGTGGGGACCAAGATCCCCCCAGGGGGTCCCTTGACTTAGATGGAAATTTATTTCAAGTTCATTAAATTACATTTATGTTTCATTTGTTTCGAAAGGACAAAAATGAAGAATTCACCCAATGTAGGAAATTACTCCTCCGTTGCCATATTTCCTGCTAAATTGTCATTTAACAATATGTTTCACAGTTATTTTTCTTCACCGCTTATTACTTTTTTCCCCGATGAAAATAAAAATGGTTGCAATTAAGAAAAAAAAAATTGCACGTAACATTTTTTTTTATAAATATTTGTGTTGAAAATGCTGTGCATCTGTCACATTTAGGAACAGCAGGATACAAGATTTACTGTCACCTATGTTTTGAACTCGTAGGAATCGAGCACTCAAAGTCGACACATTTGCAAGAGCCATCAATAAAATAAACAAAAATATCCTGAATGGGGCAGAAACCTTAACATTAATATCGGCACGTGTGTTGTTAAATGCAAATAAATATTTCCAGCGCTGCAAAGCTAGCCCCCTCTCTTGGGGTCAACTGGGGTTTAGCTGCTTTTATTCCCACGATTATCTTGGCAATATCAGTGTGAGCGAACATCACACATGTATGTATCAGTCAGGACAGGAATCAGTATGAGATCAGACAACTATTCATCATTTGTACGCTACCGTCCCACAGCTTGCTTTGAAGTGCCTGGGTGCAAAGAATAATGAGGATGCAAAGTCATTTGGGATGACTGAGGTATCAGCCCACATACACAGCCGCACAAACAGACACCTTAAGAATCTGTTCTTACTGAGAAAGACAAAAGAAAGAGGCTGTAAGATGCGGTACTGCTACACACAGATGATAAGAGGATTCAGATGAGATCTTCAGCAATATGACTATATTTGAAAGGCATGGTAAGCATAAAAACATGATGATGCAAGTCTTTAGTGACTCTTTTATTACTTTAAATGTAAAGTTTGGAGGGAGCTGCTGCAAATCTGCTTGCAAATGGTTGTGGTGCTGAGAAAGAAGAAAAAAATCAATATGAGAGAATCATATTTAGAGATATCAGGCAGATAGAATCCAGTGAAATGGAGGTCTTGTGCTTCTCTTCTCCACAGACTTACAAATAATAATTAGTTCATTGTGTGCCGTCTTATTGATGGAAATGGGATTTTCTTCCCGATCATCCTTGACCCCCCCATCCCCCTTCCAATTTTTTTTGCAATTCATGTACCATTGCTGCCACCTTTCCAGACAGCTGGGCACAATTGTGTCTGGCAGATGTCAAGGCATGCTGGCAAGGCCCCACAAATCTGGAACAGTTGGATTCCGGGGACAAACAGTCAGGCATCCTCTAAATCAATGTCGCCACAAGAGGACAGTATTGATATAGCAGCCTAGAGACTTTGTTTATTAATATTGATGTTCCCGCCTTAGTTTTATTTCAAACTTGACTTTAACAGAACGTATTTTAGATGGAAATATAAGTGGGAATATGTTTTCATCATCATCACAAAATTAGGTTATTAGACAGGTGAGAGGCCTCTTATTTCATACTCTATGAAATGAGAACATGTGTGTGGAATATGGTAAGGGGTTATATGGCTGACAACTTAACTGGCTAATAACCTCTGTTGAAATGAGACTTTTGGGGATTGAGATAACAGCTGATTATCACTCTGTGTTATTGTGATAGAAGAAAATTAGGTAGAGACACAGGGCACAGTCAATAAAGAATATGAAAGCCTATTCATTAAGTCAAGCCCTATTCTTTTCAAACTGTTGCAGTCTGGCACAATAAATATCCACTGCTGATTCCCAAATGACTTCCTGTCATGTTCATAGAGATACAGGTTTTGTTTAAGTCCTTCTGTGCTGTGAATTATAAATGTGGATATTTAATGACTGGGAAGCCACTCGAAGGCTGTGGCGCATTATTTTTGACTTTCCAAAAGCATCCATATTCATGCTTGTAAATGTACACCGTTTAATTCACACAGTGTGCTCTTTACTTATAAAACACATATCTTGAAATTGAAAAAAAAAAAAAAAAGGCATACACTTGAGAGACTCTTTTGGATGAAGTAATTAATATGCTCTGTAAGTGATTGGAAGATGTTTTAAGCAATGTCAGAAGCAATTAGCGTTTCAGAAACTATAAATAGTCAGAGGAAGGTGAGAATGAAATATTTGAATTTGAGGGCAAAAACTGATGTTCAAAGAGACGATTGATGTGCATGAAAGCTCTACCTCTGGATCGTTCTTGAATAAGACCCAAATATCTAATCACAATTCTGACAGTAAACCTCAGGTAATTAATATGCTTCAATAAAAGCTTTGATATAGACTGAATGAATGAGGATCTGAAACACAATGTCGGGCTCCATAAGAAGTCAGGTCACAAACATGGTGCTTCATAGAAAGCATCCATCTTTTTCTTTCCATTTGATGATATACAAAAAATATATATTTTTAACTCTGTGAACTACATTGATCGAAACCAGTTTAGAGTGACAGAAAGTGCGCCAAAAGTAGAAACCTTCAGCTATAATTTTCTAGGACAGAATTTGATTAAATCTCCCTATTCGCCAATGTGCGCCCACTGAGATTTTATATGTATACAACATACACAAAAACATAGTAACATATCTATGTGTGTGACTATGTACTGAACATACATTATGGTTTTGACTTTTTGTACATCTTGATATTCATATAAACCACCAAGCCTGAGACACTTCTTGTTACTCCCTGTATTCATATCAACTTCCGCTCTTATTCATGCACAACCTGAAGTCAAATGTCAACTTTGAACAGATATGTATTGCTGTCATGACTGAGATAAAATCACAGAATGTTACAAAGATGCTTTCAATCCCCTGTATGATTCCTTCAATCTATTCTGCACTTGTGCTCGTCATCACAGAGCCGATATCCATGAATACATACTGACCCTGTGTGCCATCTCAGTATGCAGGGGAGGTGTGTGTGTGTGTGGACTGATGATGTGTTCGTGGCCGTCAGGTTGGTGAGGTAATGGGTGCATAATATAGCCAGATCGGTGCTGGGATGCTCAAGGCTTGGAAGGCTGACGCCTGTCAATTATCATTCAAAGCTGGATCTGTTGATGGTTGAAAAGTTTACGTCTCAGTTTGCAACATCATAATTCTTTCATTGCTCAATTTACAGATAGTAATAAGATTGATATATGATGGTTGAAAGAGATGGGACTGATGCTTTGGATTTGCTCTCCTAAGACTGTACAGTATTCAACGAAAAAAAAAAAGAGTTATCTTGTCTATTTTAAACAAGCTTTACCCGATTTAAAAGTTCACTTCAATGCATCTTTGTTCAAGAACCCGCTATTGTTTGTTTTTTTTCCTCTTAGAGCTACCCCGAGGAGTTTTGAGATAGGTCCCGTGGTGCTAAAATCGTTCAGGTGAAATAATCTGACAAAAATAAATAATAGATAACATGGCTATTCAACTGAATTGCTTGCAACTCATGTCCTCAAGGAAAGTAGGGAAATGTTTGAAAGGGAGCCCCTTGGATGAAATGCAACCTGGCCCCATGTTAACTGCATTTAGTTTACTCTGAATGGACATAGCTAAAAAAAGGATAGAAAAGATACTGGTCACAAGAGAAAAATCTGAAAGCATATTTTTTTAGAGGTTCCTCTAAACGCGTAAAGAATATTCAGTATTAATCAATGAATCTCAATTCATTTGCATCCTCACTCACAGGTACAGTTATACAGGACTGTCTCAGAAAATTAGAATGATGTGATAAAGTTCTTTATCTTCTGTAATGCAATTACAAAAACAAAAAAGTCATAAATTCTGGATTCATTGCAAATCAACTGAAATATTGCAAGCCTTTTTTTATTTTAATATTGCTGATTATGGCTTACATCTTAAGAAAACTCAAAAATCCTATCTCAAAATATTAGAATATCATTAAAAAGTATTTTTTG
This sequence comes from Fistularia commersonii, assembly GCF_037954325.1. Lineage (NCBI taxonomy): Eukaryota > Metazoa > Chordata > Actinopteri > Syngnathiformes > Fistulariidae > Fistularia > Fistularia commersonii. The sequence goes on along the minus strand of NC_141299.1, from coordinate 13,667,400 downwards.
TTTTTTTAATTGCATTACAGAAGATAAAGAACTTTATCATAATATTCTAATTTTCTGAGACAGTCCTGTATATGCATCAAGCGCATTATTTTGCGCTTCAGTATTTTTATTATTTTCATTTTTATTTCATGTACATTCGCATACCGATTAAAGTACTTTTATCTGACAGAGACCCAATACTAAACATAGCTTCATAACTCACTTTTACTCTGAATTTAAATCGTTTCCTCTCCTAGATATTTTTTGATTCATGTTTATTTTTAACCCGCTTTTCTTTTCTAGAATCATTATTTTCATTTATTTGTTTTTATAAATGTTTTATTCTGATTCTGAGAAGCACTTGCCTTATTGATGAAAGGTGCGACAAATGAACTTGCTCTGCTTGCATTTAAATCTTGATGGTGTCAGATTCCATTTAACTAGATTCCATTCAAAAAGTAGCCTTGAAGGAAAAAATCCCTAAATAAAATTAAAATGGCAGCTCATAGAAGTCCTATGCTTTCGCTGAAATCATTCAGCTCTTTCGATTTCAAGCTGTGCTTCAGCATGCAAATTTGATATTTTTAAAACAATTCACAAAAATAATCTTATAAAAAGACAATATTTCCAAATCCCTTAAACTGTACTTGTGAACCTGAAATGTAAAATCGCTGACTTTCCAAGCGGCGTAACCACAATTGGACTGTATTGTAGTTGATTTTCTAACGTGATCTTACTCACAAGTTCACGCGCTCTTGTTTGTGCCATCATTCTGTTTGAGAGCTTGAAGGTTTGTGTGTGTGTGTGTGTGTGTGTGTGTGTGTGTGTGCAGCACTGCTCAACTAATGTGGCTGTCAGCTTGGCCCGGGCCCAGAAAGCCACATCCAAACATTCACAGCTGTTGTGACTGTCCTCTGTGGCTATCATGACACACTTTGATTCTGAAACACACACTCTCAATTAATTCTGCTACCATTATGGGATAACTCCATATCATGTTGGTTAAATGAGGAAGAGCAGGATTGGGTGAACATTAGACAGCACCGGTTCTTCACATCTCCTATTCATTATATTTCCTTTGATGAGTTCATCACATCATGGCTGGCTAATTATTCAGTGGCGATGCTTTAGCTGTGGAAAGGGCTTGTCAGGTTTAGGCACCTCTGCGTGATAGAAAAAAAAAAAAAAACTTTTAAAAGTCTTTGTTATTAGCTCATCATTCTGAAACTAATCAATAATTTAATGCCAGCCATTGCAGGCGGTCATTTACCTTACCTCTCTTTTGGGCTGTGCCTGTGTGTATCTCTACAACATTTAGTTGATCTACACCTGTGGGTTTATCAAATGTCACCTCACCACCTCCCTCTGCATCTCGTGTCTGATATTTCTTGCCTCTTTCCGTGCGCTTTCGGTTAATATTCCTCCCACAATGCCGCACCACGTTCTGTACACCCTTGTGCTGGGTTGGTAGTATGAGTATTATCTAAAATTTCTGTCAAACTTTCCTTTCTGATGCATAATGCATTGACCGGAGATTGTTATACGTGTTAAGATCATCTATTTTGTCTTAGTCCAGAGAGGTGATTAGGTCACATTGATTCATTACAATCTGGGGCACTTGATTGCACTCTGCCAGGCAATCCCCGCAGAAATAATCTTGGATTATCCTTTTGCAAAGCTTATCCCCACATCTCTGAAATGGATTTCTTAAAGACATCACCATGCTCATGGTAACAGAGTGCATAGACTGCATTGCTTGTCATCTGTGATGCCGCTTCTGTCCATATGTGAAATTGAGATCCAGTGCAATCCCCGATGATTTCCCTGTCTTTCATGGCCCGAGGCAAAAAGCGGTGCCACTGGACTAGTCGGCATGGCACATCATTACATCCATGTGTGAGACCTCAAAAGGTTTTCTGCCAAAGGGTACACATTGTAGATGGTAGTTATCCTAATAAGACCACATGAACACAAATTCAAATACCGCACCACAGTACACATTATTCTTCAGTATCTATTTTTGTTTGACCCAGAGGGCTATATAACTGGAGTGTCAGTAGCTTTTTTTTCTTGCATGCTGGGAGTTTCATAGATCCTGTCTGCTATATATTTAAACAACAATAATTATTGACAATCCGCCGGTGAAATGCTATTCTCTAACATGACTAATATCAAGAAAAGAGTCGGTCGCTGGTCACAAACTGGGTTTGGCTAAGGTAGTGAACACAGAAAAAGTGTCCAACCAGTTGTTCGTCCCATCTGGAAATCCAACTATTCATCAGTTAAACAAAACAACCATTGCATAATCAATATTTATTTCTCAATGAAACTAATAAAGGGTGGGTATAGGAACCTGTGACATGAAGCATTACTATGTTAAGTGTAATATGATTGCAGTGTTTTCTTTACAAATGCCATGGTAGGTAAGGAGACCACACAAGGGAGGGTTTAATTAAAAGTGGGTTTTCTAGGGCCGAAACATAAAGGAGAGCCACAAAAATCGCCTGGAAAATAGTACCAGAATGTTGCTGTGACATTTTCCTTTACCTTTGCCAGAGATGCCCTGATGAGTCAGATATCAGGCTGGAGAATGCTGCAGGAGACAACGTGCACAGAACAGATTGCATGAAATCATCTTAGGAGAATTGTAAATGTGCAACTCAGATGAGGACTAAATGAAATAAAAGGCTCCCCTTGTCTCAATTTTCACTATGCCACACCCTAGAAGCCTTTTTAATGAGTAGGAGTATGTCTGAAACATTGCATAAATCATTTTAGTGAATTAAGGTCCTGGATTATTGCAAACTCACTTTTAGAGAAGGTTGTTCACTCCCCTTAGGGGAAAACTATAATTTCCATATACAGTTGGCCGATGGTTCAGTTTATAGCAGGTTTGCAATAAACATGCAATTCTTGCAAGCTTATATGTGTGTAGCCCTTTTCATACATTAGTTTCACACCCACATCTATTTAGGGTTTCACCCAAGTGGGCTTGTGAGAAAAAGATAGCGCCCTTCTCAGTAACATTAGACATAAAAAATAGCCATAAAGCCCAGTACCTCCAATAATGCATACACTTTCTCATATCATTTCAAATGAAAAGTTCAAGTTGTGTTGGCACAAACAGACAGCTTGACTGTTTGAGCTTAATGACATGTCATAGAATGGCGACCAGTAGGAGCAGATGGATTAAGTTCAGGGGGCTGCGATGATGCTCAGCGGCGCTGTTGTTCCTCACAGTCACAGGTTGTCCTGGAAGTCTTGAGGGTTTCTTTGGTGTGTCATTGTCTCCGAGTGGAGGATGTAGTGTTGTCGATGTGAATATAAGACTTCTTGATTACCAAATGTCTGACCTCCGTTGGCTTTGTCCCGCTGATTGGTGTTATCTGCCGCTTCTCACGAATCAGTTTACGATACGCCTTTTACAAATCTGCTGGGAGTATCAGCCTCTCCGCCTGACAGAAATGAGGTCTAGAGCGGGGCTCGTGTAGTGGATGATGTAGGATGGCCATGGGGCATCGATGAGCAGCTTTTTCTACCCACCCATTCCTTCTTTCCTTGCATTCTATTTTCTCTCGCTCCCTCTCTCTTGCACGCTCCTCCCTTCCAGTCTCCGAGGCATGCTGCACCTGTCCCCGCACCAAAAATACCCAGGGATGCCAGCAATCCTACAATCTGTCACCTCCAGGGCTTCGCTGACATTTTTAATCAGAATGTGATAGGATCACAGGTATAGATGATATTTACCCCTTTAGCAAGACACTCTTCATACTCAAGGCTTACCTACAAGTGTGATTTGTGGGAATCCTTGTTGTGGGAGTGGTACGTACTTTTCAGAGGCAACAAAAACAAGGAGTGCGTTTCCATCCGAAAGTTTTTTCGCATGTCTCTGCATTGTCCGTAGGGTAGACGTGGCTTTGTGTTTTTGAAGACAGAAGTACATCAAAGAATGCCAGTGATGGAGTCCAATTATTGGAGTGTCAGGATTAAAAGCCAATATGTAAAACACACATTGCACTTTCTCACCCTTTCATGCTTTTTTTTTTGTTTCTACTCTAATGATTTCTCAACAGAACAAAAAAGGGAAACCGGTAATGGATAATGTCATCAAAGGGATACCATAAACAGAGGCTATTTTTTGCATTTAAAAAAGATAGCAGATTTTAGGCTTAATAAAAAGCAAGTACTAAAAAGTGAATTCTGAGGACTGATGAAAAATGTTTTCTTCACAGCTTACTCTCCATATCTCCCTGTGCCAAAAGTTTGTTACATTCCACTGGCAGTTTTTGAAAATGTGTGCTTAAGGCAAAATTCCCTGGCCCTCTCTATAAAACATTTCCTTGTATCATGGGATGCTGCAGCCCCTGGAAAAATAACAAAGCATCTCTCGAGCAGGGTTCATCTAAATAAATCCCAAATGGAGAATGTATTTTTTACCTCAGAAGTACTAACGGGCAATTAATGCAAGGAGAAGTAGAAAAAATGTCCCACGTATTCATTGTCAAGACCTTGCTGAGGAGACAACACACACAAAGGCAGATGTTGCCCCGAGGCAACTGATCTACAGTCAGATTCCTCAGTATCTCCTTCGCCATCTTACCGTGGACAATAGGAGGCAAATTATAATATCACTTCTAGATCTGTGCACCTTCATTAGCGAAGTTGTGGGTTGTTGGGGCAGACAGGTGAATAGGGCCAATAATCAAATGGGAAGTTCAAAAATCCACCAGCGCCACCAGAGAGATAAGCTGAGCCCCAGTCTAACTTTGCTGCAGTATAATTAAGGGTTACAGAGTGGCTCTCATCTCACTATTTTCGATTGCTCTTTGTCAAAGGCAGCCTTTACAGTCTGCTGTGGCTGTGTCCCATTTCCTAGATAAAATGCCTGGGTAAGGGAATGGCTGCCATCCTCCTCAGTGGTTGAATAATGACGTGATACCCTTGCTGTGCAGCCCCTTGGGGATTATGTTTCTACAGTAACCTGCCAGAGTAAAGGTTGTGGCAGTAATTAAAACCAAATATTTAAGAGTTGGCCAGCAATCTAACACTGAATTTTCAGATGAATGTAGGCCAAACACAAAGACCTTGTTGCCGGCCCAGGGCTCCATGTGCCTCACAGAGAGTCAGACTGACAGAGACAGCTCAACTGCTGGCTAACTCACTGTGCTGTAAGGCTGCAGGGCCACTGGGACCCCTTGTTACAGAGATGGATTCTTTTTTAAGTTTATCAAGAACAGAAATGAGAGGGTGACAGCTTTGATCACTGAACATTGATTTCAGCAAAACAGCATTTCATTTCAACAGATAGAATCTTCTTGCATGCCTTCATCTAAATCTGACCTCTGTGAGAGATGAATATTACCACGCTAAAGATATTGTAAGCTCAGTGAAACTGCAGGACAGAGGAATATTCCCATTTGCACCTTGCAAGGGAAATCCTTTTTTTCTTTTACTGCAGAGTAAGTTTTAGGTTTTTTTTTATTAATCGCATACCATTCTGTGAAATGGTATCCCGCCAAGATAGCTGCTACTTCAAAATCACTCAAACCTACTAAGATACTACTGCGATAAATGAAAAAGCAACCAAGGTTGTGTAAATAGTATCCTGAAAATATTACATTGAAGTCATTCGGGTTGGCCTCAAGCTAAGAGCGAAAAACAAGTTACCGTAAATAAAGATGGTAATCTGGTGGTTATGAAGAAAGTCAACGCACTAACAACAAATTTAAATTTACACAGCGTCTGTATTTGAAAATGACAGTTGAACAAACAGTCATAGAAATGTCTGACTTCTTTTGCCCCTGATGGTGAAGGTGAATTGCTTGCAGATGCAGTGAAGGTGTTTAGCCTGAGCTGTAACAAGGTGACTGATGATCTCAACACGGGCAACTAGAAGAGCACTTGTAAAATGAAAAAAAGAGTGTATAGCTAAGTCCTTATGTTTCTTTTTCTTCTCTTTTTATTGTTATTGCAGTTGTTGTTGTTAATACCTCTATATTGATCAATTTTTTTTCAGCAAAGACAAATTACAGCCATACAGCAATACAATAAGATGGTGTGTACAGAGCAAAAACAACTAACATGTGGCTTTGAATAACAAAAAGTCCATAAAATCCCTGAAAAAATCTATAGGATTGGACCAGTTTTGGAGATCCAGATGGTCTGATGAAACCTGGCTGGAGACAGTATTAGAGTGGGAAGAGCCCCCCCCCCCACACACACACACACACACACACACACACGCACACACACACTTCAACGCTGTGTGTGTAAACGGGATAACCCCCGGAGGAAAAAGCACGCAGACACAGGGAAAACATGCAAACTCCACACAGAAATATATATCCATCTTTAAAAAGAGCTGTACAACCAAAAAATTTATTTTGACACTTCAATGCTTCCATATCATTCAAGCAGAGCCAATGAGCAAATGGCAAACCTAAAAGGATTAATGTCACTAGTAATCAAATGTGCAAATTGATTTAAAAACAGCCACATTGAGCATTTTTTTCTTCCAAAATAGTGTGATATTAAGGCATCTACATTTATGTCTTTTTGCTCAATATTTTCAATATTTCTTTCCAACCCTGGTATGTAAAACACTAAGAGGGAAAATGCGTACACTTTGGCAGATGTATTTTAAACCCAATAATGGAAGATACTCTAGAGCTTACTGCAATACTACATGAAAATGCACGTTTCAGCCCTTTGAACCATAGGCAGAGATCTCTCCTGAGCTTCTTCCAGTTTACTGAAGTAGGTCAGAACAGGCCTGCATTAACACCGTGTGGTGCCCCTGTTTGACCACATGTGAAGTGCTCCTCCCCCTTTAACACTCAACATTTTGCGCGGCTATGAGAGCAACAGCTTAACTCATAACACACACTGACCTTCAAAAGGCAAATACACAAACAAAATACTTTTTGTCAAATAGAAATGGAGCTAGATTACAACGGTTGAACCCAGAATGAACTACACTGTAGAAGGATCAAATAAACAATGGATATTGCATTATTATTTATGTGCCAAATAAATGGATGACTGCAAAGATGGTACAGTATGCCTACACTGAGAGGCAGTTGGGTCTGTAGGAAGGAGCACTATGTATAGCTCTGAGTTGTGTAACGTAAGAAAAACAAAAGCGAGGAAAACACACCAAGACAAATGATCAGGTCTATCCTTGATTTTCAGAAACATCCATCCATCCGTCTTACCCCGTTTATCTGGAGTCGGGTTGCGGGGGCAGCAGCCGGAGCAGTGAAGCCCAGACCTCCCTCTCCCCCGCCACATGGTCCAGCTCTTCTGGGGGGATCCCAAGGCATTCCCACACCAGCCTGGAGACAGAGTCTCTCCAGTTTGTCCAAGGTCTTCCCGTTGTCTCCTTCCAGATGGACATACCTGGAATACCTCTCCCAGGAGGTGTCCAGGAGGCATCCTGACCGGATCCCCGAGCCACCTCATCTGACTCGCAGCGGCTCTACTCCGAGCTTCTCCCGGGTGACTGAACTTCTCACCCTATCTCTAAGGGAGAATGCGGCCACCCGCGATCTCGTTCTTTCGGTCACTTCCCACAGCTGGTGACCATAGGTGAGGGTGGTAACATAGATCAACCGGTAAATTGAGAGCTTCTCCTTTTGGCTCAGTTCCCTCTTCACCACGACAGACCGGTACAGAGTCTGCAGACGCTGCGCCGATCCGCCTGTCAATCTCCTGCTTGAACTCCTCCACTTCACTTTCGGCTGCAAACCGTTCCAGCGAGAGCTGGAGATCATGGCCTGATGAAGCCAACAGAATGACATCATCTGCAAAAAGCAGAGACTCAATCCTGCGGCCACCAAACCGGATCCACTGGCTGACACCCCGGCTGCGCCTAGAAATTCTTTCCATAAAAGTTGTGAACGCAATCGGTGATCTGACAGATCTGAGGTTCAACGACCTGGCGGACCGTTTTCTCCGGCACCTGGTAAGGCACCCTGGTAAGGTGTATTCTCTGAATACACCTTACCAGGGAGGCTGAGGAGTGTGATCCCCCTGTAGTTGGAACCCAGGGCAGACCTCATCCACCCCCAGGGCTCAGCTACTGAAGAGCTTATTGACTGCTTCAGCAACTTCAGCCCCAGAAATAAGTGTGTCCACTCCAGAGTCCCCTGGCTCTGCTTCTTCATCGGAAGGTGTTTAAACGGGGTTGAAGAGGTCTCTGACGTTTTCCTGCCACTGATCTACAACGTCTCAGATTGAGGTCAGCAGTGTCCCGCTCACAATGTACACGGTGTTGACAGAGCACTGCTTCCCCCTCCTGAGCTGCCAGATGGTGGACCAGAATCTCCATGATGCCCACCGGAAGTCATTCTCCATGGTCTCCCCGAACTCCTCTCGCGCCCCGAGTTTTCACCTCGGCAACCACAAAAGCTGCATGCTGCTTGGCCTGCCGCTACCTGTCAGCTGCCTCTGGAGCCCCACTGGCCAGAAAGGCCAGAAAGGACTCCTTCTTCAATTTGATGGCATCCCTCACCGCTGGAGTCCATCAGAGGGTTTGAGGGTTGTCGCACCTCCAATCTGCCGCCTCGACAACGGAAACATGGATCATGGCCCAGTTGGACTCAATGTCCCCCGCCTCCCTCGGGATGTGGTTGTAGTTCTGCCGGAGGTAGGAGTTTAAACTCCTTCTAGACGTGTCCAGCAGACCCTCACGTTACGTTTGGGTCTGCCAGGTCTGACCGGCATCCTCTCCCACCATTTGAACCAGCTCACCATCAGGTGGGTCCAGGACATGCGGCCACGAGTCTGACGATAAGACCACAAGGTCGACCAAAGAACTGTGGCCTAAGGCCTTAATGCCCGAACATGGTGTTTGTTATCGACAATTTGAACGAGCACAGAAGTCCAATAACGAAACACCGCTCGGGCTTAGATCGGGCGGACCGTTCCTCCCAATCTCGCTGTTACAAGTCTTTTTGTTGTTGTCCACGTGGGTGTTGAAGTCTCCCCGTAGAACGAGGAAGTCCCCGGTAGGAGCGCTCTCTAGCAGCCCCTCTCGGGACCCCAAGAAGGGTGGCCAAAGTGAACTTCTTCTGGGTGCATAGCCACAAACAACATTCAGAACCCGTCCCCCCCACCTTAAGTCGGAGGGAGGCTACCCTCTCATCCACTGGGGCAACTTCAGAATAAAAAAAAGAGTGTAGCCCCTCTCGAGAGGCCTGGTTCCAGACCCCACGCTGTGCGTCGGGGTGAGTCCGACTATATCAAGTTGGAATCTCTCAGCCTGCACACCAGCTCAGGCTCCTTTACCGCGAGAGACGTGACATTCCATGTTAGATAAATTCACATTAAGATTTTTTAGAGGAGATGACAAACAAATTACTGTGAACACTGAGCAGTAACATTGTTGAACGCCAACTTGTTTTGTGAATCTGAGACACTTCGGAAACTTGAGAAAACATCATGCTACATCGTAATTAGATCACTGGAAAAAGGTTTATAAATTTTTGCTTGAATTAATGATTATTTATGAAAGTAAACCTGGTAGACAATCAGTATTGCCCCATATTTGCAAATGTATGGGGGGGGGTCAAGCCAGCTATGCAAGCTAGTGGGAAGACTGTTTAATTCACCTTAAACCCTACATTGAGGGAATGCATCCAGACACATGAGGGATTAAGGCTCTATCTATGTTACCAAAAGCTGAAATTCTTAACTTTGACCTAAAAAAGATGTATCATGTCCCTCTGAGCTAGAGTCATAGACAATAGAACCTACCAGACACCTCATAAAAAAGCTCTGTCTTTGTATGGTATATTGTTCAGAATGATGAAATTGGTTAAAAAAACCCACATGAAACTTCAAAGATCTTTCTTAAATTGACCAACTATTTTGAATAATTTACATCTGAGTTTAAACATTTCAGAATTCCAAATCTGAGGACAGTTCTCAGCTCGATTCTCTTGCGGCCAAGTCCTCGAGGCAGTTACTTGACTCGCATCGAACATGATTTAAGCAACATCACAACTCCTCCACTATTTCATAGAGACAATTTCCTCAGGCCAAAAACATAAAATTCTGATGGCAGAAAATACTTTGAGTTTGGGGTTTTTTCAATTGTTTATCTAACCTCTGTGAATTTGAACCTACAAACCTATAAAAAACATAATTTAGTGGACAAAAAATTTATAAAACACTGTTTCCCTGAAATGACTCATCAACACTTTCATTATTTGTCACTTTATCATTTGAGCTTAAACCGTGCAGTGATCTATCTATCTATCTATCTATCTATCTATCTATCTATCTATCTATCTATCTATCTATCTATCTATCTATCTATCTATCTATCTATCTATCTATCTATCTATCTATCTATCTATCTATCTATCTATCTATCTATCTATCTATCTATGCAATATTGTAACAAAGACAGTAAGGAAACTTTTCTATTCAGCCTGCTATAATGTGTTACTGTTTGTACAAGTACAACTATATTGCTAGATCCTTAAATTCTATTTTATCTTTATTTATCTTGCTCTATGATAAGTTTCTTTTGTAAACAGTAATTTATAAAAGCAACTCCAGTTTGGATGCCCTGTAGGGGTCGGTTAGCTGTTACTGGGTGTTTACATGTGAGCACAGTCGATTTTAGCAACCCAGATAAATCACAGGAAGAAATGACCTGATATAATTTGGTCTAATGGGAACAGCCATGTGCAACAACTCTCTGAGGGACAGTTCCGAAAAAATTGTTAAAAATAAATAAAAAAGTGATATAAAAAATAAGGCCACCTCTCCCACAGATGATATGGTAGAAGCTACAGAGTTAACAAGAGTGATCAAAAGGCCACCTGGACCGATCAGATAAGCACATGTTGGGAACAGGATTTGCACCGACTTAAGACAAACTCATTTTTTTTGAAAGATAATGAATAAACAGTGTTACGAAAGGGAAAAGCAGGAGGGAACCAAATCCCAGCAAATGTGCTGATACTGTGGTGATACTCCACTATTATCACTAATCAAAAATGGGCTGATTAACTGATTTGTCATGGCTTCTGAAGGTTGAACTAGATCTGGGAAAGTAGTCCTCGCAATAATTGGAACAAGGATGAAAATAAAACTAAGTCGTGTTGCAATTACCAAAACATCCACATTTTCACAAGGTGTGATTGTTGATACATCCGTAAAAGCCTTTGCTATACAACGCTCAACTTAAACAAACCAATATGTGAATTGCACCCTCCTAGTCAAATTTACTACAAAGTACTAACTTTTTGAAATTGGCCCCTTTTGTGCAGAGTGAGCGTGCCACTTGTGGTGCAAATCTAAACCAGAATGCATAGGTCTTTTTCCTCCCGGCCTTGATTTTCTTGAAAATCTCAAACTACATTTGCTACAAACTGTCGGCAAATGAAACCTCATAATGGGTCAGCTATCAATCTGTCGAAGTAACAACTGATTTGTATATAATTTTGTCTGATTTGTCATTTTCCACCGCTCCCTTTGCCCTCGGTGGTGTTTGCAAGTACATAATAAAATATACCCATACTGTGACAACAAAAGCAAAGTACCCTTTTTTTGCTGGTTTTCATTTGAATGAAGCTTTTTTTCCAGGCGTTTTAGATTCAATATTTCGCTTTACTGTACTGTAGGAAACTTACAGAGCATTCTGTAAATTGCATGATATCATTTTAAGCTATGTCTAGGAGAATCACCTAAAGTTCATGTCTCGCATTAATGTGTGAAAACATACAGCCAGTGGGCAGAATGTGATGCAGTTGGAAGCTGGTTGCATCCATTATGTGATGTTATGTTAACTGGCTGTAATATACACAGTAAAGATTTTTTATGCTTCTGGAGTACACCACAGCCCATCTGTGACAAATAGCCCATTCAATCCAAGTGAATTAAAAGTACCCTGGGGGATGATAAAGGTGATAAGATAACCCAAATATAAGTCTCGCTTTTCAGGAATGCCACATTTAGCACCAGTATTTCCCCTCACAATTAAAATTATTTTCAGTCATTGTTGGCACAAAATGCTCCCCTGAATCGTGCCACATTATTATCAAAATTCTTTGTTATGTTCAAATGACGTGGTCATGTCATGTCAAAAATACCGTAACAAATGGTGGGCAACAGTCCTATTTCTAACTATGAGTATGAAACATTACATGATCTGTTTATTGTTCTCACCACATTAACACGGTTTAATGTTAAAAACATCTACAGTTCATGAAAAGAAGCTGGTCCTGTTGATACTCAATAGTTTGTGGCCGTGGTGCACAATAATAAAGCAGCATTGAAATTTGGATTGAAAGCGCACAAGTAGTGGTTTACAATGCCTCGCTGTTTTCTTCTCCCGTGTCCCTCAAAAATCCCACATTGAGAGGTTTGATATTAACGCTAATATTTACATTGCACGGCAAATATGAATAGCCGGCTCCAAGGTCTTGATGTACTCTTTGCAACGCTGCTGTAAACAAATGAAGAGGAAGTTTTGTTCTTAATTGCAAACTCTGTTTATGGTGATTATGTCCTTTCTGGTTGAACTGATTACAATTATCTTCTATTAGAAAAATTAAAGGAGTCGTGGGGTGGTGGTGTGAGATGCTGGAGCAAAGAAAAGGATGATAGGATATACACTGCCTTGTTATTGCAAAGCCTTCAAAAAATGCGGATGATGTAAGCCTCGAGAGAGCTTATCAGGGGCTAATGTCATGCATGAAGGGATATATGAAAACAGCACAATTTAAAAAATGAGACTGTAGCAAAATGTGGATACAAAGGGCTAATGGCTTTTATTTTCAGAACACACAAAGTCAGAGTTCAGAAAACATTATGTGAGATATGCCTTGAATTTTGGAATTTGAGACTGTATTTTGGGGGGACACTTCAACACAAATGCTGTAAACTGTAATTTACAACTGTCTTTGTATATGCCAGTATCACTTTCTTCACACTCCTAGAATATGGGACTGTGGTCAAAAAATTCACAATGAAATGAAAATATTGTCCTCCATAAGCCAAAATAGATGTCTCTGATTTGAGTCCAAATCAACCTCCTGTTAAAATTAAATTTTGCCAGGAGAGAAATTCATACTACTATTCAAAGGGAACATTTAGAAGAATCTTACACGTACGAAAAACTTCAATCGAAACAGCCAACATTGTGGTCAGTTATGGACTGAAGGTTGTGTAAAGGCCGCTCAACGTTTAATGCGAGAAGAATTTGAAACTGTAAGCATATAGTAGGCTTTTACACCACAAAGAAAATAAAGCAAGTTCAACAAAATGTCCTCCAGTTAATGGGTTTTAATAATGTCTTCCTGTTAATGGAGAGAACTGAAGACTAATGTGGTACTTTACAAAATGATGCCTTCTCATTATCAATAAAATCTGCTAGCTTTTGGTTGACATTCAGGGGGAGGATGTAAAGTGTGTGGAATTCTGCAAGTCCAACCAAACAGAAATGAGTTTATAACCCAACACCAGAAGCGAAAGAAGGGACAAAACACAATGTTATACATAAAGGAACGGATTCGACATGGATTGCAGAGCTTCTCCCTTTCTGATTTGGAAATTCGGCATACATAATGTTCAAAATTAATAAATGTCCGAATAAAACCTGGCGTCAGATATATTTTCAGCATGTCGTGATTCGTGATTTATAAAGCGAAAATGTTCCTCGCAGCCGTCAAATTGCCTTTTTTCAGAGCATATTTGATTGTCTTTACAAGGTCAGCAATTACTATCAGTGATTTCTTTCTTGTATACCCTTGGGGAGCACTAAAGTTGAGCTCTCTGTTTGCTGCGGTGAGGTCATTCCGAGCAAAGTCTGGTAGGTTCAGGAAACAAGAACAAATCAGCACATCAGCTGATGACTCTCAATGGGAGGGCACATCATGGGCTGATGAGATGTGCTCCCTGGAAAAACACTGCCTCGACATGATCCCACACCAGCAGGAACACAATCTGAATCTCTCCGCTCCTCATTGCCCTTTCTGTTTTGCACATCGGTTGTGAGGCAAATTTGATGGTTTTGCGTATAACGTAGTTAAAATGACTGGTGAGAGGTTTGAGGCTGTGGTAATTTTAAATATAAAGCATTCCAGAGGTGTGTTGTTTTTCATCCAGGGAGCTCACACTGGCTTTGTGCACTAGCTTGACAGATTGGTGTCCTGGTGGTCTTTTTTGTCTGATAATAAGCATGGGTATTGGGACTAGAGGTTGAGCACAGAAATGTACCAGCGAAAGCACTCTTTTTATATGCACAGAGGCCATTAGTAACAGTGTGAGTGTCTCAGTTTTCAGGTAGGTCTTTTAATGTAGCCCTAGTCTTTCCAATTTTATCTGTAACTTATGACTATTCGGTATCCTGCTGGGGTCAGTGAATGCAGAAATGACCTTGACGTCGCTGCGCCAAATAACAAAACTTCTCCTCAGGCCCCCAATTTTTATTTATGATAGAGGATGGTTTGAAATAGATCTTTGGTGTTTTCTTTTGTCATTTTCCATTGTAGAAACTTGAAACACTACTATTATGGTTAATGATTAATTTTCGGCTGAGTAAATCACAAACAAACACATTTATTCCTCTTGGTAGGAAAAGGAAAGCATTTTGTATTGATGACAATGGAAACGTTTTGTTTTTTTCCCCCCTGTACAATCAAAACAACATGACATTGTTTTATGACATACTGCTGATGATTATGGATTTTTCTACTTCCACAGAATTGGCTGTAGTCATATGCAAGTTTGGATCCCAACTCCAAATCTAGTCATCCTTCATTGCAAAGATATTTTCTCCTTTTCCTTTGTAGCACCTGTTAAATTTAATTGCTCTGAAAATTAGCCCCTTTTTTTTTTTAAATAGAAATGAAGCCAGTTATACTCCAGTGCTAGGGGCTAGGTATATGACTACTCACTAGTGTTGTAATGTTTATCAAAATCTCGAATTTTATTCATATTTATTTAGTGCAATAGACGAAGAATGCCAAATTACCTCTTTGCTGGTTATTGAATTATGTTGTACAGGGCTTATCTGTAATACATCCTGATACTTTTAGCATTTGTCCCAACACTTGCCATATGTTCTAAATTCACAGCAATAAAACACACTTAAAACATTGGCAGTCTGTTTGTTTACTGCCAATTCTGCGTCGTTTCAGTTTCCAGTATCCTTCAGGCCTTAACTATTGTGGTGCTAAACTGATTTTGATTTAAAATTTTAAAGTTAAACCTTTTGGCTACATCCCTGCTGCTCATCTGGGGTAGTTTCAGTTTCACAAACTAGCTGAAGGACACTTTAATGTGGTTTCTGGCAAACTTGATAGATTCAGCTGTAGATTTTTATAAAAGAGTGCTCAATTGCCTTGGCAGAAGTCTGCACCTATGAATGCACTTCCACTAGTTGTGTCTGTGAGCTCTCTGAGTGGCAATGTCAGTCCTGCAGAGGTATAAATCAATGCAGTGATCTTCTTTGGGGTTTTGGGAGGATGAATGCGCTTATTTCAGCGGGTTACCCTTTGAATAGCTGGTATTTACTGAATCTCCATTTACTTGGCCTTTTTGAACATACTGTTGAAGATTAAAGCATGGCTACCAGCATCAGGGAGAACTTTCTTTCCTGCTCTTTCATTCAGACCTGTCTAATCACGGAGTGGGTAATTCATTTTCAACTCCCACGGAAACTAAGTTCAGCCCGGTGATCTGAGTCAAACAAAGGATGTTAGTCTGCATGAGGGAAGAAAATTCTCCCTCTTTGTGACATCGTAGTGCATCGAAACTGCGCTCTTATTACCACCCGTTTTCTCTTTTTGCTTTTACAAGATTTAAAAAGAAATCACGGGCACTGTCATCGAAAAGGCAGCGATATTTATTTTCGCAGGAATTCAAGGAAAAACCAAGGCAAGCCGTTCAAAATCCAAATTCAAATTCATGTGTTTCATTCTTGCAATGAAACACAATTAACCACAGGTAACTAATTAACCAAAATAAGCTTATAGTGATTTGTTATCTGTTGTGATAGGATACAGTCATTATGAGAATGACAGAGATTGCATTGAATTGAATTACTGCTGTTGTTAGACAAAAATTGTAATAATGCATTTTTTATTTTGGTGGTCACCGTAGACACAATCAAACCGAGTTGTTAATCTTGTAAAGACAGACACGCAGGGAATATTATTATCTTATTGTATGTTTACATTAACTTCATGGGGGCTCTCAAAGTGACAGCGGGAAGTAGATGTGGATCTTTTTTTCATTGCTGATTATTTTGCTTTTGTTTTACACCTGAGATCATTTTGTAATTTCCTCGTGGCGTCTCTTGTTTTACAAATGTCCCTAAAATTCCCAATGGCGTGCTAGCTTTTTTTTATTCTTTTTTTTTTTGTCTTGTTATGTCATTGTTTTTTTTTTGTCTATAAGTAATACACAATGTTTGACTACTTCCTTAACTAACGCGTGACATTTCATGGGATTGGAAAAAAAATAAGTTTTTGTCTTGCATCCATTCAACGTTCTGTCCAAACTCTCAATAGATGGAACAATTAAAACATGTAAAACTCTCACTCAAATATCACTGTCTGCACAATGGTTGTATCTTTTCTCTTTTGGTTAATTGCAAGTGTTTTCACCTATAAAACACACTGGAACTAGCTTGTAATATTTAAGATTTATTTATATTTATTTCTTATCTGGGTTAATGATAAACCAAGCCCCCGGTGTCTGTTTTGCATCTTCTCTGCAGATGTTTGAATAAGCAATAGGTTACCCTTTGGCTCACAAGCCCAATTGGTTTAATGTGGAATTTATTTACGGCAAAACAAGGACAGCAATTCCATTTACTCTTTTAGTCAATGAATGAGGTGTTAATATACTTTATACCTGTCATTTTTAAAGTAACATTTAAACTGTAGGATGCACAATGAAAACCACATTGCATAATTGCAGAAGACCTGCAGCTTTAATTTTCATGGACACAAATTTACACACCATGAGTAAATAGCAAGTCGTTGCTCAGTCAGGAGAACTTGTCCATATATTCTTCAGTAGAAATATTATAGATGTATATATTTATAATTATTTTGGCTGGCAGGCTGCGTGTCATATTTAATTTTTATGCGCAGGCTATTAAGGTATCATTTGAATTGAACAAAATGAAAATTGCAATTTAAACATTTAATTTTTTGGCATTTCATTTCAACTTTAAAATCATTAATGATCATATAAATGTACTGACATTATTTTGAATGTAATCATCCATACAAAATCAAAGAAATGATAAAAAATAAGGACTTTCTTAATTCAATCTTGATTGAAAATACTTGTTAAAATATTCAAAGAAAATTGTTTGGCGGGCAGGATAACAAAAAAAAAATAAAACGGCCCAGATGTGGCCCGTGGGCCCTAAAATGCTCAGGTCTTTATCCGAATCCACATCTAAATCTATTCACTGAAAAAGCATAAATATGTAATTTTAAGGTGTTTTTTTTTTTTTTTTTAATTTTTTCAGACATGGTATTGTTCTCTGTATTCAAGCCATCATGGAAGCGCCTCTAGAAATGGGCAGCCACTTGAGTGGCACCTGGGGAGCAGTTAGGAGCAGTGTTTGGCTCACTAACCCTTCAACTGGCTTGGAGAAGCTCAAGAATTGACCAAGACACCAGCTCTTACCACCCAACTCACACCACCCCCAATCTATACATACGCTTTGGAAAAAACGCTGGATTAAAAGAATTAAGACTATTTTATCCAAATTTGCTGAAAGCTAAAATGAAAAGTTTGGGCTTCTTAAGGGATAATGGGACCAATGATAAAAATATGCCCAGGCCAGAACATTTTGCATCCTGCTTAAGCAGAGTGCTAAAGCATCTTAGTATTATTGTGTTATGGAGTTGAGAAAGTACCCAAGGAAAACCATCAGATTATAAGTAAAAATCCATTGGGAGGATTCTTTGGAAACCTTGCTGTCTTAAACAGGAAAGCAGCCTCAACAGACTCGAGCAGATCCAGGCTTTTTACTGAACTATAGCTGTTAAGGGTTCTTGTTATATAGCCTGATGCTTGTGGGCAGAATTTAAAACCTGTGATCAAGTGTTTTTTTTTTTTTTTTTTTGACAGTTATTCTATTTTTGAATCAAGTCTGCAGGATATTATTGGTAAGATTATTTCTAAGCCCAGTCTGTGGTTGTCCTGACTGCATTCATGCTACTTCTGAGCCAGGTCTGTAAGATAGCATTAATGCTATTGGCTTGGACCAAGTGTGCCAGAGTATAGTTCTGACACACAGACTGCACAAAGTACATCATTTAGTGATAAATTAATCCTGTTAATATTACTTCAAATCATGCATGTACTTGTAAAAAGTTGCCTAGAGCTAAAAGACAAAAATGTTGTGATATTCTGACATGACTGCTCTTGCAGACCATTTTCTATGTAATGAATTGGAGAAGCCTCATAATTGCAGGAGTCGCGCTTCATTGGCTGTCTATACGGTTGTGTCAGGTCAGTCATGGTCCGATCATGGTTTAGTTAGTGACTTTTCTCCTCCACCATTTGGAGCGAGCATGAGGCGAACAGTGTCTATAGCAGAGATTATGGATGAAAACAGCATCCAGCTGCACCTGTATGTTAATGAGAGGGGGGAAAAAACAAAACAGACCAGCAGATTTCATGCGTATTAAATAATAAAAAAAAAAAGGCTCAGAGGAGCACCATAGTGCCAAGAGGAAAAGCGGGTAAGAAATAATCCATTATAGCAGCAAGGCGAATAAACATGTATTAAAATTATACCAATTAAGGTTTTGGATAAGTGACAATGTTTTTCTTGCTGCAGCACTTGAGAAAATGTACTCTCGACGACGCCATACGGTGTATACCGAACGTGCTAAAGGTGAGAGATGGAAATGAGATCCTCATCTCGCACGAAGTTGCGTACATGAACCTCCAACCACAAATGAACACTCCATAAGAGCAGTATGTGGTTAGTGACTGGAGACAGTTACCTTCTACAGACTCAACGGATGGAAGGGCTGAGTGAGTCTTGTTGCTAGGATACAGAGCATGGCGCTTAAAAAGAGCGGGAGAAAAAAAAACAGTGAGGCAAATGATCCTCCCCACAAACAAACCTGGGGTTTTCACACATTGCCAATATGTCAGTGATCAGTCACATCATCCATGTTAAGTACGGGCCATCTATGCTGAGAGAGCAATGCCATTACAACCTTTGCCTCAATCAAAAGAGCAAACGAGCCATGGAAAAAAGAAATTCATTTATAATTCAAAACGCATTACTGATATTGACACATAGGACCTATCAGAGGACCTATCATTAATTCTCCATTTTGTGTGTTTCATTGAATGCATTAAAAAAAGCCATTAAAGCTTTGTCTTGGTTGCATCAACACTCGTGTTGCAGCCAGGTGGTTGAAGTTCACGGCACTTTGTTAAAGGGACTTTTTCTTCCCATCAATCAACAGCACTACTGACCCCAAAACCCTATGCCGTAATTGCCTTTAGGATTAAAATGGATTGGAGCCCCGGCTAAAATCCCAAATGCATTTCCATTACTTTTTATTTGGAGAAAGTTTGCAAATGCTGGGGTGAAAGGGGAAACACAAGGTGTAATTCTGGTAATGGTGCATTTTCACCCTTAGTTTAATGAATATCCAAATACGTTTGGACAAAATAAGACAATAACAATGTTTTCACATGTACTGTGCTATACCTTATTGAGAGGGGCGATAATCTTCCACCTGGTGTTGGCTAAAGAGAGTGAGAAATATTATTGTACTGCACATTACATTACATAATATTTTTTATTAACACAGGTTAGTCCTTATTTTGAATATGGAGGGGTCAAATGACACACTAGAGTGCTGTTTTACAATTACAGCTGAGTCAAGGGAGGATAACCATCCATGCAAGAAAAATTATTTTATCAAATGCATGTCACAGAGGCTGTGAGCTGTGTATGCCGCCCGTGTATGCTGTGAAAGCCAATTTAAATGATGCACCGTGAGAACAAGTAGTATCAAAAGACTTAACCATTTGCATATTTATGATGCAAAGACCTGCTCAAACATTGTTCACACATTAATTGTTGCTGAGGTTACTTGGCCTGAAATAGAGCACACACATTACATGCAGCAACTAAATATGTTCAAACCTTTCATTAAGAGTTGTTTACTCCGCACTCTCTGTCAAGTACATTGTTTATTTATTTCCTTTATCATCGTGCATACACAAAGTCCTTGTGCCATGCTGAGGAGGCAATGCAACCTACTCTCATTAACAGACATAATGTGCTGAGCTGTGTGCTGCAGTTAGCCGCGCTATTACAGACAGGCTCTTACCCCATGGCCGCAATCTATTGTTTATTCTGTATATACTCGCTTGGATAAAAAGCACGAGCGCCTCCATGTCTTTCTATCACACTGGGAATCACCCTTCTAGGAAGGGCAGAGTTTGAACGTCTGGCAGTTTATTCACCCGTTTCTAAATATCTCGATCAGCTAGCAGATCCGAGGATTTGTGGGATCAAGGGCCGTTACATTTTTACCCACACAACAATAATTTGAATTTTGAAAAATTGCTTATTTGACAAACCTACCATGCTATTCACATCAACAGCCGATTCCCTCTCTTTTTTCCCCATACCCCACTCATTCATTTTTAACGTGCTGTTTTTTAATATCAAGAATGGAAACAATTATTTCCTCAGAAAAATGTGTTTTAAATCAGATTTAAGCTCCATCAATAAATTATATATAGATTTCAAAATACTAATATATATATTCAAAATTTAGTTTAAGTTATGTCTTCACTTAGATGGTAAAAGGGGAATGTGTGATATTGTGTCCAACCAATTCTCAGCGGGTCACGGATGTCTTACATTTATTTGATGAAGAGCATTTATGTAAAGTCGGCCTGAAAGCCTCAAAATACATTTTGTGACTATAGAATCCATCAGGTTTAATAATGATCCACGATTCATTCTTGACAGCAAATATGAAATTTCACTTTCCACCATCGATCAAAACCTGGACTGATTGCACTTTGTGCTATAAGCAAGCCTTAATGAGATCCGATGTACACAATCATTGTTGCTTTGCAATATATGACGAGGAGAACCTCCAACATTTTAGTTGTGGGTCGTATTGCTTTAGGGCTTTTAGACTGCTAGGAGGCGAGGATTTTCATATAACCCACGGAATGAAAAAATATTAACACTGTCTTTGGAGATTCACGATTATCGAAACCATCATTTACACAGCCGGTCGAGGTCTGATCTATAACTGGGTCCAATTAACCTCGGTTTCATTCTTCTTGAATACAATCTACATTGTTGCTGCTCTGATTTGTTGTTTATGATGTTTTCATTGCTAGTTGGTAAATGCAACGTAATGTCATATTGCAATTAAATCTGTAAAAACAGAGAATCTTACGACCATGTCCCCCAGGAATCTACGGATTTACCACTTTGTTGACGAATGTGAACAGCAATTCTTGGAACACCATTTTTCTGGCCTCAGACATTCATCTGTGTCTCCAGCTGTTGCAGACAACAATCTGATAAGTTCTGGTGTGTTTCCAGAAAAGGCTACTGTAGCTTAAACTCAGTGTATTCTGGCTCAGATTGTGTTGTTTTTTTCTCACCTTAACTGATGAATCTTGCTGTCTGAAATCTGCAAAATAGTTGTTATGCATAAAACTAATGCTGAGTGATGAACAATATATACATCCTTCACTGAACCACCAAGTTTACTATACCATATACTTATCAAAACACAGTACTCATATAAATATTATCCATAATATTGTCTCTGTCAGTTTGGTCAAATCTCAGTTTGGAATTTAACTCAGATATTCAGTGACATGCACTGATATCATTGTGTTTTTTCAATTAATTTATCTTTTCTATTACTAAGAACTGTGCACAGTCCGGTATATACGTTATAGTGACATTGGCAAAATGTCAACATCATTGTCAATATCATAAACAAAATCATAAATAAGTTTACAGCATGAAAAAGTGAATCATTCATTTTGCTGTCCAAAGTGCAGTGAGTTTTGTGCCACAGTTTGCAGCGTACAGCCTGTCAATTTTCACCCGTCTCATAAAGCATACTGTAAGTGGCCGGCTTGGTTGATCACCAATGAACGAAATTTCCAGAAAAATCGACTGCGCGGATCATAGATCTCAGCGGGAAAAAATGTTCTATATTGACTGATGACTTAGAAATATAATCACAGGAAAGTTGGAAATCACGTGACTTCAAAATGAGTATATGTGAGGATGGGCGGACGGGTCGTACATCCAGGTGCTTGTCGAGGCTTAAATAGCTCATTTAAACACAGACCATGATCTTTCACAATCCCCTCTCTAATACCAGTGTTTTAGGCTTCCACCCTTGTAGACCCTCGCGTCTTAAAATGTTGATATGTTAAGGATACATCCTTATGTGATATTAGGGGTGAGCCAAAAGACACAAGCAGGACTAAGAGACTTTTTGGGGTCTTGTTAGCTCAGAGAAACCCCAAAGCAGCTAAAATTAATGGGCTTTCTTACTCATCCTATACAAGTGGCAACAAAAGAAATGGCTGTGGTTACTCCTCCACCAGTCAATATGTCATGAAGTGACATCCTGGCCAACTGAATAGGACAGCACACCCATTAGCATGTACCTAATATGTCTAATCTATCATGGTGGATGCTCAGCAGCTTCTCCTGCTGTCATGGATAAAACATCACCTTTATTTGCTATCTTTTTTTTCCCCTTTCTGTGTCTGCCAACACTGACAGAATTGACTCTATTGCAAGTCAAAGTTGATGACTGAGCTGTGTCTCAGGTGTCAATCCCTCTTTTTCCTAGAAAAGAGGCAGGCAGGCAGACAGGCCGTAGTGATTTAATTGGAATAATGTATGAAATGAGTCACAGTCACAGGAAGGGAGCGTTAACTCTCAGCTGTGCCAGCATCGACAGAGATCAATGCACCTAACCTCAATTCAAGAAAACATTCTTTAATGGATCCCCCCGGGAGGAGCACAGAGCCTCTTCCTTTCTACTTTTTTATTTATTTATTTGAATCTTTTTTTCATTTTGACGGTGGCACGTACTTTTTAATTATCCGCCTGAGGATTACCAGGCCAGTGGGAGAGGATGATTTCTTTTTCTCTGGTACACCAAATACTTTTTTTTTTTTTTTCTTTTTTTACAATATTCCTTTCATTTTGGATGCATTGCATTCTTTTGTGTAGGAAACATTTGCATTATGTGTCTCACCTTACTGCATGTAAAGTTGCAGTGCTCCCTTTTTTTTTTTTTTTTCCTCAAAATTAAGGTTTCAACCTCAAAATACCCAGAGTCCATTATGTATGAGTATCCAACAGAACATGGCCAATATCTCAAGCATTTTAGAACTTTATGAATTTTTTATTTTGGACTTTCCTCAAAGTGAAAAGACCATCGTTCTCATACCTTGTATTGCACTGAATCATGTGTTTTACTATTATGTTGTGTAACCGAAGCAAAAAGAGAAGAGCGAAGATATATGAACCCATCGCATTTAAGTTAACACAGGGCATTATATTTTTATTTACTTATTTTTTCTGTCCATTCTTCTTTGTCAGTTCTCAAAACAACTGTATTTGTCAAAGTAGTCTACTTCCTTTAAAGCACTCGCTCTCCCTGAGAACCTTGACAGACAAAAAAATATGTGTATTTCAGTTGATTTAACACGATAAAAAATTGCTTTTTTATTTGGATATTTCATTTTAGTGTTTCTTATTGAATTACATCTTGAGTTTCCATCAGAACTAACAATTTCAATGCATATTCTGAACACAAAGACAGTTTTTCAACCACCATTATTCAAAACTAGGCTGTCTTTGTTCATTAAAACATTGCAGGAGTTTTTTTTTCCAAGTTTTAAAAAAAGACGTGTTGGCTTCTTGCAGGTACTGAAGTGGTAGAGTTCAATTTTAAATTATATAATCAACCAATGAAAGTATTTTAAGTCATTTGCGGGGCAAGCAAACATCGTACACATTCATTTGTCAGACTTTCTGGTTTTGAAAACAGTAAAAGAATATGAAAATCATGAACATAGCTCTGGATCTTTAAGGGAAACTGTGTGACGGTTTTCACAGGATGAAATCCTGTAGATGCTCAACATCACATCCGAATATCCCTAAGTCATAGCTTGTGCATTGGTACTGTGTATTTGAAATATATGAAAAAAAACAAAAAAAACAAAAAAGCAACAGAATTATCCTGGCAGGTATTTCTGCCTCCGGAGCTGAAGAGTGAAAATCCTTGCCAGTGGGCCAGCTCTTGCCCCCATGATCTCGCTCAACACCCACTGCTTTACCTGGCATCATTAGTCCTGTTATTAGTCCTGAATATTATTGTCTTATCATTAGCTGCATTACCATAAGTATTACTGATAACCCCTCGCTACCGTTATCAATTTTATCTCATCTTCATTAGTCTCATTACGACTGTATTTTCTTTAAGATGTGATATTATAGTCCGCTCTCTTGCTATCGCTCTTTTCTTTTGCCTCGCTCCCCCTCCTTCCTCTCTCGGCCCAACCGGTCGAGGCGATGGTCTCGCTCCTTATGTGGGATTCTGTTTATGGTTTGTTCCTCCAGCCTGGACATGCTCAACGAAAAGTGCTATGAGATAATATTTGTTGTGATTTGCCATTAAATATTCACTTCAATTGAATTCACTTGAAGTGAGTTCAATTGAATGATAGATAATGAGGGTACAAAATGCATTTTTGAAATCTACTAAAACCCCACATCTGCAATTCATCCATTTTACAAACTGTTCATATTATAAATAATCTGTGTTGGTCATAAGCAGGAGGCCCATCTTTTTCTTTTGTCCTCCTCCAACCCACTGAAGTAAAAGTCATCGATAAATTCAGACTGGAAGCCTGGTGAGGAGCAAGACATTTATGCCTTTCTGAAAAAAAAAAAAAACTGTCCAATTACAGCTGAGGTGGCTTTTAGGAAGGAGCCATAACGGCATGTTCAGGCTGTGAGAGAATACATGGCTGATCACGATAAAACTTTGAAAAACCTTTAAAAATTTGAAAAAAACATCGAAAGTTTAGGACACTGACAAAAAAAAAATCAATTCAAGAAACTGGAAAGAGACATATTACCTCTCTTTTACAGTTTGAACATGCCAAGGCTGTTTTCAATGCCACATATGCTATTTGCAAAGCTGACATATGAATCTTCAACTTCATTATAAATAAAAGCTTCACTCCCTGTCAGCCAAAATAGTCACTGACCATGGCATCGGACACTGATATGCCTGAATCAGGCCCCACTCTTCAATCCTGCAAATTATTCATCTTGTACCCAGGGTTGTGGGGAATGCTGGCACCTATACAGGACTGTCTCAGAAAATTAGAATATTTTGATAAAATTCTTTATCCTCTGTAATGCAATTAAAAAAACAAAAATGTCATACATTATGGATTCATTACAAATCAACTGAAATATTGCAAGACTTTTATTACTTTAATATTGCTGATTATGGCCTACATCTTAAGAAAACTCAAAAATCCTATCTCAAAATATTAGAATATCATGAACAAGTAATTTTTGTTTTTTCAATTGCATTACAGAAGAGCTTTATCACAATATTCTAATTTTTTGAGACAGTCCTGTATATTGAAATACTCTTTTTTTCTTTGCAACAATTGGAACAACCTCACAACATGCATATAATGCATAGCATGATACATAAATCTATTTACGCAACTTCACAAGTAAAATTCGTCCTCCACTGTCCAAATAGAAAAATACATTTTTGGATCCAAGCTAGTGAGGAGCTGTAATTGAGTCACATCTCCTGCTGCATGGGTCTGGTTTTGTTGCCTCTCTTTTTTTATTCTCTAAGCACCTTGATTATATTATTTCTGCCGGCAGAGATATCTGCCCCCTTTATGTATATCCATATGGGAGATTATTATTGTGGTACAGTAATTAGCTTGGCTTTTCTTCTTACAATTTAAATCATACACTTGGGTCATTTGGAGGAGAATGGAAGTGGAATAATCTTTTACATTCTCTGTATATCTTATTTTGATTGTTTCAGATTAAATCGTATTTCAAATGCTAAGCATTTTCCTCCTTGTATAACAGTCATCTTCTCTCAATGAGTTAATTGAATTCTGGATATATTTCTCTTTGTGATTAATATCAAATACAAGCATTTACTGCTTGTTCTCATCTGGAAATTCTTAAACAAAGACACCAGAGATTTTTTGGGTGGCTGGTATTGTACATCTAAAAAATGTTAATAATATTCCTATTATTTTTATCCGTCCCTCTAATCGCCACTTGTAGACAAATCTCCGAGTCTGACTGATATCACATTAAATTATTATATGCTATTAAAAAAAAATATTGGACACTAAATTTGTGATGTGCTGATCTGTTGGTTACAAAAATGTTTGTTGATGTGTTAATATATGCTTGTCATTGTTCACATGATGTTATCTATATAAACAGCATCATGAAAAAGAGACTCAGCTACTGACTGTCGTTGCAATAAGGTTCGAGGCGGCATTACAGGATGTTTCACAGTTCAAGCGGTTACATCTCCAAGAAGTGTTTATTTAACACATTTACATGTAGGTTTGCACTCAGTTACTGAAGACGGAAAAGACTTGTGAATGGTTTGATATTCAAGTGGCGACCTAAATTTAGATTCTATCCAGAACACTGCTCGGTTTATTGTATCTCATGAGAAAGGTGAATTAATTAATTATTCACCGACATTTTCAAACTAACATATCCTTACTCGAGGTCACAAAGTAAATTTTGGATTTAGTATGAGATGCTCTGGACGTTTAGTTATTCCATACAAAGCAACGAGGGACACATAAGTCTTTATCATCAGATGGTTTGTGTGGAAAGAGCTTGTTGGTTGAATTTGTCTGACGGCAAACAGAACAAACAAAAATTCAAGAAATAAAATGGAAATAACTAAGACACAAACAAAAGTTAACTGTACGGGAAAATGTTCTTCTTTGGCTGAGAACATTGAACAATTACCATGGTGGCTGGAGTATTACATTTGCTCCTAGAATGGATTTTTGAAGTTTTGGAATTTAAGTGAAAGCCCAGTCTGTCCCCCCGCAGATGCCAATTGGTGCTGGTATGTCAGTACTGGCTGCCAAGGGACACAACAAAGTGTCAATATGTGAAGACCTGGGATAAGAAGTGACTAACAAAACCAATAATTGGCATAAAAGTGTAAAGCTGAAAATTCAGAGATTTTCTGAATTTGACTGAGCTGCCCATTTAGGACTTTAGGATGGAAAAAAAAAACAAAAAAAACTTTAGGCATCACATGCAAACATGGAAAATCGGTTAATTTGCTGCACCATGAGGCAACATTCCAGACTTGGTTGTTTTTTTTTTGTTCTGTGTCCGCATTATTGTTTTCAAAAATGCCTACAAACACTAGCCATTTCTGTTTGTCACACTGGCAAAACAGAATGCATTTACTGTAAGCATAAATGATATTGTCAGTCAGCAGCTGTCGGCCAGGTTCTACAGGTCAGCCCATTCTGAGGTTAAAATACAATAAATAACAGTGAAAGAGAGTGTTAAGGTGGGATTAACTGCTTATTATGGCCAGCTTTTAAGGATGAGGTGGTCTGAGGCCAAAAGGTTATTTATATTAAACATCCCTCCGAAATTGTCGATAATGACTCAATGACTCAGCGGGCTGTGAATTAAAAAACAAAAACCAACACAAAGCATGACATTTGGAAAGCAGGAAATTGAGTGCTAACTGTCTCTTTAATTGCCCTGCTATCAGAAGGTATTGTGACTCTATATAATGTTGAGACCCTGTTTATCCAGTGGTCATGGTTCCACATTTACAACATAAAAAGAGTCTCGTAAATGGACTTGATCAATGTGACATGAACTGTAAACGTGTCAAATGGTGGCAAATGATCAAATTAGTCTGACCCCTGAATATGACAGATATGGGATTAAAAGTCTTCTTTTTATAGAAGCAAATGCATCATCCTTGACTAAAAGATGGGACGTGTCCCGCAATTCTTTGCTTTAACCATAAAATAGTCCTTAGTTGTCAAGCACATTGGATAATTTGCTTACTTTAACTACCAGATAAATTAGCCATAATGCTGTGGTTTATTATAAGGTCAATCCACTTCAGAAATGAAATGAAAACTCTGAAGCCAGCATTTCCAAAAAAAATATCTAGGAGTGATAAATTGTCTGGAAAGACAGCCGGGTCTTTTTCGATACCAATGGGGTAAAATTCATCAATGGCAAGACGAGCTGAAAATGAGAAATAATTACCACAGCGTGACAATTCTTACAGAGACTTTGAAATAATTACCAAATATCCTAGATGTGAATGTACTAAGGGTGGGTGCAGACTCTCTGCAGCTGAAATTGATAGAAAAACCAATAATCTAGGCACATGCTGCCCATCAATGCCTTTGGGATATAGATTTTCTCACTTACTGATTGAGGTAAATCAGGACACAATCCTAGAATATTGTTGAATATTGACATATTGCATCATTTTGAACACCCTGCATCATAGGGCAAGAGGAAGAACTCGCCCAATTCAAATATAGTTTCTATTCGTTATCAAGCCCCCCCGCCCAAGTGATATGTTAATAGCTGTGCTGTGATTGATTATGTAATTACAAGATTGGGATTATGAGCCTAAACATTAAAAACTGGGGGACGTCTGGGCAATTGTTGTAGGTGATAAGGGGGCCCTTATAGCTGATTTATTAAGGCGTCTGAAAGGAAGAGTTGGTCGGGCTCTGCAATTCTTTTAAAAACTATTTGGGGAGGTTTTCTTTCACAAAGCTGATGAGTTCATGTTCATAATGAAAGTTATTAGGAAGTTATCAATTTCATCAATGATGTTGCTAAGTAACAAAATTAGACACATTATAGAGGATTTCTAAACCATTTACTGAGAACGTGTTATCATGTCCGTTCTGCCGTGCCCTTCATTTCTAAACATCCGTCCTCGTTTATTTTCGTGACCGGAGAACTTTTGTTTCGAATTGCTTTTTACTCAGAAATGACCCTTTTTCAACATGCTCATCCTCAGACAGATTTGTCAGAGACAGACAGTTTATCAGATAATTAAATTATGATCTTTTTAATTAGAGTAATTCCGCTCATGAAGACCCGTGCACTTTTGATACCATTTACTGTGTTAAAATAGTTTCCATGTAATTTAGTACACTGATAGCTCTGTGCAAAAATCATAAAACAACACATGTATCCAAAGGTCTAATTAAGTGATATCTGTGTTCAGTTATAGTCAACTTTCAGCTCCTCTTCCTTAGTTATGGCACAATTTACCACAATTCACCTGTCTGCTGTGCAACTCCGCTATCAATTAGAGTAAATTACAGCGTACATATTTAGAGGTTTTATAACTAGCGATTCATTTCTCTGAATCATTTTCTTTTTTAAAAGGAAAAAACAAGATATGCTATTTCACCAATCAATATGTGCTATTTTAAGTTCACCATGTCCAATATTGATTGTGAGTCATATGGGATCTCAAGAATGTAAGGAGGACAAGTGAGGGTGCCCGGTAACATTAAGAGAACAGCCCTGACATCACAGAGAAAATAATAAAAATGACACAAAAATGTACGGCTGTATCAAATGAGGCAGAAAGTGCAGTGACTCTCGATCAGCGCTTGGAATAAATGGCTTTCCAAAGAAACACTGCGATTGTGCATTCGAGAAAGCGATTGCGAAGCGGTTCAAATTATCTAGCAAATTAATTGTTCTGTAGTTTTCGGCATATCATTAGTATCTTTCAATTTGAATTTGGATGTCTGCGAAACTTTCTTTATCACATGGTCATGCTAGCCTTTGAGCTACATTTATTAATGCTTTACAAGACACGGACAGTCATCATTTTAGATTAGGTTCCCATAATACATAACTAAAGGCTTATAAATGCTTTCTAACACCATGAATAAGCACAAATTCAAGTATTACTGTCAGTGTTTGAAAGTGCATGCTAAAGTTATTTTTTGGAAAAAGGCAATTTATATTCTCCAACTACATATTTTGTTGGTGATTGAGTTATACTTTCATTGTAATCTTGAGGGCCAATATCAACTTAAATGACTGTTTGGCCACTGATATAATATTTTGCTTTGAAATGTTGATATCGACTTTTATTGAAAAGGAAAAAAAAAAAACCTAAACAATATATAACAATGGGATTGATCGAAGACAATTATTATTTATCAGTTCCTCAGTGATGTATATTCATGTATAGAGTTGATTAGGTACTTCCCATCGCTTTCCGAATGCACGTGATGGTAGGTTTGAAGAAAGTGTTGCACCAACTGAAATATCGGTGCCATGCCTGATACAGCATTGCTTTACTATTACACTGACATTCGTAATCTAGCCTTCCACAAACATTCATTTTCTATTTCATGGCAAATAAACCTAATGACTACAACTGACACAATATTTGTTCCTCTGTCAGTTTCGGTTTCAGTTCTACCGCACTGCTCTCATGACTACGTAATACAAACCCGAACAATTTATGCATGCAGATGCACATTGGTAGAACACAGATTTCAAAGAGCGAGTGTATTATGAAACTTGTCAGGAGATTCATGAACATGCAGCCCGAGGATTCGGCCACAGAGCCATGTCCACGGTTTGCTGGTTTCTACTTTCTCCCGAGTCTGAGTGCATTAACTCAGCTGTTTATGCATTTAATTCCAGTACAGCTGTACATGCGGCAAGCCATTAATCACTGACGGGACATTCAGGTGGTATACATCATTTATATTGACTTTCAAATGGACAGAGCCATTTATTCTCAGTTCAAGGAGACACAGGCAGCTGAAGACGCTGTCATTGACGTGTTGGGGGAGAGCTCATAACAGGTTGTTATGCCAAGATGAGATGTGTGCCATCATCCAAGACAGCAGTAAAACCAACAGTCTCTTGCTTATCTGTGCCATAAAGGAATGCATAGATGTAATAGATGGATATTGTATCAGCACTCTGTCCTACACCCCGAAGCTGCCATTGAAAATTATCACCTGTCATATCTGTGACATTTCGGCAGACACTTGATGCGGTGATAGGAACTTTGGGAGCTGCTCCGGGTGAGGTTTACAGGCAGCCTCCTTCAGTCTCCTTCATTTCAGGCATCCCGTGCCGTTATCACTCTATCTTAAGAAGATGGATAAAAACATGAAAACAGCAGCAGCATATTGCCTGAACAGAGATTAGAGCTGGGATGGTTTGATATGTAATTCACCGTGTCGGATCCGGCAAAATGTCTGTTAAAAACAGCTTTTGGTGATATTCAGCGTTTCCGATAGAACCGGCGCTCACGTGTCGAAGTGAAAACCGAGGGAGGACGCCTACGATATATATTTTCACGTGAAAAGTCACATATTAATCTTTAAATGTACACACATTGCAGCATCAGCAGAGATCAGACAGACAATAATGAGAAATGCATGTGGTTACTTAGAAATGTGTGGTGTGGTGAAAAAGCATTTGCTTTCTTGGTTGAGGCTGAGGAGAAGTCCAGCTGATATAAAAGTGTGTGTTTGCAGAAAGTCATTTTTGTAGTACGCTGCTTCTCTAATCGTTACATTTTCTGCCGAAGATTCTCCAGAGGTAGTGCCGGCCAACTTCTGAGATGAAAATGACAGATGGGAAGGACACACTATCCCCTCGTGTGATTGTTCTGTCTCGGTAACAGTAGCAGCCCAATGGATTAAATGCTGCCCACCTAAAATATCAGTTAGTATTCTGAGAAAATATTTTGTTTGAAGGAAAAAGACAAGAGTTCATACGGGTCTAGTCTTTGAAAAGATATTGTTTCATAGGGAAGAGAAAGTAAGCCAGGATTAAGAGCGATGTGCGCTGAATTGAAATTCTAATATTTATTCATATTTATGTGTATGAAAGAGCGGACCAATAAGGCCATCCTGACAGGCGCACTGCTGGAAATACGTATATTATGACACAATACGTGATGTATTCTTAAATATCAATGACGAGTTTACATTTAGAATGGAAAGTACAATGAGTTGTTCACTGACACTCCCTGACACTCTAGGAAAATAACTACTGGGAGAGAAATGAAAAGGATTTAATAGTTAAATATGAAAGATGAAGGCTCAAAATGACATCACACTTTTTTTTTTTTTTATGAAACATTGTTTTGCAACAATGACATTTCTCAAAAAGAACAGCAAAAATATACTCTGGTTTGTGAGCAGGATGGCATCCAGATATCCAGATAGGATCATCCACTCACAGAAGGGAAACAGGGATTCATAAAAATGTCATTGTGGTGGAACCCAATATGTATTCATAACGGTGTATATTTTGGTTGATTTTTGATTACTCGGCTCTGCCGCTGTTTCGTTTCACCCTCAACTCACATCTCACATCCAGCATTCGCTCTCAGTCGTATCATCGGCCTAATAAACCCAGGACAGAATAGTAGCTTCAGTGTTTTGTGCACTCAATACCAAACAGTGACTTTGACCACTAATGGTTCGCATTACATTCAACAGCTTTGATGGCTATTTTAGCACTTATTGTTTCTATGAGAAAATCGGTCAGGTCAAAACGGTAACAAAGTAGGTAATTTTTAGCGTTAGGTAGGTGTCACACCTTGGCCGTGCATGTCAATGTTCCACAATGCTAAAATGGCACTAGTCTGCTTATTGCTGTCGTTGTCAAATGCAAGGCATTACATTAGGAATTAACCAACATCTCAGACTGATTTGATTGTGAAATAAATGCTGCTGACCTTAATGTTACAAAAAGCCTCCTATGACAGTCAAACTGTCGTCAAATAAAAGGTCTGGGACAAGGAGGCTAGTTCTGGTACGCCGCACAAACCTTTATCCAAACATTAAAAATACCAAAGCATCACAGATTTCAACAGACATATTTCATTTGTTTTATGGCCTAAGAAACCTATTGCCTCAGGGTTTGTAGCATTGAATTATTACTTTCAATAAACTGTGCAAAACTCTGTTCTGTTTGACTAAGTGACATAAGTTACAGATTGTCCCTATCAGATAAATATGTTCATTCCATCAAGCAAAAATAGACAAACAAATTAATAGATGAATAACTTGCAATTTCAGGTTTTACGTGCCTGCAGAAAACATTGTAATTAATACTATTATAAATGTATGCTATAAAGTCAGTCCTTTAGATAACAAAATTATGCAATTTTTTTCTCACGGAGAACGGTATCCAAAACACTCCCAACCTTCCAACCACCCACAACCTCTTATTCTTGTTTAATACATCGGCAGCCATCGTATGTCAATATACTCACCACAAGTATGCTTGGAAGGACCAATACACACTTTGCACGGCAAATGGGTGAATAAATAATGTGTCCCTGCAGCTTCAACCATCAGCACACACTGATGAGAGCCTAAACAAGTATTTGGCATTTCTTCACCGACCCTCGAAAACGATCACAACATTTATTAAAATACATTTATGCAAAACAGCTAAGATTTAAAATATGGTAAAATAGTATTAAGAAGTGGGAAAAATGTAATATTAATGAGAATTTGCTCTGGAATCGAGGCAAATTACTGACACAGAACATCATCTGCTCTCAAAGTGCAAGAAACCGATGAACTGTTTTTCATTTCAGCAGAAAAGCCTTCCATTCCACAGAAAAGCAAACACTAATGCACACTTTCACCTACACTTGAAAAACAACACTGTGCATCTGATCAACTGATACAGCAAGCAATTCAGGTTTTTGCTTTGAGTGTCATTTGATTTTATGGTAGTGAGATATAAGACAAAACTGTACATAACTGCCTGTTTAAATGCAGTGTTGGATTCCTTTATGGCACAGGAAATTGATTATCAGAAAGGAAATTGATATATTGATTTTCATTATACTTGGCTGGTGATGCATGTGAATGGTGTATTTACATTCACTCCTTGTGATACTTAATGAAACAGGTTGTATGTGAATACTGTGTTTAAAACACAGAGAGAGCATAAAATACATTAAAAATCTACATAATGCAGGTTCAAAATCTGTGCCAAGTGCGACACAACTTACTTTGAAGAAATCCGTCTTGCTGTCCTTTAGTTTGTTACCCTGAGCAATTACTTCTCTAACATCGTGTCATTTATCTTGTTCTCCGTCCCCTGAGTGGAGGAGTGTCCGCTTAGCAAATGAGGAAAGCATAGCTTTCTGATCAACAAAAAGCTATCACAGAAACGCACACAATCTACTCCCCCAAACTCTCCAAAATCTCCAAATCCAAAATCACCCAGTTGGCTCGTGTTGCTTGACCTCCTCAATCTTTTTGTCTTTATTCAGTATCTGACATCAATGCATGAATTAATGTAAATCCCTCACGATGAGGGACGGTTGAGTTTGATCAGTGGTGTTTTCATGTGTGCACTAGCATGAGTTTGTCTGGGAAAAAAAAAAAAAAAATCGCCCTATGCTTGTTTGTTTTTACCACTTTACAGTTATGAAAAAACGAAAAAAAACATGACTGTGAAACTTGTGTTATCTCAGCAGGATATCGAGCAGCAAGCTTCCTCCCTGCTGTATTCGCTCCCAGGCCAATACGCTGAGGAGGCTGCACTTAGCTGTTCCCGGTTTAAAGATGGGAATTCAGTCTGAAAACAGCATTTGTCTGAAGCCGGAAAGAGCGGTTTCATTATTTTTCATTTTAGGTGCTTATGAGAAATTATACATCAATGTCAAAACATAGAAATCTAGAGCAGCATCTTGTTCCTAAATGGATGTTTCCATTCTTTCAACATAATGCTCCTGGGGAGTAGTTATTGTGACACAGACTAACCTGCATTTTATATATTTTTTGCTTTCCCCCCTCCCGCCCCCCCATTGTTGTTTGCCAATAGTTAAACAAGGGCATTTTTGATCCATGCTGTGGTGGATTCATGTCATGACTCCCTCTCATGTGTTTGCTGCTACCAGAGGTGTGTGACAGTTCTGTGGACGACTCTAAATTTGTTCACTAAAGTCCAAACACAAGCAGTTGAGGACAAAAACAAGACTTGATTAGTGAGGCCTCTGTGGGGATGCTACTTTGTACAGCTGTACTGACAGCAAGGTATCAGACACACTCATGCTGTTGAGGGAAAACTCTAACAGGGATAGACATAAGAAGTTAACAAGCAAAATAGACCTGCACTTACCACTCAAACCAAGTATGACAGAGAGCTTGCACCTATCAGATATTCAAGAATGAACAAAGATGTAATAACTGAACTGATAAAGATATACATCAACTTTTGTAGAACTACACAATATGACCAACATGTTTCCGGTAAAATCTAAATCTAAATGCCACTTGCTGACAGATGTGACTTTTTTTTTTTTTTTTTATTCCAGGCACTTTGAACTGCTGCCTTTTGTTAGTGAACCTTTAAGTATGCACTGAAACCCACAAACACACACACACATTTAACTGTACCTGACTGAAACTCTGTCAAACCACAGAAGGGCAGGAAGTGTTGGAAAATGTAGAGCATATTTCAGTTCCTTATTAATTTTCCTTTTCAGTAACAGCCTAGCTTGGTTGTTCTTTGCATCAGTTCATTACAGCAAGCTAGGTTTATGTTTTTACAGTGCCTTCAATCTCCATTATAGTGATTTTAATTAATCATAAAACCTCAACTATTGGATGTTTTACGATCTAATCTGATACAAATTTGATGTTGGAATACATGCAAGTGCAATGACCATCTCCAATCTCTCTTGTAATTGGGGGTGCCACATTTTCTGTGGAAAAATCTCAGTTTTTATTATATGTTTAATTTATATCTCATATAAATGTGTCAGAATACAGGCTTGATCAGTGTGCGGACTCTCATACTTACTATCTTTATATATGCTCTCAATTTGCAGACGTATTTTAGTAAGTGCTCTTTAATCTCTCTGTGTTGGTGTTTTAAGATCCTCTACAATATAGGAAACAGCATTCACAACTTTCAAGGTACTAACACCCGACAAAGGGTTAGTGCAATAGTGCAATGTGGCCGCAGGAGCTTTTGGTTCTTTCACTGAATGGTTTGAATAAAAAAAAAAAAAATCCAGTCTGAAATCATAGTTTATTTCCAGTGTTGATCTTTTTTCCTGTGCAGAAATCTCTAGCCAGTTGGTACAGCTTTTAGGTCTGGCAGGAGAATGCACTTGTGACACTGACCTGACCAGTGTGTCTGTCTGTTCAACTTCACACCAACTCCTTTAATATTTGCTTAAAAGTGGTCCGTGTCAAATGTCATCGTCTGGTGCGGAAACTGATAATTGCGTTAGTTTGTCTCTTTGCCAGTAAAATCACCGACATAAAATCAACACACATATTGTAGGTTTTTTTGCAGCATTTTGCTGCAAAGTATTCATTTTAAAGTTAGGACTTTCGCCTCCTTTCATAAAATCAATGAAAGCAATATTTTTGCTTGGCAAGACATGGACCAGTGACACAACCTCTGGCCAAGACTACTCTCGGACTATAAAGAGCAACAATAGTTCTTATTGTTGTAGTACGTTTGATTCCAATAAATCAGAGTTGGTATTAATTGGTTTAATTGTGTGAGCTGATAATAAAGTTAATTTTACAATGTTTGTTGAGAGTCATTTTCTTAAAATTTTCAGAGCGCACACTCTTTACAAGAAATGATTATTCTTGGACAGTTTAACTGATCGGATATTCCTCTAGTTAGTCCATCAATTAAACGAGCAATTGGTTTAAAAAATGAAAATAGCAAAAAAAAAATCACAAGGAAAACATAAATCTCCTTTTTAGAATTCAAACCATTTTTGGATAAATCAATATTTTAAGTCCCATTCCATTCAAAAACACTGTGGTCTATAAAACCCTGGTCTATCCACAAATCCTGGCTGACTCCTTATTTATTTGATGCAACTTGGCGGGTATTTCATTGCCTCATGTTATTGTTTGAAGTTTATATTTCAATTCCTCCCCCATGTAAGTGCAGCATCAACACTCAAGTCATCATTACTTCAGCTACATGACATTCTTATGCATCTTTATACACAATAATTAGCAGGTCTTTCTCATCATGAACTCTTCACCTTAAGATAAACTGGCCTTAGCTTGGCCTTAACTGGCCAAGCTGAATCATCATAACATAAAAAAAAGACCATGACATGTTCTACTGACCTTTGACCACGACAGTTCAGTTCCTGGTCCTTCTCTACTCACTTGCGACGTTTGTGTTTCATAGGATATACATAATATGATCTACAAGAGACAAACAATTTCTTAATCATATTTTTTTCTTCATTCGGAAGATAATAAACTGTACAAAGGCATTCAGTTCGTCACAAGTCTCTTTGTGGTATCACTTAAATTGCAATATGTGATTGCTAGTTGCACAGTCGAACTTGCCGTCATGCTGATGGAAAGAAATAGGAAAGCAAATGCTGATGTAAATATTTTTAGTTATATTACAGAATGTATGGTCAAAGAAGGAGAGGAGGATGGCTTATTTGGAAGCAGAGAGAGAAGAGGAAAGGCAAGAGTCAGAGACTGAGAGTAGGGAGTTTGAATATCGGGACTATGACAGGAAAAGGTAGATAGTTGGTTGACATGATGCAGAAAAAGGAAGGGGGGTATACTGAGTGTCCAGAGGAGCAGGTGGAAAGGTAGTCAGGCTAGAAACTTGGGAGCAGGCTTTAAGTTGTACTATCATGGTAAATCCTTAAGACAGGATGTGAAATGGATTAGGAGTTATCTTAAAGGAGGAGTTGGTTAGAAATGTTTTGGAGGTAAAAAGAATGTCAGATAGACTTATGAGTCTGAAACTGGTAATTGATGTTTGATGCTCAGTGTTGTCAGTGGCTATGCCCCGCAGGTGGGATATGAGATAGAGGAGAAGGAGAAGTTCTGGAGCAAAGAAGAAGTGGGACACTGAGGAGACTGAAGAGAACAGACAGGACTACAGGGAGATACTGCGAAGGTAAAGATTGAGGTGGCAAAAGCAAAACAAATGGCAAACAATGACTTGTATGCTCGATTGGACAGTCAGGAGGGAGAGAATGATCTATACAGGTTGCCGAAACAGAGAGATAGGGATGGAAAGGATGTACTGCAGGTCGGGGTGATTAAGAATAGAGAGGGAAATGTATCGACAGATGCTAGAAGAGTGATGGGAAGATGGAAAGAGTGCTTTGAATAGCTGATGAATGAGGAAAATGAAAGAGATGCAAGGGTAGAAGAGGTGACTATAGTAGACAACAAAGTAGCAGAGATAAATAAAAGTGAAGCGAGGAAGGCATTGAAGAGAATGAAGAGTGGAAAGGCAGTTGGTCCTGATGATATACCTGTGGAGGTATGGAAGTGTCTAGGAGAGGCAGCGAGGCAGCGGTAGAGTTTCTGGCTAGATTATTCAACAGGATCTAAGAGAGTGATAAGATGCCAGAGGAATGGAGACGAGGTGTGATGGTGCCCATTTTTAAGAATAAGGAGGATGTGCAGAATTGCTGCAACTGTCAAGGGATAAAGTTGATGAGCAGTCCAATGAAGTTATGGGAAAGAGTAGTGGAAACAAGACTGAGAGCAGAAGTCAGCATTTATGTACAGCAGTATGGCTTCATGCCTAGGAAGAGTACAGCATTTGCTTTGAGAATGCTAGCAGAGAAGTACAGAGAGTTTCTGTAGACTTTGAAAAACCATATGACAGGGTGCCAGGAGAGGAACTCTGGTATTGTATGAGGAAGTCTGGAGTAGCAGAGAGGTATATTAGATGGGTACAGGACATGTATGCTAGCTGTGAGACAGTGGTGAGGTGTGCTGTAGGGGTAACGGAGAGGTTCAAGATGGAGGTGGGACTCCATCAGGGATCAACTCTGAGCCCTTTACCATCACCACTGATGGACAGGCTGACAGATGGGGTTAGACAAGAATCTCCATGGACCATAATGTTTGCAGATAACATTGGGATCTGTAGTGAGAGCAGATACCAGGTTGAGGAAAATCTAGAGAGGTGGAGGTATGCTCCGGAAAGGAATGAATTGCTGCAAGACAGAGTATATGTGCGAATGAGAGGAACTCGGGTGGAATCCTCCAAGAAGTTGGAGGATTTCAGGTACTTAGGGTCAACAGAGCAGCGGAGAGTGCGGAAAAGAGATGAAGAGATGGGTTCAAGCAGGTTAGAATGGGTGGAGAAAAAATTGTCAGGGGTACCATGTGATAAAAGACTGTCAGCCAGAATGAAAGGAAAGGTGCACAAGACAGTGGTGAGACCAGCAATGCTATATAGCCTAGAAACAGTAACAATGACGACAAGACAGAAGGCAGAGCTTGAGGTCGCAGAGGTTCTCTTTGGGAGTGAGGAGGAAGGATAGGATCAGGAATGAGTCTATCAGAGGGACAGCTCATGTTAGAGGTTTTTGGAGAGAAGGTCAGAGAAGCCAGACTGAGATGGTTGGGTCATGTACAGACAAGGGATAGTGAATATATTGGTGGACGGATGCTGGAATTGGAGCTGCCAGGCAGGAGGTCTAAAAGGAAAACCAAAGAGACTATTTATGGACGTTGTGCGAGAGAATATGAAGGTAGTTGGTGTGAGAGGATACAGAGAATAGGGTTAGAAGGAGAAAGCATTTGCTGTGGCGACCCCTGAAGCGAAAAGTTGAATTGAGAAGAAGAAGATGCGCCTCACCAAATCCTGGTGAATTTCCAGATACTTTTGTGTATTTATATTTTGTTGATGTTCACCTGCTGGTTTAGTCTGAATGTATTCTCTCAGCCTCACACTGGTGAAGTGAAATACTCTTATTTTAAAGTGGAAAGGTTTTATTTCGCTTCCTATAAAATTGTATTAGGATGTAACATTTATGTAGCATGAATCATTTATGTGCATGTATAATTTTTTGTGGACTGTGTAATTGTGTTCCCATATATTTTTTTTTAAATAGAGATGCATATCTAATAATATTGCTTGCGCTTCCTGGTTGACCACGTCTGCCAAGGCCGTCAATTGAGTCATATCTTAGCTCGTGTATGAACCTTAAACATACAAAATGTGAACCTGTTGCAAATAACTGCCATACAGGATCTGTAATATTAAGAGGAAAAAATAAACTAAAAATTGCTTTGGGTGCTATGAAGGATTGCTAAAAACAAAACCGGTGGCACAATCAGCCTGAGCTTCTGGTTTGACATGACCATCAATAGGTTCAGGCACACTATGAAAAATTAAACATGTCTATGATTAACTCAATTTCTCCAAACATGTAAGGCCGTGAAATATGGTGCATACGGTTTCAAACCAACCAGAAGACAGCTTTGGCGTGAACCGCATAAGGAGACATTATCAGGCTTGTCAGTACTGTCTGTTTAAAATAAATGCTATTTGCATCTTTCTTCCATTTATCATCTGTTGCTTTATGCCCACTGTCCTCTCTTACTCCTGATTAAATTTCCATTAGGCATGCATACTAGTTGTGCCCGGGAAGAAGCTCTTTAAAAATGCTCTTTGAATGAGCTTGCTGAGAGAAGAGGTTGGGTAATAACATGGTGTCAGGATTTTTTTTTCTTTGAATATACTGTTTGTGACAGCATGCCTCTTTTTTCAGTGCATTTTTGGCCCTTGTCGTGAAAGCTGGCAGGAGGTGAATGAAAATGCAAAGGAGACAACGGGATTGAGGGATTGGAATATACTGTAGGAATGTTTCACTCGCAATGGAAACATCTCTTTGTTCACACTGTTTATGCATTAAGATGAAAAACCCAGCCTCCGGCTAATCTTTCTGGAAGAATTCAAGAAATGTCCTATTTACACATAACAGCTTGATTCTCGAGTTATTAGTTATTAACATTATGACGTAAGTACTAGCGGATTTGATTTACAATAGTCAACATTAAATGTATAGGCTGGCAATTCAGCTTTACCAACAGCTTAGATTAGGGGTTATTGATGTTTGTTAAAAAAAAAAGTCAGGGTTACTGGCACGAGGCTGCATCTCTCTTACCTCAGTTTTTTTTTTTTTTTGGTTAATAAGAAATAATACACAATAAAAGTGATCATATCAGAATTCAACGTAAAAGGAAATATGAAACGAGATGCGGTCAATGGATTGCGTTGCCACCTATTAAATACTCGAGATGATCACAGTTATGATGTAAACAAATTTTTCTAGAGGTGCGAGGCTGCAGCATTCTAACTATAGCTGCAGCTCTCCTTGGTTTCCTTAATGGTGAGCTGGATTGATTAGTGCAGGGAGGATGGGCGGCCACACCGCATGCTGCCTCATTACTCTCAGTTTGCAGGTGTTCTCGATGCTTCGGTGCCCCTGCTTCCTTGGCACGGGGAAGACAGAGGACAGAGACCAGACCCACCTCATTCATCTTGTGCACTGTGATGGAGGTCATGCTGGAAAGCACTCTTGCTCAGAGTATGGTCACTAGAAGTGACAGATGGAGTTGCAGAATGGGAGAGAAATCAGATCAGTCTCAAAGTGTTTCATTTGTGTTTCATCCTAGGAAGGAAGACAGCTGCAGCTGCACTTTTGATGACTGGGCCAGCTAGACGCATTTTATGGTTATATAAGCAGACTATGAGTGTATCAGGTTTTGTTAAATGAAATTACGGGCGTGTGTGATGAAGGCCAATTGCGGGACCGTCCCCTGGACCCTGTGAATGACGCGGGTGAAAGGAGCTCGCTGCTTTCATGCAGCAAAGATCAACACCACAACTCCTTCATCCTGAAAATTTTCAATCATTAAGTGCA
Source organism: Fistularia commersonii (assembly GCF_037954325.1). NCBI lineage: Eukaryota > Metazoa > Chordata > Actinopteri > Syngnathiformes > Fistulariidae > Fistularia > Fistularia commersonii. The sequence goes on along the minus strand of NC_141299.1, from coordinate 13,625,602 downwards.
CTTCCATCCCAATGAATGACAATTTTTGCTTTTCAATTAATTTATTCTATTTTTTTTTTCATTTTTCAGATTGGCTGTAATAATTACGTATGAATTTGTACATGTTTTTATCTGTGCAAGTCCTTCAGAGTAGGTGGACTCGTATAAGCTGTGGAGTCAGTTGAGAAAACTTTCCTAATGCATTTATTTCAGGAGTAAAATCATGTTTCTTAATGTAGTGCTGTACATATTTAAACTCACTGAATGTGTTATGTTTATATTTCATTGAAATGTTTTCTCAAAATATTGGAAAATGCTTGTTTTGCTTGAGATGTCTCGAGACTCATAATATTGTTTGATGGGAATCAGAAAAAATGAATAACTAAAATTATCACAGTTGCCAACTGGAAGTTCTTTTTAAATCCTTGGAACCAAAATCTTTTAAAGGCTATATACACATATTTTTTTCCCCCTTTAAATTCAGACCAGATTTGATGCCTCTCTCTTGTGTACCGTTCTAAAATGACTTGATTTTCCAGCTTCACAGTTTCAAGGCCATATTTATATTTTTTTAACCAGAAAACATTAAGCTTTTGCTTGTTTTTCTACCCGCTTACTTGTGACTAAGCAACGAGGGTGGAATGAATCATAAAACTTGAAAGTTAATGAGTCACTTATATATAACTCGATCCCTTCCCGTCACATTTGTTCTGGGCATAAAGTTCTGTACCTGTTGTGCCGCCTCCATGTTTAAAACCAGAAGAACATAATTAAGCAAGTCATCATCAAAGAGGTTTAAAAGAAATGCAACAAACAGATTTGTTTTTACAAGCTGCCGCGTCAATGATAATATGTGAGTTCAAAGAGTTAAATCCAAAAGACCATACGGCTTGTCAAAGTCATCCTAATTGCTGTGTGAGCACAGGGATCCGAGCGGTACATATCTCATTATTCTGACTTTCATTTTACAAATTCTTCCCCAATTCTTCCTTTCCGACTTCAACTGCTGCCACTTACTGTCCTGTCCCTAAGCAGAGTTCAAGATCATAAATCCATTTCCTCAAATTTGCATATCGTCTCATCTCGAGAGCCATGAAGCCAAAAGTCTCCTCTGTTGTTTCTTTAGGTGAGAGGCTAGACTGTCAATTAAAAAGCAGAGAAAAAAAAAAAAAGAAGAAAAAAAACATTTCATTCGCAAGTCCACTGCAATTAAGCGCTGTGACTAGACCTGTTGTTTTAGTCTCTAGAGTTTATGCAGCTTATTGTTGGGTGATGTATTATCTTGACAATCTTCATGGGCTTTAATTATTGGACCATTTAAAGTGTGCTGTAGAGTTCATCTTTGCTCTGTAACACTCAATACAGTGCTGCCAGCAAACACACAAGTGGGTGGGCGGGGGGCAATTAGAGTGTAGAGCAGCTTCCACTCAACTCTTGTCCCTGTGGAATTTTGTCTTCACATTTTGGTTCCACTCAATAACTCAGCCACTGGATTTAACTGTTTATTGGCATATCATACTCTTTTGCCAGTGACCGGTTTGTCGGAGGGAAATCTGTCGCGGCCGATCAAAGCTTCCACATTAGCCTACAACAAAAGCAGCACGGGGTTTTCCCCGAGACAACCGACCAGTATAAGTGAGATCTCCATCTACCATATATATATCTGAGTCAATTTTTTAATGTTCCCTCTAAAATCCTTGAGAATGATATCATCTGCCTTCTTGCTAGTTGAAACAAGCTCAAAACTATGTTCAAACGGATTCATGGTCTCAATTAAAAATTTGGATTCAAAAACATTCAGAACAGTTGACCAACTGATGGAAAATGCTGCCTATTTTTCCGTTGCAGTAACATAAAAGTCTAAAAAGCTCTTCTAAAGCCTGAGCTTGAACCCAACACCACCTGTAGGCTACTCCTTGTCTCCCTCCTGTTGGGCAAAGCTATTCTTGTTGCTCTGCATTGATTTCCTGCCACGCCAAGCTGCTTGAAGCACTCGAATTCGAAACCTTTCAAATGTATACATATTCTCATGCTTTCATAACTGAAATAGCCTGAATGTAGACCGTCATACCATTTCAGATAAATGAGCAAAGAACATTGCTGTTACAGTTGTTGATCTGAAAACATTGGAATCAAGAGAGATGCCATGGGATATTGATTATTTTTACATTACATTTACATTTTTTGTACATGGAAATGATCTCCAAAAATGAAGATTCCTGAGTGATGTTGATGTCAATGGTACAATATCAAGCCCCTATCACTCCCGGTCCATTATTTTATCTAGTATTTTATGAATCCAAGCCACAATAAGATCTTTCTGACAGCATGGCTACCAGATTTAATAATCACACAATGACTATAGCTTAATATCAATAATTTGAAATTAATTTCGACTTAATATTTCAACAAGTAAAATGTCTGTTTTCTCCAAACAGCTGGTTCGGATCTTCTGATATCATCTTATTTAAACAGAACAAGTGCAGAAACTGTGCATGCGTCTATTTACTGAAACACGGCAGGCACCCGAGCATGATCAAGGCTGCAACTTAGTGTCTACGGCACCGAAAACAGAATATTGTCTCAGTTAAAACAAACAGTTTTACATACAACAAACTGTGCAATGTATGTTAAAAATAATTAGACAAACTATTTTTTTCAGTGAGCATGTTTTACTGTGTCTAACCAGCTATTTACAGAAACATTAAATGAATAACCTGGTTATTTTTAGTCGAAATCACGAATACATTACTCTATTCCAGTGTGGGTACAGCGTAACTGCTTTCAATAAACCCTTTTTTGAACATGTATTAAAAAAGAAACATCCTCGTGTTGCGCGGAGAGTAAACTAGCCTTGGAAACGTCACTTTAGTTCAACACAATACAATTTACAATTCCATCATCGACTGCCATTTATTAGTATCAAACCACTGCTACAAAATTACATCAAACATGATGAAAATGGACTTGCATACGTGCTATACACAATGTAAGCTTTAAATTAATCCAAGTACATGAATTTTTCTTAATTCTGGACAAATATCAATATATATTTATATAGAGATATATCAATGCCACTTAAAGCCATATATATCATTCCAGTGATTTAGAGCCTATAAATATACAACTATATCCCTGGTGGCTACAGGACCTTCATACACATTTGAGTAAACATATCCACTCCAAACTTCTAATCACATAAATTTTCAACATGACGAGAGAAAATTAAAGAAAAGTAAAAGAAAACGGTAGCAAAACTTCATACATTAAACTCAAGGATGCCTCGGTCAACATCAAAAAGTCCGTTACCAGTTTTTGCAAAAAGAAATACCAATATATTCAATTTACAGAAACAAACAGAAAAAAAGCAGCTCCTGACACATCAAACTCAGGTAATAGAGGTTGTTTTTTTTTTTTTTTGTTTGTTTTTTTTAAATCGAAGAGCTCAATGTAATATGACACTCAAGACACATATGATGGTGCTACAAAGAACGAATTTGCTGTGCCATTCAGTGTGTATAAAACAATGTGTAATCTGGCCTCGAAGGCATGCAAACAAATAAAATAGAATTACAGTTGCTGCCAGTCATTTTCCCTACGTCAAGTCCTTATGAGGCCGACGATTGCCTGAGAGCGTCACGTTAAAATACACACTGTGTGTCTCGGTCGTTGGCGCCATGGAGAGACCTGGCTCAGATAGCTCGCTTTAAAACCCAGGCATTATCTCAGGCTCTGCATCATTGGCTAGCAACTTATTTTCCAGTTCACTGGAAATAATGAGGGATAGGTTGACAAATACTTGATGCAACCTCTTGAAAATAGCATGCCCCCCTACATTGGCAGCTGCCACACTATCATAGGGATTTCAACGAAATATTTAAATTCACACCAGACAGAAATAAGTGTTTTTGTACCAGCTCAAATGTTTGATTGAAAAGTGGAAACCTTTTTTCAACAACATACATTTTATTTCCCCCTTTTCCATTAAGAACTTCCCCCCAAAGACTGGTTATAAAGAAAGACATTTTTACCCCTCATTTTTCACCTTCTGCCTGGGTTTGACAGGAAGGACAGCTTTTGGCTGCTATGTAACAAACATATCTACCGAGTGAAAGCGAGCACTCAAGAAACAGAGGCTGTTTTGATACAGAGAACTCAGTATGCCGCTCAGGGAAGTGGATAGCAACTGCAGGAGTCAGGCAGCAGCTCCAGGATATAGTATGACACAATCTCACAGTTAAAACTGACAAAGGCACAGGAAGGGTTTCATTTACTGCAGGGTCAGAAGGAATCCCTCCTTCAGCCTACCCTCTGCTTATGTCTGCCACAGATGCCTCAGTGAAGGGCCAAACACCACTTTGATGCCACACTAACCGCCTCTGCATACAATCTCAGTCTCAAAGTTCAGGTAACCGTTTGCTTAAAACATATGTCGAAAGGTTGAGTGTCTTTTTGTCCCGATGCGCAAGTATTTGAACGGCATCGCTGTATTTGTTTACGTTTTTGAATGTCAAGGCAGGATATGAGGCTTGAGGTATATTGCGTCATTTCCCTTGGTGCGGTCTCTGCAGAAGGACAGTATATATATAATATTTGTTTCCATTGGTGCATCATAATGATCTTTCCTCTAACATCTTGTCATAACTACATGATGATTCCGCTCATGGTTTTCACCCCACTGTCTCTAAGAGGCGTCCGTTTTCCACAACAGAAAATATGAAATACTTCACAGATAGAATGCACACATGGGGCTTTTGTTTACTTGTTTAATTCAATCTATTATTAGCAAGGATTTAATGACATGAACCCTGCCCCTGCTTCCCCGTAGAACAAATATATACTATTGGCACTAAACTATGTATCAATCTTTAATGCTTTAATTCTGATGATATTTGTCGACTCTTCTATTTTGAGGTTACATGTATGTCGATTACGCTGTTTGTCCTCACACAATTCACACAGAGAGGGCATATAAGCATAAGAAAAGTTATTATAATATATTTTGAAATGTGAAATGAGGCGGTTTATACTAAAATTGGAACAAAGAATAACATCGTCTTTTAACTTTTAGTTTTTATATATATCCATCTTCGCTGTTTTGTACCGAATTTTGGAGATATCAGCAGCTGGGATGTTTGGCTTCTCTCAAATATAATTGGGCTTCGAGGAGTTTATCACATGCAGGGTCAAAGCAGCAAAAACTGCTTTACATTTATGTGCAAAGAACAACATCAATGTCCCTTCCCAGAAATCACTGTCCAGTGATAAACTCAAGATAAGTAGTTTCATTAAAAACTATTTTCTGTATATTGGAAAGATGAGACGTAAAGCTACTGTTAGCGCAGATTGTGAATTTACTTTTAGTGACATGATTTTCAATCACAGATATTTCTACTGGGTTTTTCAAATTAGGTTTGTGTCAATTTCAAAATAAGAATCATAATAGAATCTCCACTGGAGAGAAGGAAGATGTTTTTGTCTTCAAAAATCAGAACGACTTCAATTATCTAGATGGATGGAAAAAGAAAGACAAGAAGCAGTGGTAAAATGTTTTTGCGTGTGTGTGTGAGTGTGTGTGTGTGTTAATGTGAAAGTCCCTTAGTGCTGCGAAGTGCCAATGCAACGCAACTTCAGAGGTTCAGTTTATAGAATTAAGAGCGGACAATAGGCAGATATTCCATAGAACGTTTCCATTTTTCCATATTTATTGTATATTTTAGTTATTGTTATTTTGACTAGTCCAGTCATAATACTTTTAATAACACTGTGAGGGAATTTATCCAGATTTGGCTAAGGTACATTGGTCAAACATAAAGGTTGATGCAAGTTAGAAAACAACAGAGGGAAAAAGAAAAAAAAAAAAAATGGAACTAAGTAGTGTAGATGCCGCCTCTGAAAAAATAAGTGTAATATTTGATGGGAGAAAACCATAAAGATTACAATTAAAAAGGGCTACGGGTCATCTTTAAATCGACATCGCTGTATTCCGAAAAAAAAACAACCTTCATTTTCCTGGCCATTACTAGTGGAGACACACAGCTGTGAGGCAAGATTTCTTGGGTTACATCTAGAAAAAAAAAAAACAAATTGCATACAGGAGCTCAGGTTGTCTCATTGAGGGCCGACTTATTCGTTCAACTGTTTGACAAAATACTTTGAAGGCACATTCAGTACTGTACTCGCCCCTCTCCATGACTCACTTCATACAGTGATTTATATCCAAACTGGAAATAAATGGTTTCAGACAGAACAGCATGATTCAGATACATCTGTGAGTAGAGGGTGAAGCTTTGAAATGGGCAATTTAAAGATGCAAGGTTGGAACTGTGTGTGTGGGTTGTATTGGGTGTGAGCTTGTCTGCTTCAGAGCTCCTGAAATTAGATTGATTCTTTTCCCAACTGATGGCATCTGGGAGGAGGTGCAGTGAACTCTGTAGGAGGACGGCATGGCATATTTTTTTAGTTTGCAAATCAACACGACTTTCAGTTCAACTTACTGTTTAAAATCTTAGGGTGTTTTTGGGAAAAGCAATTCGGCTTTTAAATCTCTTGGAAGCCCCCGCCGTGTCGGAGAAAGGGCAGTTTACAATTGGCTCTAAACATGGGTGTGATGAGTAATATCTTACGATTGTTAATATTCTCTGGATCAGATATACGGAGCAACACACTCCAGTCAATAATGACTGTGCAGTGCAAACACTAGATAATCCTATGTGCAGTGGCATCTGGCCATCTGGGCTCGAGAGGATTTATACACTGCGCGAGGGCAAAGGGGAGGGGGGACCAAATATGCACGATACTACATCATTAAGATGAGTTAATGACTGACGCTACAGTGTACAAACGGAGCGATATCTTCCTCAATCTGGAGAATAGTACCAGTGATAGTGACAAACCCGTGCAAGAGCTCATGAACTCAGATGTATATTTATGCATTTAACATGAAGACTTTTATTGCAAATAATAAGGATCTGATAAAAGGGACGTGTTAATACCATTTTTCCAAATAAGCACCATTCAGTACATTTCATGTAGGACACTAGCAAGTCTTAATTGCTTTGAAAAGCAACCAACAAAACTGTCACCGATGTGCCACATAACCATTACGACCCTGAACAGCAGTTGTGTGTATATATATAGATATAAACATATATCTATATCTATATACCTATATAGATATAGATATATATATGTATGTATTTTTTACAAAGTTGTTTGAAATCAATCACAACAAACAACCTGGTGATCGGTGGGAGCTGTGAATTTTATGACCAAGTCCTGAACCCAATATTTGGGAAAACCCTTTCTATTCATAAAAAGTATGAAGATCTGTAAAATGGCCACCTCAAAAACACAGGTTAACTTTGACATGCAGCACAACCATACTCTCTGCACATCGTCAAACACGCAAGTGTGTGAAGAACTATGACTACACACTGGCTCTAAAGATCAAAAGATATCTTATTTTCTCCACATATACACACATTGATTCTGTTCTATAATACTGTTATATTGGTTCACACCCTCTCTGTTTCAAAAAGTAGGTAATTTGATTGCAAACATTGTTCTTTTCAATATTGTCTGACAAAAAAAACCAAATCAACAACAGCTATGGCATCTAAAGGAACCTGACAACATTATAAACTATGCCATACTGTGCCCCATTCAAAGAAATGTCACATAACCAGTTTTATATGTTTCAAATGTCATTTTTTTTTTTTTACATTGTTTTCATAAAGGTAGTGAATAAATATAGTTCTGACTTTCATTGTACGTTAACATTTAAACAAGATCATCGGGTGCATTTATATCATTATTTGTAAAACAAGCTGATAACAACTTAAAGCAAGATTTGACAGACCTTAAAAAGAAATTATCACAAAATGGAAATTAAAAACTGTGTTTGTGCTTTAATTCTTTTCACTGTAATGGCTATTTTCTCTATAGGTTTGCAGTTTCAAGTTCACGTGAACATTTGTGAGTGGACTGGGCTACTGTTCATGAAAACATTAAATAATCCAAATCCAAACAAGACTCGTGGATATGTTAACCTGTGCAACAAATACTGCATTTCATCACTTGAAACTGGCATAGCAGGAAATACCTGTGAGAACCACGAGTTAGGACAACCTTTATGAACTTCACTGACGAGATTGTGCCAAATTCGGAAGGTAAGTAAACAATTGGTTTATGGAGATTCACCTATCAGTAAAATATCAGTAAATAGTCCTACTTTGCGAAGCTCTGCATCAGAGTAAGTCTCCACAAGATGCAATCAATTTAATGTCAATGGTAATATTAAGGCATTACAGTATCTCTTTTTACACCGTGGATTGAAGATACTCAAGGATGAATATGCCATACTGAAGTCTCATCAAAACGCGAACCCGTACAGAGACACTGGATTTGAGTTTTGATTGGTTTGCACTGGGTCTATGGACACTGTTGACTTTACCGTCAGCACCTTCAGCCATGCTTTTAGCTGTAAGCAAGTTCAAAACTGGATGTTATTCTGCTCATATTTAAGGATTTGAGGAATTAAGTTTTGAAGAAAAAAAAAACCAAAACAAAACAAGAAAAGCTTTTATACAATACTTTTCTAAAGACAAAGTACTTGCTCAATAAACCACCATGCTATGTCTTATATTCTGGCTTTTTTTTCAAGAAAAACACTGAAAGCCATTGCCTTTGGCTGTCTTAACTTGTGAATTGGTAATATGTAACCAAGTAGTAAAACTGTTATATTGTATATATACTGTAGACTTTAATACTTTGATACTTAATCATTCTTTAAAACAAAACACAAATAAAAGGTAGTGGCACAGAGTAGTTCTTTCCCAGAATGAATTGTGAGTCTGAGCCAACACCTGGAGAGATGTACAGTAAACTGCAGTGGGGTTTGTGGCCAGAAGATGATTGGAAAGTACACAGGAAATTCAAAGACAAAACACCCTGCTCACACACCTTCTGGAGGCGGCGTGTTTCAGACAGCAAACCACTACATATTTAGGCAAAAACAAACTGATTGGGTTATTCCTTTTCTTTGCAACTTTCATAGTGGAGACGTTCACAAATGTGCACTCACTGAAAAAAAGTATATATATATACATATATATGTATATACATATACATATATATGTGTATACATGTATATATATATATATGTGCGTGTATACATATATATATCTATATGTATCATAGTTTTTCTTTCGAGAAAGAATGGAGACATAGGGCAGCAATGTTCCTTCCCTCTTTCTGGACAAAGCCATGAATTGTTCTCTTGGTCAAATGAGGGAAGCTGGTCCTGCTTTAAAATAAAAGCCTACATTTTACTAAAATATAATCATACAAAACAGTATACTTTGCTACTTTGACAGCTGCCTGATCAAAGCTGATAGGCAGGCATACTAAATAAAGACCCTTTTCAGAATACAACAAAGCACTTCAACATTGTTCATCCACCTAATCATGACAATACATGTAGTGAAAAGCCCTGCCTTTCTTGAACTTGTATTTTTCTCACTTTTTATGTTTTCAGAAGCACCCTTTATAATAACCATTTGTATTTTAGGAATGTCAATGTTTTTTCTTTCTAATAACCCATAATACATTCAATACTAGATTAGTATGGTAATTCTGTGTACTGGGAGACTTGGCACAATTGTATCTTTTGAGTAATGTCAAGAAATGGATGGAAAATATTAATTTTGCGTCACCATATCCTCAGGAAAGAGGCTTCAGAAGTAACTCATTCGGGGACTCGGTGACATCTTTTGATATGACTGGAGGGGGGTGGGGGTTGATTGCGGGAGGGGAGGGTTTTTAGCCTCGACTCATCAATTGGATAAGAAAAGAAAACCGCAAAGAAATAATTACAATAATTAAAAAAAAAAAAAAAAAAAAAAAAAAAAAAAAAATCAAACACATCATAGTATTTACATGACAGAAATTACACCAAAAGCAAAGGAAAATAAAAAGTTCCCCACATAAAGTAATGCTGATTATTTTCCCCTCTTTGCTTTTCAACAAACTGTACCAGATTGAACTCCAGCCATCAGCAATGTCAGAATGAATTCATAAATGCTCTCGACAGTCAAAGTGTCTCAGCTGGCCTCGGCTAGTACACGCTGATGAAGGATGAGAGAGCCAGGACCAGGTATCGGCAGGCCAGAGGGACATGCGCTTTTCCTGTGCTCCCATAGGGTGCAGTGTTGGGTGCTGTGGGCAGGAAACAAGAGAAGCTCTGGTTAGTTGTGAATGCACCTTTGCTCTGCCACACCCTCCATTTGCCAACCTGCATTCAGCCGGGCACAATGTTTCAAAGTGAGACTGCAAGAACAGCAATTACTGGAACACTGGAGCAGAGAGTTATTTCTGAACACTGCTGGAGGAAACAGACATCCATCATGCCCCAAAATGCCCAGAGCAGATCAAATGACCTTCATTTTAAATTTGTCATTGTAAACTGTCACCAACAAATATTTATCTTACGTATTAAATCCAACATTTTCACTCTACCCCTGACCTTTCAATTGCAACTCATCATTTATTACATTAAACACTGAGGAAGGCGTTACAATTTTCCATATTTAGGCCTTTTCACTCTTCTTGTCTGCAAGCTCAGGTGAGCGACAAGATAAAAAGGATTATTCGAGACGCTTTCTTTGTTTCTCGTTCTCAAAGTCATTTTAGCCACATGACTGCATTTATAGTCGGCGTGAAAATACCAGCGTGGAATTTTACCAAGACGTCTTTTCTGAGAACCTGAAAAAAAAACAAACATTTGAGATGCAAGTAACAGGCAACAAAATACTTCACTGTTCGGTAGTTAAAATAAACACTCCTATCAGGTCTTCCATAAGCAGGAAAAAAAATCCCAACAAGTCGAAACCACATCAATGTTTGTTAATATACATTCATTCATTCATTTTGGATATTATTCATGATGCACACGGGGTCGTGGGGTGGAGGATAGTCAGTGTCCATGAGGCGGTTTTACACCCTGGCCAAGGACATGCTCTCTCTCTGCATTTTCCTCTCAGTCACACTGACAGAAAGTTAAGACTCTTCAGTTAAACTATTGGCTATTTGTAGAATGTGGGAGGAAATTGGAGAAACTGGAGAGGGCCCATTCAGGCATGGGAGAAGATGGGAAAAAGGCCATCAAATTCAAAGTGGGAGCAAAATCCATCACTAGAACCTTACAATGACGCTTAGATATGATCACGTTTTTGTTCTAGCATTAGTGGAACTGTCTAAAGTGGAATTGTGTACATCACAACAAGCCGGTGCCATTTTGGAAACTGGGGAACCGGTGACTGATTTCGATCGGATGATCAGATTTGTCTTATTTTCTCGGCGTGTCTTGGAGTCGTACTTTCAACGCCTGAACGAATGACCTCTTTCCCTGGTGTTGACGTTAAAATTGGGACAATACATGAGCGACGGTGCATTGGATATGATCGTAGAGCAGACGCACAGCAGACCAGCCGCCTTGAAGAAGAAGCGATCGCATTGTTTCGGTCTCCAACCAAGGGCTGGATCTGTAGGCGAATGTTGTCTCTTGCAATAGGCTGGACACTCCAACTTAATCTGATGCCTTTTATCGTGCGGGGAAATAGATAGGACTATCTTCCTTCCAGGATAGAAAAATACTCTTTATGTTTTTTTAATTTAGAAACAAAGTACATAGACTTAAAAATAAAATGCAGTTGCAGTTTTTATTACATTCTTGAACATCAGAAATAATAATGTCTCAGGTTCAGAGTTGGCTTGCACCAGAAAATGTTTGAGAACCAGTGAAGCAGTTGTAGAGAGAGGACAACAGACAAGGGCTACACAAGGTCTTTCTCCGCTTTCTTACTGAAGCCTGCTTTGTTTTTGTTTTGTTTGTGTTTCTCTGACCAGCAGACAGCCACAGTAATATGAACAGCCCTCTCTGGAGAGCTGCGTTAGGCAAGCAGAGGCTGAGAGGGCAGCCTTTCATTTGGAGGGCTACTTTGCCTCCTCAACAGACATACTTTGAGCTTGTAGCTCAATACAACACACCTTGCAGGTTACAAAACATGTTCTGCCTCAGCACACACACCTGCATGTCACACACACACACACACAAATACACACACATATATATAGGCACGCAAACTGACTAGTACAGAAAGGCAGTGTGAACAAGCTTGGCTTCATCAGGGGAAATCATGTGGTGCAATGCCCATATCAGCAGGGTGCCTCTATTTACACAGCCATGTAATTAGTTCACAATGTAACTCCTCTGATGTGGACCCTGCATTGCACAAACTCACACACACACACACACACACACAACAGCAGAAGAACACATACCTGGTGAAGAAAAATAACCACAATCTTAAATACACCAGGGCCCCTGTAATCATATTTTTCTGAGGTGACAAACATGTTATTGCAGATTTTTCAAGAACAAAATCATTATTCCATGCTGATTGTTAGTATGAGTGGTGTATTTTTTTCCCTAAAAATGTCTGGTTGATCATTACATATAAGGTGCATATACAGTATCGTCTTTGTGTTGAAAGTAACGCAACGGGGTATTTTCGACCAAGATGAAACCTCGTTACTGACAATTTCCATAGGCGTTGTCTCAAAACAGATGAAAATATTGTGCTAGAACTTGCCGGTACTGCTTTTACTTCATGTTTTCAAGCGTCACGTATCGGTTCTGAAGTTGTTTTCTTATGAGAGTGAAAACTATTTTGCTGCTCGGAGGCATCGGGGGGCGGGGGAGAGAGAAAAGGAGCAAAACTGGATGCAAAATTTGATCATGTTTGTGTTGGATTCAAGGATGTCCAGCATGAACCAAAGTCCCCTCTTCTTTCTTCTTCTGACTCTCCTATCTTTGACCCCCATTTCAACCTTTTTTTTTTTTCTTTTGAATCCCTCTCTCGGCCTTCTCCTATCAAAAGTACAGGATAATGACACAGTTTTCCTGGGCTGTGAGAGTGAGCAGAGAAATGGTCTCCATGGTAACAGCTCCTGTCCTGCTCAGACGGCCCACTGTCGTCAAAGCTTGAGTGTTCTGCATTGTGCTAGCTATGCTTTATCATTTGCCTCGTGCGTGTGTGTGTGTGTGTGTGTGTGTGTGTGTGTGTGTGTGTGTGTGTTTGTGTGTGTGATGCGAACGGGCAATAAGCAGATGTCACTATATCCCTTGTTTCATCTGTCATCTGAACAGTGTCGGTGAAATTTTGGGCCCAGTACAACATGATCGCCACAATGATATCTTCAACATTACTACTTCTTGTGCAGCGGTTGATGCAGCTTGTGGAATAATTTCTGGATGGATGATAATGCTGCTATTTAATGTTGGCTTTGGGTGGATGCTGAAAGAGTATCCCCATCAGTGTTTCAGTGAGGAAGTGTTATGCGAGGATGGGGGATAGTCCTGGTGCCTGCTTCCTCGTGGCGTTTGATTTCTACTCGTTTAATATCTCCTTGCGTCCCTCTGAAAAATGGTGGCCTCCATTGTTTTGACTGTGTGGGTTGCATCTTGCCATTATAATTAACTCTGGAACCAGGAACTGCCTGCAACACCATTACTTTGCTTATTAACATGAAGGGAACAGAGGGTGAAAGAGACAGACAGAGAGTGAGCAAGCGAAAGAAAAAAAAAAAAAGAAAAAAAGGCAGATACGGCGGAGAAAAGGGGGAAATCAAAAGAAAAGAGAGCTGTGGAAAAAGACAGTGATTGAAAGGTGTGCATGAGCGAGAATGCAGCGGCAGTGGAGGGGGGGGGGTGAGTTCTTCCTCTTTGGGGTTTGAATTTAATTGCCATGTACATCAGCATTGTGCAACAATGAAGGAGAAAGAATCGCAGACAATATATCATAGACAAACCAACAATGTCAAGGTGCGCAAACACTGGAAAGACAAGCGGAGCTCCAAAGGGAGAGGTGCAAAGGAGATAAGTGGAGATGAAAGTGATAGGCTTCAATTACTGCTTTGCAACAGAACAGAAATGAAAAACAAAAGCCTCCCCACTACCCACCAAAGTGATGTGAAAATAACAATCCTGGGTTCTTTCCTGTGATTTTGGACTTAAGCCATCAGCTTTTAATAGTCTGCTGGGAGACGAGCCAGCCTCTTTCTCCCGTTTGTCTTCCCTACCCCCCCCCATCCCTCCTAAAACTCCATCAGCAGCAGTTTTGTCACCCACATATCATATGCACAACAAATGCTAAGGCCATGAACCTCAGTCACTGTTGACACAGATAATGAATCATGCTAAAAATTCAACAGCAACACTTGATGCGGGGTCTGCGTTGAGTACCATCTCGAGTGTTATGCAATGCTTAGGTAATTCATAACAACATCATCGGTCATTAAGTAAAATCATGTTTTGCCTCCCCTTTCACTTGATTTATGCATCAATATTTACATTTTGCATATGCAGATCTCAGAAAAAAAAAAAAAAGGCCTCCATTCAATCAGTCCTTATTTCCTCTTTGTCTGCCTCATATACACACCCGTACAAATTCAAGGAGGTAAGAGGAATTGTAGGAGATTACCATTGTGAATACACTGAATTTTGTTTCAAATTTAGTCATTTGTCTTTGAGTGGATGATTCATCCCTGGAGTTGGTTGTATCCTCTGAGCAGGCTGTCACGAGTGCTACACAGACGGCAGCCAGCCAGGCAGCATCCCAATCTCCCTGAGGGCAGTTTCCTCTGAGCTGTGGGTTAGGGGAGGGGTTCAGTGTCCTTGACCATCAATCAGTGGCCTCTGGTCCTCCCCCAGCAGCTCCCCTGAGAGAGCCCACATGAGATACTCCTGAGCTGGAACTGATCCTGTACACACCCCGCTGTATACGGGGCTAAATCCCTCTACATGCGAGGTTCACAGCAGCCACCGAGGGTGTCTTAAATACACTAGAGCAAACACTAAAAGATGTGCTTTTTTTCAGGAGTGCATATTGATGCTCCCCACAGGGTTTAAATGGAATATCATGCCATGCTTACGGCATTAGATGAGAGGCTGCCACGCCCTCAAAATGCTACGTGTCGCTTCATTGTCTTCCGGGCGCTTACGCGGTACGCAATATGACCGAGACATTTTCCGTCCCTTACCTCATTTCAATCCACTAACAATGAAATACACTCGTCCCCTCCGCAATTCATCTTGTCCCCTCTTGCCTGCAGCAGCTTGCCATATTGAGTTGATGCACAATGGACTCATCGATCCATCAGCTCATTCATCCATTCCTCTCTCTTATCCTCCTTCTCTTGTACAAGCAGAATGTTCATCGCCGCCTGATATGATGTTCAAGACTCATCACCTTTGTCTCCCACTATGATCATAACACACTGCTGTTCCACAGAGCCCTCATTCAGACGGACCTCAAGCTCATTAGACCCACCAATCATTTGCATTAGTTCAAGTAATGAAAAGCCTCCATTAATAAGCTGGCCTTCAGAGATCATTTACCCTCCTCTACCTCTCATTCCTGCCATTCCCTTGTCCCTCTCTCCCCCCTTCTTTCTCCCCTTGCCTCTCTCGCCCCCTACACATCCTTGTACCACTCGGTTATCGACAACAAACAGTATGCTTTTTGGGTCCTGAGCTCTAATAGCTCCTCTCAGTATCAGTTTCTGACTGTAGAGTGAATAAGCACGAGACGAGTCACCTGATAGCCACCCGAGTGCGCCGGGGGCTCTCAATTGCTGTCGGACTTTGGCCTCCAGCTTGACTTAATCAACACCTCTTTGGGGTATCTGGACACTGGAGAACTTTTAGCGCGGCGTGAGCTTGAATCGGCGAATTCCTTTGGAACAGACAGTCCGGTTTACCGTCGGATCGGCTCATCGATCGCGGTCTCCCTCTCCCTTAAATGAACATAACGCACATGCATACCGCTTACATTTTAATTGTTGTGACGACATGCATTTGAGGGACCAAAAAATTCCTGACTCACTTAGATGTATGTTTTTTTTTTAAATTCTGCAGCTGTATATTCAAGGGCATTCTAAATGAAGCAAACCCATAAAGCTGCAACTTATATGTTTACATGCACGTCATAGGAATAACTCTCAATTTTCTAAGAAAAAAGGTTAAATCCGTATCAGGACACTTAGGAATAAACAGCGCCGACAAAAAAGAGGCAGTCGAATGTGGGCAGCATTTTTCCAAAAGCGTAATTACTCCATGACTTTGACTGCTCTCTCTAAATCTGTTTAATGTTAGAGAGAGGCTTAATAAAATGCACAGGGACACAAAAAAATGGTGTCAGCATGTAGCAAGTTCACGCAGCCACAGCCTCACCCTGTCTCTAATAATCTCTCTCTCATATTTGTGTCTCTCATGCGCACTCCTACAAATAATTCTCCTCGCCCTCTATCTCCTTCATTTCTTAATGCTTATCAGAATTTTATTTCCATGCAAGTCATGCTCCAGGCCAAAAGGATTTAGCTGAGTCAGCTCCGACTTAGCAGCACCCCCATAATGACGCTGACAATCTGGTCAGTTATGAGGAAAGTCTTATGATAAAGTGTTGCTACTTGCGTCTTCATGAGTTGCACCATCAATACAGATGGATAATATCTGATCTCGAACCAGGAGGCAATTCTCTCTAACTGCCCTTCTTTTCACCCATCTCCTTCAGCTGTGGACTCCTAAAATAGCAATTCCCCGCTGTTATGTATGTAGGGATTATGATAAGACAGCTCCCTTTTATCAGTTTCCATTATAGTGCTGATAACACAGCAGGCCTGAATGTTGAGGGTTAAGTGTATTTTCCTCTTGATTGATATAAGATAACTTTATCACCGCAGACCGCTTGGCTATCACAGTTCACCTGGGGCTGCTTCAATCTTTCTGGAATTTGATCACACTGAGCTTTACTATTCACCCAGATAGAATTTTGAGGTGGTCATACTGTATGCACAGCAATACATAGATTTGTTCATGTTTACCTACCCTGAGCGGTTAACTGATTTCTCTTGGATCAATTTGGCAGTTTACAGAAATTGCTGGACCAAATAGGCCCCGATCAATTGCAGAGTGATTAGTATGCGTAGTGGATTATATCTAGCCGAGGCAACAGCAAAAGGCACGAGGATCTGTGGAGAATCATAGTCCAATGGAA
The DNA here is from genome assembly GCF_037954325.1 of Fistularia commersonii. Classification (NCBI taxonomy): domain Eukaryota; kingdom Metazoa; phylum Chordata; class Actinopteri; order Syngnathiformes; family Fistulariidae; genus Fistularia; species Fistularia commersonii. The sequence goes on along the minus strand of NC_141299.1, from coordinate 13,608,506 downwards.
GCATATGCCATATGTTTATGTTAATTATTACTCAGTCTGGTTTTAGAGAGTATATGCCCATAGGCTGTGTGAGCGTCACACTTGAAATATTCCTTTATTATTCCAAGAGAGAACCTTAGGCTGTGGATGCACTCCGGTCTCTACTCCCCACCTTGTCTTTGACTGCCGAGGGGAGGTTCAGAAGAAAGCTAGAGTGTCCTGAAGTGAGACACTTTGATTCAGGACACCTGCCTCTCGTGGAACATGGTAATACAAAACTCAGTCGTGTCTGAAATGTCTTTCCTCCTGAATCAGTCCGAGTGTGCCAGTTTAATGTTTGGGCACAGGAAACAAACATCCATGACCTAGCGCCATCAATATTGAACAATACAAAACAAAATAAACATCCAATGACCCCAATGACATGCCTAGCTGTGGGCAATTGCAGCCTGAAAACATAGTCCATCTCTTATACTGGAAGTCTAATTGTAATGCAGTTTAATTCATTCTTAATAGGCTCCATCTGTTGTCCCGGGGACTGGCTTTACCAAAAAGGCTAAAAACTTCATCACACATGTCTGCTGCAAAACATTTTATGGCAGAAAATTTGACAAGTGACATATTTATGCTGTTTTTTTCAGGAATTTCTCTGAGCTCACATCAAATGGAATAAAAGACCCATGCAATGCAACTAAAATTGTTTTTTTTTTTCTTCATACAACACAGAGAACAACGTTTTTGCAAATGCTCCCTTACTTATCTCCATATGTGTTTCATCTACTTAAAGAGTAGAGCTATAAGAATACCAATCCCTATTAACTGCAAAAATACAAAGAGGTTAATCATCCCATTTCAGTAAAACATTTGAAATGATCTTTGAACCACTGCAATGAATTTATTTCAATGTGTTGCAGTCCTAACTTAAATCAAATAGTTTTTAAAATTTTTAGCACTGGCATCAAGAAAATTATAGTCGCAGCCCACAACCAACAAAGCAGGTTTAGATAATAATAGTAGAAATCTATTTTTTCCAACCTGGAGCTTTGACACAGGCCTCCCTCTACCATTCAAACCATGTGTGACAGAAAATCAAATGAGCCCAGTTTCTGCGGTGAGAGGGAATTCTTATATTTTCCACGATAAAGCAAACCTTTAGAAAATATGTGCTCTTGAGGTTTAGGTGAACCAGAGATGCAATATGAGCTCTTTGCCAGCATTGGAAAATTATCCACATTGTATCCAGCCCAAAGATTGAGATCAATTTGCAACCTGCCTTTTGGAAAGTCATCCTAGTCTTCCTTGCTGTGACAGTCACTTATCCTTTGGATGATTTTCTATTGCCATCCACAAACAGGTAAAGCTTCCTTTCAATCTGCCACTCTGCTGACTGTTTGGTGGCAGATATCTTCATAGATATGCCAATTTCTGGCAGACCAACTTTTGGGGGACCAGCTTCGGTGTCTTTTTTGACAGTCTGCTTGCAAAGTTGTTAGTAAGTGCCCTGCCAACCATTACTGTCCAAACCCAAACACTGATTGGAAGTTTCAACACCAAAATATTATTAAGATGAAATGTGAATATCTGGCATTTACTGCTATATGTTCAATTTATGCTGTATAATGTTATAGTTCTTGTTTTTAGTCAGTTGGATATTGTGAGTTTTGTGGTAAAGTTTTACTGCATTACAATTCTGTGATAGAGTTATCCACGTATCAAGCTTTGAAGCACCGTGTTCAGTCCACTGACCGTGGCTCAAAGCAGTAGCAGCATGTGTAAAAGTTCAATGAAAGTTAAAATTCCACAGAAAATCATCATGTAACAGCTCTCCTCTGCTCTGCAGAGTTTATACGATCTTTATGAAATTATACTTTTTTTTTCTTGGTTTTAGCTGGAGTCTTTCAAGAGTAACATCTGCAAATGTCTCATAGATAGTAAAAAAAAAAACAACAACAAAAAAACAGTCTGTCTCAGGCCTTGCAATGTGCAGATAAGGAAAAATGTGTTATACTGTACATGTCACTACTTTAAATGATACGGGAATGCTTAATTGCAAATTGTGCTTTTAGAACTACTATTGATGTTTATTTACATTACGAGATGTGAGAGTAATCCATCCTAATATATTTTGCTCTTCATGGTACTGAAAAAACAGAGAGGAAAATGAAACTTGCGCCTGCATGTACTCACCAAATTTTCTAATTTTGAAGTTCCATTGTAACAAAATACAAGTTGTGATATGCAGTGATATAGTATATAGTGAAATCGTTATGTTTGTGAATGGGTTGCGTTGTGAATCTTAGTAAAAAAAAAAAAAAAAGTTCCCATCACTGTAAAATTTTATTTCGCAGAGTGATATCTCTTTCGGCTCAGTGTTTCAAAACCATACAGATCCTCTTCAAGTCAGGAAAAGGGTGCATCACAAAATGCTTGGCTGGCAAGTAAAAACAATGAGTGCATTTGAAAGTTAAGTATGGCACACGAGCACATCCAATTTGCCCTGAGTGTGTTCCACTAAGATGATTACACAAAATTGCTCAGCTGTTTTCTCCGTACAATGGTAGAAAGTGTGTGGCTGTGCTGGGTGCTTAGCGTATATAAAAGAAAGGCAGATAAGTTTTTACACTCAAACTTAGCAGATACTTAAAAAGACCTAACCTTGTGTTGACATCAACACCCTCTCTTTAAATCCACTTTGGCCTTCTCTCTCCCACTGTGAATCTACTGATGTGTAACTTTCAAGGTTGTAATAACTTTCCAACAAATGATGGTTTCACACTTCTGTATATTTTGGTGTGGGCTGTACTTTGGCCACAGCAGCTCCAGAGTCTTTGCACAACACTCTGCCTTTGTTTTGTGTTTTTCACAAGAGGTCAAACTGAGACTTGACTGAGATCACTAAGAGGACTCAGTCTGTGTTTACCAACAAATTAGACTGGAGGGATTAACCCTTGGTTCAACTCAGATGGGTACCCGGAGCAGAAACTATCGATACATCCAGTAAAACACAAGACATTTTGAAAGCACAGCTGACCGGCTCGCATTTACATCCATCCTCAAGTTGACTTGCTGCTCTGTGACAACGAATGCAAGATTGGAAAAGTCGTTCGCAGCGTTCTATGTACAAATTATTACACCCGCTAGCTATGGCAGAGTAATTCATGCCATCTGTCTGGTTCCACTGACAATTAGCAAATGCAGTTTTATTGGCTAATGGGACACAGAACCCAATTACAAAAGTTATTCTATTTGCTGTAATTTGTTTGGTATCATATGTGAAGAGCAAAGTGAAACCGCAATAATTTAATGAACACATGTTTCTGTAAAGTGATATACACCACTACTTGAAAATGATTTTTTTTTTCAGATTTAATGGAAGACATCCAAAAAGCCACAGTGACCACAGATGGGCTCAAAAATAACCATTACACCAAATATCCTAGCATACGGAAGAAAGCTGTTAACCATTGTGTGATGGGTTGCTGTAATATGAAATTTACCAGTTTAGTTTTTAGAAGGGAATTAAAGGAGTAAAGAAATGGGTCCAAGCGGGTTGTAATGGGTGGTGAAAAGTGCCAGGGGTTCTTTGCGATAGAAGACTAACAGCCACAATGAAAGGAAAGGTGGACAAGACAGTGCTGGGAGCAGCGATGTTGTACGGCCTGGAAACAGTGACAATAACGAAAAGACAAGAGGCAGAGCGAGAGGTCGCAGAGATGAAGATGTTAAGGTTCTCTTTGGGAGTGACGAGGATGGATATGATCCGGAATGAGTCCATCAGAGGGACAGCGCATGTTAGATGTTTCGGAGAGAAGGTCACAGAAGCCAAACTGAGATGGTTGGGTCATGTACAGAAGAGGGATTGTGAATATATTGGTAGATGGATGTTGGAATTGGAGCCGCCAGGCAGGAGGTCTAGAGGAAGAGAAGATTTATGGACGTAGTGAGAGAGGATATGAAGGTAGTTGGTGTGAGCGAGGAGGTTTCAGAGAATGGGGTTAGATGGAGAAGGTTGATTCGCTGTGGATTCCCTGAAGGGAAAAGCTGAAAGGAAAAGGAGTTTTTAAAAGGGAATTGCCAACTGCCTTCATTGTCAAAGTGAAAATGCAGCAAACGGGTAAAGTGCTTTAAAAACAATGCCAGAATAAACTTTAATGTCATTGACACACAACAGGAAAGTTTTACATATATATATATATATATATATATATATATATATATATATATATATATATATATTTATATTTATATTTCTTTTTAGATTGCCATTGGAAATTTGTCCATTCACCGTTGCCTACGAGAATATTAATCTATTCATTGTCTGTATCCTGCACACAGGGTTGCAGTGGGGTTGGAGCCAATCCTTGCTGAGCTTGGGCAAGAGGTGGTGCTCTCACTGGACCTGAAATTCAGACATAATGTACCTATCCCTATGCCAAGAGACTGCCTCCATAGAATTCGATCTCCAACACTGCCACGGCTTCTCCGAGCAGCATTGTCTACAAGATTCTAACTGTGACAACTTTGCTTGAGGGATATCTTAGCCCGGGCTGCATGCCTCTTACCAAAGATATCGCAGTTCTTGTTGAAAGATTTGGTGTGGCTGCGCAATTCATACTTGGACTCACAAATCCTCGACTGCGCCCACAGCTTAAAAACCTGGCGAAAAATGACATCTCTTCAAGTGTACATACCATGTTCGGATTGGAGATTTGGTTTTGACAGGTAAGCATATAAAACACATCTTGTTTTATTTCTTTCCCTTTTTTTTAAATTGTTTTATCACCTTCAAATGTACTTCAGAGTTTTTCCAGTTCAACAGGAGGGCTTTATAGAATTAAAAACGTATCCTATCTTCTCTTGGCATAAGGGTGAGTAGAGTTCAACTGAATTTTACCTTTGTTAAGGTTTCTCCTTTCACATAAATAAAGTTATCTTTGTTGATCCTTTAAAACAGAGGTATAAGCTACACCAAGAAGAGATGCATTGCAAAATTTAAAAAAATAAAATAAAAAAAAAGACCACTGAACACAAACTTTTGATAAACCTGGTGTCTCTTGGAATCCAGGACCCGCTTCAGATGATAAAGGATAAAATATATTAAATCCTTGAAATGCAAAGGTACAGGCAATGTCTATTTGTTTTTACAAAATGACACAATCTCTGAAATTGAAGTGTGTAAAAATACACACAGTTTGACAACAACATAAAGGTCTGGAAGGCTAGTCATCTCAAAACCCAAATCTTACAACTGAATGTCAATGAACTATTTACTGATATAGGATCAAAATCCAACATGGTTGGCGGAACTGAAAACAATATCTATTTGTGATTGCTAAGTTTTCTAGATATTACTGTGGGTGCACATTTGATACAGATCCCTGTTTAGAGAATGGGATACAAATTTGTGCGAATGTCGAAAAGGGAGCCAACTTCACCATAACGCTATCTTATGTTATCTTATGTTATGTTATGTTATGTTATCTTATCTTGTCTTATCTTATTTTACTGCAGCTTCCCCATATTAGATCGTGAGACAAATAACCATATTAAAAAAATGATAACAAATCAATAAATTGCTCAAAATATCTGATCTGCTTGCCTCCTTCCACGAGTAAAACCTAAGATTCAATGTAAATTAACAGCACCAAAAGTACCAGTACTTTGGCTTCTGAGTAGCTCGATGCATCGATTTTTGTTAACATGTTACAGTAATGCAGCGGGGAGTGGCATCGGTGGTCGGCTTGGGGTTCGGGGGTGGAGTTTATCACTACTGAGACCAATCAACCTTGTTGTTTTAGGTCCTGAGGTTATTTTGCTGAAGGCATCCCTCAGCATGTTCACTGACCTTTCCTCATCATTAGTAAATGCAAGGAGGGCGGATCTTTGTCAAAAGCCTTGAATAACTCATCAGCTTTAAGGCCAAGGGAATAATAAAGTGCTAATGGTTTCTATTTGGGGCCTCCGAGGCTTTAGCCTTAAGCACTTGCATTTTAATTCTTCAATTGCATGAGTGAAACTGAGGAAAAGAGTCAGGGAATGGGATATGGCACAGGGCTCTGCAGGATGCATCGAGATATGTTTGTGTGTGTGTGTTTGTGTGTGTGTGTGGGTGGGTGGTTTGTGTTTATTTATAAGTTTGCATGAAGATGAGTATCATTAAGTGTCAGCAGCATCCATCCGCTGTTAATGCATATATCTGTACATGCATCACCACTAACTGAGGGCATAAAAGGCACACAAATGCTTTTACAGTTAGTCTGTTTTCAAGTGTAACAGCGAGTTTATCACATAGTGACATCACTCAGATCTTAAACTTAAGAGCAGGCAGTCGTGTACGGTTTGCCATTCTTCATCGCTTCAGTTTAAAACCGGGGCCGATCAAACTAACCTTATTTAACAGCTATACATCCAACCCATTAGCCTACAGAGAATGCCATTTCTGAATGTCATGACCTTTTCTAACCGCGTTTAAAAACCTCCAAGGTCTTGAAGGTTTGTCAATAGAGAAATCTTGAAGAAGGAAACAGAAGCAATGCATTTGCTCAACTTTTAATGCGGGTGCAACCAAATCATGTCATCTGTTTAGGGGTTGATTGCGGGATTTTTTTTTCCTCAGGCTCATGACAGGGAACAAAGCTGTTTATGTTAAAAATGCACAAAGTGTTTGTGTGTCAGTGTGTGTGTGTGTGTGTGTGTGAGAGAGAGAGAGAGAGAGAGAGTGAGTGAAGGCCAGGGGATACTGATGTTTTGAAGATCAGCTTTTACTGTTCTAGCCTCCTCATCTCTGCTTTATCAGCATGGTGCTGCAGCACTGCCTCGCTAAGAGCAGAGTTGCTTGTTAGAGGGGAGCTGGGCAAAAGAAACATATAAAACATGACAAAAGTGTTGAACATAAACTCAGAAGACATTTTGGTTATAATTAAGAAGTCTGTGGCCCTGCGCCATTGTGTGTAGGAACAATTTGACAACACCTCACAGCTTCAGAAGACATCAGCAAAAAAATGGTTCAAAATATCTGCTTTTAGTCAATAATAGAACATTTTAAAATGTGAATAACTGTTATTAAGGAGGGTACTGGGATGTATTGCTGTCATCACATTCTGCCAGGATTAAAAATAAAAGTGGTGGCAAAATTGGTGTCTTTGTGTTTCTTGCGGCATCTTGCAAAGTGCTTGATTTCTGTTTCGTCTAAGGATTCACCAGCAGCTAAGACACATCACATCTCTAATGGCTGACTGGCATTTTCACGTCATAGTGGAAGTACCGGTTTTAGATCAGATGATGAGTTAAAAGCTGAATGAACAGTTGTCCTATGAAAAACATTAAAGAAGAAGAAAGGGTAATATACTGCGTATCATATGAGTACAAAAAAAACAAAAGAATACATTTTACAGTTTAAGTGAAAAAATATATAAAAAAAAAAAATCCCACCTATTTTCTGGATAGTCAGTGAAGAATAGTCAATGAATAATTATGTGCTGTGAGGACCTGAGGGACTAGATATCTGCCCATGTCTAAATAATGTGTCCTCTAATACTACTTTTTTTCGTCACCAGGTCTCTAATAGAGATTCTAATTGCAGTTAGAGTCACAGTCTTGAAAGCGAACCGACATGAGTTGATTAATACAAAGGGTGAATGGGTTAGCTAGGATCTCTTTTGACACACGGTTAATCACTTGCAATTATCCAGATTGTCCGGCTGCTACTTTTTTTGTGTTGATTCTGAGTTTGATTCAGAGCTGAACAAAGGACATGATTAAAAACAAAAGCATTTCAAATTGAAGGGCTGCAGAAGGCTTGCGTAGCTCCAATATATACTATTTTGCATGTGTCCTTGTTTCCCCTGAATCTTGATAATGCATTTACCATTTTACTAAACCATGGTTAATTTAGCTTATGGTTTGAAGACTGAAAAAAAAAAAATGAAACGTTGCCTTATTTGGTTGCAGAATTAAGAAAGGAAATGAAAACATTCAGCACTGAAATTAAACAATAAAACAGGAGCTTAAATACATCTCCATATCATTATGTCCATGTGTTTGATTTATACAAGTAAAATAAATCCTGGAATAATAATTTCTATGCAAATTTAGGAGGCCGGAGTCTAAAAGGGGTTGCTTTAAGAGGCACTGGGTGCAGTATCTTTACTCTTCAGGCCTCTACCACTGCTTGAGTCAGTCAGTGTTACTTCAGAGCGTTTAAATTACTGTATAATTCCCAACACTTATGGAGTGACATATAAGCATCCTCTTCCTTTAAGATTCAAATACACATGGAGGTTGCATGTCACTGGGTCAGATTCCTGTGGTTTCATCAGCATGGTTTGCAATCACCCACTGCCCCGAATCGCATGAAAGACCACTAATCTGTTTGCTCGCATCTGTCATAAAACCCACACCAAGATGCCATGGCTTAGCCTTTCGAGACAACCTTGCAAAAAAAAAAACCCAAGAAAGTATGTTTTGTCACAATAAAACATATCTTCATTGACATCAGTGTTTGTGGGATACATTTATTATAATAAATATAATATAATTAAAAAATAAAATAAAAAATGTATATATATATGGCATATAAAATACCCAATCCTTGAGATATATATATATATATATAAATTCCCACATACACACACATATATATGTATATAGATATACATGTATATAAAATGTATGGGTGTGTATGTATGTATATCCTTTTTGCCTGTACTTCTTGTATTCAGCAGTTTGGTCATAGAGAGATCATGCTGTAATAAACTGTATCTCAGCGGAGACAGAAATGCTGCTTTTTATCTAGAAATCAAGGCATTTTCAGGGTCGTCCACTAACTTACATGAGCAATAATTACTTTCCTGTGTAACCTATTGTCCCGACTCAGTTGTTTTAGATGCTGATCCAGCTGGTATAGGGGTGTCTTTAATAATTGCTTATTATAATAAATTTGTCTTAAGGCCGGTAATATTGTTACCCAAATTAATTAAGAGACTAAATTGAAATCCACACTAAAAATAGACAAGAAACCTTAAAGAGCATGTTCATACCTCCTTAGAAAACCTTTGAGTTGGCACTTTTATCAAGGACAGTGGGTTACTTTATGAATTTACAAAATATATTTTCAGCACAGTATCTTTTGTGTTCCTGGCGGATAATGGGGGCAGGATAATGTGGGCTGTAAAAGATAAAAATCCCTTAGTGGTTCACGAAGGAATATGATCACATTAATATCATTCAGCATTTATTTTTTCATCTCATGGAGGACCCAGGTCATGAATAATATTTTAGATAATAGGTGATTGAAAGGAGCCACTAACTGATCACATTTCTCTGTAGGAGAGAGCACAGGTTTCGAGGATGAGTGCGGTGACATACTGTCGTTGGTGACCCTTATATTCTGTGAATCTGGAAATTTCAACTACAATAGAGCAACTAACATAATAAATGAATAATAACGTTTCTTATTAAACTGCTGCTGAAGCTGGGCATATTTACAAGTAAGATGCAACACTAAAATTATTAGATTTTGTCGCGTCTCTTTCCATCTTGGTAGATTAGAAAGACAATTATCAATAATTATAATTAAAATTATCAATAGCCCATATACCACTTTTGGTTTTACACACCCTCAACACCCAAGGACAGCAATTTACCCTTTTAAACACACCACGCATGTCCAAAGCTGTCTTTCCATTAGTACTGAAAGTGTCCTCTCTTTCACCCCCAAATTACACCCATTTAACTCTTTTCAAGAGCACTCTTGTCAGAGATGAGATATAGGTAAGATAGAAAATACTACAGTGTGAACCCTCTGCCATCAACAAATTGGCCAAAATAGTCATCTCTCTGATTTACGTCAGCCTGTACGGTAAGTGTATGGTTTTCTTCAATCATCCTCTTTAATGCACTGACCATTAGAGTCTGTCCAGAAAAGAGAGTATACCCTGGTGTCTCAATTATACACAAAGACTGAATCTCTACAGAGCCCTATGCTGTTGCCATAAAAGGAAATGACTGTCCATTTACGGCGCCGGCTCTTACGCAGTATCTGAATCCCGTTGGTCGTTGCGAGCGCCCAACTCATCTGTCCAAGTGAATTGTGTTATTAATCACCCTGACTGCTGTGGTGATAGTGCCAATTTAAGTTGGGAAAAGATTTTAATTCATGAAAAACTACTTCTTTGTTTTCTTTTTTTTCTTCCCCCCACCCATTTTTTTATTTATTTTACCAGTGGGTACTCTCCAAGGCCATTTCCTTCTCCTGTACCAAACTTCCAACGCACTTGTGTACCGATACGAGTGATGATTTTGAAAAACAATTGCAAAGATAACATCAAAAAGAAGGTAGGATGTCAGACCCTGAAATAATGACATTGCATGGGGAGCTTTGAATCTCCCAATTACAGCTGAGAGTGAAAAAAAGAAAGAAAAAGAGTCAGTGACAAATAGTGAAGTAACGTTTGATCCAAAAGCTTATAGATGAATAGGGGACAAACAATGAAGGTACATCATTTGGCAAGATTTAAAAACTGGCGTCTCTCAGCATTAATATCGAACATAAATAGTTTACCCAATAAAACTGAGGGGCGAGTGTAAAAAACAGTATGGCTCAAATAATGCTCTTGTCTTGTATACTGAAAATTTTAAACTGAATAAAGTAAATCTGCAGCTGATCATATTACTGTCGATGACAGCTAACACATGCAGCACCCAGAACAGAAAGGAATTATTAATTCAAAGGTAGAATTGAGTGGGCTTCAGGAAGTGCTGACTAGTGGGACGTAAACATTTAGCAATCAGGAAACAGAGACGTACCAGTCTCTGTGTTGCCGGAGATACGAAAGAGGTCTATTTTTCTGAAGTCATGATAATATTATTATTGTTTGGTCACGAAAAAGAATTTCCTTTTAAATGGAACAATGATGAATCTGACACTGAGTTTGGCTACTTGGAAGCAACAAATTATGGATAAAACATAATTTACTTAGCTTTTGTCATACCTATGAAAGAATGAATTATCAGTCCTTCCGACTCTTCCCGTCCTCCATCTTTGGCCCAAACTGTCATGTTCCTTTAGGTCTTCCAAGTAGATTGTATGCTTGAGTTGGTAGAACATATTTTTATTGATTTTCTTAAAGCGTAGCAATAACTGTATGTACACTGTTTGTTTATATCATGCCTTATGTTATACTGTGTTTTAACATCTGCATTCTTACCCTTAAGATTTAATGAAAGAATGAGAAAAATCAACAAAACAAAACAAACAAAAAAAACAAAACATAAGAGTATAAGTGAGTAAGACTGACAGTGAAACCATATTTGCAGTTAATGGCCAGGACACCTGAGGAGCTACAAAGTAGAAGCAAAGGAAAATGGAGAACCAGAAACAGCCAGACAGTCAGAGAGCTGTTTGTTAAGTGGAGTTATGTTCTGATAGAGGAAAGGGGTGCTTGTTCATTTGGACGGCAAAAAAGGACGTCGGGAGAAGCCATAAAAATGATTCTTAACAAGGGCAGTAAAGAACTCATGAAAAATGAATAATCTATTTTTATGTATTAACATTAGAGGCATGTTAGACCAATTTGACTATTTAATGGGCGGCATGGTGGCGCAGTGGTTAGTGATTCCACCTCACAGCAAAGTGTTTCCGGGTTTGCTTCCAACAGGGGGGCCTTTCAGTCTGTTCGATCTCCATGAGTATCTACATGGGTTTCGTCCGGGCTTTTAAGGTTTCCGTCAACCGACTAAAAACATGCAGCGGATCAACCGGAGACCCTCACTGACCAAGACGTGTGAATGAGAGAGTGAACAGTTGCCTGTCTCTATATGTGATCGATTGGTCCGGGGCGAACCTCATATCTGGCTCAATGACAGCGAGGACAGGTTCAAGCATCCCCGCGACCCTGACTGTAGGATAACTGGTATAGATGATGAATATTTAATCAAATAGCAGAAAAAACAGCAGTTGAGGCAGACACAGCAGCTATAAAAACAACACATTTGACACCACAACCGCTACTACTACACTATAAAAAAATAAGACGAGGAAGAGGAATGATGTGAGGATTTAGGTGGGTAAAAAACAAAACAATGTGATATAAAACATACAATATGTATTATGTAATACATACTGGAGACAGTCTGCTAAGGTGATACTATGTGAATAAGGGAAAAATATAGGTAATAAAATTTTGTTTTATGCCACCCTTTCTTGCACAGTAAATGACAGATGAAATTACATTGTTACTATCTCCCTGATACCTACCTCTCTATCACCACTCAAGATATTTTGGGAGGTGTCATAAAAAAATCAGCGTAGCAACAATGTGATACAATCTATCCTGATGGACCAGTAACATAAAAAATAATGTAATAAGTATAGAAAAGGAATAATCGCTTAATTAATACCCAGTTAAAGAAAATAGAGGGAAGACCAAGGCAATCTGTAACACAACGATATCAAAGTAGAGGATTTCATTTCTAGAAAACTTCTGTTTTTATTTTATGGGAATGCAAGGCTGGTCAGAAAACATAGAAAGTGTTGATCAATGAAAAGAACTCAGGCATACTTTGATATTTCAAACGATCATACTGCGAAGCTCAGGGAAACTATGAAGACCGTAATTGAAAGAGGAAATGGCTTTTGATGAAAATATCTTTTTCCCAAGTTTAGAAACTGGGTCTTTGAAACCCTATACGACAACAACATGTTTCCAACCAAGGAGTGTCAGAGTTTCAATCCGCAAAATGTACATGACAACAGACCTGTATTTACATTGTCCAAGGATCCAGGGGTCAAGTATTATAGATGACAAGCCTTTTTCTTATCAGTCCCTTCCAGAGATTATTGGTGGGATTTAGCAGCTGGTAAGAATGAAGGTCACTATATCGCCTCTAAACAAACAGTGCGGGACAGGAATTGGGGTGGCGAGGCGGTGTTGTGGCAGAGGGAGGGTGCAGAGGGGTTAGCACTGCTCTTGATCTTGCTACCATATAACTGATAAGGCTGGCAGAAAATGCACAGCCAGAAAGGATTATCTGTGGGCAGCTCACTGGGTCTGACACTGAGCACACTGAGCACACTGGGTAACGTGAAGCAGGCTGTTTACGGTGGAGGTGAGCAGTTTAACACTGTCGGTTCTGTAATTCTAGACCTCTGGGATACGAAATATTATTCAACATGGACAATCTAACTTTATCAGTGGAATGTGGTCCATCCCACTGAATATTTCATGAGTGTCATTTATTTCTACATCCATTATTTACATGGGGGTGACTCACAAAACAGAGGCCACAGTCAACCGCATATGTATTTACCACTTGACAAGACACAATTCGAGCTTATGGCTGAGGTTACAAATGAAACAGAGAACGGTGTGACTTTTGTATCTACTAGTTTGCAAAGCACGGGAGTCCTTTGTGATTTGCCTGAAGATTAAAACATAAGTGACAGCAAAATCACACACGTCTTGTATGTTTTTCTGCCAAGTGCAACTTTGGGATCGTTGCTGTTTAGATTTATAGTTTTTTTTTTTTTTTTTACATTGCAGAAGGAGGGAGGCAATATAATCTTTGCAGTGTGTGAAATTAGAGACCGGGGACTGAGAAAGGTCCCTTTGCAATCCCGGTTCTATTCGATACGTTCTAGTATGTCAGATTGCTTATCTGTTAAGCTGCAAATGTCAAAAACTCACATGTGTGAGAGTGTGGTTTGAAATGAAATGTGTTACGGTTAAAAGTTGGGAGTTGTTAAATTTGTTGTGGGCTGGATGACAGCGGATTTTGCTTCTGATTGTGTCTGAGGTGAAACAAAGGACAAGCAAATCTTTCTACTTATTCACAGACTTGGGAAGAATCCAATAGCAATCTCTTAGTGTCCGAGTTCTGCTATACAATGTCAGAATTAATCCTGATCGAAATGAAGGACATGCTGTGGTAGGAAAAAAATACTCGCCTTAAAAGTCAAAGATAAAAGATCACATTTTCATATTTTTTCCTCCATGGTTTTTATGCCGTAAAATTTTCTGTTTTCACACCAGTTACCTCTGAATGACCCTGTATTTGTATTATCAGAATAATTAGTTTTCTTTAGTCCAAAGGGATATGTAGCATATGTTAGAGCATATGCTTCAGAATATATTGCAAAAACTTAGTATGCACAGCTGCAAGGCCCAAGAGCAATGTGCCCTTAAACCTATGCTTTTTTCAATTCCAAATAAAAAAAATAAATAAAAATTTTTTTTAAAAACAAAGGTGTTTCCTTCTCATGGTTTGTTCTGTTGGAAATATTAATATTCTCCAGTTATATGAAAAAATGCAGTCCATCCATCTCATTGAGTAAGACCCTTTGGCTTATTGATTGAAAAATGACTCCAAGTAGCACTTTTGAGCTTGATGTGACCATATTGGTGAAAGTCACAAAGTTAGACAATTCAAACTAAACTGAATCTCAAAGTCAATTTGTTGGCAAGACAAGGGTGAATAATGTCTAGTTGATTTTCATATTCAATACATTGGGTTAAAAAAGCAACCCTCTAGTTTATATGTAAAACAAACTCTTATCACACTTGATTTTGACTTTAAGTTTGAGTTGATTTTGACTTCCAAAAAATGTCTCTAGGAATATGAGGAACATTGCATTTTTTTAATGATAAAAAAATCAATAAGCTCATGAAATGAATAGATGTTTTAAAATCAGTGTTCAGTGTCCTTAATTAAATACATTGGATTTCTTGAAGAAATGAAGGGTGCGTGTTTTTCTTTTTTTTTAAATATCAGACTTTGAGAAATAGATATTTTTAAAATGAAAACTGGATGACACAATCAAGATTTATGGATATAGCACCTCCAAAACCTAGAGAGGTTATTTTAAGGTGCCTTCACAAGATTCTCTCCTCGAGAGTGCGAGAACAGAGTCAGCATCAAAAAACCTGGCAGAACTCCACACCAACTGTCCAGAATGTCTAATGTTAGGCTGAGAGTGCAGACACAGGTATCATAGTGTCTGTGAGAAGACTAGATAGCTTGTAACAATCACTCTTGTACCCCCCGATGTACACCGTGTCTGACAAAGTTGTGTGCCTTCTTTAATTCTGGCGCTTTAGCACTGAATTTTCTATTTGGTGTATCCAGTTAGTCTTTCTTGTTACAAATGGTGGCGATAGCAACGCATTTTAATCACACACACACGAAAATATGGAAGATAGAAAATAATCTGAAAATTAAACATTTTTAATGAATATATCAATGCTTTTTCTATAGGTCCCTTTATACTTATTTGGAATTTTTAATAGTTTATATGGTGTCAACATTTTTCTAATGCTTATTTTGCTTGACTGAAGACAGCATGCTTGGACTGTGTGCTGTGTATTTATTCTTTTTTTATGTATTTGTTTATTATCAGAATTTTTTTATGGAAACTATCCGGTGCCATATTTGAAGAATGAAAAGATAACACTGAACAACCTATACATTCAATTGTAAAGGAAAAGTATAAAAACAAATTCATCAGAGTCATGTGAAAAGTCAAGTAAAGCCTGTATATAGTAGGTGCTATTCCTGTGTTGCAGAATCAAGATAAGATAGGTATGATAAGTCTGGCACTGTGAAGACACAATATGACTGCATTTGTTCTTGAAATAGATCAGATACATTAAGTGATTAAGTTAAGTAGCTTGAGCCTTTACTCATTTTAAATTAATTCAGAGAAATGCGAAGAATTCTTAGATATTGTTCCATCTAATCAAAAATCTCTTTTACAGCCTACTCCATGATATTACTAAGATGCATAAACCTTCATTAACTCATTCACCACTACTCTCTATTTTCTATGGTCTGGTGCTGGTCTGGGGGTGGATTAAATAAAGGCTTCCCATTCCAGACTTCCATGATACATGGCAACATTGGGAATACCTCCTCCACAATTACTTCTGATTGAATTATGTATTGATGTAAAAAAAATATAACCATACACAATGCAAAATCAGGACAAATGAACAGGATTTCTGCATAAGTGGATTTTGTGTCTGGGTCTGACATGAGACCAATGTAAAAGGGCCTTAAATCTGCAGGGGTCGATTTTACTGGCTACAAAACAATGTCTTATTCAGCATAATAAAGATCAGAAAGCAGCCAATGGGTTTTGGTGTGGCTAGGTTTAAATGGGGGCATCCAGGTCCTTCCTAAAGCCATGGGGCACAAACGTTCCCAGACTCGATTAGCAACAGTCATGTTGTTTTGAGTTTGTTAATTTTTGAGTTCGATTAATGGTACTTAGGGGATTGGGAGTCATTGTGCTAGAAAAATATATCAAGTAAGACAAAGGGTGGCGATGATGAAGATCAAAATGAAAAAGCTCTAGGTATCCAGGTCTGAGGAAAAAAAAATGTTTAAAAAAATTAATAATTTTAGAATCATAAGACAACGGAGTGCAATTTGTTCAATCTATACGAAAGTAGAAGAGCAAACCATATAAATGAATATAAATTATGCTCCCAGCAAGACAAGAGTCAGGGGTTCAGCTTCTTATAAACTAACAATTTGATTAATTGTCCATAAAATGCCATAGACAACAGTTTCTGTTAAAATGTTTAGTTGGACTTTACTAAAAAAAAACCTAACCCAAACCAAAAGAAACATTGCAACTTACAGTGTTCTTCAAAATAAAGTAATGTGAAAGCATGTGAGCTAAATATCAAAATATTTTTGGCAGTTTAAAGAGGAATACACGTTAACAAGGTTTAATTCAAGCAGAAAACTTTATTTGTTTTTTTTTCAGTGCTTATTGTTTATATAAAATGTTTAGTAAGACACGTCAGAATGAAAAAAAGAACAACAAAACATTTCAGTAGATTAAAACCTATGAGGTTATACAAACCATTTAATAAAAGAAGCATATGGTACATAATTCAATCTTAAAGGTACATAGTTAAGGTATTCTAATTATTAAAACAAAGACTTCTCCATAAGATGGACATGATGTAAAATCCTTATTTGGATCTAGAATGTGTAAAAATGAGAGCAATGACTTTGGCATGACTGTGTGAGAAGATTGGTGGGAGTGGATGTGTCACAGCTGGCCTGGCCTCCAGTCACAGTTGCAGTTGTGGAGTCTTGATGGCAGCAGGCACGGGTGAATGCCTGAAGCACTTCGTCTTGCTCTTCGGGTGGGATGAGTCGGTGGCTGAATACGCTGCCCATGTGCCACACTTTATCGCTGAGTGGGTGAGAGGGGTTAACCACAAAGTTCTTCACCTTATTCGTCATCCCATCGCCCAGCTCGAAACTGACCACAGAGTTTGCCTTCGTACTGAATCTGCTGGCTCCTTACGCTCTGATGCCACCCCCGCCATGCAGTACTGCCAAGAATGTGCTCTGCCCGCCCTGGGCAGCTGAAAAGAAGATCTTTGGAAGAACGTCGTACACATCGAGTTTGATATCAGCTTTCTTCAAAAACCTTTAGCGTTGCGGCTGGTTGACCTGTGCAGGTGACGATAAGGAGCACAGGGTGCGTGGTCCTTGGATGATAACTGCCTTGGTTCCATTAGGAGGCGTCACACTCCTTTGGATGTCACTGATCGACTCTACTTTGGTTCATTTGAAGTTCAAGCCGTTGTTGTCAAAATGTTGGATAAAATGCTTGTTTTGTGTATAGTTTTGGAAGGTAGTCACTGTTAAATGGAAACCATCTAAAGTGGATCAGTAGAACTTGGAGTGATGCTACCAGTAGTTATTCCAAGTGTTATACATAAACAATATAATCAAATGCTATGAGATTACCGGTGGAATATCCAAATTCTAATAAAAGCTTTGTACTACTAGGGAAAATGGGGACTTGGCCCTTCCAAATGTAGAAATGTATAATTTCAATTGCGAATTGGCTAAATTGGCGAGGGATTGGGCTAACTGTGATTCTCAACTGAATTGGATAAGGCTAGAAATGGCCATTAAGGCTCCCTCCAAACCCATATGGGCTCTGGCTCAGGTTAAGGCAGTAGAGAGGGGAAAAATCCCATTTTGAAGCACTCTCAATGGGCCTGGTCTGAGGTGCATAGGTGCGGGACATCACGATACAAGCGAGGGTATTCTTCTGTATTCTGTATTGTGATTGGTGAACAATCATTTTGTTGGGATGTTTGCCAGAGGAATAACATATTTATGATTGACGATCTATATAAGTTGCATCAGTTTTTAAGTTGTGTCAGGAGTTAGTTGATCAATTTCAGGGAAGGGGTGAATTTTGTAAATACCCTGTATCTACAATCAAGAAGCAGAGTGTGAAGTGTGTTCCCACTCAACAGGAATATAGAAGAGTCTAATATGATACGGAACAAGTACAATGCAAAGTGGCTCAAACAATATGATGGAATTACAAAAGGTAAATACTGAGAAATCTTAGATTCATATGGCAAAGAGATTTGGAAAGTGAAATAAGTAAGGAGATAATAGTTTCAAAGGTTTGGTGGACCACTAGGGATATTATAAGCAAATGTACCCATGACAAAATTACACATAGATACTACTATACCTCTATGAAGCTTTTTAGAATAGGCCCAGCAGAAGACAAAAGGTGTTGGAAGTGTAAGGGAGAAAATGGTACGTTTTTACATGCCTTTTGGGAATGTCCTGTAGTACTACCTTCCAGAAAGGAAGCATTAGAAATTGTGAGAGTGGCTGGAACAAAAGTTACCAGAATTACCAGTTTCATCTTCCGGTAGATAGCACATTGTTGCCACAAGGAATTAGTAAAAGACAGGATGCGCTAATAACTGCAGGGCTCATCACTGCAGCAAGGATGACACTGCGAAATTGGACGAGCGCAGGTACACCAGGGCTTGCAGATTGGACTCAACCGATGACAGAACTCGCATCTAATGAATATATGATTGCCAGGAAGAACAATGTGAAAGGGAAGTTCCATCTAGTGTAAGACTATTTCTTGTTATATATTAACAACCTGTGAAATCAAACATGTTGAAACGCATCGCAATTGACATAATCATGAACAATACAACTTTATCGAGTGTCCTTTTTAGTTCTGACTGCCTTTTTGTGTTTTGTTGTCTTTTCAAAATGTATTTTATTTTGCTGTGCTATCTATTTATTTGTTGGGAACCGAATAAATACTTTAAAAACGAGAAATCGAAAAAGAAAAAGCAATTGCATTGGCCCAGTATTAAGCAATCCATGAGCCATTTAGACCAGCATGTATTATTGGAGCAGCAATCTCATTTCATTGCTCGGTCTTTCAGAATGTTGTAGCTTTTAAAGGTTAAAACAATCCAATATTAAGCAAATAAATAGAATCTGATACATCTAAATATACACATTCAGATTCATGGCAAAGTAGCTCAGGCAAATTATATTTAGGGAAAAGGGGAGAATGGCTGCTACTACCGATGCCAATGGTTTTCTCTTTATGATTTGACCAATGGGCAGAAACATATACTTAGCTGTAGGGGATAAACCAGGTTTTCCCACTTTTGCTTACCTTTCTGTTCAGAGTTCTATTCGCTATAATACATACTCTAACACTTGCACAGAAGAAACCAAAAAAACGTCTGTTAAAATGTAGTCAACTTGAAGAAACAATGTGGGGAGAAGAAGCTGCTTAGTGGGATCTAAAATAATTCTAAGACATTTGCAGAGGGTGCCACTTGCAATCTTGGAACAAAAAAAGAGAGGTCGGTCGCTGATTGAGTTTATCTCCACGACTGAAACCACTGGTGTTCCTTTGGACCATGAAATTGTCATTTTGTTCTGCAAGCGGTATATCAAATAAGAGTTCAGGGCAGTATGACTATTTGTTGCCGCAGAGCTTATTTTAACTTTCTATCTGATAGAATGTCCATGGATAATTACATTTGGTTCAGATAGTCAGGTAGCAAAAGCTGGTGAGCTCATGCTAATCCAAGAGCTGTGTCACTATTAAAGCACGAGAGGAAACAGTAGTGTTTGTTCACAGAGCTGGATAAAAGTCACAATCATACTCGGCGGAGCTATCAGGCCATATAAATCTATGCATGTGAATATGTGTGTAAATACAGATGCAAATGTGTATTTCTGAATATTGCAGCATGCGTTCAGTTTATTCTGTAATGTGCACGCAGGGTAGTGCTTCTGAGATTAGCCTACCTCGGTGCACGTGAACAAAATGAAGTCTAATGATATATAGTATATATAATAATGTAACCAGCATGAAAATTACACCCTTTAACTTGCTAATAACCATTTGAGAGAGAAATGACGATGAGGCGAAAGGGATTACCCTGGGTTGGAATTGTAATAGGAGTGTGAGTCTGAGAGCTGTGAATACAAAGATGACAGCGTACAACAAACAACACAACTAGCAGATCAGGTTAAAGTGCATGGCAGAGCATCTGCTCATTGTTTAAGAAAGAAAAAAAAAAGTAGAGAAGGACAGATGGGTGTTGGAAGTTTAAGCTGCAGAAAGAGAGAAAGATAAAGATATGGAAGGTATAAAGGCAGTGAGATCCTATCTTCTAAACAATAGACCGAGGGCCTTTGCCATCAACATCGTCCTGCTTTTGATGTACACTGCACATGGTGGTGCTGGTGTCGGGGAAGCCAAGGAGAGAAAGAGGAAGCCATCAGCGTTATGAAAAACATCAGACCCAGAGGCATATGTAACAGCCACTTTGATGATGCTATTATTTGCTCCACTTGGGGTCAGAGAGAGAGAGAGGGGGGGGGGGGGGGGGGGGGGGGTTGGGGAGAGGTGGAGGTGGGGATGTGATGGAAGGGACGGTGCTGCGATGACAGGCTGCGGGAAGTATATGTAGCCAGGCTGTATAAGCCAACCCAAAATTAAGCCAAAAAAAGCAAATAATAAAATCTAAAAAAATAAAATAAAATGGAAGACATACAATGACGCTGTACACCCAGCAGGCATTCCAGCCAGCCAATTGAAAAAAAATCAAGATGAAAAAAAAAAAAAAAAAGGGATTTCGGTTCAGGTTGGTACGAGGCAAGGAACCTCAATTCTGATTCAGTGTACAGCATGGTGACATATACTGACCTGGGCTTGAGACTGCACTAGTGGTGGTGGGTTCAAAAATTGCTACAGGGGAGGAGAGGGGGAGGGGAAGGGAAAGAGGACATTCATGTATTATTAACAGAATGGAGACGTAAAATAAAAAAGAAAAATGCATGCAAGGACAAAGGGACAGGGAATGGAGACAAGTCCTCTCCATGCATCAAGGATGGACGTCTCTGTGGCAAGATGCAGCCTCCACATGCTCATAAACAACATATTTTCTTTTCCAGGTTGACTCGCATTTGCTTGAGCTGAGAACCAGAGAACCCCTGAAGGCTGTTTGTGATCAAGTGAAAAACTTTGAGCACAGGCCTAGCATGCTATACAACCAGTGTTCTGTCATTTTGATAGAGCAAGACTACGTATGGGCTCGATTAACACCCAAGAATTCATCTGCACCTGCTCTGCGTTTAGGTGAAATATAGTTTCTTTTTCCATAAATTATAGCACACTTTTCCATTAGCGTCTTCTCTATTTATATGAGCAATCTCAAGAATGAGCAAAAAAAAAAGAAAAAAAAGAAAACTTTTAGTCATCTGTACTTTAACCCCCTTAGGAGAGAATGCAAGAATTCTAATCTGATGAACCTACCTAATGAACTAATTTCAAACTGAGGCACCGGTGGCATTTGGGAGATGAAATAATGTAATATCCAGAAACATTAAGTCTAGTGGTTCAACCTTCAGCAATCCGCAGACTGATGGAAACAACATTATTGTCTATTCTCATGAAGGGCATGTGTTGAATATCACATTTAGATAAACCTGGTGCTTAGTTGCATTTTATTGCAGATATATTTTGAGGGTGCGTCATAAAATTCTATATTGTCTAGAATGAACATGCTACAAATTATGTCAACCAAGCCTGCTTCACTAATGCGCCACCATTATAAATGATCAACATTTGCAACATCAGATGTGAGAGGATGTAGTTCCCTCTAAATCTCTTGAAACATTATTTTGTTCTACATATTCTTGGTACCTCAATAGTTAAGGCTAACATGTTATGGAAAAAAAATCATAAATATTTTCCCATGTATTTCATGACCAAAAGATATCACCATATCAAAAAAGTCTTTCAGTTTATGTAACACTCTATAACCCATCTCAGCCACATAATGTGTTAACGTGAACATTCTTTTATGGAAATGCTACTCTGGAGCCTCCACGTTAGGAAGACTGATTCTTCCTCTTTATTCCCATCATGTATATGCTGTACAGAGTTCAAAATAGTGATCACATATCATTCTCCCACAGCAAAAGTACCAAATTTTGAAGATATGCTATATCTACCCGGAGCAAATACCTCAATCTCATTCATCCCTGACTTCACTTGTATACTGTGTAAGGTCTGTCTTATGTCAGCAGGGAATCTGCACAAGAATTCCCACTGGAAATAATAAACAAAAATGAGAACAAGAAGTATGAGTATTGGATGGTCATTTAAAAAAAAACAAAACAAAAAAAACTTCTTCCAAATATTTCAATGAATACATAAATAAACAAGTGACGTAATGACAGAGGGCAAAAATAAAATGTTATGCGGTCACTGGGCAATGACGGATGAGCAATGATTTGATATCTATACAACATCGGCAAGAACATATTGACAATGACGGTCTAAACTAACACAGATCACTGCCTTGTTTCCCTTTGTTTTTGGGATAAGATTGGGCCAATTATGTCACATTTTCACCTTAAGAAGAAGGGCTTTATCACTGAATCTCTGTCACAACTGTATTACTAATTAACTATTCAATTTTTTAAAAAGTTGATATGATTTTAGGTGATTGAAAAACTACATTTTTCAATATGATTATATCATAAATACTGCTATGGACTATTTAGTGATGAGAATGCACAGAAAAAAAAAATCTGCTCCACCAATACACCCCTAATTTCAGTCATCTCCCATTTGGGAATAAAAACTCAAGTCTAGAACAGCCTTTTAAAGTTTGGGAAAAATCAAAACAAAAAAAACAAAAACAAAAACAAAAAACACATTTTCCTTTTGACAAATAAGTCTTTATTCGAGACAGACTGTGACCAGCTGTGCAGTGAGTCAGTCCACAGAGGAATCTAAGATATGTCGCAAAGCAAATCTCTTCTTTACAATGAGAGCTCAGCTCTGCAGAGGCTCCGCTTATACAACTCAGACTTTTTTTTTTCACTCTATGCATTATACACATGAACAGTGTGCCTTCTAGCCGCTGTGAAAACCATTTATACTTCCCACACTGGTAAAAGCCACATTATTCCAGAAGGCTTCATTGAAGGGGAGTGTATCTGGCACGAGGGAAAACCATGCTAGTCATGATTATACCTCACAGATATTCATAAAAGAAAAGAACACTCCATATCATGTTGTTTAGCTGACAAACTTTATCTAGGCCATACAGGACAACAAATGAGCAGTTTATTCTCCATCGAATCAAATGTTTGCATGGATGCCCAGTGAGGCCATTTCTGTCAATGGACAAAAGATTGCCCGTCACTCTCTCCATCTGCGGTTTGCCTGTCACTTTGGTGAAGCATTTAAATCAGTGTAATGACTGTGTTGCTGTAAGAAATGATTGTGTTATGCCAACAACGATAAATAATTTCCTTTCATGGGATTTCATCATTCTATCTAAACAGGGAAATTGTGTCAGTATCAGCATTCAGATGCATTTTCCCTCTATATGGAAGTGGGGGAACAGTTGAATTCATCACGTCCTGAACGAAAATTTCCACTTTAAGTACACCAGGGAGCAGATATGTAAGAACTGCTTCTTTTTTAGTACTTTCTTCAAAAGGCCAGGCGGCTGCTATCTGATTAATACTTGAGCATGAATTCAGAAGTGAATCTTTTCATGAGCTCTCAGACACTCCTCCCTCACTTTGGAACACATTGGGCATGCAGTCTTTCCTGCAAGGTTCCATACAAACTTTCCCTCCAAACCCAGGCATCATTTTGTGTATTTTATATCATGTATTATCCAGCCATAACTTATAAAACATGTTTCTAAAGCCATTCATTTATGAGTCTCTTTACTCACTGGTTTTCTGTAGATGATGGGGATTATATAGGACTCTGTACACACACACGCACACACACACACACACACACACACACGCACACACACGCACGCACGCACACATATGCATACACTGTATGTGAAAAAGATTACTTGAAAACAAGATACATCTGATACATATCTCTCAGTTAGACCAGTGTTCGGTTTCTAAGCCAGCTAATTAGCTATTCGATTTATGTCGTTTTAATATTGCCCAAAGTGTGTATCGTCTCATGGGCATTCAGGGATAAATGTTTCTACTAGTGCATCTGGCCTCATATAGGATTCATGGAGGATGCATGCAGTGTGGGTGGGTATAAAGTCCAATGCCTGCTGGGCTGCAGAAGGAGAACATTGCCACAGCACCAAACATTTCCTCATCACACTGTGACTGGAAAATGTTAATGGCTTTTCTGATTGCCTAAATATGGAAATGCAGGTATTCAAATGGTGCAACATTGTTTGGGTGCTTTTACATTTATTCATCGATGTTCATAAGTGAGCATTTAAAAATGGCAGGGATTTCAGTTACCCAAATGAGATTACATTTCAGAAGAATTTTACCACCAACCTCTAGTTAATGATTCTGTGAGAATTCATCAAGTCGAAAATACCTGAACATAAACGAAGAAGGGAAAAAAAATTTACCAGAACTATGGGTACAACTTGCCAAACATGACACGATGTTTGCAACCTCTCAATGATTTCAGTTGCCGGTTTTATGTACCCATATTTCATGTTTCACCTTCAGATCCCATTTCACTGCACCTGTGCTCAATGGTTCAATCACATATTGTAGGAACAAACAACATCATCAACAACAATGGCAGATGAGGAGACATGTTCAAATGACACCTACACTTGAGGTGATTGATAAGCGTGACAAACGAACATGACGTTCATTAACCGACTAGCCAACAGTGTCTCTCCTGCCTGAGGGAAGCTAAGCAGCGACGGAGAATAAGAGATTTTCTTTTTCCCATCAGTCTCTTCAGATTACTGCTGAGGAGAGGGGGGTGGACTGAAGAAATGAAGGCAGAGGTATAGGCGGAGAAAATCTCCACCAGGGCTAAGCCGAGGTGGGCTGGGGATAACAGCTTGACCAATTAAGCCAGAGGACTCCTTAGAAAATTGGACTGAACAGCCTCAGTCTTTTCGTTGAAAATTCACTTCCATCTGAAACTTAAAATGGGGGTCTGAAATACGTATTGTCAGCTTGGTGACTGCTCATACTCAACTAAATTCATACCATTGAGAGTAAGGTAAAGTTAATATCTGGAAGTTCAGAAAAGAGTGCTCTGAAATGTTTTAGAAACAGGGACCCATCCTCACTCCCAATGTGTAAAGTATCTGACGAACGGTGAAAGTTCCTTTAGCATCACATACAGATGCAATAGAACCCCCTTTTTCTCATTTTGCAACCAACCTGGAGCGTCACGTCTACATCAACATTAGTATCTATTTCTAAACCCAACCTAAATAAAAGTGGAGTTTGTATTTTCCCTCATATTTCTGTTGTAAATGAGAAATCGCATTCCTCCACTGACGCTGCACCCGAAAAATAGACGGTTCTCCGCATAAGACACCCTTTTCTCGTCATTTTTGTTTGATGAGCCTGGAGTGTTATGTCTTCATCAACATCCGTATCTATTTCTAAACCTAACCTAAATAAAAGTGGAGTGTGTATTTTCCACATATTTCTGTAAATGAGCAATCGTGTTCCTTCACTGACGCTGTACCCAGAAGTAGACACTTCTCTTGGTGTGTCTAAAAATGAAACTCCAGGTTTGTTGCAAAGTGATGAAAAAGTGGTGTCTAATAGGTCGGTATGTGATGCTAAGGGAGCTTTCATATTTCGTCAGGGGGTTGGGCACATTGGGAGTGAAGATATGTTTGAAAAAAAACAACAAAAAAAAAACCAAACAAAAACACAGATGTTTGTCACAGAGCTGACAGTATTGTACAGCATGGACTTCAAGAACGGCCACGCATTTTGCCGAAACTGTTGTACTAAGGATGTCGTATAAAATATGCAAATCCAGGGTTGAAACTGTGTTGGTGTGGTTAACGGGACTAACATTCTTGTAAATGATAACTCACTCTGTGCTCAATCTAAGCCATTACAGAGAAAAACACAACATTAATTAAAAAAAAAAACAACAACAACAACGCATCATCCACTCTAACACTGCCTTGAATTTTCATCACTAATTGAAACCGCCGATTCATTCATTAATGTCCAAACTTCTAATCCTGAACAGGTCGCTGGTGCAAATCCCAGCTGACGGAGGGTGAGAGGTGGGCTACACCCTTCATTGGTGTTGAGGCTATCGCAGGCACACACAGACAAACAACCATTCATTCTCTTATTCACACCAAAAGACAATTTCCAGTCCTCACTGAACCCGCCGGCATGTTTTTGGATAGTAGCAGGAAACCAAATAACCCGAAGAACACCCATGCAGGCGCTGGAAAAACACATGGATTCCGCACCAAATCAGTTCATTTTAGATGTACTCACACCAGTCATATTGCCGCCCACTGCTAACTGACAAAACTTGGTGATATCAGCCATTTCCAAAATGTTATGCAGTTTTATTTAGAAATGTATTCCATACTACTACTACTTCTTTAGTTTCACAACTATTAAGAAGCACAGATATTCCCGTGTTCCCACTTAGAAATATATTTATTTGCAGATGACATTATTGTAATGAAAACACAAAAGCCAGGAAACACACGGGTACAAACGCTTCAACAGCTTGTGACAGAGATGTTGTATACTCTTCCTGCTTGAGGGAGCCCAGTTTGTATTTTATCACATCTTAAACCTCTCATATTAAAGTGCTACTTAGCTGAAAGAGATCAAAATCCCTGCAGCACAAACGTCCACACGGTCTGACATAACAGTCAGAATCAAATACCGACAATCCAATTGCCTGCTGAGGACACAGCAGTTCAACTTCCATTAAAAATACCAGTATTAGAGTAAAACTGTCTTATCAACACATGCTCGGTGTCAGGATGCAAACTCTGTTTTTCATTACCAATTTATTTGAAAGAGAAAACAAATTAGGTGCCTACCTCAGGCTTGCTAGGAGAGAATATACATACATTTACTCTTCTGAGGACACAGTTCACTTCATCAGTAATAATAAGTGTCGAGTGTTGTTCTTTACTGATTTAAAGTTATATTAAAGAAATAAAGCATTTACCACGGTGAATAATTCCTACAAGACGGTACTCCACAGATTATTATTATTTTGACTGAGTGTTTTATTTTTCCAAAACAAAAAAGTCCCTTGACGGGGACATCTAAACATCTTCGTAAAATCAAAACTGATATCCCAAAGTATAACTGTAGAGTACTTTATAAAGTACGCCACCTCAAGATAACCTTATTGTGTTTCCAATTAAAATTCACCCCATTGTATACAACACCACCAAATCTGCATGCCCCTTTCCCCTTTCCAATTCCCTCATCAATAGGTATTGACTTGTTCTAAAGTAGCAATCCAAAGTCACCGTTAGTGAAATCTAACCTTTGGGTTTCATTATTTTCAGCATGTACCAGTGAGAGTGTGCCGTGGTGATAGCTTGCTATTTCTGATTAAGAGTGACAGCAGAATCGTCCTATCTTCCATTAGCAGAGATCATGAGAGCAAAAGAGAGGTAAAGCGTGTTCGTGCGTTGGTGTGCGTGCGCGAGTATGTGTGATAGAAGAAGACAAAAGAAAGAGTGTAAGTGAATCAGATAGAAAGACAGCCAAAAGGGATGAAGACGAATGGAAGAGAAAAAAAGTTGGGCAAGGCACCACAGGATGTTGTCTCCTGTATTCTGAGATTTTCTCCATTGTTCTGCCTTTCAGGCCTCGCTAGTGTCACATTAAGATCATCCATTTGAGACAACCCTTTGATGTTCTTTGTGCATACACAAACAGGAGACTGGAGTGTTCCTTTGACAATTGCAGACGCTAAAGAAATGTCTTTGTATTCTGAGTGGATGGCCTGCTAGGGACAATGTTATCATCAGAGAATGTAGTGGAAAGTGGTGAATAATTTAATTCACCTGTTCATATTTCATTGCTGAATACATTAAATTGAATTTTTCACCCATCCTCGCTTCAAAACGTTGCGGGAAATATGTCCCCTAAACCCTGACTGGCATTCCTCTTTTTCAGTTTTTGGAAGGTGCATTGGTTGGACAAGATGAGGGAAGTGAGTGAATTCCAAACACTTACTGAGAAGCACAATATAGGATTCAAGAAAAGTGGGCAGCTCAGGTTTTTTGAATGTGCTTTATGATTGCCGATTCTTTCGGAATAAGAGCTATGTATTGTTCTTGGTCTTTCGGAAATGAACGAGTTTTTGTACAGAATTGCAATCAAATCCAGCAAGGGGGGCTGTATCTTGGACCATAAATAAAAGACAAAAAGAAACAAAAAATATATAAAAACAAAACTGAGATGTATTTAAAAAATATATCACACAAATAGAAATGTGATGGAGTGCTTTTAGTACATCTAGCAATTTTATTTTGTGTTTATTGACCAGCTCAGTAGACTATTTCAACGCACGTTTAAACATTTCAATAACAAAATGAGCTCCTGCAATGCAGTAGGATCTAATGGCCTATGTGGTAACACAGTAAATGCTGGTCCTTCTTTATAAGTACTCTATTAAATTAAAGAAAAATACGAATAACTTCCATGGCTGCTGCTCTACATTAGAAAAAAAATAATTGACTAAAACAAGTTCGTGTTTACTATGCAGTTGTCAGGGAATGCAGTGTGTTTGTCATTGAATAGTCATTTTTAACAGTGGATCAATTTGATATATTGCAGGAAATAATGGAACAAGAGGGAGCAGTCACAGTGAGCTGTTAGATGAGGAGCTGCGGGCGACAGCCTGCGACTTCCAACTCCTTTCATAGTACACTGTTGATTTCCAGCTTCTCGATGAGTGCAGCAAAATGTCAGATCACAGAATGATGGAAAAAGGCCAATTCTTGCCTGACTTCAACAACAATGGTTTGTTTTGCTGCCCGAGGAATTCTGGAAATGATGTATTGAATTTGCACTTTCTGCTTCTTTCGGTAACTACAGGGGTCGTCAAAATTTTAATAATGAAATTGTATTTTTTTTTAACATTTCTCATTTTAGACTCTATCATTCTCAAATGACTTTGACCAGGGCACTTGTTCGAGTAGTTAATGGGTAAGGAACAAAACATTTGTGGCTTTTACAGCTTCTTTTTTTGTAGCTTCTTTTAATGGTAGTATTGCAAATCTAGCACTTTGATGACTTCAGCAATCGTCAAAATTGTTTGGAAGTGGTTTCAGATTCCAAGCAGGTCATGACAATTATTGTGTCCTTCATGCATATTCCCTTGACTGAGAAGCTGACAACAGGAGTCAGAGAAGGTGGAACACTAAATTTAATCCTTTTGCTTGGTATTCTTACCATCCATGTCCATTTTTGTAAAGAAGCAAATGCTTTAAAAAGCACCAATGTGTAGAAATAAAAGCAACCAGCTAATGTCAAATATGAATACATGGAACCATTTTTCTTGTAATTCCCGTCTGACCTCACAATTGTATGATATTTATGATACACAGTCACAAAAGGGTGCAGGGCAACAAAGCAACTACCCTACCTGGTATTGATATAATAATAACACATATTCGATACTTATTCTTACCATGAAATAATTTCCATAGGGAATACCTAAGTGTATCCAAAGAAGAACTGTTTTCACAGCAGTTCTTAGGACTGTCTTTTTTTTGTCCCCATACAGTGAAATCCTGAGCTTGACCTTTCTGACTTTTCCATCACTGCTCACCAATGCCTTAGTCACAAAAGTCATGAGGCATTCCTTTCACTTGGCTCGAGTGTCTTTTTAAGAAGAACCACACCACCTTCCTTCAGACTCGGCTATTCCTATTGCCATTTGCTCAAGCTCTGAAGCAATACATATAGTCACTTGATATTCACTCCTCCAGAAAGTATTGGCAAGATGTTGCACCTGATTCCATAATTGTTGATGAAGGTCATCTTCCTTAAAGTCACCAGTATTGTTAGAGAGTGCAAACCTTTTGAGTGAGGAGCATAGCTGGTGTTAACAAGAAACATGATTCTTGGTCAGTGGAAATGGAAGTAAAGGGCCTTGAGCTGATGATTCTCGTGACCTCTGCCATCAGGGTTGACAGTGCATCCTGTGATAAGCGTGAGGGGATGACCTGCTGCAACATGGAATCCAATATGTGTCTGGAGACACCTATCATCCATTCCAAGACACCACACATGTGGAATGCACTGAGCGGATTGAAGATCCATGAGCTTCCCTCGGCACTCAGGTACCTTCTGACACTGGGCTTATGAAAATCGGTCAACAGGATTTCCAGATCTATACAGGCTCCTACAAATGCTGGTCCCACAATCAGACCTTTTCTGCTTGGCTGGTTGCAGTGAAGGTGAAAAGAAAGTGCTTTTTCAACATCGCAGGAAACAGGAACATCACAGGATCTTCTCTTTGAAGTCCAGACTAGCCGTCTTAAGCCAACCCCCTATCTTAAGCAGGCCTTGGTCATGAAAGAAAGGATCCAGCTTTCTTATTGCACTGTTTCTTGGAATATCTTTACCATTCATTAGGCCAGTTCATATTGTAAGTCTTTATCTGAACTGTCTTTATTGGGACTGTTTCTGTCCAAACCTCTTGCTCTACACTGTAAGGTTTTGGGCAATGGTGCCATAATCTACAGCAAAAGAAAATTGCTAAAAGCTCTAAGAGCAGAGACATGAGCTCTGAAAGAAATGAGCTCTGAGTGTAATGAAATTCTACATGCAAATATGGATTGATTATCCCAAACTTCATCAAGGGATGGTTCCTTTTCATAGAGGTTGGTTCAAAAACTTGCTTGATAAGGTGCATGTATTTGTTGCTAACAAATACATGAAAACATCATTTCTGTTTATAAGCTTATCCCTGGATGACTTTGCTATCTGTGTAGAACTCCACACAATCAGCAACTATCTCTGCTATTTCTGCAGCAAGACCAGCAGCTACCAGTTTCAGCCTGGGAAGAGTGTGAGGGACTCGTAGAGCAAGCTTTGCTTCGCAACGGATAAATCCAACATGACATATTCTTTCTTTATCAGTGAGACATAGATATGCTACAGCTGCAATCTTTTTGACAAGAGAATCTCAGAAAATGTGAATCTTTCCTCTCAGAGTTGTAGGGAGGGTGGCGGCAGCATGTGGTCTGGGAATCCCCAATGATTTGAGATAATACAATGACTTTCTGCAAGGTTTCTGTTCCTACTTTTTACCTCCAGAAAGGGGAGAAGCAGATAGTGAGGACTATGGCTGGACAATGCCAGCAGCAAGAACCTTCCCTAGACAATGTCAGCAGTAAGAACCTTACCTGGACATGAATGACTGTAACAAATCCTAGTGGGTTGAAAGGACAGTTCATCGTAGCAAGTCAACCTCTGCGTGTAAAAGTTTTTGTCTCTTATAGCTACACAGAAGGTAAATGCACCTCTGCAAAAGACCACAACCCCATTGGATTGGATAAAAATCTAGGTCAAGGTCCTTGAGTCCCTTTGCACAATCCTCATTGAGGAATGGTTCCACTACTTCCTCGCTACCAGAAGCAAACATGTGAAGTCTGAGGTGGTAATCATCTATTGAGTGGTTGCCAACAGGTCAATGGCTTCTACAGCTACTGGAAATGACAACATTGCTATGCATAAAGGGGACAAAGTGAGTTTTCATTTCTGGTTTCTTGTCTGGAGGGCACAGCAGAGATCTGACATGTAAATGTCTGGTTTCTGCTGTTGGGAGCCACTTGCATGGTGATCTGGATGAGACTGTAGCCGCAGTCTATCAACATCTCTCCCTCCATTATTTCCATAAACAATTGGCCCTCAATATATAATCCAACTTTATTTTCATCATTTGACCTTTCGGGGAGAGTGCCCTCTAAAGCAAACTTGTCAAAGCTGTTTTGTACTAGACTGATATGATTAGAATTGGAATAGATTTTTCCACCCTATTGAGAGTTGGTTGGAATATGGAGGAAGGAGGGAAGGACATCCATTGCCAAGAATATGTATGTAATGAGTACTTATTTGAAGGTTGATGTGCTGAGCCAAGACGCAAACCTCCTACTATCGCCCCCCCAAGGTTGAATCTCTGTGCTTTAGGTTTGTTGTTGTAAACCAATTTCTTTTCTTTCTTACATTATGGACCTGTAGAATATCACAATCAAGTAGAAGAATGTATGTTTACCTCTCAGGCTACCTGTGGCTCTCAAATAGACATTGACTCTTACACCCGGTAGTGGGACATATCAATACCACAAATGACAATGTTACAACAGAGAAACAGATTACCACATACCCCAATCAGAAGCCATGGATGAACAGGGAAGTGCGGCTCCTGCTGAAGGCATTGCAACAAGGCGTTCAGATCAGGTGATGCACTGGCCTACAGCACATCCAGGGTAGACCTGAAGCGGGGCATCAAGAAGGCCAAGCAAGAACACAAGCTGAAGGTGGAGGAACACTTTGTCAACTCCGACCCCTGACGCATGTGGAAGGGCATCCAGGCCATCACAGATTACAGACAAGAGCAGCAACAACTCATCAGTTACCGTGGATGTGTCCTTCCTCAATGAGCTGATTAACTTTTATGCTTGTTTCGATAAGGACAATAAGGAGAAGGCTATTAAGATCAAGCCCTCTGATGACCACTAGCTACTCACTCTCTCAAACATAGATGTACCCAACGCACTGAGCTGTATCAATGCACGCAAGGCTGCTGGCCCTGACGGCATACCTGGATGTGCGCTCAGACCTTGCGCTGAGCAGCTTTCAGGAGTCATCACAGACATCTTCAACCTGTCTCTGGCCCAAGCAGTAGTACCGGCATGCTTCAAAATCACCTCTATTGTGACAGTGCCAAAACATTCCTCTCCAAAGTGCCTGAATGACTAGTGCCCAGTGATACTAACTCTCATAGTGATGAAGTGCTTTGAGTGACTGGTCCTGGCACACCTCAAGAAATGTCTGCCCACCACACTTGACCCACACCAATTTGCTTAGCATAGCAACAGGAGTACAGAGGATGCTGTATCCACAGCGCTGCACATCTGCGCTCACATCTGAATAACAACAACACTTAAGCTATAATGCTGTTTGTTGATTTCAGCTTAGCATTCAACACAGTCACTTCCTTCAAGTTAATCAGAAAACTTGTGGCTCTAGGAATCAATGCCTCCCTCTGTAACTGGATTACGGCCTTTCTAACCAACAGTCCCCAACATGTCAAGTAAGGCTGTAACACATCCACCTCCATCACACTCAGCACAGGCACTCCTAAGGGATGTATGATGAGCCCCTCCATCTACTCCCTCTTCACCCATGACTGCAGACCTATGTTTGGATCCAAACTCCATCATAAAGTTTGAAGACGGCACGACAGTGATTGGACTCATTAGTGATGGCTTCTTCCCCACGGCCGTAACCCAACTGAACTCTGTCCATAGGCGATCTTCACCACCTCCTTATCCTCACCAGCACCTGTCAACTGTGTTCCTCTCAGCTCTGTCGCAATCTGCATGTCTCATAGCTGATAACTGGTTATAATATATTCTCTTCAATAGCATCTGACAGCTTCTCATCTGGTTACAGAATTTATACTAGTATATTCTGAATAATTCTGTATATTCTGTGTGATTGTTCATATAACATCTCTATATTATCCCTTCTATAGAGTTACTGTATAAGACATCAGTACATTCTGTATATTGCCATCTGCTAATCATACTAATCACTACCTATTTGTACGCTGCACATAACTATCCACCACACCTGCACTAGCTGTACATATTCTGCTCATATCTTATCCAACTCTACTTGTAGAAAAAAAAAAAAATCTGTAAATACAACATTTATCTGTAAATATTGCACATTCTGTTCATATGCACTTCTGCTTTTTGCACTTCTAAATAGATGGGAACTGAATTTCGTTACTTTGTATTCTTACATGTGTAATGACAATAAAGTGGAATCTAATCTAAGAAGAATCTGGGCCTCCGGATCTAATGGGGGACCGTGATGAGTAACAGAGCTTAGGTGTGAATGTCACTGTCCAACCTCTGGAGTTGAAATTTCAGCCCTTTTCATCTGGAATATCATCACATTGCTCCTGAGTTGGTAGCTTCAAGTTTGTGGATCCATCTCAGGATTCTACAATGAAACCCAGCCAGTGTATCTGTGGTTTGTCACACCGAACATGTGCATAAGGTGTACGCTGCTCCTTTGACATTAGCAGGTAAAAGAACTATGCTCTGTTAAGTGTTATCTTTAAAGCTGTTCTTCAAAGATTACAGAGTCAGCCTTCGCTCTCTAGGCAGTCCTTTGAGTAAACCTTAGCTGGACAGATCTTGTGGTATGAACGTCTCCACAAACTTCAGTAAACATTTCAGCGACTTCATGTTGAAGTGCATCGGCATCCTGCTGGGTTGAGGTTAAAGAGGGGTGGTCCTGGATGAAGGGCAATGTGAGCTTCACTGTCACAATATTAAGATTGGATACCAGCCTTGATGTTCCTCGCTATATGCGTTTTTGCAGCACAGCATATGCCATTCTTTTTTGTGAGAAAGCCTTATGCATCTCCAAAGACTTCTCTAAACCCCATCTGCAGGGTTTGAGAGGATTGGCCATTATATATCAATATCACCCAAATGTTTCTCAGTGCTGTTCATCTGACTCAAAGTATCTGACAAAACTACTGTTTACGAGTGAAAACATGAGCTCTCCCCTTGCCTCTTTAATCGCTGCACACGTTTTTGAAAATGATTGTTTCCAAATGAAAAGACAAAGGTTGGCTCATTCTGTTTTTCTGTCCATCCGCAAGTGAGGTCACAGAAGAGTGAAAACGGGGGAAAGGCCAGACGACGTTCAGCCTTATACTTGGAGGCCTTAAAACGTCCACTTTTCTTGCGGCCTGTAAGGAAATCTATCTACGATAGGTGCCACTCTGCGAGATAGGTTAGTTCTTGTACGTAACCTTCATCTCTGGCAGACTCCAGCTGGGGCAGAAAATCTCAAAGCTTCCATCTTTGTCACTAATTCTTGGAAAGTTTTCAATCTTGTCAAGGAGAGATTTTTCAGCTGCTTCCGAGGAACCATGGCAGCCTTCCCAGTGATCCTAGACATTCCCTTGGCCTGTAACAGGGTCACTTCCATTTATGTCTCCAAGACATTTTGAAAGAAGGTCGAGCTACTCAACAGCTGACAAATACAATTCATTTATGGTGTTGAAGAATGATGATTTTCTTGCCAAAGACTTCGCAGGACCATCATTGAACTTTGTGTGCCCTGAGCTAACAGGTTCACCACGTGCTAAGTATCATCTTACTTATTGGTGTCTTTGTTGACTACTGACAGTGATGTAGTCCTTCTGAGTAATAAAGTGAATGGTTTTGCAGGAGGATTATAGTTACTCACTAGTGCTGACCTCTGAAGCTGCTGTGCTGTATCACAACAAGGAGTTATGGCATCATGAGCATTTGAGCAATGTAGTCTTGACAGTGATTCAGGCCTGAGTTCATGGATGATAGGCTCTAATGGTGGTTGATATGGTGCAGCTTTGATGTGTGATGTTGACGAAAGGTGGGTCTGACTTTGGATGTAGTCGCGAATGCCTTCAGAGGCCTTAGCTACATCAGAGTTGCCCTCTCCACGCTCACTTTCAGCTGCTGCTGCTTCAAGCAGCTTGGTCTCTGCGTCTGCAGCGGAGATATCACTTTCATCCTTCAGCACTGCCAGTGTTGTTTCCATGTGGGCCTCTGCTTCTTTCAGTTGAGCTTTTTCGATCATGACCTCAGATTCTTTTTTTTTTTTTGAGAAACTCTGCCCTGGCTTGAACAGCTTCGAGCTCTGCACAAGCCTTTGCAGCAGCTATGTTGGCTGACAAGTTTCGTGATCTTCTCGTTGAATCAGAGGCTATGGATCTTGTTTTCCATTCCTGGCTTTGCTCTATTTTACCTTCATGTTCTTTTCTGCTATGACATGTTGCTACTGCTGTTCAAGTGTATAGAGTGTGGTGGTGAGAAATGCTAAAATGCTTGAGATGAAGCTTGTCATCCACAAACTGTAGTTCCCACTCTAAATTTGTTTTTTTTTTCCACTTAAAAAAGAGAAGAAAAAAGAACCAAGTATAAGGATACAGACTACTTCTGCACTCAGCCTTATCTGACTCCTCATTGTAGCTATCTCTCAAACATACTATGTGGGAACACACAGTGAGGACAGAATAGTAAAAAAAACAAAACAAACTGACATGATTTATTCTAGCTCCAATAAACAAGAGCATGCACTCCATAATTTCTGTCATAAACGTGATTAGGTCAAGTACTGGAAACCCTCTTAAGTTTAGCCTAAAATATATGTACTGTATCTGGGTAGCCAAAGCCAAAGGTGGGCGTCCTCATTGGGAGGATGGTAACCAGCACGTTACTGAAATATCATTTCAAGTTTCTGACCACACACTCCTGCTCATTTGGACGATGTGTTTGTGTTGACGAGGTTGAGACGGTCTCTCTGGCCTCTCCGGCAAGCCTACCGGTCAATTTCCTTTTCACATGTGTCATAATACCACACTATTTCCTTCTGTGGTCAATCACTGACACATCTTCTGTGATAATCTGACTATAAAAAGCATTATGTGCTGGCTCTCAGACCTCTTCATCCGAATCATCTGATGTCCACATAAAATTTAATTTGGAATTGCGTATATATATGTTGTGTAGATTAATCTGTTTTTGTAATTGTGACTCTATTTCCAGGCAGAATATTCCGTCCAATGCATGCAGATGCATCTTTTGGGAGCAAACACACTTACACTCACTGTTACACATACAATCTTGGCAACCATAAGAAACAACCAACATTCACAAAACTGAAAAAAGAGTAAAGGATAACAAATCTAATTTGGCTGCCATTCGTGCACCAGAGACTAAACCATGGCAATGCGAGGAAATAATATTAACAAAAGATCCGATCGATTGCGGCACAGAATGTTGGTTATTGGCTTGTGTCACAGAAATCTGCGGTCAAGACGACAATTCTGATGGCACACACCCCTCTGTGACATCCACAAAACCTTTTTTTGGCTCTTTAAATACTCGGCGTCCGGGTTAGCCACAAGCAGGGACCACAAGGATTAGATAGTGTGACAACTTACGAATGAGAGGCACACTGGCATTCGCCATCCCAAGCTTGTTGGAGGCCACACATGTGTAGTTCCCATAACGATCCTCTGTCATGTTAGTCACTGTAAGGATTGATCTGGAACTGAGGCTCTTGATGTCGATGCCCTGCCCCTTGATGATCCTGGAAAAAGACACAGCACAAATGCACCATGCTAAGCTTATATTTATTTCTTTCTTTCCCCAAAACCGCACGCAAAATGTCAAGGGGATCATGGCAGGAGTCAAGGACAGTACAAATGTTTGTCATCCTCAGAGGATCCTCAGATAGAACCATACTTTCATCTCCCTCTTCAACAGATCTATTTATTCTGTCGTCTGTCGTGTCTACCTTGGAATGACGGTTTGAAGGACTGAAAGGAGAAAAAAAATGAGTAACCCAGAGGTGAACCAGTTAGCTGTCACATAAATGTCTGTTTCTTTTGCAGGTGTGGGTGGATTACTACAGATCCTCTTCCAGCTGTGCTTGGCATTTATGCGACGAAACTGACAAATGTTTAATTGTTTACTTGAGGGGTTGTGATGATCTTTAACAGCCTGTAGCGATAAGGATTCACCGTGCAACAGCATATGACGTTCATTCCGATTG
Source organism: Fistularia commersonii (assembly GCF_037954325.1). Classification (NCBI taxonomy): domain Eukaryota; kingdom Metazoa; phylum Chordata; class Actinopteri; order Syngnathiformes; family Fistulariidae; genus Fistularia; species Fistularia commersonii. Next base: position 13,570,559 of record NC_141299.1, on the reverse strand, counting down.
TGGGATTAATGTAGCTATAACAGCTGAGTTTCTCATCATCAATTTGGTCTCTATTATGGATACAGATTCGTAGTTTGGAACAATATAAATCATCAGAGGCCCCAGAGAGAAGATGTGTTTCTATCTTGGCTCTGCTGGAGTCCCCCATGAGCGTTAACTTGGCTCTACTTCTTGTGAGAAGAACACTGACTTGAAACACTTTTATGACCTTATGCCCGGCAAATATCTGTGAATATGTTGTTCAATCTCCCATGGCGAATTTCACAAATGTTAGTGGAGCATTCACTGATAATCTTGACGGAAGTCTGCAAGTGGTCTCCTCTCTGGTTCGACAACAAACTCGGCAATGCCCTCCTCAGTCATAGTGAAAAACCCCACTCCAAATACACATACGCAAAGACTCTCACATCCATTCAAGAATCAAAGCAGCAACCCATCACGAAAACGATTTACTTGTCAAGCCTGTCACACCACTTCCAAGAAAAACTGGCAGCTGCGCTGACATGATATCATGGTTTCACTGAGACAAAGCACAAATGATATGCGATCCTCAATTTCCATACACAGTAAAATGTTCAATCAAGGATGTCGCATACTGGTAACATTGTATAATAGTTAAACAAATAAAAACACAAAATCGTCCCACTCGAGAGGAAATCAAAAAAACACTATTTAGCCTTGTAAGAAGTCACAGTAAGAATAAGTCCTTGAATTATCTGAAGACCGGAATCATGCCAACCTCCCTCCTTTGTAATTTGAATTGGTTGAATCCACCCCATAATTACAATTAGCACAGTGTGAATTGATGATTGAAACTGTACTCCCCAGGAGTGGGGAAATGATGGTGAATGCACTAATTTTATTTTATTTTATTTATTCATCATAATTTTTAATTCAGGAACTGACACATACTTGCAGACAGACTGATGCATGTGCTGGCTGTGACTAAGTCCAGCTGACAGAACAACGAACAGAATTAGACAGCATTTTACGCACATGAATTTGAAAAATAGTTCAAATTACATTTGAGAATTAGAAAAGCAAGGTTCATTCTGTGGTTAGTAAACAATAGACTTCTGAGGATACCGAATATCTAAAATATATCTGGTGTAGATGGCACAATAGTACTGTAGGTGGAGAGTAAACATATAATCAAACTGCACCCACCTTTTTTCACCCTTGTACCATTCAAATGTTGGTGAAGGCACAGCCGCTGCCTCACACCTGAGCAGAGCTTGGCGTCCCAGAGCAACTCCGATGCTCTTTATCTCATGGATTGCAGGTGCAACTAAGAAAAAGAAGAAAAAGGAGATTTGAATCCACTGAAAATACATCAAATGTTGAACTGAAATCGAAGCAAAGACAGAGGGATGTTGACCTTAAAAAATAAACACTATGACATCATCGCTGCAGGTTACATAGCGTACACATGATGCTCTGCAAAGGGGGGTGGGGGGGGTTGGTGAGGAGAAGGGAGAGAATCCATTCCCAATGTTAGCAAAATGAATTGAATTGCGCTGCATGGCGATAAATGGCTTAATGGAAGTTCAAAGACTCAATGGTACAGGCTAGTTCTGTGAATACAAAAGAGGTTTCTTTTCTTGTGCTGAAATGTAGTTTAAATCTCTTTGCCAGAGCCGAGGAGGCAGCTTTACACACGGAGGGTTTCTAATGTAAGCCAGGCCATTTATGCTTCAAATATTTACCCTGTTCATAGTAACACATCCTTGTCAGAGATTAAATTTCTGACTTGAAGTTGTTGGGGAATTATAACAAAAGTATTCACTGAAATCCTAAACATAGCTGGACAAAGCCAGCAAGACAACGCTTTCCATTTCCCTCGTCAGACAACGATCATAAATATGTAGAAGTGTGTGTTGACACATGTAATTCATTTGCTCTGATTCAGAGGCTCTGAATTTTTGATTTATTAATTACCGGTACATTTTTTACATTCTACCTTTTTGTGCTCCCAAGACAATACACCACAGTAGTCCAAATTGAAAATCTTTTGTTTGAAGTTCATCTAGAATTTCCACCTAGATTTAAATGATTTGTTGCTTTTCAAGTGCTTTAATAGTCGAAGAAAAAAAAAATTAACCTGTGACAGGTCATTGGTCAGACTGAATTTTGATGTTGCCTTCTTTCGTTTAGGGGAAAAAAGTGAATGGAGTATCATTGAAACATTTTTTTCTGACATAAATAAAGAAACATTTTTCATTAGGTAGATAGCGACTAGAAAGCCTAATGTCCTTTTGCATGATAAAGACAATGTTCCAGGTGGAGGACAGGAATTTAAAATTGGATCTGAAGGATGTGAAGTTTTATTGCGCATATCCAAATGAAAGCGATTTGTCAAATGGTGCATTAGGTAAGTCATGTTTATCATATTTTTATGAAGCATTCATCGTTTGTTATGTGTTGTAATCGGTGCCTTTTCATCTTGTGACTTCAATCAGCTGATTTGGTTGATTGTGATTTCGTTGCAATCAAACCACCTCAGGTTTTAATTGGAACTGAAGCAAGATTAACTTGTCGTTGCTTCTTTTTTGGTCTTATTTTGTTCTGCATGACTGATATCAGCAGACCAAACTAAACAATTGGATGGGGTGGGGCGAGGGGCTCCTTTTTAAACTATTTGATATTGGACAGGTAGCTTTGGCTTTCTTTTTTTTGAACGTGCCCTAGTTTATATTTTGAATTATTGAGAGCCAAAAAAAAAAACTGAATTAATAACAACGGTGAGCAAGACGTCGAATACATGCAGTGGTTTGTGCCTCTATTAAGTGTCTCGTCTTCGTTTTCAATTTTCTATTAATCAAGAGACGCAAAAATAACACATATGGTTCATTATGACACTATTGTGTAAACCTGCCTCGACTCCACAGGCCTGACAAATGATAAAACATTTCAGGCATCCAGTACGATCCAAATACGCGACAAGCAAAATTACTTTGCGACACTCGTACACATTCTGATTAACAGCATATGATACATGGAAGTGGTTCACACTTTTAGGGTCAGTCTTGCAGTTAGCAGAAAATTGCCTGGTCATGTCTGAAAGTGAGATGAGGACTATTTATATTCCTGACAAGGTGCCTGGAAAAAAAAAGAACAACCTGTGAGGGAGAGCGCTCGCCTGCACCCATTGTGAAGGCGTGGCCGAGCTCCCGCAAATCTTTACTTGCTGTTGTATTTGGAGGTGGGAGTGGATGACCTCAGTATGGACTGACCCATCTATCCAGGACAATGCAACCTTGGGTTCCTGCCATCAGCAACAAGATTCATTACACAGTTGCCCATGTCTACATAGATACAGCAAATGTCTGACATTAATTGTAATAAAAGACATGTGTCATCAATTCATCGTGTATTTTTTTTTTTCCCCACATGTATACAGCAGATCGGTAGGGATGCAACAAGATTGGTTCAAGCAAAAAAAAAAAAAACAGGTATTAGCATTTTTTTCATGTGGTGTGTGATCAGGTAAGAGAGGCACAGTGAGGTGACAGCGTGCTCTGTGATGATGAATGCCCTTCCACCAACCTTCTTCTGCATCCTAATGAGCGCACTCCGATGACTAGTGTCTGTTGATTTTCTCTGGTTGCATATGTGTGCCAATTATACTTCTATTTTCCCATCTTCTGTGGCGGAATAATCTGAAGGACTTGAGATAGGGACTCTTTTCCTGTTCATTTATCACTGTATGGAATTTAGTTAAATGCCAGGTTGCAGGGTGCGGGAAGACCTTGAGTGTCTGTCTACACTTCCAGTGTGTCCTTGTGTGTGTGTGTGTGTGCGTGTTTTCTATGTTGGAAAATATATTTATGTATACCATTATTGTGTTTTTAATTTACCATTATACATCCTGGCTCAGTCTCCATCGATTTGGTGAAAAAATCATCATAATAATGATTAAAAAAACACACATAAGCACAAGTTTTAAGATAAACATCAACCGCTCATGAGAGAGAGAGACATGGCAGTGATAAGGATCCTCTACAAAACTATTCGAAAAGGTAACAAGTACAGTAGTATTTGCCAAAAGCAAGTGTAACAAAATCAATGTTGCATGCAACCTAACAGTGTTTATGAAGCTTCATAACGCTATTGGTGTCAATGTGGAGAGTCATTGATTATCTGAAGCCTCTCAAAGCTCCAGGGTGACCTGACGGTAGAGTGCGGTTTCTAGAAGAATCGACACGCAGGTCCGGGCCGGTGGATCACAACTCGGAACTTGACACAGAACCCATTTTCATGTTACAACATAGAACAGGAAATGACTGCATAGCAGAGCACAGGCTCCTTTCACGCCAATAGTATGACTTTTTTTTGTTGAAGGCAGACCATCCCTATGACTTACTCTTAACTGGACCAGCTATTTGGCTTGTTTGGTAAGAAGAACACAGCTTTGTCTTCATTAAGCTAAAAGGATTTCCTATTTATAGTTAAAGCATATTATTGGCCTCTATGAAATTTGCATAGCTGAAGCCATGACAACCACAAAGAGATGAGAAAAAAAGATCTCTTTAAACAAGCATACACATTATCTATGATCGTCCATATTAACAAGGACACCTTTCATAAAAGTGCACCAGTCCAATTATTGTATCTAGAACATAAGTTATTTCTTAGCTCTGTGTGATTGACAGTCCATAATCACTCATCATTTTTGTAGCGTCTTTCTCTAACAATCAGAAAAGTGAAATCACATATCATTGTAGGTGGCCCAAAATGATTTATATAAATATCAGTTACATCAAATTCTTCCAATTTAGCCGCAAGCACGGATATGTTGAGATAGATCGGACTCATAAAATCAACTCTTACGGAATAATTCCAATTTCACGAGCTAGCATCTCTTAAATCAACATATGATGTGATATAAACCATCAGGATTTTGGGTACAATGCAAAGTAGTGCACTAAAATCACAGAGGCCCAATAATCCAGGTAATTTAGTGTCCAGTGAATGCTGTGTTGGTGCTGTAAATCATGCCTGGAGTCATGGTGACTCCACCAGATGGGGGTGGGGGTTGGGTCCAGGAATAGCACAGGCAAGGCAGAAAAATGGGCGCTATAAGGCAATATATGATGAAAAATTGCTGGTTGATCGCAAAACAAGATCTGCATTATGTGGAGCTTGTCATAAGAATGATTTTTTTTTTTTTCCCTGTTGTAGATTTCTAGATCTCTAGAAAGTAAACCAGCCTGTTGTGCAATAAGTCATTACTCAGGGGTTTGCTCAGGGGTATCAGGATTTAATGTAAAGCCCACAAAAAGACAAAGGGTTAAAAAAGGAAAGAAAAAAAAAATCACATGCCTAATAATGCTTAACTAGTCGGCTTTGAAGACCGAATATGAGTTATTTAGATACAAACTATTGTTTGCCAAGAGAAACAAGAAAACATAGGGTTTTTAATTAAAAGATCAATTAATATCCCTACCTCTTCACTCAGATTTGAAAATGAGTTTTCATTGCAATTAAGAAATGGAATCACCAGTGCATGACTTATCAGCTTACACACAGAGACACTGTTCCCTATTGCCATCTGTGAGCTTCATTGTCCTGTTTTTTTGTCAGTCAGGAATGGTTCTGCTGCCAAGATTTATTAATTCATTAAGATTTCTATTCAGAACAGCTAGGGAACATTGTGTTCCTTTTTTTTTATACAATGAAAGCCATATAAATAACCGGCTTAGCAAGAAGGATTGTGTGGAATCACCAGGGATTCAATCTATTGTCGGTGTTAAACACTAAATGGTTTAAGGTATACAAATCCCCCACCTATCTTTCCGAAAACATGTATAAATCAGTGTTGTGACTTGTTCCAGGCAGCGTTATACTGAAACAAATATGATGCAGGAAAGTTTGGCATATTTCCACAAATGTTCTTATGTTAAAGTGATGTGCTTTAAAATAAAATTGTCTGTTCTTTGTTAGTCACAGGTAACATGGACCAGTCACTAAGCCAGCAGATGAAACTGAAAGATGCTATGTGTACACAGCTATTTTGAAATGATAGAAGTGAGACCATCTATTCCACAGGGGATCGTGATGGTGCTCATTTATTCATGTCTAAAATACCACAAGAAATCAAAGCAGGAATCAGGAGGAGAGCTTTTGAGAGGTATGTAGAGCCAGATTTAAATTTTAAATAGCTCACCTGTACTGTTTTCAACTAAATGTATGAGTGGATAATAATCCCTTTGGAGAAAGTCATCTTTTTGGAGCTGTAAGCCACAGAATGCCTATGGATGAGTCTGAGGATAAGTACAATTCTTACATTGTACAAAGGCAGATCTTGAGATAGCGTATTTTCCCATGCTATTAAAAGGCAACATCTATCTATCCGCCTTTGTTTTTTATATATATATACACACACACACATTGGATTTTGGACTTATTTTTAATATACCATCAGTCCTACATGTTTGCAACTCAATATATTCATTTATACTGTAAATGCTGTCCAAACAGGCCTGACTGACCTCTGTTTATTTGACAATTTAATTTTGGGCGGGCAGCTGAATGTTTGTTCTGATCATAAGTCAGTATGTTTAGCATTTTATTCATAAGAGATGCCCCTGACTCCTGTCAGACATCTTAGTTGTTGGGAGTCAGAGGAGCATGTTTCAAATGCATCTTCCAGTGTACGGCTGAGATTCTGAATAGGTCCAGCTATCGGGGCTTTTCCAAAAAAAAAAAAAGATGTGCAAATAAAGGACGTGATTAAAATAAACAAGAGCCTTCATGATACTTCCTGTATTTCAAACATGATAAGACATGACTACAAGAGTTTAAATTGCTTACAGTCGTTTCACTGCATATTCTCATAATTAATCTAAAATGATCCCAGTTTTTTTGACCATTTATTGTATGTTGGAAAGAAAGTGAGGCACTCTTTCTTTTGTGAACGCTGCCATTGTATGCATGTGAGCAGAATTCACAGCTGCAGGGTGATGGGGGAGAAAGGAGGCGTATAAATGGCTGACAAACTTGGAAGCATACACGGACGGAACAGCATTAAGAGCGAAGCAAACAAAATCTGCTATACATTTACAGCTAAAAAAGAGGAACTATAGAATCTTGCACTGATAAAACAACTGTACTCTACAATATAAACAGAGATACATCTAAATATCTTTCTGATATCAAATCTATGCATCAACAAGAATATCATACACTCCCCATCAGCAAAAAATGGTGGATTAAGACAAATAAATGCCATCATTATCTTACCTCAAGCATTGTGAATTGCAGCAAATCATGATTTAATGTAGGGTGTTAAATAACATGTCATGTGGTTCGGCTTTGGTCAAAACATCTGAAAAATTAAGTAGGGTAATGAATAAATATAATCTCGCGCCGCAAAACAATCTGGGGTTCTAATTTCTGTAACTGTCAAATAGCATCTTGCAAGATGGTGTTCAATCTCTGTCACTCACTCAGGAGGGAGTGAGAAAAGACAGCTCTTTCTGGGAGAGCACTTTAAAAACTAGAAAGGAAGGTCAAAGACCTTTAATTTCTCAGCTCGACAAAGATTTGTATTATTGTTTCATCTGTATGTAGTTAGTAATGGATGCCTTCATTCTACAAGGAGACTTCATTAAATAATCAAAGACTGACTTTTTATCCTAGGCGGGTTTCCACTGTGGGTACTGTCTAGTTCTTCCCTCTGACTCAGCCACCTAGATGTGAGATTTATGCCTTTGAGTCACGCTGTGCGCGGAGAATTTCAGCCAATAACCTGCAGTGCGGATGAAAATGCAAATTTGAAAAGTAGGTCAGAGATCAAATTTCATCAGGTAAAATGACTGCTGAAATATCCTTTAGCCAGGCAGGGCTTTCAGCCAATCTGATTCTAGTATGACCCTCTGGATGACTGCCATGATTGAGGTTTAGCTGATAAAAGTATTCGGTTGCCATTCATTCACCACCGGAAGTTGAAAGACAAGAGGCACCAACAGCGATGTAATTAAATTAATGGTGTCTGATCAAGGTAGTCTTTGAACCGTTAAACAAAGGTTAAATGTAGTGGACTTAACACTTTGAAATAACTGCCTCCGTCTTGAAATCATATCGCAGAAAGCCGAATGGCAGCCCAACTCTCTCTGAGGACATGGTGTTATTAAGACAACATGCAGGAGTTTAATTTTGTTTTCATTACTCTGGTTTACTTGTTTAATTAGATGCCTTAATCTACAAGTGGCTCACAGGTCAGCTGTACTTTAAGAAAAAAAAAAATGAAATATACTGGAATATAAATGCATATTCAATTAGGGTGTTGACCTGGGAAATGTCAATCACTGACTGCGATGTTATTCAACAGGAAGTGTAAGAGATATACCGTAACCATAGGTTATATAACTCAACAATGGGCAATTTTCTATAACTTTATTTCCGTGAAGTTATTTCTGACAGCACATTTATGCTTCTGGATTGACAACAGGCGTAATCTCCCAGAGAACATATTACTGACTAAGGTGCCCCCCTCAGAGAAATAAAACTATAATTATTAAGCAGTTTATTATATACACAGTAAATGTATTACTTCCTGATATGTAATCATGCTCTTGTGTGACTTTCAGTGTCAGCTAACAGCTTAATCATAATTCATAATTTGGCACTGAAGCCTTTATTAATACCCCATGCTCACGGGTGCTTTGTGAATGCAGCCCGACGTCTGACAGTAGAGCATGAATGATACAGAAGATTGGGATGGGGTCCAACTGCATGTCTTCCCCAACAGACAAATATTTGCACTTGGGTAAAATCAAGTGGGCAGTGAAGAGTGGCCACCAGCTGGCCAAGGTTGTACGTGGTTGTGAAATGTATCACATAGATAATCTATAATCCTATATTTTACTCCTCCGTGCTTGTAATTAACATGTATCATGCGAGCTTGGTGGGAAAATGCCATTGGACATACAAAGAATTATATAGATATTTATACGACACAGAGGTTCTCTGAAAACTAAGGCACGTACTGTTTCAAGGTATGTATCAAGGTTTGTACTGGCAAACTCTCCTTGGCATTTCAAGGTGCCTTCATCCAAAGTAAGGCAGAAATAGGCTCTGCCTTTGTAGGCACTGTGGTTGCAACAAAACCCAAGTCCTTTCATGTACAAGGAGCTTCTGCAGGAACAGAGTGACTTCATAGAGCTTCATGCTCACCATAGTTCAAACAGGATTTTAACAGTTACACATATTTATGACTGAAGACACGGGGCAGCCTAGAGATTTATACGCACACATCTGCAGACACAGCCTGTGCTTTCTCCGGGGCTTAATTAATTACCAGTGGCAGGTATTGAATAAGAAAGCTGCGGCAATTGTTGACATAATCAAATACACTGATGATGTGGCTGATGATTAAAACAAGCACCAAGTGATCACATTTTTAATGTGCAGTGTGTGCGCCTAAGCACTGATGTATTTGTTAAATTACATTTAAATTACATTCTTTTCAAAGCGTGTGGGTTATACAAGTGATCATTTTCTGTCGGGAAAACTGTTTGGCATTGAGCGCTTTTCTTTTTATCATTGCCGGAAGGGAAGCCCAGTTACTAAGTTTGCAAAAGTAACTTCTCCTCTCTCTATTGTTTAGGGCCCCCCCTTAAAAAAAAAAACGATAAGAGAATTACTGTAATTTCTAGAGAGGTTTGTGTCTCCCTCACTGCATGCGCTGCGTCCTCTTAAAGGAGACAAGAGCTGGCTTGCTAATTGCTTTCTCTGTTTTGCCCAAAACAAATCCACACATTAATGAAGAAACACAAGATGACCCTATTGAAAATAAGTGCCTGGCACAGTGCTAAAAAAAAAAAATGTGGCTTCAAAATAACAGGAGGTGATTTAGCCACACCTTGACGAAAACACACTGCACCAAACGCTTTAGGCATTGCACTTCATCATCAAAATAGACCCCATAGAGTTGGAATACGTGTGTCCTAAGTGAAATGTCGAGTTTTCTTGTCGTAAATGTAGCAGTTTGTGCACGATATGCTATGACTCCTGGTGTCGTTTGAATTTCTTATTACACGGAAGGAAGTTGTATTACATATTTAATATATACAATATTCATCAGGCATAGAAGAAGATGTGGAACTTTTCCCATTAATGTAAGGAGGATTAAAAGTCACGGGATGCTGCCGGTGAAATGTACGTACAATAGCTCCCTGTTTAATGACCTTACAATTCTTAAATACGTTTAAATACCCGGGCCTCGTATGCTTCAACTGGTGCCCCTAGAACTTGATCCTGGATAAGCGTTAAAAAATGGATAGAAGGACGGACTTAAATACATTCTACTTTTTTTACGGACTGAGATACACACTATATGGCCAAAAGTATTCGCTCACCCATCCAAACAATCAGAATAAGGTGTTCCAATCACTTCCATGGCCACAGGTGTAGGAAATCAAGCATCTTGGCATTCAGGCTGTTTCTACAAACATTTGTGAAAGAATAGGTCGCTCTCACGAGCTCAGTGAATTCCAGCATGGAACTGTAATAGGATGCCACCTGTGCGACAAATCCAGTCGTGAAATTTCCTCGCTCCTAAATTTCCTCAGTCAACTGTCAGCTGTATTATAAAAACATAAAAGTGTTTGGGAACGACAGCAACTCAGCCAGAAAGTGATAGGCCACATAAACTGACGCAGCGGGGCCATCAGATGCTGAGGCGCATTGTGCGAAGAGATCACGGACTTTCTGCAGGATTAATCACTACAGAGCTCCCAACTTCATGTAGCCTTCAGATTAGCTCAAGAACAGCACGCAGAAAGCTTCATAGAATGAGGTTTCCAAGGCCGAGCAGCTGCATCCGAGCCACACATCGCTAAATGCAATGCAAAGCATCAGATGCAGTGGTGTAAAGCACGCCGCCACTGGACTCTAGAGCAGTGGAGACGCGTTCTCCGGAGTGACGAATCGCGCTTCTCCATCTGGCAATCTGATGGACGAGTCTGGATTTGGCGGTTGCCAGGAGAACGGTACGTGTCTGACTGCACTGTGCCAAGTGTTAAGTTTGGTGGAGGGGGGATTATGGTGTGGGGTTGTTTTTCAGGAGCTGGAATTGGCCCCTTTACTTCCAGTGAAAGGAACTCTGAAAGCTTCAGCATACCAAGACATTCTGGACAATTCCATGCTCCCAACTTTGTGGGAACAGTTTGGAGCTTGCCCCTTCCTTTTCCAGCATGACTGTGCACCCGTGCACAAAGCAAGGTCCGTAAAGACATGGATAACAATGTTTTGGTGTATATGACATTGACTGGCCTGCACAGAGTCCTGACCTCAACCCAGAAGAACACCTTTGGGATGAATTGGAGAGGAGACTGAGAGCTGGGCCTTCTTGTCCAACATCAGTGTGTGACCTCAGATATGGGCTTCTGGAAGAGTGGTCAACAATTCCCATAAACAGGCGAAGAGTTGACGCTGTTCTAGCTGCAAGGGGTGGACCGACGTCATATTGAACCCATATTGGACCCACATTGGGAGGTCACTTAAGTTCATATGTGAGACAAGTCAGGTGAGCGAATACTTATGGCCATGTAGTGTAGCTCACCATGCTAGGGGTCACCAAAACCTTTCAAATCTACTTTAAATGTAAATAAATGTATTGCTATTGATCATGCAATACAGTTTCCCTTGAGAAAAAGACAAATGAATAGAACAGAGTCAGCCGTGTACATGTAGTCACTCTGGTTTTGCTTTAAATAAAAGCATCAAACATTTATATTTGTAGGTCCTATCAGCCATCCCCTCGGTATAGAGAGGATGTTGATAAAGGAATTAATGTTTTTTTTTAAGTTATTTCATCATGTCAGCAGCTGTTTCAGAGGATAATCTAAAAACATGAAACCTCAGCTATTTTGCAAGCATTGTAATTAATCATATATCATAAACACATGTATATGTGTGTGTATATATGTATATTTACATTATTTGACCATCATTACGTGTACTAAATCACAGTGCACATCTATAAATCACAGAGGATAACTAAATAACTCTACAAGATCTGGACAATTCTCCTCTGTGGTAGGAATCAATAACAATGCATGAGTAAATGCTCAATGAGAGGAACAGCTCTGTATATCTATCAGCCTCAGATAGCTCTCTGCGGGAAAATACTTCCTTTACACTTGATGAACTGCAGGATACTCCCACCAGAAGTATCGCTCCGGTGACCAAGAAGTAGTGACTGTTCCACAGCAAAAAGAAGCTTTCCTAGGCAGTTCATTCAATTTAGAGGACCAAACCCACTTAGGAGTACCATCTTGTTTTTACATTCAAGACAAGTTCCAACTACCACGTGTGTAATCAATCGTTATATTGTGAATCTCCTTTGCTGTGCGATTTTTTTAATTTTTCTTTTAATGTGTTTTCATTGTTCACCCCTTACGTCGATGTATCTATAATTAACAGACCAAACCCAGGCCCAGACCAGACCCATCCAAGAATTACAAATATATAATATTAATGTCCATGATTTTATAAGGACAGATGGATTAATACTGAGCTTCGGATGTGGAGTCCATGAATTGCTGGTCTCAAAAGTGTAATGACAAAGATTTAAATTGTCAAGACCATGTATTAAATACAATATCCGTGATTCACAAAACTTGAATTGGAAAAGCTTTCAAGTGATGACTTGGTAACTGGGCCAGGAGGAGCCTTTCTTCTTTCACTTTGCTTCCCCCATCTCTTTAGCAGACTGCCTAATAAGCTTTGCCAAAAGCAAGATTTTGCACAGGGCATCAATGCAGCAACCTCCATGAATAACAGCAAAGGAGAGACGCATTATTTCCTCCCATACTTCCTACTGGTGCTCTCCATGTGACCATGACAGCTAAAGCCCAGTATCATTCATTAATGCCACGGCTGCTCATTACTGTCTCTTCACATTTTCGGAAGACTCATTACCTGCATAATGGAAGAGAGCTTAGAACAGTCAGACCTTCCCTTAGTGTGAATTAATCACCTATATGCACAGACAAAAAGGGAATTCTCTCATAAAATATTAAACAAGTTCAAGTTTTTTTACATTTTTGAACTTCTAGAAGGTGTACTTTATTGAAGTGCACCATCAGGGACATGACATGGTATTACTGAAGACTGCCCCGGTGTCGCATGTGTTTGTAAGGCCAGAGTGGATAAAAGCGAGCTGAAAAAAAAAAAGATATAAACTTACAGTTGACTGTGACTTTTACTGTTTTGGTGTCAGGAGAGGCGACGTCATTTAGAGCGCTGCATTCGTAGTCTCCGGCCTGGTCCCTTGTGATGCCAGTGATGTTAAGATATTCACCGCTGTCATACTTCTTGGCTGGAAATAGAAAAAGGGTGGCAATATGCTTAGCCTGTGTCGACAAAGAATACAAACATGACACATAAACACGTCCACCTGTAAAATTTGTATCATTATAGGATTACAGGATGGTTACTGTGGGGAAAGCTTGCAATTTCCAGGAGAAGTTGTGAATGTGATTAACTACTTCCCTTTTATCCTAAAATAGCAGCAGATTAACAGTGTACTGATACAGTCATATCCATATTGTACATTAAATTAAATGACGGTCTGTTCCAAGTCATCCACTCATGATTTACTGAACACCATACTGTGGAGATACCAATACTTCTGAAAAGTCAGACGAGTTACATGCCCATGTCAGTGCCTTATGACAATGCCATATATAGTCGCAGTGATTGACCATGACTGACAGGTCAACTGAGCTATAATGAACCAAATGGATAGAGTGAGAGGAAATGGTTGTCCCCTCCAATCAGCAAAGAGAAATTGCACATTGTTAGTAAAGTATATGATGCCACAAAACAACAGAATGAGATAAGGTCTGTCTCTTTTTTTTTTTTTTTTGGACTGTGGTCCAAAAGACTCTTTTCTATAACTTTGGATAACCTGGTTATAAAGTCCCGCAAGGATTTCCTGATCATATTTTTTGGTAATTTTTTTTATTAATTCATTATTACTATTATTATTATCATAAACATTTTTAATGGTTAACTGATTTATTTGTCTTTATGTATGCGTTTCATTAATTCATTCATTCAGTCATTCATTTTTATGTATATACTTCATTCACCTAATTGCAATGACATCTGTTCTACTATATCTTGTAGTATGAATTACAAAGGTTTATAAACCCGACATTTTAGAAATATACTAGGCGTGCAAACTGATGATGTGTGATGTGTACTACTCTAAACTGAAAGAAGAGAGCCAATGAATAAACTACACAAGTAGTCAGTCAATTACAAACTGGAATTCACCTCTGCAGACAGTTTGAAATTTGCAATTTACAATTTACAATTTGCCTAACCCGCATGTAGGTGGTCTGTAGGAAAATGTGCAGCTCCATACATCCACCAGAGGAATATGCAATGAAAACTATGTAGCTGATTTACCTTACTACTGTGCCTCCAAGTCTCATGATGAGAATAACTAAAGTTTCCCCACACTGTTTTTCATATCCAATAGATGTACTGTAAGTAAGCTCATTACTAGGACCATGTTCCTGTACCAGTCAACTTCCTGGAGAACAAACAACAAAACCAACTTATCAGGTTGTTAGCATAGAGTCCAGAACAACAGATCATATCAAGTCATTCATCAACACTGTCAATCAACAGAATATTTCTATGCTGCTCATTATATTATTTGCAAGGGCTGTCTAACACCTAAGTCAATGTCATGGTTAATTGGTATGCTTATCCTTGAATCGATAGATGAAACAATATCTCATTACACACACACACAAACACGCACACTGGTCTGTTGTCTGACTGTGGACCTCATATTAATTCTTTTTACTGAACGGCACAGACAAATTATGCCTAATTTTTGAGGTTGGTTGACTAGATGGAAATTGGCAATCAATGACTGTCTGACTCCACACTGTTATTTTTTATCATGGGCATTACTGTCCTTCTAACTTTTTAATATAACATTGTGGCTGACTCTGTCAGTGATTAACCTTTAAAGCACAATTTCAAGTATATATAAACAGAAAATGGCAGGAGATCTTTTTTAAGTTAAGCCAAGGAGGCATTAGGATGGTGTAAGGGTTTAAATTCCTGTACATTTACTGCCACCAATATGCTGGCTTTATTTCCCTTGCTAGTTGCTTCAGTAGGAGTAAAGCTGTCACCAAGCATGTAATTTAGTATAGATCAAGGTCCAAAATTAACTGTGGAGGAGCAGCCACCATAATACAAGGAGTCGTCAGCAACCACCTTGATGTGAAACCTTTTAAAACCAAGCAGCTGATGGACAAATCAGGTGCATAAAACTGACGCTAGGAAGAGCATGTAGCCAGCTGAGGGTTTAAACTTTTCATTTGGAAATGATGAAAATGATATTGATCCTCTTTAACAACCCAAATGACGTCTTCTGGACCTTATTTTTTGGACATTCGTTCTTTCAGAAAATGAAAGAAGAGAATAAATGTCTGTGGAAAAAAGTAAGCACTTAAGTAAACTTTTAAAACAACAAAACAAATATTATCAGTGGTATTATGCAATGCATAATGCAGTTAAGGAATCTCAGAAAACAGTTTCCTGAATGTATTCCAGTGGCCTTGGAAGATTCTCCTTGGCTAGAATTAATTCCTATGGCAGTGATGCTCAGTGTGAAATCTATTTATACATACATTTTCTGGGTGGTAATTGTTGTTTGGGCTGGGAGATATATGGACAGCCCTGGGAGGGATGAGATTTTCACAAAATGCACAATCAAGCAAAACTGAGTATGAAATACTGTTCAAGAAGCCGCAGAGACCCAACACTGACTCAGCAATATCCCATAAAAGAGGAGCCAGAATAAAGACAACCCGTGGTTAAGAATGGAAATACGTCTATTCTGCACTTCCAGATTTTTCCGTGAGGGATCTGAATTGTTATTTATTGTCACTTTGTTTTTAATCCCAAAACCTAAAAGTGTGGGTACTGTCCATAAACAAACCTTTCATGCTACATCTCACAGTGACAGTGGCAGTAATGGAGAAAAGTTTTAGCCAAAATATCAGTGACAATAGGAAAAAGTTTGAGCCAGAAAATGCTGGAAATAGTGGTCCTTGTAAAAGCAAGTAACTGTAAGCAGAACACCACTGAAGATAGCAAAGGGGAAGGGACACAACAGAGAGCGCTCTATTTCTGTGGCAGTGTATGACACATGGCTGGGCTGAGGATCAGTGAGGAGGCACTCTTCATTCGGTGCATTCTGTGCTATTTTTAACTTAATCTCGTGGAAATGGGACCGGATGTTCAGCTCAAAATCGGCCAATGTTGTGATCAAGTAGTGCAATTAAAATTGGGTAAAAAAGTAACATTGGGCAAAAACCCTCATGTGACTTTACCCTCAGAATATGTGAATAAATGGTGAGTACTTGCAAGAAAATTATAATTATATATATATATATTACATATCATGATTTGGGATTACGGCGATACATGGCAGTATATTCCAAGAGTATTGTGCTGAGTTTAACTTAAAAAAAAACACAACATCAAACAAACAAACAAAAAAAAGCATTGTTAACAACAAAGAAGTCACAGAACAACCTCTTTCACTGTTAAGACTTTGTGTGATTGTTATGCCTGATGGTTTGCAGCGTCCTGCCGAGATATATTTCTTAGGTGATATCTGTCAAATTAAAGCTACAATAGATGCACGAAGACTGGATGGGTCTCCTGCTGAGCTCGGCAAAGACAAAAGTCAGAACATGTACGCCTCAAGAAAAAGACAGTACATCTCCCCATAAACTGCCAAGACAAATAAAACCAATTTAAAAAAGGGTTAGTGTTAAATCTAACCAGCCTGCTTTGTTTTTGCAACAATCGCACTCTCTGAATGTTGCTTCATCATCAATTGCAATATGAGATAACATCTAAGAATACAACCAGCATCTCATATTATAATGAATAAATACTCTGATTAATAAGCCAAAAAAAATTAAAATACTTGGAACTGCCTGATAAATATGGTATTTTTGCTGGGATTTACAGGTCTTACAGTTGCATCTTTTTCTCTGACAGGTGAATCATGCAAATATTTAGATCCAATTGTCAAATTCAAAGACAAACTGACATGCGGAGGTTCAAAATCAGGTGCTCTCTCAAATCATATGAAAACTTGTTGAAATTTCACATAAATTTAACCAGCTATGAATGAGTACATACGAATGAAAAAATCATTGTAATTTTTAATTTCTTGTAACGTCCTACAATTACATTGTTCCAATTATTTCAAAACATAATAAATGACGAAATACACTGCCGCTTGTACATACAACCCAAATTATGGAGTGCATTTCTTTTTTTGGGGGAGGAGGAGGGGCTTTTGATTCATTTGGAAACTATTTGCTTCGTTATCAGACCTTTAAGTCAGAGTACAGAGTCCTACTGCATCTATATCAAACCCACATAAATCTACTTTTAGCTCTTCAGTTGTTCACCTGTGGTGAAACGGCATAACACACACACACACACACACACACACAAACACGCACACGCACACACACGCACACACACACACGCATACACGCATGCACGCACGCGCGCACGCATGCACGCAACACATCCATGTATGCACACACACACAGCAAGAGATATAGAGAAACAGACAGAGTAAGCTAATAGAGAATGAGCCTCCATCCATTTAATTAAGGAGTTAACTAAGAACTGACATATTTGCTTAAAAACTTAGGGTAAATACAAGAACTACTTCCAAACACCAATTATAACTTTAAGCTGTATATAATAGCCAAATTTCACCTTGACAACAGACCAATCCTTTACCCCAAAAGTGTACTGATATACATAACTGTTATAATTTTTTTCCTCAAAGAATGCAACACTAATCTACAAAAAATTAGACACATTCATGCACGCCAACGTGCACTGAGAAAAGTAGTTTAGGAGTATGATTGACCCTTAAAACTGCCATGAATGCACAGCGCCATTGTCTTTCACTCTCAAGAATTATAATACTCAGATACTCAATATAATACTAATCCACAGTGTGTACTTGTGTCACTTACTGGGACACTGGAATCAAAGGGACTGACCCAAGAGGCGAAGTATGCATGACAACCTATGCAGAGTATGCAAGACAATGGCACACAAACCATGTTCACGATTTAATATGATAGGGGTGTTGGGTGTCTCGACTTCAATAGTTGCTATGGGGTACCTGGGCCACTTATTCAAGGAACTGGGGTATGTTGGTTGTGCTCACTGACAGGAGTTGTTGATGATCTTTAAGGTACATTGGCCTACTTCTTCCAGTGCCCTGTGGTCTCTTGGTGTCTCCCTTTTTAAATGAAGCATGATACCTGATGTTGAAGACAAAATGAACACTGAGCTCTTTCCCTTTTCATCTATATTAAAAGTATTCAGCTCGATTAATCATTTATAGGCAGAAATTTTACTTTGATATACTTCAAAGTTCCACATCACATTTATTACTCCGTCTTCTAAGATGGAGTAAATGATCTGCTTTGACAAAACAATGTTAACAAATCTACAAAAAGCACTCTTATGCAATATTTATATATATTCATGCGTGAACTGGCATCAGCCTACATCTTTCACCTTTAAGAGGCTTCTCAACTGATATGCAAAGGTTGTATCTACTTCTCTCAATTAAACCAATCAAAGAAAACATTCCAGTAACCATTTACTTTAAAATTAAAATGACAAGGAAAAAAAAAAAAAATCGGTGGTATTATATATCACATCTGTTTTCCCTTCGTTTATGTAGCCATTATGCCAAATATGAGACTGCCAACCTTAGAATTATTCAGCATTCAATTATAAATCTGCATTCAACATAAGCCAATTAAACAAAGTACATTGCAGGCATGGACAGTGAAAGCTCATTTTCCTGAAGAGTTTTGATTATGATTGTTGAGATGTGGTTTTATGCGTGTTTTTCTGTACCACAACTGCTAAGCGTCAATAAAATTTCACTCTCATCTGCACAAATTAATGAATCTATGTTTTCGGGTAAGAAAAAAAGGAAAATGATGAGACATTAGAAGAAACACATGAGGCAGATCTGGTCTTACATACAGACAAACAGATGACTGAGGACCTTTCTAAATTATACAAGCAAATTCCATTCAAAAAAAAAAATCCAATTTGGCTGCCGTCTCCGGAAATAAATGTAGCCAACTTATTTTATAATGGATCTGGTTACATTCTTCTACCCCAGGGAGAAAATTGTATTTCTATTGATTTCAACAGGAAAGGGGCTTAGCAAAGGTCATAAAGGTCGTTAAACAACAAATACATCCTTGATATTTACTGTGAAGAACATACAATGAGAGTTTGCGTCTGCTTATATGCTTTATGCATAAATATATAAACCTATATATGATATATGAACCTATGTCTGTATATCTGTACATAACATATACATACACACACACGCACTACATATATATATATGTGTGTGTGTGTGTGTGTGTGTGTGTAGACCAACCAATGTGAATGTGAGTTTGTGTGTGTGTGTGTGGAGCCCTACCTTGACATGAAACTGAGTAAAAATATCCAGAAAGAAACTCTCTTCTCTGGATTTGAGCTTTGCACAATTGCTGGGAGACCAAACATGAGATATTTCAGAGACAAATGAAAGCCTCAGTCACCTGAATAAGATGTCACTCCAAGCAAATTAAAGAAATCACAGCAAGTCTAATTTTGCATTCAATGATGATGCTGGCTAAGTGCCGTTGCAGTAAGCAATTTCCTATATTGTGTAGGGGAGCTGTGTGTACACTTCCTTCAGGGCTGCAATACACAGATAGGGCAGGCATCGCTGAGGAATCCATTATAGCATAGAGCAGCATTTTCTACATCAATTCATCCTTTTAACTCCTGAAAATGGTGAACAACCCACACTGCTACATTGTGCAGTACTGCCTTCTGGCCCCAACATAAGGTGTGGGCCAGAACTAAGGCTAAAGACAAATTGTATGCAGGCCCTGCCTAAAAAGCATATTAGTCCACCTTGATGCATAACTCCAACACTGCTCCCTGGCTGTCAATCCGAGAGTGCAAAATCTTGTCCACAGTAGCCTTTTGTACTGTTTGATTGCTAATGCTACCACCTCCCTGACCCACACAATTGCATCAATGTTACTATTTGACTTGATGCGTTTAACAAAATGTTCTGTGCGCAGGTTAATAAAACAGCTGGATGTGGACATTAGAAAAAATACAAGACCTTCTATTTGGCTAAAAATTGTCAACTCTGTGTTTTCCTTGAATAACTGATATTTATACTGAAAACCTTTTTCCCAGTACTCAGCTGTGTATTATTTTATGCATATTTCTGCCAGTCGATATATGACACTGTGTCTGAAGATGTCCGTCCCTCGTCTGCCATAAGGCAGGGTACAACCTAGACTCGTTGCCAGTCAATCGTAGGGACAGACAACATTCACTCATTCATTTGGGGCAATTTTCTCAATTTTTCCAATTAACCTGCTGCATGTTTTTGGACTGTGGTAGGAAACCGGAGAACCCAGAGGAAACCCACACAAACAGCAAAAACATGTAAACTCCATGCAGAGCGGTCCCCTCGTCCATGCATCACAATGTTTTTTTTTTTTTTCTTTTTACTGTTTATACAATTTCCTACTATCATTTATTATTGTTATGTTTCACTTGAAACTCTGGCACAACAATTTCCTTCGGGATTTATAAAGTTGCTCTTATTCTTATTCTCATTCTTATGTCTGAAGATGTGTAGTAAAAGTAAAGTAATAGCGATTGTACTTAGAGCCCAGGTTTATGGGGAAATGATGATTAGGGCACTGAAAAATATTATGATTAAATATTGTAATTTTTTTGACAGCAAAAAGATTTTACTGATAAAACATAATTATTATATATCTGTTAAACACACACACAGACACCCTAACTAATCCACAGTCCCTTGCACTGATTGATGCTCCCATGCTACCTGGTGGCAGAACAAACTCAAGATGGAAAACTCTATACAACATATTGGTCATCTCAATGGGCAATTTTAGTTAAAGCTTTTAGCTGGAATGCTAGACAGCTCTAAGTAGTTGTTACTTCTCAGTTGGATGTGCTCCTCTGTCATTGGAGACTTGGGTCTATGTAGAGCGCATGTATTGATCTGCTTCCATAATAAACTCAAATGGAATGCAACTGTCCATACCTGAGTTGCATAGCTTAACTACTTTAATCCACATGTACTAAAATGGTTGTGTCATACATTATTTGCTGCTCTGAGGTAAATAAAATAAAATAAATAAAAACTGAAAAGATAAACAGTCCTAATTGAGGGGCTGTGAGTATCAAACGGGGCAATTGTACAAAAAAAAAGAGATCAGAACTATGTTATTTAAAGAGTCTTACACAGGCACACTCAAACACACCCACATGCACGTGCACTTGCACACACAGATTAGAGCAAGCACATTTTGTAATGTTGTTAATGCTATTAAAATAATGCATTCCTTTGCTCCTTATCTTGATCTGAACAATCGTAATTAAGTGCCCAACCCTGACAATTAACTTAATATAAACCCATTTCAAAATGTCCCCCTTAATTTATGTCTCAGCGCTCATATTGCACCACATGGCATCTTCAAATATGTGAACTGCCCAAAATATCCCCGTTTAGATATTTTAAACCCCCAAATTTGCCTTCCATAGGATGCTTAAAAAGGACAAATATTTCATCTTGGCTCATGAGCTTAAATTGGCAATTGCATCGGTATATCTGACTATCTGGCTCATTTTGCCAACATTAATGACTTCTAGATATTTGACAAATTGAGACAAAATTATATGTTTTGTGCATCACAGCTTTCAAAGTATGCTATTATATTACATTGCATACACTCATAATGTTTCCTCAATTTAAAGATTTACCATCCGCGAAAAATAATTGATCTTGTCTAAATTTAAGGGCAGGTTCTTTTCTACATTTATATGAAGCCACTGCCTAGAAAGAAAAATATAGAGATTGAAATGCTATTAGATAAATGGGGCAGTTACTCAGTAGCACATTGGTGTTAAAAAAGGTCTACTATTCATCATGTTACAGACACTTCAGAAAAGCATGTGCAAATGGAGCACCTCTTGCGCTACGAACACTCAGCTCAACAGCTGAATTTGGAAATGTTATGCACGGATTCGGCTGTTGGTATCTGTAATTTGGATTGCCGTTCTTCACTCTTTATCTTTCACCTCCTGTTAAGTTTTAAACATATGCAATTGTAAGCTCTTGAACTTCATATCATTCATTTCAAACTACAGAGGAAATAGATGAGTAGCATTTGACATCTGTGGTTGTGACAAAAACAAAAAATATGCTTAGAGCCACTCAGAAGCACTGACGTAATGGATAGCTCAACAAACCACTGACAGACAGATCATAGACAGATAGATAGGTAATCTATAATCTAATTTATATTTTTCCCCCCAAAAATACGGTGTAAATCTCATGGTAATCCAGCATCTTAGTTCACAAACAAGAAAGATGTTTTGGATGCGGCATCAAGTAATGAACAACACAGGTTTCCAGTTCCTTTTTCAGTTGGTGGAGACCTTTGTGAAAGTTTTGCCTGTGGAACAATTCCAATGAACTGAGTGAAAAAAATAAATGCGTATAAAGGGTAGTTGCACATGAAAACTGCACGAAAGGGTTTTTCTTTATTTTTTTAAATCGAGTATTCAGAGCATACACGCCAGTAAAAATACCACACAATCAACATAGAAGAAAACAAAATGGAGGCTTGCGCCTTGAACTTGAAAGTTTGTTTTGTTCTGTCTCTTTTTTTTTTGCTCGTTTCAGTTTTTTGTTTTGCTTTGCTTGTGTAAGCTACATGTTCAAGCTGTTAACGTAACATTATGCCACGTGTCTGGCTAGGAAGGGGGAAGCTTAAAAGTATTATTATAGGGCATATTGCTATGTTTCCTTTGGCCTTGCGAAAGGGGAGGGGATGATATGCAAGTCAATAAAATGGCACAAACAAAAACATACAAAGTATTTGTTCAACTAAAAGGCATTCTCCTTTGGAAGATGAAGCAAAACGTTTCAATCTGAATCTTATCACAGCCTTTTTTTTTTATTAATTTATTTTAGAATTTTAGTTGACCTTTAAATTCCTCATCCCATTGATTCAAAGTCAGTATCAAAAAAATCTGCAGGGCCAAAGAAATGCAGGATATGTGTCACACACCAATGGTGGTTTGTCCAGTGACATTTTTTTATGTTTATATTAAATTTATGTGTGACAAAACTCAAGCCTTGAGAAAAAATAGCTTGTAATACAACTTGTATCGGGTGATCAAGTTGATGTGTTGATAAAAAAATGTGGATGGGATGTCTGGCACTGTAACCAGTGAAATGGCAAATGGAAATGCGATTAGATATTCACCATTAGAAGTTTGTAAACAAGTAAAGAATCCTCCAAATTCCTTTAAGTAATTATATTGGATCCTGTGATAGATGTGGCAAAATTTAATTCTGTGTTTTAATTAATAATTAATGTATGTGTTTGCCTGTGCTTGTATGTGTGTGGGGGTAGGGTTTATCTAACATTTGTGAGTTAGGATCAGCAATGAGAAAATCTATGTATGTAACAGACAGAGAGATGCACAAACTATGATTTCCTTTTATAATTAACTGAATTCAATAAAGCATGTGGTACTTGAGCAGCTCTTTGGGGAGTGGATTTGGGGAAAATTGCCAATGTACTTCGGGTAATAGCTTTCGTTTTATGACCAGTTGGTTCGTAACATGTTTTTTCCAAATACAGAAACTTCTACGGTATAATAATTGCGGTGATAAACGCTAAGTAGATTCTCATTGCTAATTTGAAGTATTGAAACTTTAGTAAGGTCACAGGGACCACATATTCATCAGCTGATTAGGAGATCTGAGAAGGCTTATCATAAATATCTCCAAAATCTTTGGGAATATCAGAATATTAAGTTCCTACCATGCAGGGAAAAATCTTTATCTCAGCAATCTGTGGATGATTTTTCTCTATCATAGAAAATTATCATCATGATAGATGGTTTATGGACACCCTTCAGTGAATGAGCAAAGTTTATTATTAGCTGGCAGGATCTGTAGTGAAGAAAAATACAAAAAACAAAACAGTCAGGTTGGGAATAGGAACTTGACAGCTAGTCAAGGCAATTTATCATTCTGTCAAACTTCACTGACTGCTGCAGCAAAACTACCTACCATGCAGAAAAAAAGCTCAATGTCAAAGAAACTAAGGGCGGCAAATAAAATCTGGCATTTAGACATGTTTGTCAGTCTGCAGGCATTTCACCTGCTTGATAATAAAAGCAATTGCTGTAATCAGTTTCAGATCAGATCATGATCCCTTGAAAATCATGTTGTAAATACCCTGGAAGTATATTCAGTTTGATGTAAAAGAAAATGTAAAAATTATTTATCGCTAACTGATGATGTAACTTGAGGCAGTTTTTTAGGGATTTTAAACTTTTGTTGTCTTTTTTTTCTCTGCATTTAAACCAAATTCCAACTATCTTGATAGTAGTAATAATGTTAAAAATTATTAAAACCTAAATGAATTTCAAAAAACTTGATGAATCACTATTTTCGCATATCTTGGTGGAAGCAAAAATGGAGGTCATAGTTAAGTACACATGGTACACAGGGGACAGGCATTGTTTTATTTTGCTTGATATGTTGAAAGAGTGAAATCACTTGGCCAGATAGATGTGGTTTTAATAAAACAAATATATTGTGGAAGCCCATCATAACCCAAACTCAAACCCAGGCCCAAACCCAAACGCTGACCCATATCCCTAACCCTGTCCTTAAACTGAACCTCTCCCCATGCAGTTTCTTCTTTTATTTCTTGAAAATTACTAATAACTAATAATACTAATGGAAAGCCTGTCCTAAAACATGCCCAAGTCTTATCCCTGAACCCAAACCCAAACAAATGTTTCAAGTTTATTTATTCATCTTTATATTTAGTCTTAAAACTCAATTCTCTGTGCATTGACGATAACACAAATGTGGATGTTGCTCCAATGGAAAGCCCACTTAAGAAAATATGGGGTTATTTCAAGATCCCATCACTCTATCAAATATACCTTTTCAGAGAGATGACACAGAGGATCCTCACTTTTTGTGATTATAGTATTGCTATTAATAAACATATAACGCCCTAAATTTGGAACATAGAGGGAAAAAAAAACAAAGAGAAAGAAAAATAGGGAAACTAAAAATCACCTTTACTCGCCTCAAGCCAGAGAGTGGTTTGGACAATGAGTTGTATTTTTTAGGTAAAGTTGTAAAGGTTTGGAGTTTAGGCATGGTTAAGCAGGGAGGGTTGGTGATGAATTCAACCTTCTGGATAGTGTTGCTCCTGATTAATTAGATGCAATGGAAATGTGGAAGAGCCAGCCTTGAACTGGTTTGCCATGCTGGCACTGCCAAAAGGAAGGCTTTGGAGAGGAAAGACGAAAGAAAAACCATTCTTTTCTGAACATCTCTATGAACCAATTCCTGGGGCAAATTTGAGTGTGCAGAACTGGCAACATTGAGTTGTTTGGCCAGATGGGCCAAAGAAAGTGAAGAATAGTCAACAAGGTTAAAGGAGTAAGTCCATGTTTAATTCTCATCACTACTAAGGGTTAAGTTAGGCACAAACATAGAAACCCCCCAGATGGGGGGGGGGGGGGGGGGGTACATTAAGCCTGGGTTGTCAAGGTTACATTTTCAATCTAACACCACACATATGGAGTTGCCCTGGCCATGAATATCCAGGTGAAGTCTGCCGAGCCGGAATGCTGAGGCCCCAAAACCAAGTCCAGGATCCGTCAGCCCCCCATCAAGACCATGCGTGGATGATCTGACAATAACATCAGTGTAAGTCCCGGGATGCAGATGGATCCTCCAGGGCTTGGAGAGGCTAACTGCCTGGGCTTAAATACGCAACAAGCTGGAAAAATCCGGGTCTCTGATCCTTAAGAGAGGGAAAGTGATCTGCCAATTCCACTTCTCTCTAGGAGGTACCCGTATTTCATCAGACACAAGAGAAAGCTGTGAAGAAACTTGGAAAAACCTTAGACTGCTCCCTTAAAGATGCCACTTCTATCAGGGCAACCAATGAACAACAGGAGAGTTGGCTGACAACAGTTGACAAGTCAGTTCTTTCAGGGAAATTCTAGTCATGGTATCCTGCCTAAGATTCTGTGACCATTGCTAGTATACGAAATTCCCATCTCCACTGTGGAAGGAGAGGAGGATCAGCAGCCACCTGCAACATTGGTTTGGCATACCTTGAAGCCTGAGCAGTGTCATGCTGAAGCTCCCTATTAACAGCCTCACTGAAGAGGTCATGGATACTCGAGCAATGGGGATGCTCCAGTACCGGATGATCCAAGGACCTGAAAGTATCTCAATTATTCAGTCTGTCTATGATGTTCTACTCTGCCCAGCAAACCTCTCCTGTCGGGGCAAGGTCAATACTTCAGCATGTCCCTTGTGCCGGGGAAGAGAATCTCTGGCGCACATCCTCAGCAGCTGTCGTAAAGCAGTTGGAGATGGTCGTTTTTGCTGACGCCATGACCAGGTGCTAAAGGCAGTTGCTGAGTCCATCATTACTGCCTTCCACCAGAACAAGCGCTTTCAACCACCAAGGTGTGGAATTTCATGTGTGCAATCTACTGAACAACTTTCCAACCAAAAGCCAAAACAGGCCCTGGGACCGGTGAAGGACTGGCGGTTAAGGTTGAACCTGGGAACTTGTCTTGCTTTCAGAGTCATCCAAGCTGGTCATTTGTTGGAGCTGATGGTGCCCTGAGAGGAGAGGATGGACGAAGCCAATAAGAGGGAGAGGGCGAAATACCCAGAGGTGGTGGAGGAGCCCCACAGACATGGGTGGTATGCGAGGTGCTTGCCCATTGACGCTGGAGAAAGGGGCTTTGCAGGAAAGTTACTCTGTAAGGCTTAAGGCCCCCTGGGCATCACCGGAGTGCGCAAGAGAAGAGCCATCAGTGCACCTTCCGAGGGTGCAGAGGGAGCTTCACGATGGCTGTGGATTAGGAGGGACAAGCAGCGGGCGACAACTTGTTGGACACAGCCCAGGAACTGATCACTCCCGGTCGGGTTGCCTGAGTGATGGGCTCTGACAGACCTGAAACCCCCTATGAGTCTAGGTACTACCACTCCAAGAAACTGTATCATTAAATGTATGAAAAACTGTAGAGACCCTTGGTCAGACAGGATACACAGAGCCATGGCAAAATTTCCTGTGCAAAACATTGCTTTCTAAAACATTGGCTTTTATAAGTAATGTTTCTCAAACGACGACAGAATTACTTGTACATTCCCTATCGCCTGCTCCCTTCAGGGGTCACCACAGAAAATCAGCCTCCTCCATCTAACCCTATTCTCTATATCCTCAACTATTTTCATGTCCTCTTTCACTACATCCAAAACTCTCCTCTTTGGTCTTCCTCTCGGCCTCCAACTTGGCAACTGCAGCCTTAGCATCCTTTTTACAGTATATTCACTATCCCTCCTCTGTACATGACTAAACCTTCTCTGTCTGGCCTCTCTGACTTTATATCCAAAACATTTAATATATGCTGTTCCTCTGGTGGACTCATTCCTGATCTTATCCATCCTTGTCCCAAAGAGAACCTTCACAACTTTATCTCTGCTACATCCAGCTCTGCTTCCTGTCTTTCCTCAATGCCACCGTTTCTAAACCATACAGTGTTGCAACTCTCACCAATGACTTGTACACTTTTCCTATTGGCTGATACTCTTTCATTGCACATTACCCCTGACATTTTCCTCCACTCGTTCCAACCTGCTTGAACATGTTTCCTCACCTCTTTTTCACACTATCCATTGCTCTGCACTGTTGACCCTAATTACTTTATCTCCACTCTTGATAGCCTCACCGTTGGACTCGGGTCCCTTTCCTTCACAAACGTGAACTGTCTTAATGCCGCTAACATTCATTAAAACTCAATTACTAAGATGACAAAACTATGCTTTTGATACCGTGAAAAAAGAAAGCAATACATGATTCCTCTGTGGCTCATGACAAAGGTACCTCTATCACTTTGCTATAAATATGTGATTGATTAGTCATAGCAATTAATAGTAAGGCGCTTCTATAATATGGACGTTAGTATCAGAATTCCAAGGCATACGTATGATCATTAGTCATGATTGTCAATCCCCTGTACTTTAAGGGTTCTCATTGGGTGCATTTTTTTTTTTTTTCCAAGAAGCCTTTTGGCAGCAGTGATAGGGTGAATAGTGACGCCTGCCTCTGGTTCAATCTCAACAGAGGCCTTTCTAAATGGAGTTTGCATGTTCTTCCCATGTCTGTGTGAATGAGGGAGCGAATGGTTGCATGTCTCTATACTTGGCCCTGTGATCCGTCCAGGGTGTATACTGCCTCTCACCAAATGACAGATGTTAGATGGAATTAGATTCGTGGTTTTGGAACCATTGAAACAGCAGCTCGAGGAGGAGTTAAAAAAACTGAATCAGCATGACGGCTAACCTTTTTGAAATTAATTGTGTTTTATGGATGATAGGAGCAAGAAAAAGAAAGATGTCAATTCTGGAAGAAGCTTAGTGGAGTAGAAAGGAGACATCAGCACATTCTCCTAATGAAGTATTACAAACTGTTGCCAGACATATATTAATTCAAGAATTGTTTCAGTATTTAAGGAAGAGCCAGTATCTTGTTGTTTTTTTTTTTCAGATATGATAAGAGCAATCAACTGTTTTGTCCATTTAAACTCGCAATTTCATTTGATCAGTCAATGAATAACGAAAATGGCTATCATCATAAGAACTACTGATATGAGTGAGTTTAGGCAATGTCATATTCATAAAAATATTAATTACAACTCATTGTCATCTGTCTGGACTGATAAAATGTTGTATCGCTTTAGGGTATATTTTTATCTCTTAATTGGAGCAACATATCTGTTTACTGTTGAACATTTAAGAGAATTGGTCAATGAAAAATATTACATTTTCAAGTTGAAAGAGGTTCTCTTTTACTTTCATCTTCAGTAGAAGGAGATCATTGAAATGTTGATTCTTTGAGCTTGAGTATTAATGTCAGACATATTACACAGCACAAGTTCTCACCTTTGCATTGCCTTATGTTATCTCTGAGTAAAATAGCTCTGGGTCTGTATCTTTTAACACAACTGTTTTTTGAGAGCAACGAAGACAGCAAAGAAGACAGCAAGAGACCTGGTAGGTTCATTTGCAAATCGTAAACTGTTAAAAGAGACATGGTTAGAGTTTTTAACGGTCATTGTTAGATAGACTGTGGTGTTGCTTTGACTAGCAAATCAATTTTCTTGCCAACCCCAGGGACTGCCCTAATTCTTTGTGCTTTATTTGGGAGAGTTTTTCAGTCTCTTGTTAATTTCCCATGGATATTGGTCACTGAGTGCAAATTGTGTGCCCTTCAATTCTTTCTATTTGCTTTTGACCTCTGTCTTCAGTTGGAAATGTTCGAATTTGGCAATGATCGGTGAGGGTCTCTCTGATGGTTCTGTCTGTGAAACATAATGTCCTTGATGATGTCTGGCAGTATTTGAACAGGAGTTGTCATAAAATCCTTAAAGAGAGCTTTTAACGTGCCCACAGTTTTTTCAGGGCCGCCTGCAACGATAAGATCGTTTCGCTTGCTGAAAGATTAAGTGTCCAAAATAGTTTCTTTCAGATGCTTGTTTTCCATGCTATTTGCATTTCTTTGTACAGTGTTTGGATGGAGTACAGTAATTTCTGTATTGATTTCAGGAGCAATATGATATGGCAAAATCCTGGTTGGTGTTTAGGTATTTTATTTATCTATCATAGTTTGTCATGTTTGTTTTTGAATTCTGAACAAGTCATTATGCCTGTGCCAGTATTGTTTGAAATGCGGAATGTATGACAACTTTCCAGCTCCAGATTTAAGTCTTCTGCATCAAAAAAATATAAAACTCCAATCTGCAACAACCTGAGTGTCATGCTAATAATTAGGTTATATCCAATAACACTACAGGCAATAATAACAACAATGCATTTTTAACCTCTGATTATCTACCTTGCTGCACTGAGAAATCTTTTACAGCTTAAAAATAGAAATAAATCATGGGCATGAAAATTATGGATTACCCCCTGCTCTTAATGTAATATTTAACTTGTTTATTAGTATTATTTTGTACCATGAAAATTGCAAAGACAAGAAGTGATACCAATGGGAGCTCATGGTACTCTTGATTTCTTGTTCTGCAAATCATTGTTGTTATTTAGTTTAGATTTTTTTCCCTCAATTAGTTCTTGTGTAAAGCTAAAAATCACTGAACTGATGAAAACGGTGCTTACTCCAGCAGTAGCAGTAGCAAATATTTAGCTTTTGGAAATCATTGAAATTTAAGGATGCCTCAAACTCAAAATATAAATCTTTTCACACATACTGAAATGTCAGTTAGCTTGTTTTTAAACACAAATGTCTGTGCCGTACACATCTTTTCATTACCGATACCAATATGTTTGATTGCAAATATGTTATGAGAGCAGACATTTTTTTGATTGTGACATTCTGCTTCAGCTGTCACATCCCTATACTATATCCCTACAATCCTGAATTTCCTGAACAGAATGGGAAATTGTTTCATGTATTGTATATCATGGCAGGTCCGATAATTCATCAGTTGCTTATAATTAATATGAGTGTTTTTAGTGGTACCAAAACTTAGGTTGCCTACGTACTCGGTTGGAGCAATCTGCTCTGCATACCCAAAAGACTTGGGGGAATTTCAGTGATAGGTAATTAGCTTATAAAAAAACCTTTCAGAACAGCACATCCTTTAGACAAATCACCCCTACTACGATTACTGACTCAAAGACCCCATGGCAAATGGCTTCTTTTCTGATGTGCTTGGAGACTGTGATTGCATTTCGTTCTGGACCTTTTCAATTGACCAGCATATTATTTCTTCCCTGGCATACTTCAAAGTCTGGGCACTTCAAAGTACAATAAGTGACTGCCACTTGGACTCTGAGGACGGCTCTTTTGATCATCTTTTGAAAACTCCTCGAACGTAATCAGGGCAAGCCCGCCACAGAAGAAGATTTGACAACCATAAGATAAATGCAGTCATCCTCACAGCTATCTGATAAGCTGAGCATGCTCTAATCCATTAATATGAAAATGATGGAGGCACGGAAGAAGCAGGGTGGGGTCTTTGCAGCAACAGCTACAAACAATTGGATGAGTTATTAAGGGAAGGTGTGGGAATCAAAAGAGAATAATACATTTACTAATCTTTCTCCTTAATTGATGCTTTTGCCACTATTTGCCACTAATCTTCCTTCAGCCGAAGGGAATATTCAAATGTTTGTACTTTTTAAGACGTTAGAACACTTGATAGCCTTAATTTTATATTTTATTGTATTTCTTATTCTCCCTCCTTCCTACTATTATCTATTATTGTTATGTTTTGCTTGAAACTCTGGCACAACAATGTCCTTCGGGATAAATAAAGGTGTTCTTATCTTATCTTATCTTATCTTATCTTATCTTATTACTAATAACAATAGTAATAATAATGTGATATTCTAATACAGACAAAACATTTGTCCATTCCTTGTCAGTATCTTATATATGATGTAAGAATATACAATGAAAAGTATTGACCAAGAGCAAATTAGGAGCTTGGATTATCTGTTTGAGATCAAAACACTTCTATCCATCCATCCATCCATCCATCCATCCATCCATCCATCCATCCATCCATCCATCCATCCATCCATCCATCCATCCATCCATCCATCCATCCATCCATCCATCCATCCATCCATCCTCTACCGCTTATCTGGGGTCAGGTTTTGGGGTGAGGAGCTGAAGCAGAGAAGCCCAGACCTCCCTCTCCCCAGCCGCTTGTTTCAATTCTTCCGGGACCCCAAGGTACTCCCAGGCCAGCCTCGAGAAATAGTCCCTCCAGCGCGTCCTCGGCGCTCCCCAGAGCCTCTTCCTGGTTGGGCATGCCTAAACCACTCACCAGGGAGACGCTCAGGATGTATGCTGACCTGATGCTTGAGCCACCTCATCTGGCTCCTCTTCAGGGGGAGGAGCAGCGACTCTACCTCGAGCCCCTCCAGGATGGCCGGTACTCTCACTCAGTCTGAACAAGACCCCAAGACACTTGAACTTCTCCACTTGAGGCAGGACCTCTCCCCCTGACCTGGAGAGGGCGCTCCTCCTGTTTGTGGCTGAGATCCACAGTCTTGGATTTAGAGAAGCTGATCCTCATTCTGTCCGCTTCACATTCATCTCCAAACCGTTCCAGCGAAAGCTGGAGATCACGGTCCGATGGACCCAACAGAACCACATCATCTGTGAAAAGCAAGAGATCCAACCCTGCGGCCACCAAACTGGATCCCCTCAACACCCTGGCTGCGCCTAGAAATTCTGTCCACAAAAGTTATAAACAGAATTGTGACAAAGGGCAGCCCTGGGGGAGTCCAACGCTCACCGGAAATGAAGATGACTTACCGGTACAACAACCAATAAAGACCAGTCTCTGAAAATGATACAATGATCACACAAGAACCAAACAGCCTGTTTTACAGGATTCAGTACCTCACACTACTGGAGAATCCCCAACAGGATTCCCTGCAGGACACGGTCAAATGTCTTCTCCAGGTCCACAAACACAACTAGACTGGTTGACCAAACACCCTCAAGGTTTAAGTATCTATGTATTTATTCATCCATTCATTCATTCATTTTTATTTTAAATCCTTAACATTACAACCCCCATGGACAACTAAATGTAGTTTAAACATGTCATCAAGGCTGTGGTCATATCATATGAAATGATATCATATCATATTGCACATCCTTTTTAGCTGTAAAACAGCTGTTTGTAATGTGAGCTAATGTGAGCCAGTTGGTGGAAAAATTATCATTCAGTCTCAGAATGAATAAGCAGACTTAAACAATTGTGTATGTTTAATAATAAGTATATTCATTCATGCCCCCTTTCTCTCTGATGCATGCATCCAACCATGTAGCCAGCAATTCTCACATAATCTCCTCCTTCCTTGACTTTACAGCTGCAAAACAATTACAGCCCCCCCTGTTTCCGCCTATCACCTATTGATCCCAACCATGCTTTCTCATTTCCTCCACTGG
Source organism: Fistularia commersonii (assembly GCF_037954325.1). Lineage (NCBI taxonomy): Eukaryota > Metazoa > Chordata > Actinopteri > Syngnathiformes > Fistulariidae > Fistularia > Fistularia commersonii. The sequence goes on along the minus strand of NC_141299.1, from coordinate 13,537,338 downwards.
TTCATCCATCCATTTATTTGTCCGTCCATCCACCTATCTATCCATCAATTTATCAGCCCACCCATTCATTAGCATAGGTAAGTGAGAGGTGAAGTGAACTCACCTAATGGGGTTATGTGTCTCCAGGAAATGGCTGGCTCAGGTTTCCCACTGCCGGTGCAGATGAGCGACACATTGCTGCCCTCGTTTACCGTGATGTCAGAAGAAATGTCATATATCTTGGGAGGTACTAGAAGAAAAAAGTGAAGGGAGAAAAAAAGATATGCATTCAAATGTGTAACCTGTGATTCAACATTCGATATCATGTATATATAAATTAGCACGGTGTCACATTGATGTGTAAAATCTTACATCATCGCACTGAGGAACATTGATCCAAGGACCCACCCAACCCTTGATGTGAACATGGAAAGATGATCATCAACAACAAGCAGAGTTACAATTAGCAATGTACAGAAGCTACAAGCCTCTAGGAAGAAAACAAAACCCACATGGAATATATCTGCTTTACAAGCACAAATGCCATCCCAAAAGCACAAGGCTGTGACAAGTTAGAAATTTAACCTAACAGACTATTTTTCGGGAGTTATTAAGAGGGTTTCCTTTGACTAATGTCAAATGTGTTTATATATTGTCTATGTCTTGCTTGTTTGTCAACTAGTTTCAGTGCTGTTACTTAATGGAAAACGAGAGTAAAATGAAACTATGCTTTGTGCATGTGATGAGAGGTAAAACATCTTTAAGAACAAACAAGTCCAGTTGCCATGATGAAGTCTGACAATGGTTAACCACAGGCTGGATTACTGAGAACCTTCAGGGACAACTATGGTTTGTATTTATTGGTCGTGAAAAATGATAATATAGTGTTCGAATATGTATTCATAACAATGTGCAAGAAATAAACCTTGCAACTTCAAGCAACCTAAGGAATGACCAGATCCACAATAAATGAGTGAGATGTAGACACATAAATTCTTATAAAAAATCAAATCATTAAAATTAAATGATTGACTAAGCTGACCTTTTGCGAGACTCTTGAAATGTTACTTTACTGTATATCTGTTATTTTCAAGTCTGTGACTATTTGCTGCAAAACTAAAGTCCTGAATTGATGTATGCTACATAATGGTTTACAACCTGATGGCATACTGATTCTGGGATAGTATGAGAAAAAAATATATATATATATGATAATATATAATAATAAATGAATAGATAATAATAATAATAAATAAATGCCTCTTAAAAGTTGAGATCCCCAAGCAAAATGTACCCAAATGTAGCCACCTAAGTCTTGTGTTTACATTGTGTCTATTTTTAACACAAGCTAAGGTAAATATTTTCTAGTTCAGTATCGCCGTTGGCTCTAATAAGGTTTAATATTTTGATTCCTGCAAGATTTGTCCAACTCACAAAGACTTTAATCGACTTATTTTTTTTCAAAATGAAAACCCTTTCGATCACATGATAAAATTGGAGAAGTCGGCAGTGATTTACAGCTCTGGATCCAGGCTTTACTTGGTAGGTCTGAATCACACAAATAAGTCCATAAATTCAATTTGTTGGAAGAAATGTTTTTTTTTTTTTTTTTCTATTGAGGGCTGCTCATCAACAGTCACTGCTGGATAAGTAATACAATCATAATTGGCAAGTTCCTGGGCACTTAAAGCCTCTTGGAGGTTTGCGGTAGAAAAGCCTCAGTATTTGGCCAGATGAAAACACACAAACATAAACGCAACCACCTACAAGCTTATTTGGACTATATAAAAAAGGATCATGAGTGAATAAACAAGGACATCAAACCTATGAGTAGCTATTTTAATCATGAAGATTTCAATCTCTTAGGAAGCTTTTCTGCAAATGAGGTCACCTGTGCTGTAATAACATTTTGGTCGCCTGGGATTTCCAAATAACCTAACCTCTGAACCCTCCTGATATGGAATAAAATTCTAGACAATGATGGGTTGATTCAACAATTCCCTCTCGTTTTTCTAAGCACTGTTTCCTTTTTTTTTTTAAGTATCATTATTTTTTTAACCACTGTTTTCAATCAAACAGATTGTGATCTAAATGAGATGAAAGTGGTGGACATTCAGGGGGACAGGGCAACAGGTGATGTTGAATCTAGGTTATTGCTTGCCACACTGCTTTGTTTACTTGCTGTTGGACCCCACTGTTGACACATCTCAGTGTCTGATTGAACAAAATTGAAAATGTTGGCGTTGTCGACCGATCCCATCTCTCCTTGGTATGGTTTAAAAAGGTGAATATTAAGAGCTCTCGGTTTTGGTAGCCCTCCCTTCTAGCTGCACAGATACTAAACCCTATAACATAATTCAATCTGCTCAAAGAAAGAAACAAATATGTCTCCAAAACAACAATACATTGAACATTACTACATAATGAAAAAAAGTTGTATGAAATAAGAATGTTCTAAGAATATTTTGCGTATATTTGTTCACCAGAGAATTATGTATTTTCCCACTGACTGTCATTACACGAGAAACTACTTCAATCAAAATACATAGAAATAAAGTTTGGATAACCAGCTCAATTAAACATAGTACAACTTTCACAAATATGTTAGCATTAATTTTGCATGTCCTGCCTTAGTTATTTTTTTGTGGTTATTCTTTACTGTATGTTTCAAGTTGTGGTCACATTGGTTCATTTTAGAAACAGCAAAAACAAGAGGCCGGTTTCCCAAACTAATTCTAATGTTATTTTTCCTTGTCCTTCTTTCCCCGCGCTGCAGTTTCACACTGGTCAACTTTTCACTCTTGAGTCATGGAAAACATTTGATTAATAATTCAACTCCAACTTCCAATTCCAATTTCAACTTGCACTGACTTTTTTTTTTCTTTCAGATATTGAAGCGCAGAAACGAAGTCAAATTGATCAGTGGGACAAATGTGAAAAGCTCTATTGGAGACATAAACAGGCTAGAAAAGAAATATATTGTTTTGTTTGTTTTTGTAAATTACATGTTTACAAAAAAAAGAAAGACCTAATATTGTAACTTATAGTGTTAAATTGCATCAGTGTCGCCATCATTGCCTTGTGTGCTTACAGAGAAAATTGGTCACAGTAAAACAATCCTGTATTTTATTTTATTTTTTTTCACAAATGAAATTAACAATACGGTAACAACTTCTGAAACAATGTAATTGGGAAGCAAAGCTTGAATGTAAGATGATACAAGTATATTATTGACTAGTGATTTATATTTGCTTTTTGATGTGCCCAACAAGTGCTTTTTAATCTGATGACTTAGAATTCAATGCCTTCTCATACATTTTTCAGGTATATTGGTAGTTATTGGCATTTGAAAAAAAAAAGTTTGAATAAGACACAGAAAGCGACTTATTATTATCTAAACCAAGGGAACATTCAATAACAAATTAGTCACATGAAAGAAAAGTTCAGATTTCTTTTGGATGCATGTAGTAGTAGTAGAGTATTTGTAACATTATAAACCAAACAGATTTACAGCTCAAGCCAATAAAAAGAGAGAACACCAGAAAGCCAATATATAGCATGTTCAAACTGATAAAATCAAATTTTTAAATAATGCGAGTATGATAATAGATCTATGCTGAATATAATATCTGCAACATATTCCACCACAGGTGAGACAGGGGCAAATGTTTTGCATATGTGTCAGCAGTATTTGGGAACACAAATCACCAATGGCTGAAGCTTCAAAAGTGAAATTCTCACTCATGCCATATGACTTTCTTATCTATAGGTGCGTATGTACATTTGGATCTGCTCATTTGGCAACCAGTTGGGTACCAGGGCCGTGTTGGCTATCAGCTCTATTTCTCCCCTACAACCTACAAACATCCGATTCAATTGTGCCTGTTCTATGTCCAAACAAGAATTTTATTCCCACACAGATGAGCGGAGAACATGCAAACTCCACACAGAAAACTCCCTTGTCGGAATCGAACCGGGGTCCTTCCTGCTGTGAGGCAGAAGTGCTAAACACTGCACCACCGTGCTGCCTGCTGTTGTTTTCTTTACATGCTAATTCATTAATACTGCCATGATTGTAATGTTTCCCCAATTTCTCTGTAATTTTCCCATCTCAAGCGCACCAGGAGGTGCTGAGAGTGAGCCGTTGCACTCCACCGATCGGGTGATGCTATCGTCTTTCAGGAAAGGCCTTGGGTGAATAAATAAGTCTCTAATGACACTACCTTGAATTAGAGAAATGCTTACAGCTGAAGTATTAAAAGTTTTTCTTGTCTTTTTCTGGAGCTAGATACATAGAGTTGTGTTTTTCTATGAATTCTGACAGGCCACTTCTGGCAGACTTCTACAAGCAAATTGTAGGACACCATTACTGGGTTTACCTCTGGCCGTCCAACATTCCAATTAGAGCACCGAATCGGAGCCCAGATACTTGTTGAAATGTAAGGTAGTATGGCTGCTCGGGTGGTAGAGGAGAATGGAAACACAGATAAGTCTTTTCTTTTTGTTTTTGTAAATCAGACTATTTGTCCGCTATGATCACACACAAACTGAAGATATGGCCTCATTGGTGTTCCTGGCCGAGGACAATATCATGCAATGATCTTACCCAAAAGCATATTCTAATTGATCAGAGCATGAATATAAAATGAACAATGTGCAGCAATCTTAAAATTAATATTGCATATTTGTCTTTACCTACTAGCACTGGTAAATGAGACATAATACATCTGCAGTGTTTGTAGAGTGTAATAAACACTTCTAATAAACACACAATCTAATGAGCGCAACTGCCTGACATATCCATCTACGTGCAGTAAAATGAACCAAATTCTTGTCAGATAATCAGATGTCAGAGATGGAAGTAATCATAAACCAATTACCTTTTTTTAGGGGCATCAAGTGTAGTTGCAACGTCATAGAACTGGCACAATTCATTTGTTAAACAAAATTCATTGACAGACATTTTTTTTCTTTTCCTATGCCGCACTGGAATCAGAAAAATATAAATATAAGTAATGCCTGTATAGAAATACATCAAATACATCATATATGATATATAAGTATATAAAGCCTATGTGATATATATGTTTTATGGACTCCTGATTAAGCCAACAAACTTTAAAAGACACTCTATCTTTACCTGCTGTATCACTTTTCTTTCCTACAAATAACCATACGAATCTCAATTATTTTCATCACGAAAGCACATAAGCCCTTACACCAATAATAAAATCCTAATAGAGATATTACAATACCAAGGGTGGGGTGTGGGTGCGTTCTTTTCCTTTCCATTTATTTGAGCCCAGCAGCAACAAAGGTGGACTTACTGCTGGAATTGCAGAATCAAGACATTATATCTTACCAGGCCTTATTGCTTGCTTGTTTTTGGCATCTCTTCAAATTAGAATATTATGATGTTGGGTAAATTAATAAATTTAGATTTGAGGAATGGGGCCAGGCTGCAGACGACTCAGACATAAATAGATTCTTGGCAACTGTACAGAACGATGAACATCGTTCCATAATGGTATCATTATGATGAATTCAGTTATTTATCCTATTAATATACTGCAGGAATTGACTATGACTGACAGCGTGGGAGTTCTACAGTAGGGCACACTGTACTTAAGAAAAAGCCCATGTTGCAACATCTCAGAGATTATGCTGTGATGAAATAAAAAACACTGTGAGGAATATGGTGTTTAACATCGGATTCCCCATGGAAGCATTTTGCCTAGGTGTAACATGGTTGTCATTTTGCAGCTATGGCTCCGTAAGCACCTGTATCTCACCCAAACAGTGGATGCAACAGTCTTGTGTAGTATTAAAAACACCCATAAGAGCAGTTGTGACCCCTGGCTAATATTTGTGTCTCAGTTTATTACAGCAGTCTGACACCTAAATGACCCCAGTATGGGAAAAAAAAAGATTAATGTACCGATCAAGATTCAAAGATTCATGATTTAAAGGTTTACTATCATGTGCACAGTAATGGAAAGGTGCAGCATTCAAAAAAGTCATTTAAATCATTTTTCTGCTGCCTACAGTGAATGTGAAGCAGTATAATCTAATATACATTAATATTTCACAAAATAAAAACAATTAAAAATCACCATTTGAAAGTAATTGAAGTATAAGATTAAAAAAAAAGAAGATAGGACTTTGCAGTAGTTTGTCAACAACTGTGCCATGGTCAGCAATTATTGTGCAAATTAACAATGTGCTAATTGCAAAAGTTAAATATTGAAAATGTAAACGGATAAGTGTAGCTCATTGTTCTGAAGGTCATCCATGATTGTAAACTCTTGTTAGCTGTGGACGAGTCTGATGGCAGGAGGAGAGACAGATGTATTATGTCTTGAAGTTCGGCACTTCATTGTTCTGTACCTCCAGCCCGAGGGTGGACATGAACGGTCTGTGCTTCAGTTTGGGTGTCAACAATCCAACTGCAGGAGTTGCTGAGGATCTTGGGGCGACATATCAAACAAGTGGGGGGCTAAATGTGAGATAGCAAGCAAGCAGTATGTGGCATACTTGACTGTTTACCAAGGGCTACAGGTTGGGGAACTTTCTGACTTGTACAGTGTGCGTGAAGTTGTCAAAAGAAGTTCTGGCATACCCACTCACTAACACGCATAGTCCTCTGTGCTGACAGATGTGGTTGCAGTCCCTAACACAGGGTGATATTACTTTCAGATATCCAAAGTTTGACTTGTTTTGGTGACAATGTTTTTTTTTTTTTTTTGTGTCAGTCCTTATCTGTAGGTCAGGTACAGAAACAAAGAGATGTGATCCAAGTGCCCGAAGTGGAGGCGAAGTGCAGGCCTGTATGCATCGCATATGTTGATGTAAACATGATACAGTTGGGTCTTATCATGGGTAGGAATGTCTACATGTTGCTGATATGTAGGGAGTACAGTCTGTAAATCTCAATGCTTCAAGTTGCCAGCGGCTACAAGAACAGCATAAAAATGAACCATCTGTAGCGCGATGATGTTTGCTCAGTAATGCTGTGGAGTTGGCCCACGAGGGGATGTCAGCAGTGGCGAAAAAACAGTGCAGTATGTTCCCTCGGTAAATAATAGGGATGGCTGTTCATTAGTAAAGAAGAACTCCACATCTGGCAAACAGTGTTTGTAAACAGTCTATATATCTCCACACCGTGAATTGTTCATAAACGATGGCATTATGATGATGAGTGTGGAGGTTTGAGATGTTGTTTTTTTTTTTGTTTTTTTGGTCCAGTACTTTAAGGACTCCACAAAGAATTTAGCAGTGAACGGTTTCACCATATCACAGAATGTAATGTTATTTGAATAAGATATGAATATAATATTCTTCAAACCAAATATGCAATTTGGTTGGTCATAACCTGTCCAACTCTAACAACTAACAAAATATTAAAAACAAAAAAAAAACAAAAAAAAAAAAAACAGTTGCCAAGTTCTAAAAATCGTTCAGATTAAGAAAAAAAGTCTTGTTCCAATTAAAAAGGAACCAATTAACTGCATTCAATAATAAACAAAGACTAACTCATCAAACCACCCAAGTCAAGAAGAAAATATTCAGCTCCCTTGTGCTCCCGAATGTGCACCGAGGTAATATGTTATGCACTGTTGTCAGATTAGCATTGACAATTTTATTTGTCAGATATCTCAGTCTTCTGACAGGACAGAGAGAGTGGGCATCCATCTCACTTTCAAATATAGTGTGATATTGTGCTAAATGGTTCATTAAAGTGTAAATCTCAGTGCTAGGCATAAGGAATAGAATACATAGTGTTCCCTGCTCAATCACTGCCTGAAGGGCCTTAAAAGGCCAACGGGAAGAGGGCTAAAAGAACAAAATTGAAGTCCCTCTCAATCCTTCTCTATCTATTTATATACATATATAAACATATATACACATATAAACACACACACACATCTATACATATAATGTGTGTATGTGGCTGTAAATGGCAGGAGCAACGCAACACAATGCAAATCCAGATTTTATAGAGAAAAAAGTGGCATGGCTTTTTTTAGCTCAGTAGAAAGAAAATCATCACAACGTCTCCGGGCTTTCTGTGATGAGCTTCCCTCCTCGATGTTTTATTATATTAAATTCATAATGATAATAACATTGCTATATTCAGTGCTAAGTGTAGTACTCTGTTCTCTTTTCTAAATATCTAAAATCACAACAGATGAATTGCTCGCTCATTTGCTTCTTTTGGTGTTAATCATTCCTTGGATGAGAATGTTTGTATGATAAAGTGATCTGACAAACTTTTTAAAGTATTCATCATGGGCCTTAATTATTTTGAAGTGCTGACGTCAAACGAACTATGGGAATATAGTTTCAACCCGATGTAAACAATGTAGGTTATCTCAGGGCTATGAATTCACCCTTGACCAAAAAAATACAAGTAATATATTGATCTGTTTCAGATAAAGAATGTGGTGGTTTTGGTGACGGAATCTAATAATGTGTGGAAAGCAGGTAAACACTTTGCTTCTTTTATGCTTGAAGCAGCGTGTGTGGCACAAGTTGCATCTGTGGCTCTGCTTTTCACTTTTGCCTCTTCTTGAAATTTCCCACTCACTATGAAAAACACAGTTATTCCTTTTATAAATGGCTGGTGGCGCAATTTCAATTTCTTCACTGTCTGTCATCATCTTTGGAGAGGTGAAGAGGAATGGCAACAGTGGTCGAGGTAAGAACTAGATATCTTTGAAACAGCATGAAAACATCAGTGATAGTGAGTGACGCAGGTGTGATTAGATGAAGAAAGTCACATCAATATGCTATTCAGTGATACTGAAATTTATGCTTTTAGTATCAAATCAAAATGTATCAGTTTCCATATCACAGGTCACAGGCTATCTGATTTTATGTGACAACATTTTATGCATAAATCAATGCACACCTTGATGCATCCCTGAATTGCAGACCCTTTACAAATGAGGTCGTAGGACAGGCTAAAATATGTATTTTCACAAATAAAGAGTTGGTCAGGCTAGTAAAAAAGATGAAAGATGGAAATGTTTCACTGAAACATGGTTCAACTGAAAAACAGCTTTGCTTCTTCCAAAAATCAGGGGGGTGGAGGGGCATTAACCTTATTTTTCTTCATCTTGTAATTATTGTTAGTTTATGATAATAATACTGTCATGGCCTAATGGCGCAAAAACATGCCTCCGCAAATGTCATATGAAATTCACTGAGTAATTACCCGTGAGTCGATGATGCAGAAAACATGGCCATGGTGAGCTTGTTGGGAATTTCTGAGACTTCTTGGGAATTCATGAATCAAGGGAAATCAATTGATAACAATGAACTTTTTGAAAACCCTTTGAGCAGCAATGTATCGTCAATGCAAGACTTGGATTGGGCATGTAATTCAAAGATAAGCTCTTACCCACTTATTGAAATAGTTTCTAATTTATTCATGCACATCAGCCTCTTTCAGCCTCACCATCTTGCTTGTGATAAACAAGAATCCTTTATATGCGCCACTTTTTTTGCTCTCAAGGGTGATTTCTGGTTTTTCAATTAGCAGAACCGCAACAAAGTGTCTTTGATAGCCAACAGCAAAATAAATGGCAGACTGACAGGATCCTGCTTTCCTCCAACAAAATATAAGCCAATGACTAAACCAATGCTTCTACAGGTGATCATTTGTGCGATTCAGTTGTCCAGCGAAGCCAATATCTTGCCATTATGTATTGTGCGTGTCTGTGTGTGTGTGAAAAAGAGATCGATGATCTCATGTTAGGACAGAGAGCTCTGTCTCCATCTGTCAGTAGGCCTTGATGCAGCACTAAAGGTCAAAGTTCAAACTTTAAAACCCAAGTAGTGATTAATGGGGAGGCAGCAGTTCAGCTGCCAGCAGCCATACACAGTACTCTCGATCATATGAAAGGGGCTTGGCTCAGCTGGTGTTGAAATCTACTCTTTACTTGTTGGTTTGCTAAGAATATGTACTGAGTTGAAACAGAATGAAGACGGAAGAGGCACTTTTTCCGGAAACATCAGCATCAAAGAAATACTCTTCTTTGTGCTTATGATATTCGCTTGTGTCTGAAAAAAAAAAAAAAAAAAAAAAATTAATTGTTGAGTGAAAGTCTGAATTTCCTGTGAGAATCATTTTTTGAATCTCGAAACACTCACGTTGTTTGCCAAACCCATCTCCTCTATTTTGATCTATTTCTGTTATTATTAAGTCATATTTGCTTCTGATAAATAACACTGGCTGCTACATAATTCAAGGTTCAAGTGTTATAGAATGTAAGTGACTGCACTGAGCCTGTGTGGGTGATTATGGAAAGTGCAAACACACACCGACAGTGTGTGCACACGGCCTCTGTACTGTGTGTGTCAGCTGCCACATTCATTCTCTGATGGTGCCCACTATCGATCGCATTTCTGCACAATCTGTCCCATGGGGTGGTGAGAGAAGATCAGGACTAAACAACACGTGGGTACTACAGGGCGATTCAGACCCACTGAGGTCTTTGGAAAGGCCAAAGTCATGAATATTCAATGAAATGCTCATTACGAAAAACCCAGAGCGTACGCTTTGTAGAATACAGATGACAGTTTTTGCTGTGTATTTACAATGTTAGTCTCGAGTTCAAATGATGCTGTTCATCCAGAGCATTTGTATCTATAATCTTTTTAGAAAAAAAATATCCTTTGTATGACTTGAGATTTTTGTTTCTTAGAAAATTTCTCCTGGACTGTGTTTATCTACTGGGCGCTCTAAACAACGAAAAGCGAAAGCCATATGAGGGTGGGACTCTCGCATCCCTTTTTAATTGCAGTTAAGGACAGTGGATATATTTCAGGAATAAGACTGGTGGGCAGCTCCCTGCTGCCTGCGGTCAGCCTGCATTCAAGGAGATGTATTCAATAATGTGAGTGGACACCCTGTGATATTTATCTGGCCAATTAAGGGCAGCGTATCTCTTTGGAAGTTTGCCCCCAAACTCCAGCCTCCAAACCCAAGCAAATCTGTTCAATAGCAATTCCACTGCTGGTGTCCCTGCATGATAAGCATGCAACATTTTTAAGTGCAAATCTGTTTAACAATGTTAAAAGCAATTTCCTGCCACTGTTGCAAAAGACAGAAAAAAAAAAAGAAATCAGGATTTGGATTATTTCGCAGTCAGCGTGACAGAGATATCCTCACTAGCATTAAGTTTTGTGTTTGTTCAAATATCATCAAAACAATAATAAGAAATACAGCAATATATAAGATAATACACTAATGACAAAAAATCCAGTGATTTAAGCATAAAGGTTTTTTTTTGTTTGGACAGACAGACAGATCTCAAAGGCATTAAGGGTGCAACAGGGGCTTTAGAGGGTTAAGCGCTCCTTTCACACCAAGGTTAGATAAATTCCCATTGCACATAATGAGATACACTAGGCTCCTTCACCAGTTTCACTAACATGCTTGTATGAATCAAATGAGTAGCACCAGGTCCAAAGATATCAGATTACTGCGACACAGCTAACATTAATTCACAATGCAAAAAATTAAAAGTCAGTTCTAAAAATGCATCAATGCATATCAAAGGGATAACTGAAAAAAAAAAACAACATTTCAACAAAATACAGGTAAAAGAATGTCAAAAAAATATCCAACACACACTCCGTTTTTGATCAATACAAAGTATTTTGTAAGCTCCTTTTCTGATAAAATCAATCTTTTTAACTGGACACTGTTTATACCCCGGTGAAAGGGATTTTCATTCCTATTCCTATGACATAGAGCTCAGATACAAAGACAGAACAAAAATTATGGATGAGAGTGATGCAAATATTGTCATTTAGCTGCAAAAAGGTATGCACTGTTAGGTTTATGTCAATAAAGTCATCTTGAATGACAAGCTGTGCCAATATGTAAAGAACTGTAATCCTCTTTTGCACATGTAAACATAGTATTTTAGGTTTTGCACAAACAGTAAAATAAAGTTATAACAAATCAAGGATTGGATTTGGGACTGCCTCCGACCATTTACGAGTTTTTCTTGTGAAACGATGTCAACGGACGGTGGTTTTATATATATATATATATATATATATATATATATATATATATACATCAACATATCTATAAGTGCATGTGTGTGTGTTTATATTTATATTTTCATATTATATTTCATATATTTCATATTATATTTTCATATTTATATTTTCATATTAGTTACCAAAGAAAGATGTGTGAATAATGTGTAATTTGATGTTACGTGAGCTCTCGAAAAAAAAAAAAAAAAACACTGAATGGGATTATCATTTTTTAAGACAGCTTTTTTTATGCCTTTAGAAAAAAATGCCCTTCAAATGGTCCTTCACTCAGGCACTTTTGACAGTAGGCAGCAATTGTTGTTGAGACAATGAATGTTGCCTCAGAGGGATACATGCAAATGAAAGTGAACATTTAAGCCAACTATTGCCCATTACTGATAATTGAAAGGAACACTAAAACTGAGGTAAGAAAAAAAATACCAGGGATCATCATAGTCATTAGAATTATACCCTCGAGCCAGAAATGAATAAATCCATCAAGTGAATGACTTCTCAAGGGAAGTGAAACATTCTAAATGCTCGGGGCTTAAGAGGATGTCTTATGTCTGATGAAAAACAAACAAAACAGTCCTCATAGACATCTATGAAATAAATGGATAATACTATGTTTTTTATCCATCTAAATACTTAAGTTTGACTAATGAAAGTCATACCACATATGAAAAAAAAAAAAAACCTGCCATGTCATCAAATTAGATTCATTGATTTTTCACATAGATTGGACTGCTAATTTAAGTATTCCAGGAGAAAATATGCAGAGACAGATGCGCAGTTTTACGCAGCATTCCATTATTTTTTTCAGCTCACTCTTGTTTATAAAATGGTTCTTTAACACAGAAAATGTTCAATCACTCTTTCAAAACCTTTTAAAATAAATTGCTCGACGAAGTCTCAAACCATACAATGTCGAACAATACATCAAGGTTTTCACGTTTAAATGAATTTGCCACTGTGGTATTGTGTCAGTAGCCACAGTAAAAGACATGAAGTACTGAAAAGGACATTTCAGGCGTGAAAATTTGCACATTTAAAATAGGATGTTAACTGCCAAGGCGCCAGACTCAAGGAGCAAACCTTCCAGATGTGGGACTTCTGGTCTCCACATGGAGGTGTGGGTTCAAATCCCACTTCTGACAAGACTTTTAGGGGCAGCGTGGCAGTGCAATTCTCTTTGTGGTCTTTGTGGTTCAATTTTCGGCTCCTCCTAGTGTGTCGAAATGTTGTTGAGCAAGACACTGAACCCCTAACTGCTCCCCTGGCGCTGGTCGACAGCAGCCTACTGCTCATGGCTCATCCATGATGGGTTAATTGCAGAGTATGAATTTCCCCACAGGGATTAATAAATCATTCTTATTATTATTATTATTAACTATCATGATGGCTTCCTGGTAACATGAGATACATGTTTGATGATTTGTTTGGTTCAAATAAAAATAATAAAAAAAAAGCTTGTTGAAAACTAAATTACTCTGTTAAAAGCAGCATTGGACTCAATGTTTGGGTGAGAGTGCTGACTGAAAAAATTGCCACAATGTGCTTTTTTATACATATATATATATATATATATATACATATCAAATCTAATTATTATATTACCTCAATATATTTAGATAATGTAGCCCCTAACGTTTAACTGCAACATTAGGTTGCATTGGTAAGTTGTTTTCGGCAGCCAGACAGATACAATCTATTTTTAACTGAACAGAAAGTTAGCTCTGAAATGCAATTACAGTGATACAGTTATACAGTTATATTATACTACCAATGCTTCTAATCCCTTCGAAGGTATTCTCACCATTACATGAAATGGAAATGTCACTGAAAGAATGTTTTCATTCCTAGGATTAATTGAGAATGATAAAGGTTTATTAAAATGCGGTTGACAGGATTGCAATTTTGGACTCAGGTCAGTGCAAAATGAAATGAGTGTGAAAGAATTACTGCATATTAAGAATAAATTGTGACTTCCTGGATTTCTTTTTTTTTTTCTTTTTTGGAACGTACTTTGTAATTAAAATTTATCTTATTCCGTACATCAAAGAGAGAAGAGACAACCCGAAGCTTAAACCCTCAATTTGACTTCTTACTTAGAAACAGACTTTGCAAGCTGACACACTCCACTGAAGTGGGCGATGAGTTTTCACAGTGATACATATTAATGTCCAGGGCATTTTCATCATATAGCTATATTTGTGAGACATGATCCTGAATAAGATCTATGCACAACATGGGAAAAACATTACTTTATTATAAAATAGCAAACTTTTATACTATTAGTGGTAAAAGCTTTGCACATTATCAATGCCCATGTGAGCAGTTAGTGAAGGAAACTATTCTGTTTTCCCAGTCCTCCTAATGACAAGATATTCTTAGATCAGAGGTGCTGTGAATATTTAATACATTATCACATCCACAATCTTAATTAACAGGAAGGGGGGTAGCTTAGGAGGACGTTAGTGATGTGATGTGATGTGAAGAGGGGTGAGTTGTGCCTGATTACAATCTCTCATTTCTGTGCACTGTACATGAGATAATGGTCAGGGTAGACTGTAAATAGGTCAGTATAGGCTTCTTGGCACAGGTAATATGAAGAGGAAGAAAAGTACTAGAGTAACATTGTCAAACAAAAGTGGCATTTTGTCGAACAAGACCGGGTAAGAGTTCAGGGTGTTACTGAAGTCACTTGTGTGTCAGTTTTAAATTGTGAGAAACGTTGACTCAAGTCATGTGTTTAAAGGGAGGTGTTGAGTGTCCAACAGTTAAATGAGCACAACACGCATGACAGAAATGAAATCTCACCTTTCAGGCGAATCTAGCTGGGTCATTACCGGTTTTAATTAAACACATCGGTATCCTAGCAATACTTCACAGCGGGGGGACTACAACACCCGTGCAATCACTGGTATAGATGTAAAGTGTTAATGTCGAAGTTTATCTCCATAAGTGTTATATCTATATTTATAACATTGTCACCATGGAGCTTTAGATTCTTTCAGAAAAGGCAGCAGCAAACAAAACCATGTAGGTATCACTTTGCAAATAATGGGAAGTGAGTGTTCACATGTAAACTGAAAGCAAATACAAGTTCTACAACATTTCCGTGGATGCTGTTAAAAAAGTGTGAAGCTGGGGTTAGAGAGTGTGTTACAGATACAAACACCTAATTTGGTGGGGGATACAGGATCTCTTGGGTATAAATGTCATGCGGAGATTAAATGATTCAGAGACAAGGGTGCAGCCATACACATACTTTTAGTACCAATCGTGATAATTGTGTTTGTGAGAAATAGTTTGTTTTGTTGCTTATTTTTTTTTAAAGGAGAGGCAAAGAAATAGGGTTTTTCAGTGCAATATTGGAAATAAAATGTACTTTTTTTAAATGTCAAATGTCTATAAGCACTGTCATGGTGACAGATTTGCAGTTGAGATAAATCAAAATATGTCTGATGTATAATTCCTTGGGGGATCAGCTGGTCACGAACCCTACCATGCACCTGAAATGGGATGAGACTGTTGCATAGTTTCATAAATACTGTAATCTCCCCTTGCTCCCATTTTCTGTGCTACTTCTCATGGTGCACTGTCTACCAAACTAAAACTGCCAAAAAATCAAATGGCATAAAATCCTTTTGCTTCAACTGTAACATTTGTGTTGCAGCATTAATACATATGAAATACTTGGACTGAAAAGTCCAGATTAAAATTTTCCCTGAGCAAGTCTTCCCTTTCAGCAGATGAAAGAACTGCATGCTCCCACAAGCTCCTGCAACATGACAGAGCTGCTCCCCTGTGACATCTCATCTGTAAAGAAATCCCTCTGTTCTCCATGAGTGGGTATAAATGTGTATACACAAGTATCACACCGTGACAGGTAATCACAATACACAGGTCTGTCAAAGCAGATAAACACAAGCACAATATGGTGTGAATTCATGATGGCACAAAAATGGCAAATATTATGGGAACTGTGTACAAATGAAGAAATGACAGGTTGCCCATCAAATTAAAGAACACAGTTTTAACTATCTGAAGTGTTCTGTTAGAGACATGGCTAGTACAATTTATAGGCCGGGGTAAGTCAAGGATAAACCTTGCTGCAGATTCGCAGCTTGGGGGCAAGTGACCCATTTGCCTGATGACTCAGCAGTAGCGTCAGAAACATATACACCAATCATAATCAAAAATCTGCTTTACGTATAACAAGTTCACATAACACATAATAGAGAAGTTCTGAATGACTATTAATTTATGATTAAGTGAAAAATCTCTGATTTCCCGTAAGGGAGCGATTAGGGTGTTTATTTTCCCTAAAGTCCAGGTTGTACAAGTTCATATTCTTAAGACTCTTACTTGCATCCACTAGTTTTAACGTTCATTTTTAGGTCACAGGAACATAAAGGATTTGATCGAAGAGGGATCGGGAACAGCTCAGCTAAAAGGATTTGCTTGATGTTAACAATGACTGATTGGAGAGACATGAAATGCATCCCACTGACTGAGGTTGCATTTTAAAAATGTAAGCAATGTTACCACAAAATAGGTGGTAAAATATCACAAACCTGGAGAGATTTCAGAGACTGTGATACTTTGATGTGGAATGCAGATTGATATTTTGGGTTCAAAGTGACCAATTGAAAAATACAGCAGGGCTTAATCTATAGACACTGGTCTTTTGAAATAGACCTAAGTAATCCATTGAAATTAGGTCAGTGGATTTCTAATGTTGACCTCTGTATAAAAACTGTCAGACAGTTAATTTCATACAATGTACAACAGTTTCATTTCATTTTTTTTTCTTTTTAAAGATGCTTACAGTCAAAAAACTTATTTTTCTTCAATCTAAACCTTATCAATGATACAGTTGCTATTGTTCCACTGCTTGTGGTGCTGCTCCTAAATATGCTGATTAAACATTGATATACAGTATGTGCAGTTTCTTGACTTGTTTTCCTTAATACGGTAGATAATATGGATAATACAAGCCAAGCAGAACTGTTCAATGGTATGTCTGTGACATTGTGATTGTGCACCATCCTACTCTAACTAGATATCCGGATCATCTATATGGGCCGAGCCAATCTGAATATATCTCATGAGAGCTATACAAATCTTTTAGAGTGAGGGAGTCAACTGACAGATAGAGATTAATATAGTTGGATTTGTGGTTGACAGTAAATATCTGCAGATTTTTTTTCCTTTTTTTTTTTATTTACCATGAGCTCAAAATGTTTTATAATGACTTTGAAACATTGCCGCATTGAAAGAATGCTACCTTGGCCTGCCATGATTCTTCAAAAGCCCCAGTGAAGGAGGTGCCAACTTTTTCATGATGTTTATTCCATAGGAAATTTTAACATATTGCATTGTTTTCTAGCACTGGCTCAGTTTAACCTCATTATTAGCGGACCCAATAAACCTGCTTCACTGTGCAGAGTAATCCATGCCCATTTAAATAGTAGAAGTTAATTTTCACCATAATTTATTGAAAATGGATAGTGTCTCTATGGTCAAGTTAATTCTTCTTCTAAGGAGTGATTCTACCAGCAAGATTTGTGATATCAGTAAGTTTCAATTCAATACTGGTCCAATATTTATCTTAACTGAAGTTTGACCAGGGTCCTTGGAGCATTCACAGCCCATACACTGAAGAACCAACACACTAGTTACTACAAAAAAATGCTGCGCATTTACACAACACTGCATTTAGTTGTTGGGGTAAATAGCCAAGTATGGCTGTCTAAGTAGACAACAAGTATGATGTGTTTCAAAGTGTTTTTTGACTGACTGTGAGTGGGTATTTCTGATCTTATGTCATCAAAATCCATGCATTAGTGATACAGATTTAAACTACCAAACTGTAAATTGATTTGCACAAGCAATGTTTTATATTTCTTCCCTTTCTGAATAGAGGATCAATTTCAAAATAATAAAAAACCTGACAAAAAAAGGTGATAAGTTTAGATTTAGCCTTGCCTGAGAGGAGGGAAAAATGTACACTCCACTATGCGGCAAAAAAGCATTCAAAAAAACCTACCGGTTGTAATAATAGTAATAATAATAATAATAATGCAAGTCATTTTTGTTTTTCTGTGAACAACATGTAATGTCTCACATGGCGAAAGCCTATGAAATACCAGTCTAGAGTGAAAGGAGTTGGTTACCTCGCTGAGAAATTGAACTTGCAGTCTGTCGCCTGCAGCTCCTCATCTAACAGCTCGCTGTGGCTGCTCCCTCTTGTTCCATTACTCACTGCAATAAGTCAAACTGATCCACGGTCAAAAAAAAAATGCTGAAATTGACTGTTGTCTCTTTTGCAGATATCTTTCGATGAGCAGAGGTCAATGCAATCCTCAAAGAATTCGCAAACAAATGGCCTCTTTTTTTCTTCTTCTTGATAGTAAGTCATACTGTGTTTCGTTAGATACAACTTTTAATGTGACCCTGTATGAGGTTACTCTTGATTTCTCTATCATCCAGTGAAAATGTGAACATCTTCAAACCTGCAATTTAAAAACCCTAAAATAAAAAAGTGAGTTTTGAAAGACGAAGTTTTCAAACTGCAATCTGAAACGACTTCTAGATATTTGATGTTCAGGTGGTCATTGTTAGAAAAGTATTCCTTTTTTTTTTTTTTAAAAAAAAAGAAAGAAGGTTGCTTTACCCTTGATGACCTCCAGCCAAGAACGAAAAAGTACAGAGACGATGGAGAACCCAACGTAGGAACCCACGTAACTCATGACCAATATTCCATTGAAGCTAAGACTGCTGCCCTTATTCTTGCCCTGGATCATAGAGGTCTATGAAGAAATAGTACAATGTAGGAAAAAAAGCATACAAACAAGTCAGTTTCAAAAATGCTAATGAACAGTCGTACTGCTGTTTGTACGCAAAAAAAAGACCGTGCTCTGTAAAGCTCCGACTCTTGACATCTGTGCGATATAAATATTCCAAACCAGAGTTCATGACAAGCAACTGATCTGAAGGTTATAGGACAACATGATGCTCATTGTAGAAATACTGGACACCCTTGAAAATACCATTTGTAAAGAGTAAACTGGATCCACCCAGGTCTGAAATCTGGATCAGTTCCAGCATGAGACATACATACGTGTCCTTAATTTGGAATCTCGCTGCTACATGTAAAATGTTGCTCTAACATGCATACTATGATGACTGCATATGAGGTGTTAATGTGGTAAAATACCAATGATGCTGGAAGTCATTCATGGACCTCATTAAGTAGCCTAACAATAAAATTTCTAATTTACTTTTCTGCTTTTTTTTTCCGTTTTGCTATGATGAATTTTGCTGAATACATTTCCAAAGGATTTCTAGGATTATCTCTATGTACAACATAAAAATCCAAGAAATTTTAAGCGTCAGCCAAGTTAGTATGACTGATATGGATCATGTGCAAAAAGTATATTTGTCTCAGTTGAAGAGCTGAAGGGAAGCCAGATACAAGTGTGTGCTCCCTCTCTCTCTCTCTCTCTAATAGAATATGCTACTAATTGCAAAATATATTCAAGTACTTGGAATTTTTTTTATTTATTTGTTAAGTATGAATGTAATCATTCAAAAGAAAAAAAATATGAGTGTTTGAAATTAAGAGCAAAGTGGTACTCATAATATTTATCTTAAAATTCTTAATCCTGTCATGGGACGACACAAACATTTCCAAAACATTTTTGCTTTTGTATGTTTTCTATTGCTACTATATATCTGTCAACTGTTTTTCCTGATTGTAATAAAGTATTAGAAAACTAATTTAGAATATTTTGAAAATGGGCTAATATAGGAATTTTGGCAGAGAGAATATAAGGAAAATAACAAAACCACTTTTGCATCGCATTTTCTGTATCACTTCAATTTCATTGAATGAAAAACACAAGTATGCCCTAATGGGCACAAAAAACAAAAAATAACACCATCACATACTTGTTATCTGCACTTGCCTGCAATAAAAATGATTAACCTTTTGAACTTGTTTCTCACTATAAAGGTCCTTGTTAATGGGTATACTTGGTGCATTTGGGTACCTTGAATTTAAATTGACCCAAATTATGTTTTCTCAAGTGGCTAATAGACCTTGAGTCTGTTGATTCTGATGCACAGTGCTATGGTGCATCAGGATGAAATATCAGATCCCAGTGAAAACTATTCCTGGTTAGTTGCTACAAAGTAAGAGTCAGGTAATTTAATTAGCCATCTGATGGTACTTTGGGGAATTTGGGGCATCTTCATGGGCGGTACCACTATTAGATCTAGGAGGAACATGTTTATATAAGAGGTTGCTGTTATTATGAGAGTGTGATGCCTACTTGTACTTTACTGTACATGGAGAGGCTTATCAAGTAAATATCCACTGTAGAACTTAGCAGAACCAAAACCAGGTCTTGAGCCAGTTAGCTTCATTGGTGCCTGGAAGCCACGTATTGTAGCCTAATGGACTGTCTTATAAAGCTAAGCTAACTTCAATAACACACTTACAGAAAAATACAGATATTAAAAATATCAACAAACAGTGGATATAAAGAGCCACAGCCAGATCTGAATCATGTAATGCTACGTAAAATACACACCAGATAAAAAAAATGTATTAAACAAAAGGTTAGGCTTGAGAATTCTAGCTTTTAATGTCAATTGCTGACTGAACAGCAAAGTAACAGCAAGTGACGCATCCGGATGTGGGTTCAATGCATTCTACAAACACATGATGCATGCTGACAACTTTCCTAGTATTTTGATTAAATAAAACATATACTAGCAAGGACCTATGGAAAGATGGAATTAGCCCAGCCAACTCAAATAACTAGCAAGCCTACGTGTCATTTATTTAAAGCAGCAGAGATATAAATACACATAAAACTTTTCTTTTGTTTTTTTTCAGCACAGGGTAAAATGAATGGGACCGAGCCCCGTAACCTCATGATGTCACTATCTAAACAGCATTGCAATGTAAACGCTGGCCTACAAGTGAAGAGTAGAATTTTATACAAACTAACATATGTTGAGAGATTTCATTATAATTTTAATGAAGCTGGTACAAGTATTGAACAAACAGTACAATAACGTCTTGGTAACCAGAGATCCCTTTAAGTGTACTTTCACTATTTTTCTGCAAAGCATGTTGCCAACAGCTAATTCATTCAGTCTAGGCCACAGGTTTAGATAATCTTATTCTTATAGCCTTATTCACCTATGGATAAGGACATAAATACATTTATCAAAATGAAAAGTTAACTAAATAGTGGCCAAGAGGACACATTCATCAGAAATTACGGCTATAGCAGAGCTGGGACCTTACAATGGTTTCATTTTTGGACATATGGTCGGTAGTAAGGAGCTGCCATGACCTGAAAACACCCTTGGTGTTATTCCCAATTACAGAGTGTTCTTCAGAAAGCCAACGACAACAATAACACGGTGGTCCTGTAGTGCCAGTTACTTCGTGCCAAGTAGAGGACCACAGTTTGACATACAGCAACTATAATAAGGCACGGTGCATGACTGATGCAGATACCCGGTAGGAAAAAGCCTGCTTTCTGCAGGTGAGCACTCCACACTTGATTTAATTGTTTGTTTTTTCTAGAAGGCAATTTGTTGTTTTTTTGTTTTTGTTTTTTACCCTGCAAAAGGCAAATGTTCAAGACAATTGGCCATTTCTCTCAACTGATCAATTATTTCCATTTATCACATTTCATTAACTGCCCAAGAAGATTCGGGTGATGAATAAGAGACTCAGCCCTTGGCACATACCGCCCAAGCCATGTGATCATTCTGAGTTGGCGTGATTACTTTTTCAGTTATAAACAGGTAAGAGGCTACAGAAAAAGACTAAATCCTCATTACATCTGTTGGTACACATGGTGGCAGCATACATAGGCAGCGAGCATGAACATTTGTAAATTGGAAATTATGTTATGATAGAAAAAGCCCTCCTACAGAATGTTAAGGTGTACATACGATACAAATAATGTATATGTGCATTGTTAGCACATTAAATAACAGTACAAACATAAACAACTTTACTATTCAAATTTGCTATGCACCACACATGTGATGATGAAGAAGTTACTGGGAATTTATCAAGGGAAAGGTTTCAAAAGTATCAACAATTCACCAAGACTGATACAAAGGGGAATTGAAACAGCTAAATAAAACAGGATACCTGTTTTATTACAGTTAAACAAAGTCAGATTTATACCAAATCGATGAGCACAAGAATTTGCAGCACTTGCTGCTTGCTGCTACCTTTACATATACAGTATTGGACCACCAAGGTGCCCTGACAAATCCAGAAAGAACAAGCTCAATATCTTAGAGTGTTTTGTGAGCCAGAGGGCAATATTCCATAAAGCTTTGTAGCTTGCCTTGCTCTCTCAAAAGATAAACACAACCATATTTATACCAAAGGTACTTGTTAAAGGTTCATATGAACAGCCACTCTAACTCACATTCCCATAATTTTAAATACAACAGCCAGAGACGCTGACATTGACATATTGCTAGAAAAATGGCATAAACCTCAATAAGCTAAGAGTAAAATACTGCTGGTCACACTTTTTAAAAATGTTCTTGACAGGTATACAAATCTGTGAAGATTAATGATGATTTGTTTTGTACCATCTCCAGTGTGAGCCTACATGATGATACTTGACAGGTTGTGAAGAAATTAATGTTGCATGGTATAAGAAACCCAGGATGGTATGAAAATACAACACAATACTGGATCATGTTTGCTTTAAACCAAAATGTTTTGCTGCATGAAGTTTTACAGCAGATGTTAGCAGCAATGTTTCCATGCACTTCTGTTGCAGTTTCCATGGTGATGGAGAGCTACCACTCCAAATACACTTTGCAACCATTTCATATTACACACACATACAGACACACACACACACACATATATATATACATACATACACACACCACATATATAGTAGTTAGTCAAGTCTATTCCAGTAACACCACAAAGCTAAAAAACATGTTTTTCACAAACCTCCTTTGAAAAACTTCACCAAATTCCAGCTTTATAAGCTTTATATGAAGAGCAATGTAGTTATAAGCACTCATATTTTTTTTTCTTGATATGAAAAATAGCTCAAAAGAATGCAGACCTCCCTGATGGTGGTAAGGGTGATATGACTTGAACAAGATATGCCTATGGTAATGTTTCATAATAGAGATCTAGTCACAGAGCAAAAAACAGTGAAGTTGTCACCAGATTATTGCATGCAATTTTAGTTTGCCTACCACTAATAATCTCATTGAATTATTTTGAATAACCCTGAATACGTTTATAATTAAGACTTGACTAAATTAATGTACCATATGAAATATTTAATAGTCCAAATCATAAGTAAAAATCTGAAAAGAAAATGGGAGCTGCACAGTTTAACAGGACAGAGGCTTAAATTTGGTTTATTAACCTGAACACCATAAAAGGGTCAAGAAGAGGTAGATTTGCATGCATGAGAAATATTCCATGTGATTAAATTTCAATCCCTGCCAAGGCAAATATACTGTATACAGAATAATTTCTGTCAATACCAATATAACTTCAAAACACAATGATAAATTCTATTTGGTGTTTGCTTTTGACAAAAAACCCTGTCTTGTCAGGAGAGCATACAACACTTTGATTTTTTTCTTGACAGCTACAACAGAAGCGATGACAATGAATGCAACCCATGAACATATGTTGTGAAATAAAACTTGAAAACAGAAAGGTTTAAACATCAATGGCACTGTGCTGATAGCAACCTTATTAACATCTCTACCTCAACGTATGCAGAAACAAGTGGACCATGAAACCTGTAAATCTTTTCATGAGTGTATTAAAGTACAACATGACATTAAGGAGATGGATTTTCCAGGGGACTGAATTCCCCTTAAGCATGAGACTGATGGATTGAGGCACTGGTATACAAACTTAGCCACCACTCCAGCAAGCAATAATTACAATACTCAGATCACTTGGGTCCCTATGCCCACAACAGCCCACTTAATGTATCATTTAACAGAAATATGAGTATTGCCCTTGTTAGAAATGGAAATTCAAAATGAGGCTAAATTTCCACAGCCTCCAAGGAGGCTACTAGAGCTTTATTACGTTAAAAGTTGATTGACCGAACACCTGCTCATAGATTCAATTGTACTCACAAAATGACAATAATGTAACAATACTGATTCGTACTGTGACATACCCCATGGGACATGATTAAACCTGGTCTTCTTCCAGTAATATACGCAACAAGCCTATGTTTTGTTTTACTGGCATAAAAGATCCCATAACATATGCCTGTCTCCATAGAAGAATAAAAAATGTTCAACACAAAGCAAAGAGGAAAATACATCATTCTTAATTAGTTTCTTATTCTTACTTGTGGTACTGGGTAAATATGGTAATTCAGAAATATTTTTAATTGGGTTTTTAACGTTTTCTTTAATTTTTTTATAATATCTCTCATAGTTCATTGATACTGGCTATTTTGCCCTACTGAGACATATGAAAGACCACAATTATTTCTATTGTTTGAGTATTTGACACTCCGTAGAGACGTTTCTATTCCAAGTTCCAAGGTACAGTATCTGGATGCTGGTCAATTATTTATTTTCATGTCTCCCCTCCATTCTCCTGTAATGGTTGGTAGTAGTGATTTACATATAAGAGAAATATAACAATATGAAATTACAGAAACGTTAGCATGGTGCTAGATAAAACTGAAATACCATCTTCATTTCTCTTGCATGGCAAAAAATATCCTTATTTGTCTACCAATGACAAAACAAAAGATCATTAGTTATTTTTTGTTTTTTGTTCTTAAATGCTCAAAAGAATTACCTCTGCCGTTATAGACATTCCAAACATTTGAAGCGGATCTTTATGCATTCATGGCATTGAAAGAGGCTTGTGCATTGCTTCACATATTCAAAGTTTAGCGGGCTAAATCATAGGGTCATGAAAGTTTTTTTCAAATGCCCAGATAAGCCTAAAATCAACAAAGGTTATTTATACAGACCATTTACAATGAGGTTGAGTAGCTTTGGCCGTAGGTTGCGTTCACTTTGAATGGAGCATGTATACTGGCCATCATCAGTTACATCCACCTTCTTTATCTGAAGACTGTACTCATGTTTGTCTCCAACGCTAGACACAATGGACACGCGTGGGTCAACAGACCACTTGTCATTCCCAGCAAAGATGATGCTTGAGCGGTTCAGCCAGGCTCCTTTTGAGATCCCATCCAAAAGATAGCACCTATAACAAAAAAAAGACACAAACATTGGACATGGATAAATGGTTATGTAATCAGAAAACAAAAGAACACAATTTAATGATGTAATGTGATTGCTGCCAAAACATTTTAGTCTTGCTGATGGATGGTGTTGTTTTTTTTTTTTTAATGAAAACTGTTTCAAGGAACTGAATTGGATTTTAGCTTTGCTGTAGAAAGAACATCATAACAATGACTAAAACAGTTACCGAGTTCTGTAGGTAATTATGGTTTTATAACAAGTCTGAAATCCTAATCAATTAAATTGGAAAGAAAGAAAAGTTGCATAGCCATGTCCTAACATGAATGGACCCCAACGCACGCTGAAGATAGGTGGAAAATCAATGTTGAAGGAGAAAGGATAAAGTATACCTCAAAAACAAGAAAAGGTTAGTGTACCTGACACTGAGTCATGTAAGTCACCCAACAAGTCAGGTAATGGAGTCAATAGCATCCCGATTTGTGCAAAATTAAAACACATATGGCACCACCAGGTTTTTGCAGGACCCATTCATAGCCATTTGTTCAGTGCCTTTTCATTATCATTTAATTATTACGACTGATGAGTCAAAGGTGTGTGTAGCAGAAAATGCAATGCCAATGTACACTTGTATATAATCAAACTCTTCATGAATGCTGTTCTCTCTAAAGATGAAAACTTCAGAACTGTGGACATTAGGCCCCAGGAAACTGTCACAATATTCATATTTCACGATATGATGTATTGCTAATGTATTTTGACCATTTTTGAAATAAGAGAGAGATCTCATTTTTTAAGAGTTATTCATTTTATTCATTTATTCTTACTTCTTCTGCTTTCAGTTAAAAATTAACAAAGCAACAAAGTAGGGCTGTAATAGGGCGAATGTCAGCGTAACAAGTGTTGAAAGTGAAATATTTCATTTTGCAATTCACACTGATCAAATACAAGTGCACAGCTGAAACTTAAATGTCCCTCAATTGTAAGATCCCTTTCAATTACCAATACCAGCTGTAAAGCTACCATATAAATCAAATTGGCAGTAACTACAAAGCTCTTTACCCTCCCTGCCAAAAAGTATCCGTCTGGAACCTGGTTAGAGGACAATGGTTTAGTTCAGGCTGCTCTACCCTAGAGGTGGGACAAGTCAGTTGCAAAAATGAAAGATTGAATGGTCACAAAGAAAAAAAAATAAAACAAAAACTGCTATGGTATTTGAGGTTACCCCCAAGACACTGAATTTTGCATTTTGGGATCTTTGTCAGTAAGGCAAGATGGAATATACCTTCATTATGTATATCATCGTTTTACGATAATGTATATGTGCAGATTTCTAGATGACATGATTTATGCTTGAAAAGTGATTTAATTCTTAACATGACACAAAAGGGAAACCGAGGAAAATATACAATTTAGAAGACATGTTATACCTTAGAACACATTAAAACATAATGAGGTGTTTGTCTACCTTTCAGATTACTTTTATAGATTACTTTTTCATGGGTAATACCTGTGGGACCTTCTGACCTGAGTCTAAAGACTCCATCTTAAAATGCGATTCTCCGTATTCTTTATTCATGCTTTAAATTTGTAATTAACCTGCTCAGCTGTCTGGTTCACATATTAAAGATAAAACCTAGGGCAAATTTTGTAAAGTGTATATCTCCTTTTCTTTTTTTCCCCAGTTGTGCCTAAAATCTGACCTTTTGATTTTAATTAATCATTTCATCCTCATCATCATTACTGTACCACTGCTTATCTGGGACAAGGTCTCTGTGGCAGTAGTTTGAGTGGATCAACCCTGGCAGCCCTTCCCCAATGACATACTCTAGCTCTTTCTGGTGGATCCCAAAGCGTTCCCAGGGCAGAAAGGATATATAATCCCCCCAGCATGTTCTGGGTCAACTACAGACCCTCCTACAAAAGTAGACATACTTGGAACGGGAGGTACATTTAAGAAGCGTGAACCACCTCAGCTGACTCCTACATTAGAGGAGATGAATCTGCTCTAGGCAGAATCACTAAGGCTAAGTCCAGTCACATTGTAGAGGGAACTCATTTCAGCCACTTCAATCCACAATTTCATTCCGTCAGTCATAAACCAAACTTTTGGTGGGAGATGAAGCATAAATTAAGTGGTGAATTGAGAGCAATGCATCGTGGCTTGGCTTCCTCTTCCAACCAAAACCAAATGCAGCACTGATCTGCCTGCCCAAAGGAGTGATGTGGCTCGGCTCAGACAGTTAGAACGGTTGTCCTTGGATCCTGGTTTGATTCCCTTCCTCCTCCTAGCTTGTTGAAGTTTTGTTGAGCTAGACACTGATCCCCTTACTGCTGATTAGCTGCCTTCGGCTCATGAGTCATCTATGATGGGTTAAGTGCTGTGGTCAAATTTTGCTGATGTTGTGCTCTGAGGACGTTCTTTCAATTTGTGCTTTATTTTCCTCCCATCACACACACAAGACTAACAAGGAACTTCGAGTTCCTTCTCTTGACGCAACTCATCTCTTCCTTCCCAGGGAGAGCACCAGTCCACACAACTAGGGTGTAAGAATTGGTGCTGATTCTCAGCTTGACCATGTCATACTTGGCTGCAAACCTGTTCAAGCTTGCTGTAGGTCATATGGTGATGAGGAACCAGGAAAATTTCTCCTGCAAAAAGGAGAGGAGCAATTCCTCGGTCACCAACGTGGCAACATCTCTGCTCCTGGTCTATGAAGACCATGCACAGAATCTGTGACAAAGGACAATTTTCCCTGCCACCTGATGCAACTCACAAGGAAGTAATCAGATGACAGTTGTGCTTCTGTTCGAGATATGACCACAGATCCGAAGATAAGACAACTAAGGTATTCTTGTACCAATTCAATAATAACCCGATGCTTGCTACAGTCAATCAATGCCTTGCAATGAAACATAAAAAACACCATTTGGGGTTTAATCAGGTATTCTGTTCTTCCCAGTCACTCCCCTTCCAGGTCTCTGTCATTTTTCCATTGAGAATTTAAAAGTCTCTCAGTGAAAAAATCTCTGAGTGAAGCTGGTTTCAGTTCAAAAGAAAAAAATATTTTGTTCTCAAATATTTTGATTTGCTCTGTTGAGACACATTTCTATTGGATAATTTAGTTAATAAATGTGAAGATCACGAGTAACAATTATGAATTTAAGTTAATAAAACAAAAAGCACATTTGAGAAATACTACAAAAGCCTACACTTGGGAGCAATTTTATAGCGAAAAGCTTCATAATGGCTGACAAAGCAGACAAAATGACAGCATGCATTAACCTTGTACATTCTCTTCATGAGTGGCA
The DNA here is from genome assembly GCF_037954325.1 of Fistularia commersonii. Taxonomy (NCBI): domain Eukaryota; kingdom Metazoa; phylum Chordata; class Actinopteri; order Syngnathiformes; family Fistulariidae; genus Fistularia; species Fistularia commersonii. The sequence continues at coordinate 13,508,709 of NC_141299.1, read as the reverse complement.
AGATATTTTTAACTTTGAGTTAATTATGTAAAGAATTGCAACGTAAGGCACCACTTAGTTTGTTACATTGGGACTGAATTTTCTAAAAGGAATAGCATTTTTTTTTGGTCAACAACAATCTACAGCTTCAATAACCCAGCCCTTGAGCACAGGTTTAATCCTTGCCCTGCAAAAGGTGTTGAAGAATAAGTGCTTCAGTCATAAAACGAAAACGTAAAAATGTTTTACACGAAACATCTGCCATAATTATAACGATAGAGCACTTCCAGATTCTCTACTCAGATACTGAGCTTTATGTTGATGATCCTAAGTGCAGTATCCAAAGTGCATGACACACACAGGGTTTTTAGTGATTGGCCATATCTATTGTTACTATTGTAAGGAAGCAATAATACACCAATGCAGATGACACATGATTCAAAGTTAGTAAGCTGAAGTTCCATTGTTGTTTTGCGAATGTTTTTCACCAATAAACCAAACCAAATGTGGAAAATGCTTCAGAGATGCAGGACTCGGGGCACACTGGTAACATGACAGCAATGTTATCTAAAAGTGCTGATCAGCTGTTATTAAAATGTGGGAAAGAAAGACGGCAAGAAAGGCTGGAAAAAATATTTTTAACCATACGCCTCTCCCCATACATTGCAAAACAGAAAAACACAAATTCGAGGAAATACCTACAATAGGGCCATTTGATGACAAATACTCAAGTTCTTAATATTAGCTTCTTTAGAAAACAGAGCTTAGGAAAAGGCCACAATTATTATACAAAGAATCTTATCATGTTTGTACATTTGGATACATAATAGTCAGCATCAGCCTTTGCAAAAGATATTCCAAACTTTTTTTTTTTCCAACTTTCAAACTATATGATGCTGTTGCACAAGTTCCATATTCCCATTTTTTTAACAAAATCTGTTTGTTTTTTTTTCCTCTGTCAAAAAGGATGAAAATAATCAATTAAAAGTATTTTTGTGACAGTGCAGATGTTTGGCACCTTGCACCCTTAAAATAATGATGTTCCATTTCCCCCCTTGGCCAAACCACTTTATTATGAGTATTCCCTCAGAAAACCAGTGACCTGTTTCTCTTGGAGATCAAGGGGAATTGGTCATTCAACCCTGCATGAGGCCCTCCAAACAGATTTTTTCAGATGATGACTACAAACATGGGCAAGAGAAATTAAAGAAAAAAATAGGGCAAATGAATATGCTCATATAAATAACTTGAGCAGTGTATTTTTTTTTCCCTCAAAGGAATACAGCATGAATTAATGCTATGTCAATTGATTGTCAATACACATCTCCATAGGCTTTTGCTTTTAAAAGGCATTAACCCATGAGTGCACAGTACTCCATTGCTGGTCATCCATATTTCGCAAGTGAAAAAAAATGCATATCTGTATTTGTATTTTCTGTTGCGTTGCTTTTGTGTTGTCTTCTTTGTCTTCCTAATTAGAGGTCACAGCAGCAGATCGTCCATTCCAATGTTGCCCTTTTCTCCTGCCATACCACACTCACTATCTGCATGCCCTTCTTCACCGTATCCACAAATCTCCTCTTTGGTCTTCCCTTTTCTATCTTGCCTGGCAGCTCCATCTCAAACATCCTTTCCCAACCAATTTATTCGCTCTCTCCTCTTAGCATTTACCAAACTGACTTAATCTGGTTTCTCTGACTTTGTTATCAAATCTGAGCTGCCCCTCTGATGTGCTCATTTTTAGTACCGTCCATCCTCATCACACCCAAAGAAGATTTTAACAACTTCATCCCTGCAACTACCAGCTCTGCCTCCTGCCTTTTGGTCAGAACCACTGCCTCTAAGCCGTACGGATGGAAGGTCTTACCACCATCTTGTAAACCTTTACCTTCACTGGCTGCAACTCTTCCAACACAAATAACCGTGACACCTTTCTCCTTTCCAGTCCACCAGGCCTGCAACTGTTTCTTAACCTCTTTTCCACAGCCTCCATTGCTCTGTCAATTGTTGACCTTAAAGATTTGGTCATACTACCTTTAGGGATATCTTGAAGCACTGTAACATACTTTTCTGTCACTCCAGAACTCCTAATGGTGTACCAAAATTCATCCCTCGGCCCTCTGCCGTATAATTTTTCTTAATCCACAAATCAACGATAAAGCTCCCTCGAACATTATGCGACTCACAAACTGAAACCACTTTTCTTGATCCCCAGAGCTTCATTGCGTGGTTCATCAGCTTTAAAACACTGTCGTTGCTGCAGCTCTGAACATCACCGTTGTTCTTGCAAACTGGTGCTAGTATACTTCTCTACCATTTTCAAGACACCCTCTAACTCTCCAGAATGCTGTTCAAAAATCGAGTAAAAAAAAGTCTAAACACCTCCTCAAGACACTTTCGTACCTCCAACTACACATCATCAGGACCAACTGCCTTTCTGTTCTTCATTCTCTTCAAAGCTGCCTCACTGCTCCTTTACAAACCTTTTCTTGTTGGTGATCTGCTTAGCCATGTTACACCACCTCGTCTCTTTTCTTTCATCTGCCCAGATGACCCACCAAGCGTCTTACATCTTGCCTCCATCTTGCGGTCACCAATCTCATCCAGCTTGTATCTTAAGTACAGGATATTGTATCAGCAGTACAGGATATAGCCCATCTGTGCGGTCCTCGCTCTGCTCTTGTACGTCACCCAGTGTTCCTCACTCTTCTTTAATTATGCATTTAACAGTGGCATTTCCATTCTTCATTCCTCCAGACCATCAGCTGCCCTTCGTCTCCTCTGTTCCCTTTCATGACATGAACATTGAGACATACTCAAGCCATCAATCTCTCAACCGTAGGTGTTGTCTCCATAATTTTATCAAACTCATTCCTGAAATTCTCCTTCTCCTCTGACCTACACCAACTTGTAGGGCATCAGCACTATCAAAATTTATCATCACATCTTCAGTCTCTATCTTAACACTCAGTATTCTGTCAGGCACGCCTCCCATGTCTAGAACACTCCTCGTATATTCCTTCTTCAGCATCACCCCTTCTGGCCTTACTGCCTTTCCACATGGTATCTTGCACACCAAGTATTCCATATGTACTTTACTTCTCTCCATCATGTCAGAGAGCGCACGACCTTTTTCTGTCATTGTACCAACATTAGACTTCAAACTCTAATCGCCACTTTGCTACCTTTCTTCATCACTCATTATTTCCTGATACATCTTCCCCCTCTTAGTGTTTTTTGTCTGTTACCAACAGTAGCTAAGTTGATTGTTGATTTACAGTCACAGTGGCTGTGGTTGTTGACCCGGACTCCAACTGATCTGCTATGGAAATCATTTTTATGTTCTGCATATTGATTTGGCACATGTATTACATTGGATGCCCATCCTTGAACAGCCCACTCCATTAATCTGGGCTCGGGACCAGCACAAGCAGTACACTGGCTTGAAACCCGTCAGTAACTGGATTCCTAAGTGTCTGGTTTCTGTTTGTCTGTTTTTTGTTGTTCTGTTTTTTTTTTGTTCTTGTTTTTTCTCATGATCTTTTTCTTCATCAAGTACTAAGCTTTGAACGTTTAGCGGGATAATTGTAGGGTAAAAGAGATGGGGGAGGGGGCAAATGGAGAGACAATGAAAGAGCATTTTTTGTCATATGTACTTTTCCATGACAAAATAGGAAAAGCTTTACTTTAACACCATTTGAATTGATTGCATATATATCAAACAAAAAGCCCAGTAGCTCTGTCTAGGTTTATCATCTGTCATTTTGTTTGTTTATCTCATCAATCAGGCAGAGCAGCCAACATAGTATGCAAGTTGGACTATACCATCAACAAGCCCTCCTCTCTCATAACCATGAGGATACAGACTTCCCACAATTTAGACAAATCTCAGATAATTCATTCCACAATGAATCCATGAGCATCCAGGATCTGGCAGCACTGACATCTAAAACAAACACTAATTGATACTTTTTCTTATCCCTGCTTCTGACAAGTGACTGTAGAGAAACCAGCCTCATCACAAACATGTTTTTTTTTCTGTTGGAATCTGGCTCACAAATAAAAAGTTCAATTCAACCCCCAGTGATTAGACTCAATGTGCAAATAAGAAGATGATAAGCTGATGTTTGAGCACCTCACATGAATGGAGAATGATGACAAACCATTAATTACAGTACAGCAGCTGGTGAGAAAAGTAGATTGTAATCCGTTTAGCCAAACTGACTGAAGCTCTTTGATCAGACACCATAATTAACACTGGGGCGTCTTGCTGACCCAAATTTATATTTGCTTGATAAAATTGTTTTCCAAGTTCCTCATCTGTAGATATCCTTCCTGGCACTGTCTTCAAAGATTTCATTTTCTAAAATTAATTCACAGTAGCTCATATTTGACTGTTCTATTTTTTTTCCTACACTATTTGAAAGGCGATACAGACACACATCCATACAGGTTATGCAAGTCTGAGCTTTTTTTGAAACATGATGCAAAGTTTAAATTTAAGCCATTAAATCGCAAGTAACCCTGCTCTTTTGTTTAATCACACATTTTACTTAATATTTAATCAACCTTGGAATGCTACTGCTATAATTATGAATAACATTAATAATAATAAATAATAATAGCTCAACAACACTTAACACTGTCAAATACAGGACGCATGGTATAACTGTATATAAACATCTGGTGTAAAGGTTAAGCTTTTTTCGTTTAGCATTGGCAATTTGAATTATTGTTTTGGAGGGGCCCAAATGGGGGCCAGTGATATTACTTCCATACGCTTGAGGCATTTTCTTTTTATATAGTAAAGTCTGAGACAGCTGATTCTATTTTAGTCCTTGAACAAATTAAGAGAGATGCAATCATTTGGCTTCGAGTCCTTTTCAATGCCTCACTGCCTATAAAAATAATTTAGCCTACTAGTAAATCTTCAAATGACAATATTAAGGTTCAAGAGCCCAGCCCCATTTGAATTGCCAAGCATTGGTGTCATGCTCGAAAAACACTAATTGTCTTACCATTAGGCAAAAACCAATAGTCTGAATTTGTGTCGGGTTAGGGTTACATTGACTGATATTGATTAAATGTAACATAACATTTAAGTGTAACATAAGTGTTGAATAAATGTACCATGATAGTAACACAATTAGGATGATCTGGTCAGTCGCTGGGCTAAATCAGCATAACTAAAGAAAAACAACACAAGACTGTAATTTTCCTGGTTTATGATGACCATTTTAAAATGTAAAGATTAGTGCTTTATATTAGCTAAAGCTACATGAAACAGATAACAAATACAACAGTATCTCTGCAATAATACCCGCTATTAAGAGTTTATTTATATTATGATCCATGTCTAAAAATATATCTGATTTTACATAGTGAAAACTTTGCGCAGTCAGTATAAGTGTAATTTGTGTTAACTTAGTGGATACTATACATTTTAGGGTTGGAATGACATGCTTTACAAAGAATGGAGGAGAATAAGGATATATTGTAGTGCTGTGCAACCAAGGTACAGAGCACCAGGCCCTTAATCCCTAAAATAATCCTGTTGACTGTGGCTATGGGACACATCTGAAGAGCCTTCCAGCTCAAGTCTACACAGGCACAGCAATGAAATTCATAACATCACGGAGGAAATATGTAACACTAGCATAGGAATATATCACTTTAGGTTAAAAACCTCGTAACTCTCTCTCTCTAACACGCACACGCACGCACGCACGCACACACACGGGCACATAGGCGGAGGCAGACAATCAAAATATTCTAGGGACATGGATTGTCTTTCTGTAGCAAGGCATCTAAAATACAAACTGAAGTAGGACAACATTAGTTTAGGCAGGCCAGAAAGTCAAATCACAAAGACAACCTGGTATATTCGCTGATAATCAGCTGAAACCATTTGACGACAGATGATGATTCAGTCATCACTTCACATGCATTCAATTGCATTCTAATGGCAATTGCCATTCAGCACCTCTTATTTAAACAGCTGCCGTCTGTATAACCTTCCTTCTTCCCCTCCATGCCAGTTTACAAACCAACTCCTCCTTTACCGGATGACATGTGCCTGATTTAATAAACATTTGCTATCTCTGATGCCGGCACTGTTGTGTACCCCATCGGGGGCATTCACTGATGTTCATTTATGCAGAAAGGATAGTTTTGAATAAAACTGCTTCAAATACCACTTATAACTCTGTTTCTCGGAGTGGCTATATTCTGTCAATTGTACAAGCAAAGGCGATGATAATATTCCATGGTGATGAAAATGGATCTTAGTCCCATTTCATTCCTGTCGATGTGTCAATGCATCTCTTCAACTACCGGTGTGTTTCAAATTAAAGGGAAACAGAAAAAGAGCACCTTCTGAAAGCATACCAATCATCTTAGGAGAAAACAGTATATTACAGCACAATGCTTCCTAAGGTTTGATCAGGATTGTCTCACATTCATACCAAAAACAAGAATCAATTGCTGTCTTTACATATTCCCAGATGAACCCCATCAAGGGGCAAACAAAAACAGGTCAATTCAAACAGATGAACCAGGCTGGTGAGACAATATTCTAATTGAACACTATCTTTTTTACTTGGGCTAATTTATCCACCGAAAATCATTTTAAGAGACGCTTGAGTAAACTCTTGATTAATTCAGATTATTGATTCCCTTAAAGCTATTAAGAAAGAAATGACTATTTATCACACAAATATTTACTTATAAACTGAACCAAAAAAAAAAAATCAGTTAACCCATCCATGAGAAGCAATGGTCAGGGAACGGGCTCAAATTCTAAGCCAGCGCCTCGATAGACACTGGAGGGGAATATACATTTATTAAGATAAACTTGAGTCCCCAAACAAAACAAACAAAAAAGAAGATATTTTTATAAAAAACTGCCATACATAAACAAATGAAACAGGTTATTTATCGAATAGTTTGTTGTCTAATGACAAAGGGAATTGTAGCAGAAGTAGGACAATTCAAGAATGGACCTTTAGCTTACCAGTACTGAGATTTCTTCTGTTTCTCTGAAATCATCTATGGTAACTTTCAGCTCTGTTTTTCTTTGTGACTCTGCAACTAATAAGAGCAGGTTTGAATGGCTAATTTCTGAATCTTAACACAACATACAAGTAACTGCATTGTTTATTTAAGTCAAGGTAAGCATGCCTACCAATGACAGGTAGGCATGACAGGTCAACTTGTTTTTTATTTGGTAATTTCACTATGGTGTTGTACCCATAAGGCAGAACATAGTTTAAAAGTTTAAATTCAATATCCCATGTTGGTTGAAATGTACAGCATCAAAACATGTATTGGAAAGCGGTATATTTTAAGGATCCTTAAAATGTAACTATCCAATAAAAATTAGACAAATGCATTGTTTCAGGAACTCAGTTTCCTTCAGTTCATTACTTTTGAGCATGCAATGATTGACATTTGATATTCATCAAAACACGTCTCCTTCCCTTTTGAAATCAAAAGTGAAGAAGAGAACATAAAGATAGAAAACTGCATTTCACATCTGAATTAAACACCTAAGTATCAAACTGGAAAAAATCCGTGGGTGCCTGACAAGCACCAGACACCAGGACAACAGTACTGCTTTGTCTTCGTAAAGGGTGACATCAAAACTGTGAGCCAAAAGGTTTTGCTACATATGCTTATTTTGACAGAAGTAGTATTATGTCACTAGGCTGAAGCAATATTAATGTCATTATACAGATAATGGTGAATAATTGGGCATATGACTTATCTAGGGGTGTCTGTTGTGATTTTTAGAGTTTTGATTTGTAGGATGACCTTTTTGGGATTTCCATTCCTACGATCTTGATGAGCAGGTGAATGGTGAGTTGGCTGGAAGAATGAATTACGCTCTGCAGATGGAAGCAATTTATTTTCCACTTGGTAATGGCTTGGCTGGTGGGAGTGTTTGGGTTGACACTGCACGATGACCTGGTGCTGATCTCTGTCTGTTTCTGATTGCAGAAGACAGCAGATGCGATTTTTAGCATTTTATCTTCAACATGGAATTTGTACCTTTTTTTTTTTTTTTGCATTTTTACTGTACTGATTTTTAAATGCATCTAAAGATTGTCTACATGACAACAATATTGAACAGCAGTTGAAAACAAAAATCTAAAGGGGCATTGCTGTTTCTCTCTACTGTGGTATTCCTGGGGACATTTCTATGCAGGGAACACATTGATTAGCATCTGCTTTCTCAAATCTAGCCACCCGTTTCGAGGTAGCCTTTTTGCTCCGCATACTTCTGTTACCGTTTTTGAGCTGGCAGGGACTACCCTGAACAGCTCAACTGGGACATCTGCTTCCCACGGCCATCTGTGTGCAGGTCCTGCTAATCCTCCTCTCTCTGTCAACCTTTCTCACTCTGCTTTTCTGTCCTCATTTTTAAGTTTGTACATCTTCATCAAACATGTGCAAACATATACGACAACAAGACTGGAAATGATCTTCCGTTAACTGTGTTTTTTTCTTTTTTAATAACCCCGTAACTATTTAAAATGTGGTTATGTAACTTGTGTGAAAAGGTAATGTAAAAGTATTCAGCATGACATGTTAAGTCAGCTTCTAAATCACAAGTGCTCAATTAATTGCAGGAAAATCAAAACATTGTCTCTTGTACAGTAAAAAAAAAAAAAAAAAATCTGTGAAATATATCACTATCCCAGAAACTCCACTACCCATCGGTCCCCTGGGCACGAGGAGGATTAGCACTAGCACTGTAAAACTCATACGGAGGTGTTATTAAACATGGTGCATCGACAGCAGGATAGGGGCCATGTTGGAGAGAGAGAAAAGAGTTAAGGGAGAGCTACTCGACACTGAGGGAATTCAAGCTTTCACTGCTCAAACTGCCAAACAAGCTTCATGTCTGCTCAGCTTCATGATTCAATGTGTTGTGGAAGGTCACCTTTTCCTGTTTTACAAGAAAATCAGTTGTTTATATGCTGCTTTTATTTACATATGTTTCATCTTAAGCACTATACAAAAAAAGAAATAAAATCACCCAGATTTCACAACTGCTGATATCATACCATGCACGTACCAGAATCAAAACAATTTCATCATAGTCCTCAATCAATTATCACATAAGCGATGATCAGAGATGGTCCATAGACAAAGGTTTTTTGAGTGTTTTATAGGATAAAGCTTGTATAACAGTGAGTGTGTCTGTGTGTTTGGACTTTTGTTATTGTCTAGTTGCAGATTGTGCGACAGAACACTTTACCTATACTAATCGCCATCCAAGTGTCAGATGAGACTCGGCTGTGTGCCAGGAGGGAAATTAAGTAAGAGAGTTAGGTCAACGCTCAAGGCTGGTTGTTGGAAAGAGCTGCCTGAAAGCCTAAAGCAAGAAGGTTTTTACAGATCAGTTTACTATGCTCCATTGGATTGATTCTAAAGACAGAGTTTAATTCATTTTAATTTCATAAGGTTATCTTTGGTTCTTCATAATAAGTAGCACTGTGAATTATTAATTCACTTTTTTCCCCAACCGCTTATCCCAGGTCGGGTTGTAGTGGCAGCAGACCGAGGAGGTTAACCCCCACATCCCTCTCTCCAGCAACACAAATTAGGCCTTCCAGGGGAGGATCCCAAGATGTTCCCTGGTCAGACTGGATAAATAATCTCTCTTCAATTGCCCTTCTGGGACAAATAAAGTTTCTCTAATTCTGATTCTAGCATAATCTGGGTTTACCACAAGGGCTCTTTCCAGGTGGACAGGCGTAGATCATCTCTAACGGGAGGTGGCTAGGAGACATGCTTACCAGGTGTCACAACCACCTCAGCTGATTCCTTTTGACTCAAAGGACCAGAGGCTGTACTCCAAGCTTCCCCCTACTTCGGATGTCTGTGCTCCTTACCCTATCTCTAAGCGCAGCCACCCTGCAGAGGGAAACTCATTTCAGCGGGTTGTATCTGGAACCTTATTCTTTTAGTCATGACCCAGAGTTCATGAACAAAGGTGAGAGTAGGGACACAGATGGAATGTAATATTGAGAGCTTTGCATAGCACTGCAAATGTGTCCACCCAATGAATTGAGGAGAAAAATAAATGAATAAACACACTCCCTCGTAGGAGACTCCAACACATTTCTTTCGGTGATGCTTACAAAAAGGTACCATTCAAAAAACAAAATATTAACATTTCCTTATTTCTCCGAAATGGCATACGTACGTTGCAACATAACAGAAGTTAACCAGTCTGTTATGAACATAGGAAACATCCCCCTTTACCACTGTGAACTGACAAAGCAAAATATTTGTAAAGTTTTAAAGGGGGTCTGCTGACTACATTTAAATATATATATATATATATATATATATATATATATATATCCAGTATATAAAAATTTTGCGTGATCAACATGTTATTGTTAACACAATGTATACCACACTTTACAATGTACAAAAACATGAACTTTTTTTTTTTGTAATATGTAGCTTTGACAACATTTAGTCGGCATAACGGCAATACATTGATTCATATGATAATTTTTTTATGTATTTTTCTGATGTATTGTGCTATAATTTACAGGCCATTTAAACAGTGTTACCATAAAATAAAACAAGTAATTTATTGCAAAATTCCTTTGCTGTGGTGGTTTTGATGGTTTTGTCATCAAGTTATGCCTCTTGTAAGCTCATATTTACTAAATGTGTTGATAAACGGTGATTCTCCCATAATATGGAAGATCACACCATTTAATGTTCCACATTTCCACTTTATGCATATGAAAGGGAAAATTGCCTTGCTTGAAAATTCCTGTCATAAACAATGACAGTAACAAGGGGGTGTTTGTTATTGCTTTCCTTGAGGGCTTTATCCTCTGGTTTTGATGTGCTCTGTTCATGGCACAAATGGACAATCCTTCATTGTCATAGGACATTGGAACCCCTTGCACAGTCCGATAGGTGTGACCACATTCATCATCCTGACAAAAGGAAAATAAGCAATTGCCACAGTACTTAACTGGTTTCAGTCATCTACAAATAATGGAATAAATATATCCAGCAGGAGGCTCCACGAGTATAGCCATATTTTGCATGCCCTACTAGTGCCAACCTGCTAATGGTTTACCTTTTTTTTTACCTGTCTCATAGGGTTATACAAATTGATTCATTGTTCTCACTTCTGTAATGTTACAACTAATGTCACAAAAATTCATTATCAGAGCTAGGGAAAATATCATAAGGTGTTTCGGAGGCAGCCTGGAACCATTTAGTTTCTATTCTAATGAGTATAACAATGTGAGTATTAAAATATTATGGTATTAAGACTCTAGGCTGAGTAGCACTGTGGTAGTGTTTAGTACTCCCAACTGACAGCACCAGTTTCTGGTTTTATTCAGACGGGTGCTTTCACATGTTCTGTGCTTGTGTGAGTTTTCTCTGCATTTCTATTCCATAATTCATGCTGTAGGTCGACAGAAGTTTTTCAATTCTCCATATATGAAAATGAGAGAAAACAGTTCTAGGTATTCATGTTTAGTCCTGTGACTGACTAGCAACTGGTTAGAGCTGAACCCCGCTTCTTGCCTCACAGAACCCCTGTGAGTCTGTGTGCAAGATAAGAGGTATAGAAAATAAGCAAATGGATGCATGCATGCATGAATCAATGACTAAATGAATGAAAGACTAGTTTGGGCCAGAGCTGCATTGGTGTCAAAATGTATGAACATCTATAACGGTATTAAAAACAAGTGCTGCAGAACTTTGTAAAATGCCTTTTCTGTTAAAAAATTGCAAGTTGGCGTGTTTGCATTGGAGGGAGAGGCAGAAGGTTGGATGAATGCAAAAAATTCAATGAATGCTTCACTGTTTAAAATGCAGAGCCTGTGTGTTGGCAAGGACCAACAAGTCCTTAGTTAAGCTAATTGCCAGTCTATTTGGCAAGGATTATGCTCAGTTTAAGGCTCACTCCAAACAGGGTCTGTGATTCATAACGGGGATTTTAAAATGTAGTTATATTGATAGAACACATTCTAAATTCTGAGTCTTGATCCCTTTAAAACATCCAAAGGACAATATTAGGGAGAAAAGAAGACAATGAGGGCACTTAAAGATATCAATGAGTGGCCTAGTTGACTTAAAGACATGCTGAAAGACACAAGTCAGGAAACCATGACTGAATCCATTGGTACCTGACGAATGTCAAACAGCCTGCACAACATGGGTTCAAGTGGTACTCACTCCTTGTCTGTCTTAAAATCTGGTGTACTTATCTCAATCAAGTGGTGGACAGCAGGGTGAAAAACAATCAAAACCCAGAAGAGTAAACTCAGACAATAACAACCTGTGGTCAGTGTGTTAAAGGGAAGCTGAACCAAATAGTGTGAGCTAACTGATGAACATAAGATATCAAAAGACTGTTGCTTCCAATATTTTTTTTTCCTCTAAGTGCAGAAAATGCACTTAGTGCGATGGTGAACAATTATGTGTCATTGAAACAGAAAATATGCATGATTTAATAATAGTTTATCTTTTATTAATCCCCATGGTGAAGCTTGTTATCTGCAATTCACCCATCATGGATGAACCGTGAGCACTAGGCTGCCGTACGACAGCGCCAGGGGAGCAGTTAGGGGTTATGTGTGTCCATTTCATGTGTTCAGTGTCTTGCTCAACAACACTTCAACACACTAGGAGGAGCCGGGAATCGAACCAGGAATGTTCGTCTCCAAAGACGATTGACCATCTACCTCCTGTGCCACACCGCCCGCAAGGGCAAGAAATTATCAAGACAAAGGACAAATAATTATCCATGATGACTAGGGAAAATACCAACAGTTCAACAGATTAAAAAAATAGTACATGTTTAACGTATATCAGCGTTGGGACACTGAAACTTCTTTTATTAATTCAACAGTTTCAAGCGAAAATGATAGCAATTTAAAAAGGCTTAAGCATAGGCAGGCAGGAGTCATGCACATATAGTCCACAATCCTGCACTTTTAATTGAATTTGTAATCAATTTTATTTTTTCAGTCTTTGAATATAGGTAAGCAATTGGAATAGATTGGAAGTCCTGGCATAAATCTGTAAGAAAGTTAACCAGAATAAATTTGGTAACAACAGCTAAAAGGTATTTTGCATTTTGTCAAAACAAGTGCCTTTTGTGAGGCGTAAAATAAAATTACAAAGAAAGTTGTGCACATTGCGTTTTGCTTAATCGATTGTCATTTTCTGAGCCAATTGCTACTAAATGACCTTCTTGTGCATAATTGGATGGAGCTAAATGTGGGTATTGTTTTGTCAAAGACGAAACTGTTGTCATTGTCAGGAAAAGCTCTTCAGATCAAGCCCTGGTATCTGAATTGAGAGAAAATGAAAATAAAGATAAATTGGCTTGACGATGATTAGAAACTTAAAATGACACAATAAGTTTTACGCCAAAACGACCCAGGTAACTGACACACAGCACAATAAAGTGTAATTCAGCAACCCACCTAAATCCTGATATACCATTATTCTATTCTGTTAATCTCATCAATGATGAAAACAAAACAAAACTGTTTTGGAAGACAATGCAAAAGTTTGTATTGAGTCATAAAAACATCTCTAGATGCTCTGGCAAAGCTCCAGCTGTTGCAGCTTCTTACTTGACAGTTTTGGGCCTGACTTTGGAAACGGCACAGCAGATGAATGTCTAAGCAAACAGGTTCATTAAGGCCATGTAAATTTCTGCAGCAACTGGGACTATACCATCTCAGCTGCCAAGATAAAAATGGTTTAAAAATAAATATATAAATACCCAGCAGAGAACAATTTGCAATCCATTCTTTGGGCATTATGGTGCTTCACTAGCTCTTTTGCTCATTACCAACATTGCACAAATTTAAATCAGCCCATAGAAATGAGCAAGTACACTAATATACAAAACTGTTCTCTATGGAGTTCAAGGAGCCTAGCTGATGATTCCACGGTAAAATAAATACACAAATAAATAAATGAATAAATACACCTCATCTATTGCTGTCAAGACTTACTTCACCATATTGATGTTGTGATTCAGACACCTCCTTTCCATTACAGTAAGTGTGGGATAACAATACTCAAGTGCTTTGTAATTTAGCACTTTCAACAGTTTATAGGATTGGTAATTCCAACGAATGGCAAAATGACTGAAAACAGTTTAGTCTGCTAAAGGTCTAAATTGGACGAATACGGAAGTCCAACGATAAAAATATGGTGTTTGGGCTGCAGACTTTATAACCTGTATGATTTTTGCGAATTGGTTTCTAAAAACACGCGAGCAGTTGAAGATGGCCCAAAGCTCTGCTAAATAACCCTGTTAAAGAGAACAGTGTTACATATGAAGCTGCCTCCAGGCAAACATAATGGGTTTTTCCACTGACACGCTTTCCATTTGATAGAATGAGATTGTTTTTGTTTTTTTTTTACTTCTAATTCAGGCTCCAGACAACTTGATAGGATGGGAAATATTAATTCCATTATGTGTGTTTGTGATATAACCTAAATACTAGAATACAATACCTACATGTAAGTAAGAGTGTATCTTAAGAGCCCAAAAGCAGCTGTGCTAGCTTCCTATTCACTGTATGAATGGAGAAAATGTTAAACAGGTGTTGTTGCAACTGCTCAGCATAGACATTGAAAAACAAGTCAGCAGTGAAAGCAAGATCTTTATGGAATCTATTTTCTAACACAGCTTGAACAGTACCTGGTCCCTTTTTGCTTCAATAAGACCAAGTCCCTTGCACATAGAAATTAGTTCAGCAACCTGCAGTGAAGACATGCTGATGAGGACTGTGTTAAAATGGTGCACCCAATATGATAACAATCCTGTACGTCTACTCCTGACAAGGCACTTAAATCATCCACTTCTCACATCAACAAAGCAATGCACTCTACCCTCTTAGTCTATAAATAGGAGGTTTATCTTTGAAGATGCATTTATTGTATTTTCTATTGTTCTGGAAGAGCTCCAGCTATCAGGCAGATCAATAAACACACTGGCTGATGACCAGAGTCAGTGAGGTTTAAAGGCTCTGAGATGCTTTTTCAATAGCATGTAAAAAACTAAAAACACAAACTATGAATTATCATTTATTTTCTGAATTCATTAGTATCTTAAAGGATCAATCTTATCAAAGCAGGTCTAGTCAGATTTTTGAAACAAGAATTACGGGGTAAAACAGGGTAGGGGAAAAACAGTTAATAATTAATCTGTGAATTCTACAGGAGCCACAAGTTGCATCTTACACCAAAGTGTCATGATGGATTAGCAAAGACACAACACATTTTTGGCAAAGAAAATTTAAGAAAGTCTGCTACTCCTTGTTATATTCAAACTTTAAATGCCTACAGAAAAAACATGCACTACATAGGATTAATTGAAAGAAAGCTTAACAAACCACCATCTTGGCTCCAAACTTCTAAGTTGTAGTCCTGACATACTGTGATAGCATAAAGGAATTTAGCATTTTGAAATGTATTTTCGTAAAGACTTGTCGTAACTTATTCAAATGTAAGCACAAGTAGAGTTACCAAATAATCTGTAATTCAACAAAATTTGAAGTCTTTATCTAAGTTCATTCTGGCAATCACAGAATTTGCAAATTGAACTTGATCTTAAGACAATGACAACGATCATCAATCAGCATCATGCTTATATGAAACCAGTGTGGGAACACAAACTCTAAAGAACTAGTTACTTTCGTGTGAGACATGGAAAATAAACAAAACAAAAACCAATTAAAACCTGAGGATGCTTAATTTTAAACAGTGATTTTACTGACAAATGTAAGTAAAATAAGTTGTGCCAGGTATTCTAGAGTGCAATTAAACAGAGCTATGCTGAAAAGGAAAACTGTTTTGTCATGTATATGTTTGTTTAACCATAAATGTATGACAGACTTCATCCAATAGAAATGGTCCTTTAGGGGGAAAAATACAGAGAAATGTCATGATTTAATTTGGATCTCACAGGTGACGCATTACTCTGTGTAGAATGGCAAAGGAATAAAAGGATTTGGCTGCTCAAGCAATCATATATGCTCATTTCTGGTCCAGCTATTTTAGTATTAAAGCCTGCACTCTGTTAACAACTCCCCATGGCCAAATGCAAGAAGCTAATTCCTAGGCTTAAAATTTGACTCAATCAAGCTGCAACCAAGCTGCCATTTGCGTGGATCACACCACACTACCACAAGACTGAATTATCCTACAAATAGGTTGCAAAGGGTTGGGACAGGTAAATTTACAGTGTGTCATGATTAAAAAAAAATGAAAAAGAGTTTTGTGACAATTATGTGTGTGTGTGTGTGTGTGTGTGTGTGTGTGTGTGTGTGTGTGTGTGCGTGTGTGTGTGTGTGTGTGTGTGTGTGTGTGTGCGTGTGTGTGTGTGTGTTAATTTGATTAATCAGAATTAATAACTATCAATTGCATTTCATTTTGGGGTTAAAAGAGGTCACATAAAAAACACATATTACACATGACATTACATTAAACTGAAGAACAGATTAGGTATGCAGATTGTACTGTAAAAATGGAAAAAAGGAAGTTAAAAACATATCTATCACACCAGGTTTCTTAATAGGAGTAGCTGTTAGAGATCCCTAAATTTCAGCATGACAATTATGTGGTGTTGTAGGTATCCTCTAGGCTGGGGACTTTGCAGAGATCGCATGTTGCCCCTGATATGACCCATTATCAGTTGTGTGCCCCGCCATCATTGGACGTTTCAGCCATTTAATGACAAGACACCCTCTGCTAGGGTTGGCTGATTTGCCCAAAACATTTAAAAATAAAATCCTATATCAATGAACATCTAAAATACATGTTTCAAAAATTAACGTATGGTTCACAATGATTTTGTACTTTAAGCTGGAGGTGCTCATGTGAAACAAAAAATAATCCTTTGTACAGAATATGTGAAATACTTTGTTTAAGTCAATTGTCCCATCTTGGGGTTTTTTGTACTCAAATTCCCCATCAAGAGGGCCAATGAGCTTAAATCTTGACTGAGTTGGTTCTGCTACCAAACAGCACTCAGAGTTCCACTGATGAACTGAGAATTTTGCTTATCTAGGGTAGTCAAAATAATAAAGTAGCCAAACTGATCTGACTCTAAAGTGGACATTCATCTCCTTTCAACTCATTAAAAACTAAATAATCACCAAATAGCACCTCCACTGCTGGATTTACTATAACAGCAATGTCTAGGGCTTCAAAGATCAATTACTTATTGTGATTTAAACCATTTCACTGAAATGGCATGATCTTTTGAGAACAATACTCACCACACCTCCAAATTGATATAGTGAAGCCATTTTTCAGAGACTTTAATTCGACAAATCTCAATGGAATCCAAAAATAGTTTTGAGGGCACTGATTAATCAAGTGGTTATCATTTAAAAGTAATCTTTCCATAAAATCCTGTGACTGTCGAGAGTAGGGGTGTCCATACTTTTTCAGCTTGTGAGCATCTTTTGAAAAGACTGTAAAAATGATGTACTTCCACTAAAATAAAGCTATGGTATGTGTGTATTTATTAGTATAGAGAGTGATTGTGTGTAAAGAGAGACAGAGAGAATACTTTACAATATACTGTATCTTGGCGTACCTTATCGTTGTTCATTGATAGTCAATAAAATAATGTTTGCCATCTTTGCATCTCCCAGACGGTAGCTAGTTGCAAACAAGCTACCAAATAATCACCAGTCATGGTGGAATAATATGTGAACTTGTTAATCTTAGGAAAGGCAGTGGGAAAAGGCAGCCTCCCTCACCTTTAGATGCGTTTAGATGAGAGTTTTTAGATGTCAGCACAGCATCATTTTATTTATTTATTTATTTTCTTAATGAAAAGTTCAAAAGTGTCTCCAACATTTCCCTTCTTTGGAATATCAATGTAAGATTGACAGATTAGACAAATGCACTTTGAATTTGACACGGGGAAAAGGGTGGGTTTTTTTTTTCTCCATGATAAACCAAAGTTTTTGTATTATCTTTTTGTTCAGCTCCCCCACTTATTTAATTAAATAGGTTTAATATTTTTTCTTTAACAGGTATAAATTGGAAGGCTAACTGTATAACTCAGCTTGCTAGGGGCTTGCAGTGGCATGTATTCAACCGCACATGTGTGGTGACCATTGTCATTGTCAGCGATCTACCATCAATCACAATAGACCCCCTAGTCTTTGGTGCTGCTGGAATACCTTCAGTAACAGAGCATTTATCCTCCCCACCAATGACAATGCAGTAATATATTGGTTAGAGTCAAGCATACACTTTGATTTACCTACCTCTACCTCACACAGGCATCAAAAAATGGTAAAGGAAGCATTATTATACACTAAAAATGAATGCAAGATTAATAAAAACATAATTCCATGATACCCATGCAATAGACTCATGATTACCTGTTGCAACACAGATCTCAATCGTGCGTTTGCTTTGTGTAATAATAGCCATTTTGACTGATATTTTAAATGATGGCTGGTCATAAAATATGGTGTGTTTTAGTAAACTCACCAGGTCACCACTCTGTTATACGGTTTATAACCTGTAAAACAGACCTTGACTACAGCATACGACAACCCCAATCCTGAAGGTGAGACTCTGATAACCATGTCATCCATCACAGTGTGACTGAACCAAACACACAGGTCAGAAACCATGAGTTGCTTCTGTGTCCTCAACTACATATTATTTTAACCTTTCAAGTAGAATGGTGTAATGTTTGTCCTTGACAGTTGATACAGAATGGAGGTACATCATGCTTATTTGAGACAAGCCTGTCAATCACCCCTTTTGACTGTTTCTCAATAAATATTGCGGACACACATATGAGTTCATGTTCAATAGCCATGTATGTGAATATAACTATGTGAAGTAAAATGGGCTCCACTCTTCTAACAGCTTGACCCTTCTAGACCTGCTTCACCTATTTTCTTTTATAATTCTATTTACAAATTATTTGTGCATCTTCCAACATATCTCCTGATTATGACCAGATTTACCCACTTGTGCACACCCAATACAGAGGAATATTCTTTTCAATCTGCGGATCACTACAATGAGTTCAATGGCTACTTCTAGAGTTGGGTAACCGACTTATAAAATTTAAGAATGCTGAGTGAACTTTTTCACAGGTTGCTATTAATGTTATCTCCATTTCAATTAAACATCCACATTTTAATTTGTGAGATTACATCTGGAGAATATACATAGGAGGAGATAGAGAGTTCTCTCCACTGCATGAGTAGTTACAAATTTGCTTAGACTTTTTTTTAACTAGACTGAAACTTTTTAAGTATATGATTCTCTAGGTTAACAAAATTGACCTGGTCAAAAACAAATTACCCCTAAAAGCTTTAGATCATGGGATGTTTGACATGTCAAAAATCCTGTAGCTAAAATTGTAACACTGAATAGACAATAGAATTTAATCTGGTGTGTATATGGGGCTTCCAAGGTTTCCACTTTTTTTAAGCAAATAACGGAGTTGTTCTTTTTCTCATTAGACATTGCTTGGTGAGCATTTTTAATGGAAGTTCTGTCCATACCATATGTATTTTAACAAATGGGAAACCTCCCCACTTCGAGCTGCCTCCCCATCGTGTTGGAGGGGTTTGCAAAATCCCAGTCAGGGGCTTTATGTGCCTGGTAGGGTCATCCAGGGCAAGCAGGTCCCAGGTGAGCGACGACACAAGGTATGGCTCAGAAGACCATGTGACTGAGAAGAAAAATGGACCTAGTTTTCCCTTGCCTTGATGCGGGTCACCAGGGCCCCTCCCTGGAGCCAGGCCCGGGCATGGGGTATGATGGAGTGCGCCCGGTGGCCGGAACTCCACTCACGGGGGCTTGGTCCTCCTTCCCTTGGGCTCACCACTCATAGGAGGAGCCAAGGGGGTGATGTGAGCCAAGTGGTGACCGGGGTGGGGGACCTGGGTGGTCTGGGCTGTGGCTGCAGACGCTGGTGCTAGAAAAACAATGAGGAAGGAGCCTGAGCTAGTGCACGAGGCTGAAAGGTTTTGGCTAGATGTAGTCGGCTTCACCTCGACACACGCCTCTGGCTCTGGAACCAGGCCTCTTCAGAGGGGTTTGACTCTTTTCTACTCTGGAGTTGCCCCGGTGGGAGGCGCCAGCAGTAAGAAATGCCATCAAGCTGAACCTTTCTGGCCAGTGGGACTCGTGAGGAAGCTGGCAGGTACCAGCAGGCCAGGCGGCATGGGTAAGTGGCTAGGCAAAAACTTGGGCGTGGGAGAAGTTTGGTGAGGCTGGGGATCCAAGGGGTGACTAAGACAGGGTTCCTTAAGGCTCTGGATGTTTTTGGGCTGTCCTTTCTGACACGCCTCTGCAGCATCACGTAGAAGGTGGGGGCTTTACCACTGGATTGGCAAACTGGGGTGGTAATCACCCTTTAAACAGGGGGGATCGGAGGGTCTCTCCTTAATCTCCCTGGAAAAGTCTATTAAGGGGTGCTGGAGAGGAGGCGCCAATTTGTCGCTGAACCTCGGATTCAGGAGGATCAGTGTGGTTTTCGTCCTGGCTGACAAACAGTGGACCAACTCTATATCCTTGGCAGGGTCCTTGAGGGCATGTGGGAGTTTGCCCAACCATACATGAGTATGG
This sequence comes from Fistularia commersonii, assembly GCF_037954325.1. Taxonomy (NCBI): domain Eukaryota; kingdom Metazoa; phylum Chordata; class Actinopteri; order Syngnathiformes; family Fistulariidae; genus Fistularia; species Fistularia commersonii. The sequence continues at coordinate 13,488,093 of NC_141299.1, read as the reverse complement.
GGTACCTGATCCTGTAATACGGGTTGTTCGGCCCTCGTATGATCGGTGACAGAGCATGGTCCTCATTGCCAGTTGAAAGTCATATTTGTTTCCGATGAGGGTCAGACTCCACCGGGGCTGCCCTCTGTCACCGATTCTGTTCATAATTTTTGTGGACAAAATTTCTAGGTACATCCAGGATGTTTGAAGGGATCCGGTTTGGTGGCCTCAGGCCGGGTCTCTGCTTTTTCCAGATGAAGTGGTTCTGTCGGGTTCATCGGACCATAATTTCCAGTCTGCAGCCGAATGTGAAGCGGCCAGGATGAGGATCACCACCTGAGAATCTGAGACCATGGTTCGCAGAAGGAACAGGTGGAGTGCCCGCTACAGATCAGGAAGGTGTTCTGTAACTTTTATTCAGCAAAGAAAAGTCACCGAGACATTTTTAAACAATAGGTAGATCTTATCTCATTATCAGTTTACCGGTACATAAAAAATAGATTAAGTCATGCTTTTGACTGTTGACAGAAAAACTGAGCACTTATCTTGAATACTGTATATTGAAATCTGGGGATACTAAGTAATACAGTGTCCATCATTCTTTTATTTAAAAGCGTCAACTGGTTCAATAACCCTATATTCTGAGAAAGTGATGCAACCATCATGACTGCCATAAGGAGATTAACACCAATGTAAAGTTGCTGAAGATTGATATTGATACTGCAAGAGACAACTCAATTCATTTAATGGAACTGACTCCCTAATAAGTGGAGGTCAGACAGTTGGAAAGTAAGCCAATGGCAATATTGTTTCTGTGCAATATATTGTATTGGTGCATTCCCATCAGACAGGTTACATAAAGCTGTTTTCACAACATTTTTCTTCTTAGTTGCAGATAATGAACCAATGAAGGGGCACATGGTGAGATAGAACCATTACTGTAAAATACTGAATATATCAAACACCAAAAGGGCCATATTCAGTGGATTTCATTAGCTGGGACTGATACTGACAAGACTTAGAGAAAGCTGTGAGAAAAGTCAGTGAAGGAGATACGGCTAATATGATGATGAACTGTCATTATCATAATACCCTCCATAAAGAAACAAGTACCAATTTTTCGGATAGGTTACGATCCCCTGGGCCAATGTCACTGAATGCATTGGGGAAACAACTGATTCACAGCAGACTGAAACAAGAGAATAGGGAGGTCATTTCAAATGATGTTTTCCTTTGGGAAAAAAGATGTCATAGGCATAAAATGTAAATTAGTGAAGTTTCTCATAATCTCCTAATGGTCTTTACAATATTTTGATACTGATGTGTAAACCAGTATTACGGACAGGGTACTAGATATTGCACTATTTATTTTCTCTCTATCGCCCAGTCAGAGTCAAGTTTATTACATGTAATGTTTTCACGGCTTACTTAAAATGTCTCTCTTTATCCTTTAAAGCCAGTTCACATGTTTTCTATTCATATATTATCGTTCGTAGTATTAGTATTAGGAGTGCTAGAGAGCAGCCATAATAGTGTTATGTTAAACAGTTTAGGTGTGTGTCAGTATCTTTTTCCCAGCATTTTTGGATCAGTGCTCAGCTGTATTATTCATATTACAGATGTCTTTACTCATACACACATTACAGGCATACATGCATTAAATCTAGCTTAATGTATTATTTTGGAAAATAAACAATTCAATTATGAAACTACTTTAAAAAATAGTTTGGCAATCAAAGAAGACTATTAATTTTAGTAAGAGTTACTCTTGTTAAAGATAACTTTTACTCTTATAATTCGCCATTAATTTATTTGAGAACATCAGCTGAAGATTAATATATATGCAGTGAACACTGGATTGACTACTACATTGATGAGCCCATGTTCTTCAAAATTAAAGATGTAATGTGGCGTTGAGTTGAGGCTCAGGGATGTGCCATTAATATTTTCTGACAATAGAAATCTGGATAGACAGGATACACAGTATCATTATAGAGATTGTCACTGACAAAAAAACAAAATATGATCAAAGAAATCTATCTGACTGTATAAGTACTTTATTCCATCTTCCTTAAACTGTATTTTATGAAACATGGGCAGTCACTTATGGCAGTCATTTCTGATAGTCTGTTTTTTTTTTCTGAATTGGCTGGCCACTGTCATTTTCTCCTCTGCTTCTCTCCTTCTCCTGACAGATTGGGAAAAGGGTTGGAACAAGCCTGGAGCTGGAGGTATGATTGATGACACGCCTCCTCTGGTGCACTCTTCACTGCCGATACTCTCTTACACGGCTACACTTTCCAGCACTAATTGGGCAACCCTGTAACTCCCCTTCCAGTGTATGTGGGGTCTAGCTGTAAGGAAAAAAAGAAGAAAAAGAGAAAGAAAAAAAAAAACGCCCACTCAAAAGGTGTGTGAGCAGTACTCATCTAATTAAGCATTGCTCACAAGACCAACAAAATGTGATCATTACACAGTGGTCCTGTTCACACTGTCGTTCACATTGGCCAGAAATTAGGGTGGGCAACAAGAGCCATAAATATTGACAAGAGAGGGGAAGCTTTGGGGTTGTTTATGACAAAAGCCATTGACAACTTCTTGCAAGAAGGTGTCTACATGTTCAAATAATACATTATTAGAGGAATACGCAATGACAATAAAATCGATCGCAGACAAAGTACACCTGATATCCTTCAGATCTGTATTATGAGGCAAGATGCTATCTGTGCCTCGCATTGTATCTTCTGACTTCATTGAGGGTGACTTACATAACCTTTGATATGTATAATGTATTTATGAAGATGGATAATAACTGACACAATTCAGATTAAAAGCCTCATTCAAGGACAAGTCAGCAGTCTCCTCTGTGTCTGCATTTGAGCTGACAACCTCAGGATCATTAATCCATTTAGAGGGCTACAGCGGAGTAAACAGAAGGTTAGTGTCCTTTAGAAGTGTTTGCTAAACAGCAGAGCCTGTCCATATCATGAATTTATCTGCACTGCTCTGTAAGGCAGGCACAAGCAATTACAAGGCAAGTGACCCATATGGTTGAAGACATCCAATAACAGCTTGTATGTTACACGCTTTCCAATAAAGGACACGGGTTCAGAAATCATATATGTGCACTGTGGGATCAGAACAATTGGTGAGCAGGTAGAAAAGTTTCAAAAACACAAAATTGTTCATTATTTTTATACCTTTACCAAACCATGTAAAAAGCCCCTTGAGATCAAATATCTCTTTAACAAGGTGACTTGGCCAAGATAGCAAGTAGTATAGAAAAACACTCTAACAGCAAGGCAAGAGCTTAAATACAGACAGGGCAAGGGATCATAGAAATATATATTGTCCAACTGATTTAAATTAAAGGTCCTTCAAAGTAAACAGAGTGCACCCCTAAATATGATCATATCATTAAAACAAATCCAATCATCCACTGGGGCCATTTAGCAGTTAAAATTCTATACCTTTACAATTGTATCAATATGCATACACAACTTGCACCCCCACCCATCCAGTTTCCATCACTTTTTTGACAGTAATGTTGAAGTGTTTCTCTGTCCCTAGACTGTAAAATTAGGACCTGTCATTTCTTCAGTGGGAGTATAAACCTGGAAAGGCTTCAGCATGTCTCATCCAAAAGACTAGTATGAATGAAGATTGAAGTGGAGGTAAAGATAATATGCACAGAGACCTTCGAATTTACTCTCTGACTAAACTCTTATCTGGGCTTAAGCAGGCACTTCTAAGGAAAAACCAAGAACTTTACAAAGCTGCCTTTTCTTTGACGTACTGTCTCGTAAATTATCTCTTTTGGAAACCATTCATGTTCACTGATGTGTTTATTCTTATTCTGTTTTTTATCTCTGCAACGGAACGCAAGCCTGAATAATTCATGCAACTGTGCACAATACCCAACACATAATTAATCATGAATTAAATGTGTGTTTGATCACATATATCTATCTGAAATTTTATGCATTCATATCGAAGTTTTTATTAATCCTTAAACCAGCAGCTCACCTGGCATGAGAGGGGGCAGGTCAAGGCGAGTGTCCATATGAAATGCTATGAGCATAAATTTAATGTGAAAATATCCAGATTGGCAGTAGAAGTACAATTAGATGTTCACTTGACAAAATCATGATGCAGTATAAAATGAATAAAATGTAATAATACACAAAACTATACTTTGGTATGTTTAATAATGCAGGTTTATGGTTGTGGGACTTGTAAAAAAAAAAAAAAGATTATCTTAAGTCGTTGTGCGCTCAAACTTGAGAACTCGTTCACCTGACGCATCCTAGATTATTCTATTTTTTTATTCATTCCCATGTTGTGTATTTCATACAATCGCAGTAAACCCTAGACTAATCGATCACAGAACCACTAATATAGACACCAGTCACTCTGGGCAGTTTAGAGTTCCATTAATCTGCTGCATGAGGAAGCTGAGAAAACCCAGGCAGAGGGGGGATATGCAAACTCTATATGGTCATAATCAAAACAAGGCTTTTGTTGTTAAGCAGCAGCACTAACCAATGTACCACTGTGCTACAATTGTCTATTTATTTGGCAATTATAAAATTGGCCGGACACAGCATAGGTTATTATATGTGCCAGACGTTCCTTATGCATCTTTTTTGAAGATGTATACTACATGAATTTCAATTTGTACCGGGAATTTACTTTCTAACAAATTCAAAATCAGAGCAAGCTTTTAACACCTACACAAAACATTGTTCAATACACATCACACAGACCAAATGCAAATGTTCTCCTTGAGTCAGGCGTATATTACTTGCTTAAGGGACTGAAAGGCAGACATGTGAGTTACTGAAATGCATTGTTAGGAGAGGGGCAGGATTACCCCATTTATGTTCCTCATCTACTGTATATACTTTTTTAGGGCAGAGCTATCAGTTTTTCAGCAACAATAGGTTTATCCTCAGACTGCATTTCATCACACTGACAATATTAACTTCCTTTTTTCTATGATTTTCTTGCTTCTTTTCTCCCTTCTCTACCTTTGCCGTTGACAAATCTAAGGTGCATCAGTGCCATGAGTTATTTATTTACTGGACCCTTGTTGATTTTTGTTTGTTATATTCTTTTTTGAGTCTATTATATTCTTTTTTGAGCTTTGAATTTTTTCTCACAACATTATTTGTCAACATTAATTTGAAACACTATTTGAAACAATATACGAGGCACACCATGGAATGATAGTAGTAAGTAGTTGTGTGAGAATTTAGTAGTAACTACACAGTTTAATGTAAGAACCACTCAAACAGAGAGTCATCTAACAAGCAACATATGAAAAAAAAATTACTTTTTTCCCCCCTGGCTAAAGCAAGCACTACTCATGCATACTTTTCTCACAAGCAAACTTAATTACATTGTAGATTTCTACTTCAAACCTTCGACTACATTTGGGCACAGACCAGGTAGTCATTGAAATTTAGGAGTATGGCCAATAGTTTGAATGATATTTAGAAATGACTTCCCTCTATAATTTTTGACTTTATGTTCATTATTTGGCATACATGATTTCTAAATCTTGATTAGAGCAGGGGTTTCCAATTCTTAATTCAGCTTTGTCTGTGAATGAGTATTTCATTGGGGTGAATCCTGCAGGAGCAGAACTTGATCAAAACAATGTGTTCATTTTTTTACCGAGTCACAGAATTTGTACAGGATTTTTTTTGTGCTTATTCCTGTGGTAAGTATTTAATTTGAGACCTCTCCATGTTTGTGATTGTTAATTGGAAGCCAACACTGCCACTTTTATGTTAACAGGCTTACAACTAGATTGAGACACTGTGGATTCAGATTACACTTTATAACCACAATTGCACCGGTTTGGTTTCATCCAGACCTTGTAAGAGATGCAGGATATGTTCAAATAACTTCTAAAATCAGGCGTCTGGTCAGATTCTCAGTCTTGTTTGCTCTACTGATTTGTGTTTCAGATATCTATTCCAATTTTGTGAGCCTTGCTGTATCCATCTTCGATCTCCTGAGTCAATTTTTGATTTGGGAAATAAATCTGCAGTTATTTGGTTCCTGCCAGCCTCGGCTGCTCCATTCATGTGGATCCACCTGCCTCAATTCACCTTTAACAACAAAAAGCCAAAATGAAAAACAATGTCAACATGATTTAAATCTGTGCATTAATGTTTTTCAGTTAAAGAGGACCCTTTATTCTGTTCAAAAAATGTAAGCTCCCATTCCAGTGTTTCCAGACATCTCTACTTGAAATGGGAACGGTTTTATTTCAATTCTCTGTTTTTCTGGTGTCAGGAAGAATTTCGCTTTTCAGTACATTAGCATTTCTTACACATCTGACTGAAAGACTAGAAAACAACGTATTGTGTAAGCCAGGGATCCAACTGTTTCAGGAACCACCTCCCACTTGTGTTACAGTGGCATCGGCATTGATGCCAGGTTTCCTCATATTATAACATAATAAAGCATCTGGCTTAGATATTCTCCAAAGTAATCCAGGATATGCCACTAAAGTCATTCAAAACAGCACCTGTTTCCACATGTAGCTCTGCCTGTGATTGTAGATATGGAATCAGACAGAACAAACCTCACAAACACTACGCTGCAGTTTTGTTTTGTTTTGCTTTTCTTTTGAACTTTCTGTATGGCCCTGGGGTGGCCATGAAAACAATGATGACAGGATTATCCTCTTTAGGCTTTGGAAAGACTACCATTTGGAAACGGCATTGGCAAAAACAAGGTTGAATGTTTTGAACTGAGAGTTACACTCGCACTGTGCAGGGAAGAGGCAGCCGGGGCATTGTGCTGGAATCAAAGACAGTGCCTGGATTGGGGTTTGCGGCTGAAAGACTTGGCCCACACGTTTCTATCCAAGACAACTAGCTGTTTTAGCGAATCCTGAAGATACTGTGGAAGCTCAAAAGTGATTGCACGCCTCAGGGATATTCTGAATACAGTAAGATGAAATAGTGCAATATGCATGAACATTTTAGCATGACAGAGGTATGGTAACCACATTTACCATATTATCAAACATTTCATTTGTAGTTCCTTCAGCTAGATTCTAATTAGCTTGGAGCTGCAATTCCCCTTTCATGTTGCTGACAGTGTATGAAAACAAGAAAAGGAGCTTTAATTCACAACATACAACCTTGCTCAGGTTTGTTCCAGGGTGTTGTGTAAAATTGCCCTGTCTACATAAAGGATTTCAGATCATGCGTGTTTCTTGACAAGACATGAATGCGCTCAACTTCATCCAGACAAAAAGACAGCTTCCTGACTTTTTTGCTTAAATAAAGATGGGCAGGACTGACAATAATTATTGCAGAAGAATGGAGAAATGAATTCTCTCTATTTTACCACCTTTACAGTTTACCACATAATATACATCCAGACACCTTTTCAATACCATGACCGGGGTCAGGGTTGCTGAGATTGTCAGAATGGTGTCTTTCCATCAAAAAGGCTAACCACTCTGAGATAAATCATACAGTTTTGATACTCAAAACAAATGATTGGGTATGTAGTATTCATAAACGAGCAACAACGAGTGTGAGATAGTTGCTCTGAGAGAACAAGGATGACAGCTACCACAAAAACAAATCTGGTAAAGAGAGGGCTTTCTCTAAGATATGTTACAAATATAAATCAACAATACAGTTGATACAGAGAATAGTACTTGCCAATGTAAACACAGAATGCATAGCATGTATAAAACAGCAACTTTCTCTGATACAAATGGTAACTTTTTGCTCGACGGTTGTAATACGTATGTAAAGATATCAGCTCCCTGCCCCCCGCCTGGAGGGACCGACAACTGAAACCAGGCCTCAGCGATTGACGCCCCATCCTCAGCCCAGGTGACCTTACAGACGTCTTGTGTTTTACACAATGTACACATTAGCCTTACATTTTCCTATTCGGGTGAGTTCCTGGATTATGTACATCTGTTCCCTATACTAAGCACATATAAAAAAAGCACACATTGACATGACAACTTAGATGATGCAAATAACTCAACTTAACGTAACATACCCCATCAACTTGGACCAAAGCCCAACACCAGCAGTTTTGTACCAGAAACTCCCCACAGTCAATCAGAACTGAGAAAGCCTCTCAGATAATAGACGAAACATTTTCAAGAAGAAAAACTAACTCCAGTTGCCAAAATATGATTTGACAACATTTGGCAGTAACTTGGATGACTGATAGCCTTCACTTAAACATAATTTAAATGATGGTACATCTGACAACGACATCAAAATATTGTGAGTTGCACACTACGCTGCACTTAATGTATTAGTTGCACTGCCAATACCGTTCATATTTATAAGAATGTTTCCACTATTTATTTATTGTCAATAAAATCCAAATGCGCAGCGGACAGCAAAGTAAGAATTCCATTCCACAGGGAAGCACATTTCCACACTGTACAAATGACAATAAACACTTTGAATCTTGAAAAAAAGCATTCAACTATCTGAAAAGCTATATATATATATAAATTGAGATATTTATTGTGGCAGTAAGACAGCTTCTGTACACATTACTGCTAACATGTCATTGAACAACAAAGATCTGGGGCATTTTTAAAATCACACACCACTAACCTTTATAATTGATGAAAGAGTTCTCTCTCTGGGAAGGATAAGTCAATTGCTGAGGAGACAGTTTTAAACTCTAAACGAATGTCACTGTATTTGGTTGTGTTTCATTAGATTACAGTGGCAAGACATTATTGCTATGGGTGTAAAATAAGTTTGTCATTATAATTATTATTATTATCATTATTCTTATCATCATCACAATGATGCAAGGAGACTGTACAGCGGGAATCCAAAAAAGCACATTTATTCTCACAGACAAATTTTACTGCAGTTCATTTAAACATTTTTAGCAAACATGTTTTAATGTCACCACTACTAAAAAACAAGTGAAAAAAGCTTCAAATTATACTACATTTACTTCATCTACACTCTGGAGGGTGTGAATAAATCAGTTTTCCAAACAAGGCTTTTATTAACTCTGTGCTGCATGACACCGTTATGTTAACTTCTCACCAACTGGAGAACATATGTAGCACTATTCTCAGTCATATTGATTAGCCCCGCTGCCTCTCTGTCCATTTACTAATAATTACCAATGCAGACTATCCAATTACTTGGCTCTGACAAACATTTATAGAAGTCTGAAAACCACACTCATTATGCAGATGACAAAAAACCTGCATAGAGTGACTCCAATTAAAATTCTTAAGCCATGCCAACATAGGACCAAATGAATTATGCCAATACATGCCTTCGTCCGCTACAAAAGTTTCAAATCAATTTTGAAAAGCCAGCCATCGAGCACCAATGAATCATTGGATAATTGAATGATCAACTAATACCCAATATTTTTCACAATTAGACAATTATATTGATTAACAATCGGATAAAATCCAACAGGAAATAAGAGGGAGGTGTATATGAACACTATAAATGTCCTAGCATTGTTGGAATCACCGTGATGAATCCAACCACAGTAGATGTTGAAATGTACTACATTTATAAGAATACCACTAACTGCAAGTCATATCTTAAGAAAGTAGCAGTTTGTGTGTGTCATATTATATTTTTTTGGAATACATAGTCACTAACGGGGATCAACATCTAATGGGCATCACTCATCTCAGCTTTGCTTCAGATAATCCTAATTTCATGGAACCAACAACTATGCTGTTCTTAATGAAACATAATAATGCAAATTCAAGAAGAAAGATCGGGATATCTGAAGTCAAATCCCAGTTGCGATTCTTAATTTATTGAGAGGTATTACTAATACAACTATGTGACAACTATTCAGATTCGGAGGTGCTCAAATTATAAGACCTCCTACAATTTCTTTTAAGGGGCATAACAAATGAAAACTATTTTCCCCTTACCCTTTTCTGTACATTTTGAAAGTAATTTGGATGGAAACCTCTACTTTCACCTCTACTTTCACTGTTCCCACTCTGTAATTTTAGTGATCTAAGTACAATAATAACATGCTTTACAACCAAGCATATAGGCTCCTACCCTAAAAGCATTTCTATTTAAGCTTTAATTCACAGAGACACGCATTCACTTCATTGTGAATTGAAATAAATTAGAACAAAAATGGCAGATTTTAGAAGAACATTGCTCTGACTTGATTGAAAAATTATGACCTTAGATATGGTTCATTTCAAATCGGTTTACTATGCGCAAATTCGCCTTTAATGTATTTTTAGATTGCGGCATGAAAACAATATTGGGTCAGCAAATCACAGCAGAAAGCCAGAGAGAGGCAGCAAGCTGCATCATCCAACACTATCTTGGGTATTATCCACTTGTTTAAGTTGGAATAGAAAATAAATGAATAAATAAATATAGGTTTACAAATTCAATGAATACCTTACCAACTTTAAGGCTAAAGATGGACAACACCAAGGAATGGGACCGACAAGGCCAGGATCTCGACAAAGTGCTAGAAGCCACACTAGCAGGGACAGCTGAGCAGAACGTCATTACCCTCACAACAATAACATACAATCTTGCAAGGGAGTGGTTGGGATTGGATAGGAAGAAGGTTAACGTCAAGACTGGACACCAACCAAGCAGAAAAGAAAGAGAAATCTATCGCTTAAAGGAAGAAATCAAGACGGTCAACAAGCAATTCAAAAGAGCACCGCGTAATGAAAGGGGAGGCATCGGGGACCTGATGAGGTAACTCCAGGAACGCCTCTGCAGACTCCGAAGAGCAGAAGGCGCTCAGGAAATCAGGAAGGATAGGGAAAACAAAAAAAACCCAGTTCACCAAAGATCCCTTACGATTCATTCCCGATCCTATCCATCCTCGTTACTCCCAAAGAGAACCTCAACATCTTCACCTCTGTGACTTCCAGCTTTGCCTCACATATCTCCTTTCCAGAGCATATCTCCACTTCTCTAGATTTTCCTCAACCTGTTCCCTGCTCTCACGATGGATCACAATGTCATCTGCAAACATCATGGTCCATGGAGATTTCTGTATAACCCCATCTGTCAGTCTGTCCATCACCACTGCAAACAAGAAGGAGCTCAGAGCTGATCCCTGATGAAGTCCCACCTCCACCTTGAACTTGTCCGTAACACCTAAAGCACACCTCCCCAATGTGTCACAGCTGGCATACATGTCCTGCACCAGTCTACCATACTTCTCTGCAACTCCAGACTTCCTCATACAATACCAGAGTTCCTCTCCCGGCACCCTGTCCTATGCTTTTTTTCTAGGTCTACAAAACCACAATGCAGCTCCCTCTGACCTTCTCTGTACTTCTCTATTAGCGTTCTCAAAGCAAATACTGTATCTGAAGCGATACTGCTGCTCACAAAGGTGGACTTTTGCTCTCAGTCTAGTGTCCACTACTTTTTCCCATAACTTTATTGGATGGTTCATCAACTTTATCCCTCTATAGGTGCCACACTTCTGCAAAAGCCCCTTATTCTTAAAAATGCCCATTATCTCTCTTCTTCTAAATTCCTCAGACATCCTTTCACTGAGATCCCGTTAAATAATCTGGCCAGAAACTCTACCGCTGCCCCTCCTAGACACTTCATTACCTCCACAGGATTATCATCAGAACCCACTACCTGTGCACTGTTCATTGTCTTCAGCGCTTCCTCACTTCACTTTTAGTAATCTCTGCTACTTTGTGGTCTACAACAGTCACCCCTTCTACCCTTGCCTCTCTTTCATTTTCCTCATTCATCAGCTCTTCAAAGTACTCTTTCCATCTTCCCATCACTCTTCTAGCCTCTGTCAATACATTTACTCTCTATCCCAGACCTGCTGTACATCTTTTCCAACTCTATCTCTCAGTTTTGCCAAACTGAATAAATCTCTCTCCATCCTTACTGTCCAACCAAGCATACAAGTCATCATATGCTCTTTTTCATACCTTTGCTACTTCTGTATTTACCTCACGCTGTATCTCCCTGTACTCCTGTCTGTTTTCTTCAGTCCCTCAGTGTCCCAATTCTTCTTTGCGAACTACTTTCTCTGTATATACTGTACATCTGCACTTCCTCATTCCACCACAAAGTCTCGTTATCTACTTTCCTTCCAGAAGACACACCAAGTACCCTCCTACCTGTCTCTCTGATCACATTAGCTGTAGTTGTCCAGTCACCTGGAAGCTCTCCCTGACCACCAAGAGCCTTTCTCAACTCCTCCCTGAAAACCATACAACACTCCACCCTTTTCAGCTTCTACCACTTTGTCCTCTGCTCTGCCTTTGTCCTCTTGATCTTCCTTGTCACCAGAGTCATCCTACAAACCACCATCCTATGCTGTCTCGCTACAATCTCACCGCTACTTTGCAGTCACTGATCTCTTTCAAATGACCTCATTTATACAAGATGTGGTCTACCTGTGTGATCCTTCCTCCTCTCTCATTAGTAACCTTATGTTCCTGTCTATTTTGGAAAAAAAAGTGTTCATGACAGCCATTTCCATCCTTTTGTAAAGTTTACCACCATCTGTCCCGCTGCTTTCCTATCCTGGATACCGAACTTGCCCATCACTACTTCATCACCCCTACAGCCTGAACCAACATGTTCACTGAAGTCTGCACCAATTACCACTCTCTTATCTCTAGTGACATTCTGCATCACTTCATCTACCTCATTCCAGAACTACTTCTCCTCCAGCTCTCATCTCACCTGTGGGACTAACAACATTGAGCATCTCACCTTCAGACTCATAAGTCTATCGGACATTATTTTCACCTCCAGAACATTCCTCACAAACTCCTCCTTCAAGATAACGCCGACTCCATCTCTCTTCCTGTCAGTACCATGATAGTACAACTTAAAAGCTGCTCCTGAGCTTCTGACCTTACGACCTTTCCACCTGGTCTTCTGGACACACTGTATTTCCACCTTCCTTCTCTGCATCATGTCAACCAACTCTACCGTTTCCTGTCGTCATCCCCAATATTCACAGCCCCTAACTCTCAGTCCCACAGTCTTGCTTTTCCCCTTCTCTCTCTGCTTCTGAACATTTTTGCCTCCTCTCCTTCGACCCACAGTAGCCCAATTTCCACTGGTACCAAGTAGGTTATTGGCGCAAATGACAGTTTTTGTTAACACAAGCCTCTACCGATCCGGTACAAGATTCTTAGGTTCAATTCACATATTTGGTTTTGGCACAGGTTTTACGCCAGATGCCCTTCCTAACGCAACCCACTTCATTTATCCAGGCTCGGGTCCAGCTCAGGGAGACATTAGCCTGTGCCCCTCTGAGGCTGCGTTAAGAGGGGACATCATGTAGCATTGTTAAAAAATCATGCAGTTTTCTTAAAAAAAGAAGCCTGATTTTTAAGAGGCCACATCAGAAAAGGTTCCTTGGATTACAAAAGTGAACAGTTAAAAAAGGGTCAAAAATTCTGACCTGTAGTCAATAATGTCATGTTTGAAGAGGTAAAAATAAACAGCCATCTGTATGTCACAGACTTATCCCACAACAGTTTTAGCCACTTGACAGGTTCTTCAAACTGAGGAAATTCAGAAACAATAAGAATATTTAGAAGGCTGTTTTTTTAGGTTTGACTTACGGAATTACATGGACGACTGTTTACATTTCAGAGGATTTCAGTTTTTCATCCTTTCAGCAATTAGATGAATTACAGTTTCCAAAAAGTCAAAGCAATCTGATAACGGATACTGTAAGTGAGGTTGTAGGGAGGTCTTCAAGGAGGTAGAAAAAAAATTATCTCTCTTTGCGTTACAGTTTTGAATTGTGCTTGTAAAAGCATACACGACAAATAGATGCCACAGTGATCAGTGTGATGAATACTGTAGAAGCCCAGCACAACAACCACGAGGCAACTTTTAACACAAGCAAATGGCATATTCTATTGCCAGTCTTCAAAAGTTTAAAGGGATCAGCTAAAATATAATAGAAGGAAGCAAGTTTACAAGTGTCTATGGATGGATGGTTCCATCTGGACATCACCACTCAGCAATATCCCTGCCCTGACACCCAGTATCTTGCACCACGTTGCTGTCTAATAATTCGTAAAACATAATGGTCGAGTGACGATTCCGACAATAGATCTTGGAGACATGGACACCTGGATGAGACCAAAAACTGCAAAACAGAGCCGCACAGTGCGAGCAGCAACAATAATCACATTAAGCATGCTGTTAAGAAAACAGGACAGAAACACATGACGATTTTACTATTTAATTTTACAGTGACAGACTCCGATGCCTTCCAGATGTGTTATGAAATGTAACCCAGGTTTTCCAGTGCATTAAACAGCACATATTCAGAAGACAGCTGATGCGTTCAGGGCTCTTGATAGTCGCAAAATTTCAAACAAAGCTGCTGAAGATGATGTATCCTCATACTTTTTTTTTCAAGTAAAAAGATGTTGAGGCCTCATTAAAAAAAGCAAACTTAAATGCCAAAAGAGAACAGAGTGTTTCTAATCAATGGTTACAGACAGAAAATAACTTTTTATTTTCCAAATTGTGTCTCGTGGAGGGTGAAAAGTCACTTAATATTCCTCTTTTCTACTTGAGCAGAATCTGTGCTGAGGGCGGACGCCAAACCATTTAAGGTAGATGCTGTCAACCACACAAATGCTAATAGTAAGTGCCAAGACCTTTCAGACTGGAGAACAATGATACATGAGGTTTTGTCTTGAATAAGGATTTTTAAAAAAATAGCCTAATTTCAATCATGGACAGCCAGGAAAGATTTCCATCAAATGGTCTGTTGACTCGAAACAGTGCTTTCAAATTAATAAAAAATAACAGACTAAAACAAGTGACAGGTCAGTTTTACCAAACTAGAAAATAAGGTTTTTTGTTTTTAGCAACGCTTCAAAGGCTCCACATTGTACCAAGTAAGCTATAATCACTCTGCTGAAGAAGACAATACGAGTACAGAACAACAATATAAAAATCACCATACTTTAAAATCAACAAAACTGCATATATGTGTTCATTACTTATGCTTAAGATTTCATGCTGTTCACACCAAATTTATAGACACTCGCCATTACAGCTGCTTATCCATGTGGAAGAAGCTGCCACTGATACCATGTGTTTCCTGACAGCATAGGGAGCTGTCTTTTCATCTGGCTGTCCCCCTCAAATTCACAAGCAGATGAGTCAGAAGGTTTATTCAACTGAATCCAAATGGCATGAAACCTGAAAAAGGGATGGCTTAGGAAGGAATGCATGGCTGTTCTTATCAATGTACTTCACCCCTATGAAATATCACTGATCTCTCCTGCCATGGGTTACAAATGCAGAATTTGTTAACAACTTAGATCCCCCAAGTTTCTGCAGAGTCATTGGGTAAACTATGTCTCATCAACAAAGGGCTGAGTTTTTAGATATTCTGACTCGATTAAAAAGGTGATGATTCACATGCGGGCCATTCGTCACCTAAGGAAGCTCAAATCATTTAATTGATATGGGCCCGCTGTCCAGCACGAATCAGAGCGGCAGTACTGCAGCACTGAGAATTGAATAGATGGGAGAAATTAACATGTAACAGTGGATGCACCTCACAGGATTGACTCCATAATCCAGTGGCAGTGACTAATTGCATGCTTCTGGGTTTGTCAGAATTAAAGACCACTCACGTTTTTCTAAAGCCAGCAATGAGTTTTTAGGCCCCACAAAATTGTCCTCTAACATTTAGGGGTCTTGAATACTCAAGAACCAGGTACAATTCTGTGTACTGAGCTCCCTAATGAAATGGTTCCCACTTTGATGCCTGGCTCTGAGGACCTGCGGAAAGTGTGGATGATAAAAACTTGGTTCGCCTGTGGTTTTAAAAAAAATGACTGGAACAGGGCAGATTCAACGTTTCCATCAGACCCAGAACAGAGAAGCAAATTAAGCAATTTAAAATGCTTGAAATTTCCATTGGGTCAAGTACAAGTGATACAAAGTGAGGACTTCACATGAGTTAAACATATGAATAAGAAACAAATAAACTAAAAAGAACAGTCCACTGAAAGCACATTGAAAAAATTGTTCTGTTTTTTTTTTTTTTCTATCCATCTCATGGATTCCAAATTCCTATTTACTGAGTTAATGACCCAAATGTGAACATTGTTGACTTTTTTTCAAGGGAGGAATGCAACTTGTTTATTGAGCTCATTCATAGCACAGCGTTAATCTCTTGTCCAATAAACCATCAGGATTCTGGCAAAGCTTTAGTCACTATTCACAGCCACCCCAGATTGACACCAGGGAATTAGACACACACTCTCTCTCTCTCTCTCTCGAGAAACAATCAAGAGGTGGAAGTCTGTTTGATGGGATGGTCCTTGGACATGAGGGACCGCGTTAAAAATAGAGAGAACCCCTTTTCTATTGCCAAGGTAATTTGGGGGAGAAAAACACTGCGCTTGTTGTGTTAACACAACTATAATTTCCATATTGTACTGATTAAAACCTTGAGATGTGGCAACACTTTAAATATCATCCATGAAACATTGACTACAAGCAGTTCTGTGTGCAACTTCAGACAGATAAGATGCTCTGCAGTAAGTACCAATGCAAATTTATAAAGCTGAAGGTGCAGTCCACACAGCAGATGTTTGATATTGTTAGAACAAGGCATTATTGCAAGTCTCCTTCAAACTTGAATTATTGTCCAAAGAGTAATATGCTACATGAGATGCTGTTTTATGTGTCTGGAGATGTTTTGGAACAAGTATAGACATTCTCAAACTTTGGTGATTAGGTGGAAAAAACGTGCGTGGCAGGGCGGTCTCTTTATTTGGGGTGCACTGATTGTACAAATAACAGCAAAGCAGGTGATTTCGAATCCACAGCATGGATGAGGGTTTGCACTGTGTACACAGCAACACACTGTATTGCCTTGGAGACATTGTGGGTGTCATGAGTGTAGAAGAAAAACATTCCATGACTAATGATTTTTTCAACTGCAATATAAAAATGATGAAAACCTTCCAAGGGCCAAACTTTGTCATGCTCAGAACATCCCGGATGAACGCGCTTTAACTCGGCGGTATCGAGAACATTTCAAGCACTGCTCGGGATTCTTGATAAGATGAAGGGTTAGTAATTTATGAAATTTTAGATGAATGCATAGCACCAGTTGTGTAATGTTAATGCGTCTAGAAAGTTTAATGAATAGATAGAATTCGTAACCAGGTTAATCCTGAGATTGCAAGCGGGTAAGACTAAAAACTCTTAAGGGATTTTTTTTTTTTGACAATTGCATGGTCAGGTTTTTTTTTTTTTTTTTTTTTTAAACAGGAAAGAGAAAGTGAGATTTAAAACAACTCTGTGACACTTCTGGTGACAGTTAGGTTTGCCATGATGGTGTTAGATGGTCCTCACCACGCCCAGACAGCTGCTCCATGTCATACCTGTGCAGCTGCCCGGAGGATGTAGGAGAGACTTGAGTCACAACTAGACTCTGGTTTAGAAGTGACCACACAAACATCCCTCAACCTCGATTTATAAATGCGCCACAGCAAAACTGAGTCCAAAAAAAAAAAAAAAATGGCCACGTCTAAAAACGAACACGATAGTGTCAACGAATTAAACCGAGGCGACTGCATCCTACCGAAGCGCACACGATGTGACATCCCGGCGCCTCGTAAAGTTTGCGGCGGGCGAGCAGGTAAGCTAACTCGGGCTGGAAGCAGAAGCAACGTCCGCTCCCCCCCCCTCCTCGGTTCCTGCCCCCAGCGGAGGGAAAACAGGGATGGAGGGAAAACGACCCTTTGTGTGCGTGTGTTTGTGTGTGTGTGTGTGTGAGTGTGTGTTTATCATCGGCTGTAACACACACACACACACCCGCCCGCCTCATCCCGCCATGTGAAAACTGTTTTCGAAACATGTATGTTAGCAACAAGAAATCCTGGAAAGTGGAAAGGAGCCGGAGCGGTTAGGGGGGAACAAGTTAAAGTTGTGTTAGCGTCTCCGCGTCTCTTTTCTTACCTCAGCAGAGCCGTGTCGCCTTGCCTGCTGACCACGCTTTCCACCGAGGAGTAGTCCACAGTTTGTCCGGCGGGCAAACAGGACGGCAGGAAGCAGCACAAGCTGAGAACGATCGCAGTTAGCCACTGACCAGAAACACAGGCGTCCGGCGCCGCAATCATTGTGTCCATCACGGCTGTGTGTCGTTGTCGCTCTTTTCCCCCCAAAATCTTCCGCTCTCGAAAAAAGCGATTGACGTTTGAGGGCCACAAAAAAAAGAAGGGTAGGGAAGAGGAGGAAGGGGTGGGGGGGGGGAGAGAGATAATTTAAAAAAAAAAAAAAAAAACCTGCGACTGACGCTTTATCTCCACACTTTTCCTCCTCGCAGCTCCGTGCAGAAATTGACAGCCGTATAGTTTCCCCAGTTTTGTTTTGCTTTGTTTTTTTTTTTTTCTTTTTTTTTTTCTCTTTGCTGAATGTGGAGCGTAGTGCGCGGGGTAGCGTACTCTCCAGTGACTTGCACACCATCTAGTGAGGAACTGTGATGTAAAATGGGAGCAGACCTAGAAGCAGACAACCCCCAGGCTCTGATCCTGTTGCCATGCGGCCGTTTCCCGGGCAACCCGTTCCCAGTGGCTCGTTGATGGAGCAGAGAGACTGGTAGGTATTGATACAGCCCGGGAGCTGTTAAGAGATATCGACAAGACAACAAGCTCAGTTTAAGGAAAATGAATAATCCAAGCGTTTTGAAGAAATGGATGTTAGCGCCGCTGACGTAAGTGCATCCTGCAGGAAGAGAGAAAGTGATTTTACGTCAAAATATAACATGTGAGCGCCACGTCATGCCACGAATAGCCTGGTACGCACGTTTAGTTGTATCATTAAAAAAAAAAAAAACTAGGAAGAGTCGTGTTTGGGAACCCGTGGGAATATTAAAGTAATATTTCATTATGTTATGTAAATTGCAGCGACACACACACACACATCAGGGACTTCACTAAGTTTGTTTTAGAGCAGTCGCCCCTTGCATTATCTAGCTCTAAGCCTTTCGACTAAGTCTACATAATTCCTCACAGTCTGTACCACCGTAACCATGGAAATGACATACATTTCTCCGATGCGACATGTTGGCACACTGCCATTGAATTATTGCACATGACAC
Organism: Fistularia commersonii; assembly: GCF_037954325.1. NCBI lineage: Eukaryota > Metazoa > Chordata > Actinopteri > Syngnathiformes > Fistulariidae > Fistularia > Fistularia commersonii. Next base: position 13,468,977 of record NC_141299.1, on the reverse strand, counting down.
ATGACTCCTACATGAATGCTGCCTAAACTTCCCTGAAGATTTGAAAGGAATAGCCACGTAATACAGTCCTAAGTTTTCCTTTTTTTTTTTTTTTTGGTTATTTATTTTATTGTATATTTTTCTTCAGAATGTACAAGTTAAAAGACTTGACAGAATAATCTCAGCAAGTGCATACTATAGTTATCACTATTATGCCATTTGCTGTCATGCGATATCATTGGTTTTAAGATGTTACGTCACAGTTGACTAATCAGTATTTTCCATTTCCTACCTCTAATGGTCCGTGCCATTTTTGTATGTTGCATGAAAAATTTCTCTGGATCCTACATAATGCACGCACGCTTGAATACTCGTACTTTTTATTCATTTCCTCAAGGGGATCAATACGGTTTCATGATTTCTTATCTGAAGTTCTGCTCTCACAGACCACAGAGCTGAGATAGCAGTCTCAGATGTTATCAAGATGTACTGTCTGGATCTGCCCCATTGAAATTAAATGGGGTGAGTGACAGTGAACTCCTTGCTTCAGTTTTCATAGCGTTGTCTTGTCTCTGGTCTAAAATAGAAAAAAAAAAAAAATGGAATATTGATGCTCTTCAAACATGAAATGTGAGAGAAACTTTTACGTGTGTTGGTCAGTAGATGCTAAGGAAACATGTCCGTTTGCAGTCCGGCCTGTGACACAGAGCCAAAAAGCTGGTTTCCAGAGGTTACAAGGGACATTTAACAGTGTTGGAAACGAATCAGCAATGAGGGCTTTATGCCAGGCTGCATTAAAATGGGAGGAGGGAAAAGTTCACGCTGTCACACACACAATTCTAATTTGCATAAATGAGGCTCCCTCTGCTGTTAATAGCTGTGATAATAGCATCAATACACACAGGCTTCCCATACTTTATTTTTGTGATAGATGTGTTTTGGGCTGAAATATAGAGATATTTTCCATCAGTTACTTGTCACTCAGAAAGTGTTTTTTTTTCTTGTCTCTGAGCCCTTCAAATTAGCTTTGAAAATGTACCTTCTCATGCATGAAAGCTATAATTACAATGACTCCATTTAGTGTCGCTGCACAGTACAGAGGGGGGAGAAGAGTGGCAACCTTTAATATTCAACTCATAATAACCTCAGGAATTATGAACAAGATGAAAGAGATCAGACACTGGACTATCACAACGTCTGAGCAGTTTTTGAGAAATGGATACCTCTGACATTTCTTCAGAGTTTTCATAAGCATCTATCTTTTCAAAGACAGTGTGAAATCAATGCATGCAAATTGCATGAGTGAAGTCACACATAAAAGTGACCTTTGTCCTCAATTTGATTTCTCTCCACAATGTTATCACAATCTTCAACAGTGAAGCATCACCTGAAGAAGAATGTATTTTTCTTCAAGAGGCAGTCATAGTGGTTATGGACACTATCAGCGACATTAAATAGGCAGTTGTGTTTTGTATGCTAATTGTATGCTAACCATTTGGCAAAAACCAATGAAGCATATGCTGCCTCAATTTGCCTGATCTAAGTGATGTGCTCTACCACAAAGGCTAATAAAAGCACCATTATTGCTTTTTGGCTGTCTTACGCCATGCTGTAACGGTTTTTTGTTCAGGAATATTGGTATTTTAACACTCACAACAGTCAACCGGACTGATTTAACATGAGTAATTCAGCCTATTGAAAGTCATTGTTTCCCAAAGTAGTCAAGCGACTGGTATCTTAGTCTGCCATAATGTTAACGGATTATATCCCGCAGTGAAATGTGCCAATCAATCACAAACACGCTTAGATGCGAATGCTGAGCAGCTCCTTTCAATGGGTCCCTGCAGCCTGGATATACAGGTCTTTAGACGGATCCACAATGAAATATCTAAAGATGATCGATTCTAAGTTCCGAGGGCTCCTGATTAAATGTTTGGTTTGTCTTCATTTACAGCAGTAAACAATAGGCATTTTAGATCAGAAAAGTCAACAATCATTTGTCTTATCGATAGTTAATATATTTGGTGTTTAGACAGTATGTCACAGTTTCTAAGTTGGCTTGAATTTATTCTAACTTCAACAAGAGGAGTAAAAATGAGCATCAACATTTGTTCAAAGAGGTGAAACGGTATTTTCAAAACCAGTCCACAGTGTCTTATCAGCAACAACTGCTGATAGTGCCCGAACGTCTATGGGGGCACCGCATTTTTCTCATGGGGAAAAAAGGTCAAAGCATAGACCACCAGAGCGCAGAACAAAATTTAAAGATGTTTTTTTTTTTTTGTTTGTTTTTTGTTTTTTTTCTGAAAGCAAATCAAAGAAGTAAAATAATCACGCGTGATGACACACTGAAACCACGGGATGAAAGGTAATAAGGTGCCCTGCTTTGAGTGTTGAATGCCTCATACTGAAGTGCTCAATAAATCTCAGTGGTCCTTCACACACTGTTAACCAAACTTTTGGCTCAATTGAACAGATCACACGATGGGTTTCTGCCTTTCACTTTCAAGCCAGCCTATCATTTTGGAACACGTGATTAATATCATACCTAAAAATAAACATATGAGGTATTCAGCATTCAGTATGTGTAATTTTATCATACAATCCTTCCAAATGGAGGAGTCAATTTTCTGTTACACCAAATAAATGGGCAACTACTTTATTAAAGCACGAACATGAGACGGATCCTTTCTGGATAATGACAAGTAATGGCCTTGAGTATTTCAAATGTAAAAAAAAACTTAATGTATGATATAATGCTGAGTAAAAACAATAGATTTCATCTTGACATTTTAATGCAGTATGGTGTAAGTGGAGGATCAATCATGAAGTTGTTCCAAACGTCTCTGTGAAATATTCTAAACCCATTTTAACATTTTCAACTCTCTTGATAACGGATACGGAGAAGCAGTGTGTTACAAGTAAATAATGTGGGTAGAATGTCAACGTGGGCCATGTTTTTCTGAGATCACGCAGTCCCATTATACCAGCATATCAACAACTGCCGCTTTTCTGAGCAAAGAGTAATGCGTCAAATTGATCAACTTTTAATTACTGTTGTGACCCAAATGCACATTTATAACTCAGATGAAATGTACAAAACACTACTTTGAATGAACTCTCAAGTTTGATTCAGCCCTTCAGCAGTGTTGTATTTTGAGCCTTTCCTCTCTTTGGATTTCCTGCGTGGCTCATGAGGGACAAAACCTACGGCACTTATGAGTCATAACTTATTTGTACTTTCAGGCAGCTCCTTCAACATTTTATTTTACTTGGTCTTTGTTTCAGAACTCCTCATTAAGTACTACCAGTATCAGATCTCCCAGGAAGTCCCAAGAGCAACCAATACTATGACTTTCTTAAGGAAGTGCAACGCCAGCTAATTCTGGAATTGGCCATGACTGGAAAGTTAATCTGATCACAAAGCATGTTGAGGATAACCACCATTTATACTAACATCTTCCTAGACATCACTCAATTTCTTGTTCATTCCAATCGGTTAAATTTGGAGCAGCTGTCTGGAGCAGTTGAGTGCCCAGTTGGCAGGATACTGACTATGTTGAACCAAGTATGCCTAAGGCTATGTCATAATGAGGCTCGAAGAGACAACAGTTGATAAAGCCTTAGATGAAGCCTACATAACAATAAATTACTAATTTACTCATCAAAAGCTTTCTGGTACCTCATTCTGTCAATATAATGCAGTCATTTGGACTACAATGCCAGTATCCATTTATAAGGATATCATTCTTAACAGCCTGTATGCATTTTGCAAAGCATTTTCTCATCAAAGTATGCAGTTAAAATTTCTCTCTTTGACTTATGGAAGAGACATGTCTCCTGGGCTGCCACAATGGAAATTATACTGGGGCTTGGATTAGTTGTTGGAGAGATTGTTCTATAAATTTGACCCTTATTTAAAGTTGTTTTGTCAAAAGTCAGCTACTAAAATTAGTGGGAGTTTGACTTTCAGTATATCAGAATAATTCTAATCGCAGTCAATCCAACTTAATTTTCCTACGTAACATCGATGACAGACCACCCAAATATAAAGATGAATAAGTATAGCTACAAATCAAAGTCTAATTTTATATTGATATGTGAAACTTTTACCCTCAAGTTTGTAAATAGTATGAAGGATGGAGAAATTGATGAGTTTTGTGGTAAAGTGAAGCTAGAAATCACAATGAAATAAGGTTGAAAGCTAAAGGAAATGGGCCCTTGGGCAAATGCTTAGAAAAAAGGATTATATAAAATCTGCTATGTATAAAATAAATTAATTAATTAAAATAAAATTTAAAAATGTTTGACGCCCCTACATTTGTATCAGTGACATGTTTATGTAGTTACAGGAGGAGACGGCTTCAAAATGTCAGGCTTCCCCACCATTTACGGGTGAACAATGAACAAAATTGCCAGTACCATCAGTAAACAACAAGAACTTCACAATTTTGCTACGAAAAATATATTAAAAAGACAGTCTCACGACTGTAGTTGAAAATGGTCATGATTCATAGGGAGGACTGCGATAACTAGACTATCTGTAGTGCTTTGCTAGTCGACTGGCTTCTCAAAGCACTTTTATAACTATGTCACATTGACACACTGATGACCCAGCTGTAATTTTGGATTCAGTGTCTTCCTTTGAGGCTATAGACATTGTCTCTCTGCCAGTACTGGGGGATTGAAACAGTAACCTTCTGATTACTAGGTTGCCTTGCTACTCAGCTGAGCGCTCGGGAAGAAGTATCACTGAATTACCAATTGTTTTCCACTGTCAACAGTATTTAGACATGATGGCTGCATAACAGCAGCGGTGGCCCAAAGTATTCATTCATTCACTTTCTATACGACACAAAAGGGTTGTGGAGTTGCAGGGCAAATCCCAGAGGGTGTCGGCTGAGAGATTTTGTACACCATGTACTACTCGCCGGTGGATCACAGGACCATATATATAGAGACATGCTACCAGTCACTTACTTTTTCACCTCTAAGGACAAACCCTGGAGAAAATTCACACAAGCTCCACACAAAAATGCCCCAGTCAAACCAGGAATCTTCGTGTTGTGGGCAGCAGGGCTAACCATTTGTGTAAATATTGTTCCCAGTGTTTTTCTCTGTAACTGAGCCTTTATCTCTTTCCTAGTTTCCTGCTGGGGTTAATCAAATCACTTTTCCTTCTTTTGCAATTGTTTAGTTCTTATTTTACTTTGGCAATTTTTGTGTAAAAGTATCCACCTCCTCCCACTCTTTGTTTGGTTTCTCTTCTATGGTAGAGTATTAATTATCCTTTAGAAGAACCCCATTGTTTTGCCCTCAATCCTTTCTGGGGGAATTCTTTACACCACCTTAAGTGCAAGTCCGTCATAGAAGTAACAAAGTATTATTTTAATATTCCTATAACTGAAGTCAACTTGCAAAATCAGTTCCTTTAGGGCTGAGTGAAGCCGTACAAATTTATGTAGGCTTCAAGAGCACATTTTGCCAAGAATGCACTGTGGGCTGTCCCTCTCCTCTTCTCCCCTTGATTTACAAGTGGATCGCAGACCCTTAGCTGAAAACTGTCAGCCGTCAAGTTTAAACCAGCTTAACTGCACCACCACAAATCGTTCATTATTTTGACTAATTTGTTTGTAATTCAGCCCGACCTGTTATTTTCAAGCACTTAAGTAAATTTTTCTCTGAAAGTATTCAATAAGATTTTGATACTATGAAATGAATAGAAAACATTGCAAACGAAATAGGTTTTTATTTCATTGGTTTGGTTGTAAGTTTAAGCGAGCTTACGATGCATTATTTGACTGAGGGATTCTCAGGAAAAAAAATAATGTACTGTAATCATGTACTGGAAATGCCTTTGTATGCAGGACAGAGTAACTGCCATGATACGAAGCTGCTGATACAGTTGGATGTTGGTTGTGAGCCGTAGTATGATTTAATGTATATTGCCCGTCCAGTTTCACCCTCAGTCAGAGTGGCTGAAGTGCACATTTTAATGGTTCTGACAACCAACTGGGGGACAGGAAAAAGAGAAATATTGGTAGTGGTGGGGTGAGGGCAAATGTGCTTCAAATCCTCCGTTCAGACAGAAGTCTGCTTACTCAAAGAAAGCCCTTCATTTGACATATTGTGTGATGTACTAACAAGGGCCAAGGGCGAATGACCAACAGTCGGTGGTTAAAAACTACTGAATTTCTGCCTGTGTGATTTTCCTTCCCTTCACCGATGCAGTTCATAGGTGTCAGGTAGTCAGTCGTCATCAGGATTGTACTTAAAGTGTTTATCAGACCTGCTTCCCGCTTTTGTACCTTTCTTGACCTTTCTTGATATACATATCACATTTTAATATACTGTAAAGACTGTATAAAGCTGAGTCATTTAAGCTCCCCTTTGCATTATTTCTATGATACTCCAGTCTACATCATTTTTAAATTTTACATACATGAATATAGTTATTTTCACTTATTATATTATATTATATTATATTACATTGCTTCAAGACTTGAATCGGTGCATGATCTTCATTTGCGATATGGAAAAATCTGCAATCAAAAGCCCCTGGCATGAGACCAATAGCTTGATTAACGGTATGAGGTATTGGAAAGCATGGATGTTTGGTGGATTTATTCCATGATCTGTGTTGTTAGATAGAAAATAAGAGGGGGGCTAAATTGGATCCTTTAGGGACATTTTGTTTCAAGCGAAGCTAATTTATCCTTCAAACATTTTTTTTCTCTCAGAATTTGAATATTGATATTACAATTTATATTAATTCATTTCGAAGTGGAAAATAAAATGATTCATCATTAGCTCAATACCCATGTTTTCTTTTGCTAATAGAGTATAATGTGAGTAAACTCAAAATAGGCAATCATTAAATGTGTGCTATGCTATTGTACTATTTACATGGGACACAAGAGAGACATACGTGAGGAATGGGAAAAAAAGGACAGGTCAAAAGAGCAGCGTTTTATTTTCTGGCAGAGAAGTAGTGGTGATTATTTTGGCCCTGGTTTTTGACATTTGGAAAAAATAGGGGACAAAAGTATTGACTGAAATGAAGCATTGTACTCAAGAATGAAAATGATTTCACCCAGTGCGAAATAAGACAACATAAAGAACTTATAGAGTAGACAATTGTAGAAGTCAAAACAAAAACTCTGTATTTACCCCTATTTCCAAGTTGTAGCTTGAACCGAGAACTGTTTTTAAAGCTTCAATAAATAGCGTTTGGCTCTTGGGAGACAACAGAGCAATTTAAACAATAGTGAACTGTTTGTGGTTAGAATATCCAATATTGCACATTGCTATTTGTCTTTTTACCTTTAGTTTGATTGTTACATCACTAGATTTTGTGTTCTACCATTTTGCCATTAATTATATCTATGGTCCAGTCCAAGAGAATGTCAGAGCTTTTTCAGTGTTGCCTATTATGAATACTAACAATGTATGAATTCAGACTGGGAACTAAAGCAATTATCAAAACTCAGCTAAAAGTTATAGGAACTAATTTACTTTGATCCAAAATTAAGAGTACATGGTCACTCTACTGACAATGCTGGTTATTTGGTGTGTGTGTGTGTGCATGCGTATGTATGCGTGTCTGTGTGTGTGCGTGCATGTGTGTGTGTGAGTATGTGCACGTACTGTTGGTGATTAACCAAAACAAATAGCGCAAATGATATAATGTGGGGATAGCAGAAATTATGTTTTAATGTTATAATTGCTTCAGTTATTGACAATGGGAAAGGGGTGCAAAAAACCTGCAAATGCACTAAAATTATCTCTTTGCAACTACATATCAACGGAAACAAACAAAAGAACATATTTATGATTCACAGCAAAAAAAAAATCATGACAACAAAATGAAATAGAATGAAAACATACAAGTATATTTGATCAAGTTTTTAGAGATTTTTGATGACTTAATCATTCAATCCAGTGTCCACAGGGGATGAATAGAAGAAACGATTACTAGATGCTGATGTATTTTCATTAGTACACAAATTCCTGTCATTTCAAAGGACCCACAAATCCCGATAAGCTGTGAGAACTGAATGTTTCAGGGTTTTGTTCAAGATGCTTCTAGGAATGAATTGAGAGAGAGAGGAACAGAAGAGAGGGGATCAGATCACTTGATTGGAAGTCACAATGCAAGGTGCTGTTGCCCACGGGGTCAAGAGGACAAAACGACTTGAAGGAGTCACTATTATCATCTAGAAGAAAGGGTTTAATGGGGAGGAGCGTAGTTATGTAATTAATGATCTAAAAGACAGCAGTGGGAATGCTGTGTTATTTAAAGATCAGTTTTCCGGCATTAACTTGCACAAAGCAGCCAAGATGTGATTGCACTGATGTAATGATTTCAGAATTGTGAATGAAAGGGATTTTATAATCAGTAGGGGGCATTAGGAAGTCAAGATATATGAAGTATCTTCATTAGTGAACGTTTGACTCAGCCTCATTTGTTTGTGAAATACTGTTGAGTTTTATTACTTATCTTGAACTTTTGTACCACTTGTATTTTACAATCTTATTTTATTATCTTTATTGTCTTATTTTATTATCTTTATAAACCTTTTTTTATTTATTCCTGCTAATCTTTTCCTGTTTATGTATATGTTTATTTCTTTATGGAGCACCCAAGACCACTTAATTTCCTCCAGGATCAATGGATAATTTCTTATTCGGATTCTGATTAATAGTGAAAATAACACGCATACAATGAACTACTATAATTGCGCAAGGGAATAAAAAACTCAGGCTAAAAGCTAGAGATGTAATTTTATGTTTGTGTGTCTTTTGGTTTGTGCAAATATTTAATTGCATATGCATTAATATTATTGACAAATAACCTTTCTACAAGCATTCCATACAATTTTCACTTTATTGTAATAGTTTCATTGGTTTCATTGCAGTGATTTTCCTTCTTTTTTTGTGATAAATGATTGGTGACATTAACATCGAATAAACTCAGCTACTATTTCTTCCTCTTTCACTCTCTGCTGCTCCTCCCGGGGTCGCCACAGTGAATTATTTGTCTTCTTCGAACGCTCTGCTCTGCAACTTATTCTCTCACACCTGCTAACTTCATGTTCACTTTCACTAAATTCATAAATCTCTTCTTTGGTCATCTCTTTGCCTCCTATCTGGCAGTTTCAACTTAAGCATCCTTCTACCCAGATATTCACAATTTCTCCTGTCTAAACCACCTCAGCTTGTCTCCAAAACATCTAACATGTACGTTTCCTCCAATGGACTCGTTCCTGATCCCATCCATCCTCGTCACTCCCAAAGATAACCTCAACTTTTTCTGCTCTGCTACCTCCAGCTCTGCTTTCTGTCTTTTCCTCAGTGCCTCTGTCTTCCTTCACCAACCTTCACCTTACGCCGCATCTTGCTGTACTCCTGTTACCCTTCAGCGTCCCAATTTTTCTAAGCTTCTCCCTGAAAGCCACACAGCTCTCTTCCTTTTACAGACTCTCTTCATCTACTCTGCCAGAAGAGTCTTCCTACTAACTATAATGCTTCATCCGACTCACTCACTCACATCTCATTTCTCCTCCTCTTCAAACTCACATCCTACCTGCTGGGCATAACCGCTAACTACAAGGAACATCACACAGTCAATTTTTAGCCGTAGACTCATCACTCTGACTCTCTTTTCACCCCCAAATCATTCTTAATAAACACCTCCTTCAAGATAACTTCTACTCACTTCTACATCGATGCCATTAAAAACAACTTAAAGCATGTTCCTAAGCTTCGAGCCTCTCCAACATTCCACCTCGTCTCCTGGACACATAGCGTATCTACATTCCACCTTTGCATCATATCAACCAACTCTCTAGCTTTTCCTTGCATAGTCCCAATATTCAAAGTCCCTACTTTCTACCATGGACTTTAAAGAGAAAGTTCAGACCCAATCGTACCAAACATAACCATTAAATGTATGCATCATGTTTGACATGCCAAGGCTTCAATCAGCTGTGTTACATATGTTATTATATATATAGATAAATTTGTTGATTTTTTTTTTTTCTTATAAAATATTTTATTTATTTACTTATATATACTGCTCAAAAAAATAAAGGGAACACTTGAACAACACAATGTAACTCCAAGTCAATCACACTTCTGTGAAATCATAGTGTCCACTCAGGAAGCAACACAGATTCATTTTGACTTGTTTTAAGGACATTACATCAAAGTTGGATCAGCCTAGAGTTTGTTTTTACACTTTAATTTTGAGTGTGATTCCTAATCAGACCTCCATGGGTTGATACAATTGATTTCCATTGATCATTTTTGTGTGGTTTTGTTGTCAGCACATTCAACTGTGTAAAGAGCAAAGTATTTCATAAGAATATTTCATTCATTTAGATCTAGGATGTGTTTTTTAAGTGTTCCCTTTATTTTTTTGAGCAGTGTATATATACTTAAAGCAAATGTTAAGATGCTACTAAACTACTTCATTGTAAACTTGATCTGCCATGTTTAATTCATTCTCTGGTGAAAAAGATTGGTTATCTATCATGGTGTTTTGAGCAGAAATAAGTGGATGTAGGAAGAGCTATCCAGTGGGAGGTTTTACTGAGGCAGTCACCAATACAGTTCTCTTCAGTTAGTTATGCCTTATTGATTGCAACTCCACAGTGCCTCTCAATGGATGACAACAAACTTTGGAGAGCAAACTTTCAAAGTATGTGTTGGCAAGAGTTATATAAAAGCAACATGATCTTTAGGGAATATTCTCAACTGGTACCACATATCTCAGAGTTGGAGGGGCATTCAGTGCTACCCTATATGATGTTTTTGTGTTACCAGGTAATCTCAAGGAAGAGTATCTCTCTAGGTATTTCTATATTAAGCCTCTAGGTTGACAATGTGCTTCTGATGAATAATCAGGGTTATTTATCCTATTTATTCTCAGCGAGACCTGATCTCTGTCCTCATAAGCAAACCCTGCATTTTAGTCTTAGGTGGAGTGTGTCTCAGGATGGCAGGTTGAGGATTGTCAGATATGGTTTTGTTGTACCGCCTACTTCTTCTTTGTCCAGAAAGAGATCAAGACCTTCTTTTATTTTTTCCTGCATTGTGTCTGTTTGCAGTATTACATAAAAGTACAACAAGACTGCTCAGAAAGGTTTAAGAATATGTGTTTGGGTTAAAATAAAACATCATGATATTAACCACCTAAAAAAACAAGACATCATTTTACTTCTAAAAAACACTAAACCTTTCATCCAGTTTTCTATCTTTTGATTCTTTTTTTTTTACTGTAAATACTCCATTGACGTCTGTGTGCACTCTAAGTTTTCTATGATTTTCTTTTTAGAGCAGTCAGAACAAAACTGATGATTAAATCAAAAAAGGGGTGGGGATTTTGTTTGTTGTGGAAGACTTGAAATTAATTGCTCAAGTACTTGTTCATCACATCTGTAAAAAACTGTAACTGACATACAGTACTTACTGCAAGGGCATACAGTAACGACAATTGATAACTAATGAGTTTGTGATCTCTATCTGCATTCCCTCTCTCTGTTATGCCAGAAATATTGATGTTGTAGAGACAAAAATGCAGGTTACCTTCTGATGTGGTTAAAAAATATCTGAACACATTCAAATCTCAATAGCATGTTGTATTATTTATGTATCATTTTTCTGATTGTGATGCCGTTTCTGGATAGAGATTGTATTTTTAATGCCAGACAAAATTTTTCAAAGATGGAAAAGCCTTTCAAAATGCAATGCGTTGTGTTTCATTTGACATTAGATTTAAAGCAGTGTGGAAAGATGTAAGTGTAAATTAATTAAAATGTATATATTTATATATTACAATAAGAGGAGTCTTAAAAATGACATTTACAATCGCATTTTCATTCCAAAAAAATACGTTTTGATTTGGACTGCTTAGAAAAAAAATGACATGTAAATGAAAATCAAATCCATCATATGTTTATATGTTCAGCTGTCACATGTGAAGTCTGATAATTAAATGTCAAAAGGAGTTTATATTTACGAAATATTTTTCATTTTCATTTCAATTGTGACTTAGATAATTAGTCTAGAATTTGTATTTGTAGATATTGTTTTCCTATAGTCAAATGTTCTTATTTTAATTAAGACTTAATTAAGAATATCATCCATCGAAAAGCAGGGTTTATATTTCAGGTTAATTTAGGTTTATTTACTAGTTTTATTTTACATATGGTCCTATAATATATCTGTCAAGATTTTAAGAAATTTAAGTATAAATAAATGATCCCCAAATGATCACCAATTATTTCCAGAATAATTATTTTCAAATAGTAAATAAAGGCAAACCTTGCTGTACCCTCAGGAAACCGGAACATGAGATCTAATTAATCGCAGTGTTGGAATCTGTGTAATTTCGTACACATTCAAACTGCTCAAATTGTGCATGACCTGTCAGGGCTGAACACTGCAGCTCAATAGGCTGTCACTCATGTTTACATCTGCATCATTATTATTTTTAAATATTCCTGCCCATGTCTGTGAGCATCACTTCACACACCCTCACGAAAACAGTGACTGATATTGTAGTCTGGAGAAGATAATTCTTTAACTCGATGTTGAGCCTTGAAGCAGTCTTAATATTGCATAGTGCTTCCAAGGCAATGGTTTATTCTATAATGAAATTTTTTTTTCTCCTTTTTAAATCAAAATAGTTCCATCAATTCATTGCTATTTGGAGAGCACTCCCTTAAGTATTTGACTGCTTTAAGTTCTTGGCATAATAGGATGAAATATGAGGAACATCACATGTTATACTAAAATTGTCTTATTAAGATTGAAAAGTGGTCTTGTAAATAATTTTCAAACGTGTTTTTTATAATTAAACTGTCATGCTAACTTCTTGTTGAAATCTTCTTGTGGCAACTGGACTTGAATTTCTTTACTTTAAGACGTTTCACCCCTCAGTTCTCTGATCTGAAGAAGCCTCTTGGATGAGGGGCCTCTCGGCTGAGGGGTGAAATGTCTTCAAGTGAAAAAATTCAAGTCCAGTTGCCACGACAAGAAGTTTTCGACAAGAATTCACCCTGACCTGGATGACTGAGAACCTCTACAGACTACCATGCTAACTTTTTTTTTTTTACTTTATTTTGATAACATGTGTCAAAAGAGTAATGATCTAGGTTTTTGTCATTGCAATATTTTCATTCATGCATACTAACCTATTAATATCAGACATGCCATTGTCTGGAACTAGGTTTCATCCACTTTTTTTAAACATCAAACCCAGTTTTTGGCATATTTTGTTATAAATAATATTTTCCTATACAGTACTAAAAGTTTAATATAATAACCACTGTCCCCTTGTGTTAGCACAATTAGAGGAGGAATAGATCCATAAGTACTAATAGTGTTAGTGGAACTTATCTGTGTTTATTCTGAATAAATGGGTGGTGATATGGGCTACGTTTAAATATGGCATGTAGAGATAGTGAAATGAAGGAGAGAGAATATTATCCCCAAAGGCTGATTTTTTTTTTTTTTTTCCCCATTTAACACCCGACAGCAAGAGATAAGTAATGCATAATAGAGTGAGTCTAGCTATGTTGCTTTTGAGCTGTATTCTTCAAAGCCGAGAGAATCTAGAAATGCAGAATTTGTGTTATTTAGTCACATTTCTAAAAAGCAAAGGGATTATAAGTTAGAAAAAAAATGTTGTCAAATTTTGCAGTAACTATATTAATTGATGATTGCAATATGAAAACGTAAACTTCTTTTCAATTTCATATGGAGTGTCTATCCAGTGATTTCATGATTTACAGCCTCTGGCTTCAGTTTCACTCTTTCGAATATGAACCTCAGTAAATGCATTGGTTCTTGTAAGGGCGAGTAAAGTGACTGTTCTTTTTGCTATAAAATCGTTCCTTCACACAGGACTGGAAGTTAATTTTATATCTTACTGAGAGTTAAGTTTTTGAATTGTACAGTTCCCCTGCAGCTGTCATCGAAAACTGTGATCTTTATAACTGGGTTTCATTAATCTGACCTTCTGGCACAGAGAAATAGATTACCTACCACACCTCCGGAGCATCTAGTCAAACTGTTTATATAGTGCTTTGCATATGGAGAAGGAAATCGGAGTGTTTGTGGAAAATGTGGAGGGGTTCGGTCCGATGGATATTTCAAAAATGAGACATATTGATTACTGGACATGATTCGTGCATCCTAACATGTCCCCATGTCAAAATTTGCTGCATGAATAAGAAAAAGTTTTTCATAAAAAAGTTGGACTACAGCCACAAGGAGTCATTTGAAGTGCAAAGTGATGTAATGTTGTTGAGCGCTACATTAGGGAGTGGGAGCAAACATTACTTGTACCTTGCAAATTCAAACTCAAGAGAATGGCTGAGTTGGAGTTTACCAGGACTTGTAGACTAGAAGATAATGAAAAATGCCAAAGTTTTGCCAGAAATGAAAAAAAGGCTGGAGAGCCTGAGGGTATCATGAACACTATAAAAAGTGTTTAGCAGTTTTCAGATTGAAAATGACTTACAGTCATGAAAAGTAAAATCCAATTATTTGAGTTCAGCCAAGCCAGTATCAGGGCAATATTTGTCGTCTGACCCTGTCTTGGCCAGTCGACACAGCTAAATGCGAAGAAGAATTAAACAAGTCATTACAGCTTTATTTCTGTTGTTTTTACCCATTACTTCAGGGCCTTATAATTCATCAACCAGTTTTGTTGCACAACAGGGTAAAAGCAGGAACAGGCACAGTGAAATACAAGGATATGAATAACTCTTCTTGGCAGTTGTATTATTAGCGTTGTTGTGTGGTCGCAAATGTTTTCATATACTCTTGATTGCAGGGTTTCTTCCCTTTTTTTTCTTTTTTCTTTGGGCTACTGTTCTTGACATCCATGCAACCCTTGGCAAGATGATATGGACAGAGATGAAGGTGTTTCTTTGTAATTAAATATTCTTTGTCTGACGAGAGGTCCTTGTACTGTTGCTCATGTCTTGCGACACATCGAGAATGGCTTTTCATTGTAGATAGATTTGTAAGGCTCTCTGAGAGAAGAATGTTATAAAAATAGTGACTAATGATAATAATGATGACTAATTGTTGTTCATGTCAATGAGAAGGATTGACCACAGGATAAGATAAGTGACCTTTCATTACTTGTCGGTGATAGTTTCTAATGTGACTGGCCAATGATGAGCAAACATATGAAAACAATTGTCATGTTTCAGGTTAAACTTACTTCATTAGTTGTTCTGAAGCCCTGCTGGTCTGACACCAAGACTATCTAAAGACTGAAGAAAATGTGAGAATCCTGTGCACTTCAAAAATGTAAAGTATTCACTGTGAAGTTGTTTGAAGATTCCTGTGAATCCATGACACACTAATAACGGTGCTGGATTTACACTTGGGACAAAAAGAGAGAGGCAAGCTTTCATTAGTCAATAGACAATTTGACCCATTACAACTAGCAAGCTGATTAATATAATTTGATTATAATGAGTTGGAAATACTCCGATTAAGCACCGTTTAAATGAATAGTTCAGGGAAAATAATGAAGTCAGTTGACGACTAATACCTCCCATATTATGAAAAGGTTAGGCCCTTCAACTTCCTCTTTTTCTTCTTCTCCATTTTAGTTGTAATCTTGAGGGGTCTCAACAGCTCATAATCTGCACCCTCTTCTCTCACACCGACTGATTCCACGTCTTCTTTCCCTGCATCCATAAATCTGCTCTTCAGTCTTCTTCTGAGCTTCCTGCCTGCCATTTCTCACGTCAGCGTCCTTCAGCCAATCTAGGCACTGTCCTTCCTCTTTACATGTCCAAAAAAATCTCAGTCTTGCTTCTTTATCTTTATCTCCAAAACATGCAGCACTGTCAATATTGTGTACAGAGTACATTTGAACAGCTACAATGGCTAGCTTTATGTCTATCAAATCTAACCTGTAAAAAAGAAATTGTCAGAACTAATCATATTTGGATGGGTTTTGGCTTGTAATGTCATCTTGGGCTATGAAAAAAAAAAAGGTTTTAAATCCATGGGAGAAAAGAGCAAAGACAGTAACGTCTGCTCAAATTATGATATAGCAGCAGCAGGAACACATTTTAACACTTTTTAATGCATTAAGGAGTACCGAGATAAAAGAAACCCTTTTCAGATAAATGTCATTTGAGCTTTCTGAAACCATATCAGGGTAATGTCACTACCTTTACTTTTAAGCCCCTTTCATGATCATAGTAAGGGTTGGTCCAAGTATATTGGAACTTGTTCTTTTTGCTTTTCTTTAAATAGGTTGGCTAAAAGGGGTGTTCAAAATATTCTTCATTGAATATAATGTAAGAATATTTGCAAATATCAGTCCCCATGCCAGGCATAATGACATGTGTTATGTTTGTAAATGTATCTCTGCATAAAATGACTTATTTTAATGACTGTGCCAGAATAAGAATGTAGAATTTGGCAGTATCATCACAACTGAATACATTGGGAAGTGATTGAAACTTAGTGAGTTATCCTCAGCCAAGGATCCTAATCCTTGGTTGAGCGGGTGGAACTTCAGTAATATTTTTCTAATCACAGCTGTGTCTTTTCACATCCACTTCAGAATTATATACGGCGTTTGGGCAGTTGTCATACCTGTTCAGACTTTTACAGCTGAACCTGGACCAATATTTCATGTGTGAAACTGTTATTCATTTATTTTAAGGGAGAAAGAAATATTTTTAACATTTTTGATTACAGGAAGGTTTGCAAGGGCTGTGAGGGGAGAATGAATTGTTTTTTTAGATGGTCAGAGGAGGAAAAGGCAATTTTAACTCATATGATCTCACTGTTATGATGTTAGTGTTTTCAGAGATGAAAAATAAAAGGGGATAATGGAACAGTAGATCAGTGGCACCTGAATATAATGACACTGTGGCAGCGGTACATTGTGAAAGGTACAGCATTCAACAAGAACAAAACTGTTGCTGCTGGTACCAATGTCATGTTATCATTATTATCACTGTAGTAAAATTATTCTGTACATGAATTGCCTCCTTTGAATCAAGTTCCAACGTTTCAATTTCCCACCAATTTGAAACTATGACAAATTATTTACAAATTACGTGATGTCATATATAGAGAGGCACTGCCTTTGTAGGTAAGGATGGCGAGATGTGGCTTTGTCAATGAGAATAATATCATATTTGACATTCAAACAATTGCAATGTGAAAGCCAGCACAACTAGAATAAATAGATTCAGTAATTCTTGGATCAGGCTTTGCTGGGATTGTCATGTATGTAAGTGCTGGTTCGCAGACCTGGGAAAGGTCGTAATATGAGTAGACCCAGATATTGTATTACTGAAAGTATGACAGTGCTTCTTGATCCCCAAAGGTTATGTATCTGGTCCTACTCCTCATTAGCACAATTAAAAACTGTACAAAGAAATTCCAATACAGCAGACTTCATTGTGTGCGCAAAATGATCCTCCAAGATTTTTGAAATGATCTTGAGAGGATTTACATATATGGACAGAGATATTTTTTGTGGCTCAGATTGCTCACTCTGGCTACTGCTATTTACTTGTATAATTCTACTGCAGTGGACTGGGGCTGTATGCCAACAAATGGTTTAAATCAAGATATGGATGTACAGATTGAGATCATTATTATGTATATATAACAGTGCTGCAGCAAAACCTTTGTGAGGTGCATCTCTTTCTCCTTTTCAGGTCCGTTAAAATTGGCTTTTCAATTGCTGTTTGCTGCATATGTGTTGCACTGTTGATGCACCGTGATGAAAATTGTCGTTAGAGAGCATTTACATACTTTCAAGTCTGTGTACATTATGATAGCACAAAGTTACAATACAACTAGTAACAGGGAATTCCAGCGTCGTGCAGTCAGTAGAGGCAGGGGAGGCTGGGCCTCACCTGTCATCATGGAAAGAAAAAAATGTAAAATGAAAAAGTAAATTAAATGGTTATATTTAGTCAGGGATTTGTACTATAAAGTTATTTTCCACTTAACTACACCATTTTTAGTTGTTTTTTTTTTTCAAAATCGCCGGAAAAGAATTCACATTTACCGTTCAAATATGAAGAAGAGACGTGTGGTGACACAGCAACCATCTGAGCCCGCTATGGATTGCACAATGATTCTGCTAACTGTGCTGGCATGCTATGCACTGAGACCGTATTGCTGTCTCTGTGTATGTCACTATTAACATTTTCGAACACTTTTAATATATGAACGAGATTGCTGTAGTTTAGCTGATGTGTATTCTTGTAATCATAAAATAACTGCGAAGAGACATTAAGTGAGGCACGCAGTAACGGTGCCTCATGGTAGGGGGCACTGGTGTTCCCAGGGATCCCTCTTACTACTCGGCTACAGGACAATATAATTAGCAATAGCAAGCTACAGTAAACAGTTACCAAGTCAAGTGCAGCCATCCAGATATTTTTTCCCAATCTCATCAGGCTGTATAGTTCACAAATGGTGAGGGATGAATGTAAATATCCTCGGCAGCTTCTCAACTTTTTGTCCAAGAAGGATCTCATCCAAACTGTTCCTGAGGTGACAAAGTTGCTCCAGCTGGTGGTCATCGTTCCAGCTACGACAGGATCGGTGGAGCGCTCATTCTCAGCACTGAAAAAACTCAAAACATACAGTCGGAGCAGGACCGACCAAGGACGACTGTTATCACTGGCAGGGATTTCTATTGAGACAGAGAGACTTTTAAAACTGTTGAAAGATAAGGAAGACTTCTACAAGCAAGTTACCGATGCTTTTCTTCAGAAGGAGCGACGCATGGACTTCATTTATAAGTGATGGTTAGAGATAATGATGTTGTCTTTTTTAAATGTGCTTTTTTTCTATGCTATAGCTCGTACATGTAAAGAATGCCAATATGATATTTTAAGCAAAACACTTTAACGACTGGCAGTAAAATGGTGAATAAGCCACTCTGTAGGGTTTATATGTTATAAATCTGACTGAGATGATGTCAGTGCCTCACCAGCCATGAACCTCAGCGCACGTCACTAATGGTAATAGGAATACCGTATTACCCTATTACCATTATTACCATTTGTAATAGGGATACCCTGTAATAGGGATACCCTATTACCATTAGTGGCAGTTGGAAGCCGATAAAATACACGCTTAATATACGGCACCGGATAGAGGGAGGAACGTCATAACAAGAATTAGAGATTCTTTAGTGCATGACAAACCATGAAACTAATTTCTTTGCTTTTTTCAGTTTCATCTCACTCAGCTTACCAACCAAATTCAGTAATGTTTTTTTTTTTTTTTCACAACTGCTACCAAAGCATAGCAAAAACCCTTTGACCCAGAGTATAATGTATAAATCTGTGGAAGGAGCGATGGATCAGCCTTTTATCGTTATCAAAAAATCAACAAAGATAGTCCCCTTGATATTGCCAGAGCAGTATGCTGGCTCATAGCTTGTAGTTCAGATTCAGAAGCAGTTTCCACTTCAGTTTTAAAATCTATAATATTGATCATGTCAGCATGTATGGGAAGTTAAAAGCTTACATACTTGTTCACAGTTACAAGCAATTCTTGAGCAAATGTCTGAGAAAGACTTTTCCCAAAATGTGTATTTTCTTAGAAGCAAGCATAGTTAAAGGCCCAACAAATGAACAGAGACATCAAATAAACACAAAGTTATAAGCAATGATTATACCATCTTACGAATTATATAATCAGAGTTAGTTTGTGAACCCTCAGTATTCACGTGCACAACTTTCTCAGTGGAGGAACACATTTGCCGTTTCATGCATATCTTTTAAAGAGACCATTTCCAAAGGCGTGTATTTGCATTATTAAATCAGAACCCAACATTAACCTTTCAGCTAATCTGTAAGACCACACATTTATCGACGGTAATTTAGTAGTGTTTTAATCTTAAAGGTAATTGATTTATCTTAATTGAAAAGGCTATCGGTTAATCTTTGAGTGTACAATCACGAAATCGCATCACATCTGAGAATATTTGGAAGCTCATTATTTTTGAGTTCTGTCAAAGATTTTTTTCTTCTTTAAGTAGCCAACAGTTGGAAGTTTTACAGTCCAACTGCACACATTATTACTGCAATGAAGAGTTTCCTTATCTGAATGCACACACTGCCTCTTGATACGATTCTTTCTCTCCTTACTGTCAGCCTTTCTTGTTGCCTAAGGCAATTATATCTTTAATTGAACCTGTTCAGTGTTTAATTGGACACCTTTTCCTCATCATACAACAGTATTTGCAATTTAATAGATATTTTTGAAGTAATTCAGGCACTTATAAAGACACACACAAAATTACCTGACCACCTGCCTTAAAATATGCAACTTGCATAATCAAAAAAAGTCCTGCAGGGCTTAGAATAATAATTTTTAAACTTCTGTTGTTGTCATTTTTAATGAGGACAAACCTAAGGTTAAGACATTTCATGTCCATCATACTGAACCAGGCGTTGTGCCCAAAAAACACTTAATAGGACTTTTTAAAGGCATGTTTTACTGATGGGGTTGGATGTATAAATGTATTCAAGTATTAATGCTCCTCTGGAATAACTTCATCATTCAGAACCACTTTCAACTGATGAATACATGTGATAGTAGAAACATTTTTTCAGCCAATACATTTCATTTGGTTTTGATGCCAGAAGTGTATGGTTCATTTTGTTTTTGTTTTTCTGTTGTGTCTGTTAATTCCTATTTCAAACATCAGTTCAGCCTCTGAGGTTGGTTTGAGGAGCCTTTTTTTCATACACCCATATCATTAGGAGTAAATTTGCAGTTTTACTGAAACCACAGGTTTAATATACATTTTTTTCATTTCTTGCTGTCTGCATCTGCCTGTTGTATTTCATATATACCTGATATCAGCACAATCTTTCATATGAAACAAATCGCAAGTGAGATGACAGCAGTAGACTGCAGATTTGAAGACTACTCTGCTGAGAGTGTAACTACAAGAATTATTAATACACCTAAATAAGTGAAAACTACAAATCAGATGTGTAAATTTCCCCACCCAAAAAACATTTTTTTCTAAAAATCATGATAAACCTGCAAACAAGATCTTCAAGATCAAGACTATAATTTTACTGGAATTACAAACATACATACATACAGATTATCTATCTATCTATCTATCTATCTATCTATCTATCTATCTATCTATCTATCTATCTATCTATCTATCTATCTATCTATCTATCTATCTATCTATCTATCTATCTATCTATCTATCTATCTATTATATTTTTTTCCCCCACATGTTTGGGTTATTGAGGCATTGAGAAGTTGCTGTAGTAGCTTATTTAACTGCACGTATCAACACATAATCTGTCTTCAATGTTTATTTTTGTCCGTTATGTCATAGTGTGAAAATCACAAGTTCGATATGTCACCTGATGAAGTGCGCTCATACGGCAGCTTGAATCCCTTTTAGCGATGATATTAACCACGCAAGCAGTTAGCAAGTAGATGGAGAGAACTGGGGGAGGGAATGGAGGGAGGAGAAGATGGAGTACAGCTCCTCCCTTACTGTCTCAGGGTGACAAGGCTTCTCCTCCACACCTTCATATTCTTCTTATGAGCTGATAAAGTAGTGAATGAAGCATGAAAGGAGTCATGCTGCTGAGGACACTGGGCTCCCGAGACGTTGCTCCCTTCCAAGTAACCTTTTGCTTCTCTCCTTTTTGTGGATGAGGACAGTAGGAGATAAAGCTTGCTGGAGGATGAGGCAATTTCTGCAATGTGTCTGCAACACATTTATCAGTCCCACATATGATATGTGCTTGTTATGACTAGGCTGTGGAGAAGAAGTGAACATCATTGGAAGTAAAGATTTGTGGAGCCATTACCTCAGTCCAAGACTTCCTTCATTGTCATGGTTAAGCCAGTTTAGTGCTACATTTGCTACAAAAGACAAATCCTTCTACTTTCCGATCCACACAAAATATATCGTTCGACCGACTTAACTCAGCACAAGTTCATACAATAAAGAAAATGAATTCATCCAGGAGACAAAGGAGACCTATTCACTTTGACTGTTCAGCCATGTAAATGTTTTAGATTTGCCCAGTTCTTTGTCATGCAAAGAAACACTTTCAAAGCCTTTTTCTGCCGCATATTGTACAATCTCTTAAGTGATACCAGGAGAGCATGCTAAGTAGATTTATTATGGTGGCATTTTAGTCATTTAAAAAGGTACAGTGAGTGAAAGAGCCTCTTTTCTAAGCAAGGAAATTTTTTAGTTTAAAAAAAAACTATCTTATACAGTGAAACTTAATTCTGTTTTATAATTTAAAGATTTACGTATATATATAGTACTCAAGAAATGATTGACAGTCTTCAGAACAACTGTCAAAATGCAAAAAAAAATATTCATCCCTTTAGGAAAAATCAAGAGGTATTTGTAACTATAGACTTCAACAAATCTGGATCATTGCTGTCTGAGCGGAAGGTTGATCCTATTGCAATAACATGCTATACCACCATTGAAAAAGGGAATTCTGATATGATATCCAGTGGGTAGAATATTTCTAAACCCCTCATTCTCTAGAGATAAGTTTGTTTTTATAAAACGATGACTTTGTGCAAACATTTTAATCTGTTGGTACAAACACTCTGCAAAGCTCTCTGTTCTACACACCATTGAACAGATTGATGGCCTGTCTATAGACAAGACAGGGAGGAGAAATATCCTTGTGTTGCCACAGTGGAGCTACACAGTAAAGCTCATTTGTATCATCCAAATTAACACAAGCTAACCAGGAATTATCAGACACAAAGAAAAATCAAAAACATGTCGTTGAATTACTTTCTTTGTGTATGTATTACATCTATCTATCTATCTATCTATCTATCTATCTATCTATCTATCTATCTATCTATCTATCTATCTATCTATCTATCTATCTATCTATCTATCTATCTATCTATCATCTATCTATAATATTTTATATATTATATTATATATATACATTATATATGTTATATATGTATATATATGAGAGAGAGAATGAGAGAGCGTTATAGTATATAGTATATATGCATATCTGCATGTGTGTATGTATATATGTGTATATATATGTGTGTGTATATATACATATACATATATATATATACACACATATATATATACACACACACACATATATAGGAATACACACACATATGTAAGAATACACACACACATATATAGGAAAACACACACACACACACACACCTATATATATGTATATATATACACATATATACAAATGGCTTATAAGGCCACCTACACTAAATGCAGTTGCTGTTTGTCTCTTCAAATGGCAACTAAATATGACAGACTGAGCTCTAAGCTGCTGAGCAGATAAACAATAGTGGTTGGAAGAGTTTGGAGCACGGGCAGCAGAACACAATTGGTATTCCTGCTTGAGTTGCATCCCAGAAGACCAGCCCTCATAAATAATATGATAATATATATATATATATATATATATATATATATATATATATATATATATATATATATATATATATATATAGTGTTGCTGAGGACTTTTGAATGGCCCTGAAGGAATAAAACACAGGACTGAGAAAGTGACCCGAAGTGAGCACCAGATCTGCAAAACATCCTGGTGTGACAGATTGCCAGGAGTCAAAAGCCCAAGTTGGAGAGAGATGTTGACAAGTTTAATCAACTAATGTCAAGCTTGACATGTGTGAGGTTGATATTGCAAGAACGGATAACAAGGACCCGTGTTTATGCAGAGGGCATACTACTGGTGCGGATAATGTACACAGAATTTTTGATCTTGTGGCAGAAAATCTCTTAGTTCCCTTGCTTGAGCATGAGGGGGTCTCAGATATCTCTAGTCTTGACCCAACCTTTAAAAACAATACCTGCAGGGTACAGGAGCGGAAACTTCAAATTTATCATTGCCATCCGGGCGCATAAATGGAATAATAGGTTTGTGGTTCTTCTTGCACTTACAGCATAAAGAGGTGAATACACCCTGAAATCTGCACAGAGGCACAGAGGATTTTGAGGAGTGTGACTGCACAGGGCAGCCACAGCAGCATTCCTTCATTTATGCAGAGAGCTTTCCACTGTAGTGGCATTTTATCTTTTTGGACTCCTTGTAAAGATGATATGGATGTCAACACTGTATATAGAGTTATTATCCCACTGACATTTTTTTTTTATCTCACAGCATATCTGTGTAAGCTCCTCTTTTTCTTTCCCCCTCACATATTTCTCTCTCTCTTCTTCATATGTCATAGTCAGTGTGTAGGATATTTTTAGCTCAAAACTTTGCCTTTGCTGTCAATAGAGGCGTTTTCAATAGATATCATCCTGGCAAGCTTACGTGAAACCACTCAGATGTAAGCAATATTTGCCAAGTGAGATGGAAAATGTAAACTGTAATTTTATATAGTGCAGAGTGTTCCTTGGAGTAATGGTTTGTCTTTACTGCACTCAATATACTTTATGCGGAGACCGCTTTTCCTGACATTGGGTTGCTTAATATTTCACATTATTGTTCCTGCAGGAAATAACTTCAGTATGAAGATTGTAGAGCACTCCAATAGGCATATTTTTCCAAACAACATGAAAGACATATTTTTATGATATCTGAGACAGAATTATCTATAACTATTTTCAGATCTTCACAGGCATATTTGAACTTTTTGATACATTTCGTTACATAAACATATCAATTATCCAGTTGTTTCCAAAGATATTAATATGTTTATCTCCTATAAGACCATTTACAAGGTTCTTCCACATAAACAACTTTTCTCACTGCAATACCATTCTTAACTGTGACTCACGTATTTGGAAATAGGCCCCGTTATATAACAATTCATGTGATGAGCCAATAATTCAGTTACTCATTCTTTAATTAAAAAAGGTAGAAAGACACAATATAAGCCAATGATCATGAAATTGTAATTATAAAATGAATGAATTCATTTTTCAGTTTGGATACATCCATTTGGATAAATCCACTTACGGTCCATAAATCCATAAGCATTTTTGTTTTACATAGCTGTTTCATATGACTTACATAATTATCTGTCAGTTTTCATAGAAAGAGCAAAACAATCCAAACAAAACAACAACTAGTTAAAGTTGTAAGATTAAAATACAATGTATGTAGTTACTTTGTGGTGACATGCCAGCCCTGTGTCTTTTAATATAGCATGATATGCTTTTGAAACGATTTTGCTGTTGCTTCAGTGTCAAGCTGAGCAGAACTTGATATGTCCAAGTTGATTTCAGCCTTCCGTGAGAGCAACACTCAAACCACTCAATTGACAAAGTCTGCCTGGAGGTTCCATTTCAAGACTTCAACAAAAGGGGAGAAATGTATTTCTAGCTAAGGACATGATGGACAATTTTACCTTTGCAGTGGGAAAAATACCATGAAATTCACGGCACAGTTAATATTGATTCCTCACAAAGTCCTTCTTTTTCTTGTCCTTGGAGTCAGAAACAAAGAAATCTTTTTCCACTATTTACCAGCCCACACATTTTTTGTGTGTCCCAGTATGAAGTACTTCCAGTAAGATTTTTACAATTCTGGACAGAACAGAGATTGGCCCAATTTTCTCAGAACCATTTGCACAATTTGTAATGCCACTGTGGCAACTTAATTTCCCCATTGTGGGATCAATCAAAGTCCATCTCATCCTAACTTATCTTAACTAATATATATATATATATATATATATATATATATATATATGTGTGTGTGTGTGTGTGTGTGTGTGTGTGTGTGTGTATGTATATATATATATGTATATACTCACCCACTCACATGCAAACGTGTAATCATTGTCAACTTTATGAAAATTTAGCTTTGTCCTTTGATGATGGACATATATATCTATCTATATATATCTATATATCTATAGATATATAGATATATATAGATATATAGATATACATACACACACACACACATATATATATTTATGTATATACACACCCACTCACATGCAAACGTGTTATCATTGTCAACTTTATGAAAATTTACTTTGTCCTTCGATGATGGACATATATATGTATGTACACACACCCACTCACATGCAAATGTGTAATCATTGTCAACTTTATGAAAATTTAGCTTTGTCCTTCGATGATGGTGTTATTTAGTGCAGTGACAGAACACTTTCTATCAACCTTCATATCAACGAATTCAACAAAGATGCCTTCTTCCATCTTAGAATCATAACTACGATAAGACCTGTCTGTCCTGTCCTGATAATGCCTGGACCAAGTAAATTCTGACACATTAGTTCAGTCGTCACCACTTCACTGATCCAGAGAACAGACTGTAGGGTCTTGCTCCTCACCTAAAAAATAGTCAGTGGCATTGCACCGTCTTTTTTATCTGGCCATCTTATAATCCTGGCCATATGTTGCGCTCCCAGAGTTCAAGCCTTTTGTGGTCCCCAAAAATCAAAATAAGACTCTTGACATGAGGCTCTTTTTCCTTTCATGCACCAACACTGTTGAACGCCTTGCTTCTTGCCGTCAGGCAGGCTTGCTCTGTTGCTGTCTTTAAAGCAAAGCAGGATATTCCTTTGTTTATGGCTGCATGTGAAATTTGTTTATTTTTGTTTTTGTTTAGTTTAGTTTGGGTGGTGCAGTGGTTTGCACATATGATTCACAGCAAGACCTGGTTCAGTCCTGACAGGGGGCATTTCTGTGTTGAGTTTGCAACACATTGTCGATGTTCTTCCTGCATGGGTTTCCTCCGAGCACTCTGGTTTCTTCCAACAGCCCAAAAATATGTTGTGCATTAATGGAGCCCCAAGTCCCATTAGATTGCATCTGCCACAACAGGGCAGGCTGAAAGAAAGAATATGCAATCTTAATTTTGTTTGCATCTTACTCTTATCTAATCTCATTTGCATACAAATGCTTGAAGATATATTATTATTATTATTATTATTATTGTCGTTGTTATTATCATTTTTATCATTATTATTATTATTATTATTATTGTTGTTGTTGTTGTTGTTGTTGTTGTTGTTGTTATTATGATTGTTATTAATGTTGTAATAATAACAACTGCTACCTGAGTGCCGCTAGGCTGCAGCCTGCTGCTCGTGGTCCATCCATGACGGGTTAAATGCAGTGGTCAAATTCACAGACATTCTGCTGTATGTTGAACTAAATGTGACAAAATAAAGGGTCTCTTTTCCTCTTCTTCTTCTTCTTCTTCTTCTTCTTTTTCTTTCTTCTTCCTCTTCTTCTTCTTTGATGCTTACAAACTATACATAATTCCATCAGACTCTTTAACACATCTGCCTCCTCCAGACCTGTGGTCACTGAACTGGAACCCCTTAATTAACACACTCCTCCAATCTGGTCCACTGCATTTCTGTGTTTTTATAGCACAGCTTTTCTTATTGTATTTTTTTTTTTTTTTGGATTTACCTTTTTTCTAATTGCATTGTCTTTATTGTTTTTTGATGAACCAGGCTGCAACGCCAATCTGATTTGCCCCGGGGATGCAAAAATTGGTAATTGTATGTGACTGCTTTACAATACTTTCATTCTCCTTACTCTTTTACTTTTTGCACTGCATGTTTTGCAGTACTTACCCTCAGCTCATTAAGTGCTAAGATTGTCTGCGCTATATCAGGCAATAATGGGATATGACAAAAAAGTATATTTTTACAAACTTTGATTGATTTGATTTATGAAATTCAGTTTAATTGTATCGTCAGAAGTTAAAACACTATTTGCTTCAATGTGGAGTCTTTAGCATATTCTGCGCTTGGTGTAATTGTTGTAAAGAACTAGCTAAATTAAGAAAGAGTCATCATTTGAATGGGATAATTACTGTCATGCTGTTACCCACTTTCAGTAACATTCATTGTATGACTGAATATATATTCTCTTGGGTCTTTCCTGTCCAGAGTGACTTAACTCTAATAATTACAGTGACAGTAATGATTCAGGTTATTTCTGCTCAGGTCAACCTCTCCTCCTAGCACTTACACGCTTGAGGCATTTGCACACTTCCAAAATTCCAAGGTGATCTGGTATTCAAACACTGTAAAAAACCAGCACAGTGTAGAAAAGGGGAGTCATTAGGGATCAGTTCTTATTTTCCGTAGGGACCACAACCGCTTTATTCCAACCATGCACACATAAGACGACATGAGCATAAAACTGTCCGGCACGGCAATTAGAATGAGTCCGAAACCTTTTGTAGAAGACACTGCCCCTTCATATCTTTACTGTACTGGAAAATGCAATAGTTTAACAAAGTGGCAAATGTGCTATAAAGAGAATTTTACATGACTGTAGAGCATGACAGTGCAATGATTTGTTGAATTCGGAGAGCATTGGTCACATTGCCAGATGCTCTTCACTCCATTCAGGTCAGAGTCATTGTGTGATACTGTGGATGTACCAGTGTGGAATAGCTGAGTGTTCAGCAATGTGCTTCAGTAACTAGAAACATGTTGAAACTACTGTACAGCCAGAGCAAATGGGAGAATGGAGTATGATATCTCCGAGAAAAACCACACTGTGTGGATGACAAGCCTCAGAGAGGTCGGAGGACATTGCATTGTCACACTTGGTATTTGCTCTCTGGGAGGGAACACATGGCCAAAGATCTAGCAAAATCCCAGGGTGCAGGGAGAGAACAACTAACAGTCTTGTTGATGAAATTCAAAGGTGTTGTCAAACTCCTTCGACCTCACTATCACTGCATGTTACTCTTAACCCTCACATTTGCTTTGCTCCCAGAGTTTTGTTACACTTCAAGCTGATTTCTTTTTCATATTTTTTTTATTTTCCCGTGAGTCCTCTGAGCATAGGGAGTTGTGTGCTTGATATGAAACCTTAAGTGTGACATGACAGATGGAAGTAGCAGTGGGGCATCTTTCAGCCTTACAGCAAGTGTCTTGTAATGTACGAGGAAAATCACCACAGTTAATTAATCCATTTTCACCACTTTTTCATCCTCCAACTATTGTGCACGACAGGAGAGTCTTCTCTGGAGGACACAAATACACCGGATTTAACTGTGTCTCCTGTCAAAAAGAGGGCAGTATAATCAAATTTCAATAGCAGATGATAAGGAAAAACAAACATGATGACTCGGTTGAAAATATTTGACAACTAATAGTACAACTACATTGTACTGCATAGAATATCTGGAGAACTTAGAGATAATAATCTTATTAAAGTCTATTTGAATACTACATGTTTTTGATGGATGTAACCTTACCGACCTCCTTATAACAAGGCATGAGGCTTTTTGTTGCTGCAATTGTAATGCAGTCAAAATGTGTAATCCAAGTTTGCTGCCCACAGTTACACCCCTTTCAGATTCCCTTTTTTCTTATTTTTTCTTATTTTATTGTGCCCACAAGCAGTGGCGTAGTATCACAGAGAAATACAGAAATCAGTTGAAATAATCACAGTTTCTCCCCCTCAAAGCTATTCCCCTTATGAAATCTGTTCAGATCTCAGAGGTTGCACAAAAATTTCCATGTTACATCATTATGAAAACATTACATCAAAGGGATGAACTTTTTAAAATCTGTCTCTACAGATTAGTAGTGTAACAGTAAGCATTAATTCACAGAGAACAAAGGGGTGATACGCTTCACGGTGGTGCTGAAGACATAAATCTGAGGCCAGGTATACAACTATGCATAGGAACATACACATAGGAAAAGCAAAAACTATAAAAACAACTGGTGCACAGAGTTTAGAAGGAAGAGAAACTATTTAGCATTTCACCTTCCTCTGCTTTATCATCTCTTAAAGGGAAGTGACCTATTATCATTTGGGGTCAATGGCGCAAAGGTTGATGCCATATACAAGAATTGCTCGAGGGTTCAGTTGTGCATCCCACTGGTCTTGATGGAATTTGCAACGCTTATCTCTTTATTACTTTATAAAGAAGTTGACCTGAATATGAAAATATTGAATACTGAAGCTTCTGCCTATCAAGGATGCACCTTTTCATGCATCCTGGAGATCGTAGGTCAAGTCAAATTAGTTTTTTATTCATACAAGCTACTTCTGGACAGAGCACAGAGTACAGAAAAAAAAAAAAATTCTAAATATATCTAGAAACATTAGAAAATAAGCCTTCTGAATAGACTAAATAAGTCCATGTAATAGAACATCTATCAATTATTAAAGGGCGTAATTGAGCTGAACATTTTCATGCTCAAGCTCTACTGTATGTGTCAAAAAGAGACAGAAGAATGAAAATCAAGAACTGAATTTTAAACGGTGATGAAAGATGATGTATTCAATCTATGAATAATAAATCCAAACTGGAATAGATGGTGGCAATTCTCATGAAATTATGTATATATTTGTACCTATATACATATTTGTACCTATATATATATCTATGAAAAAAAAAAACATATATGAAATAAAAAAAACATGCTAGCAAAAGCAGGGATGATAATTAATACCATAGGGCATTGTGAATGTTGAATATGAAAGCGGCAAATTTGGTATTGTGCAATTAGTGAGACTCAAAACTCCAAGATGAATGCAGCAAATAACTTAAAAGGAAAACCAACCCATAGTTAGGAATCCCAAATACTTCAGCTTTTGGTAAAATATAAATCTGATATTTAGGCTCCAGAGAACTGTTTCTTTTAAACTTTTTTTCTTTTAAATTGAAATAAATATGTCATATTGCACTTAAAAGCCTGGATAGGAGGTTCTAAAGGGACCAAACTACATCAGCATTTCATTCTTGAAGATATTTTTTCTACACTATGGTTTCAAAAATCATTTAAATGGCGAGTCAAAAAAGCCTTTGCTGGTAACTAGAAATCTATGGAGCAAATATAGCAAGCACAAACTTCATTTGACATGACCTGGTGAAGAAAACATGATAACCCACTAAATCCAAACAGGTTTCAAGTGGTTTATAAATAGACCAAATTAATTATCAACATATAATATTATTGTAGAAGATGTTCTAAACTTCTTTCATTGTGACAGCACGAATCTCACAAATTACTGAGTAAACAGGGTTTTGATAATTATATCATTTGCTGATTGTTTTTAGAATATGTACTATGAAGGGTATTGTTCACGCTGATTCAAAACATTTCACGCTGATTCAGTCACATTTTACTTATAATTTGTAAATGAAAGAAATTATAAGTAAATTATAAGATTCTTAGCCAGAATCTCAATGTCTTGGGGAGGATTTATTTATACTGTATTCGATTAATAACAAAGTTGCATAAGAGGGTAGAGACCATGTATAGTCATGTGAAACATACAGAGTCCAACTGTCTAATACTGAGAAATAGTGCTGTGCAATAATGCCATTTAGGTGAATTTTCCATTGAAAAGATCCAATTAATTCAGGGACTAAAATCCAATGGTGAAAGTAGAGCCAAGGAGCATGAAAACACTGTAACTACCATAGATGATGGGCTTGTTGTTGGTTCATGGATGTTCACAGAGGCTGTGAGGTTATGCTGTCATATCACAGCTGTGACAACACACAGCAGAGAAATGTTATAGTTTGTAAGGGGGACCCTATTGGCCACTGAGGAAAATGTCAAACATCACACAATGCGGTAACCAGCGGATAGGAATGTCCACACGCACCGAAGTTCGATCATCCGGCGATAGAATCCACTCAGTGACATAGAAGAACACGCTGTTGGTCTACCAATGGTAAGCGTTTACCTCGGTGCGGCGAGATTATGAGTGGCGATAATCAGAAAAAGCTCTTTCCCCTTTTATTGACAGTCTTTATAATTACAGCGTGTTTTGTGGTGGATGCATAAATGGGCCCTGCAGCTGACAGTTCTGCGTACTGCATTTTGGGGTTTGTTACAAGGAAAGGTGTTCATGAGTCTGTTAAAAGCAGTGTGTGTGTTGATCCTGTGTGTGTGTGGAAGTAGAAGGAAAACAAGCAAAACAGGCCATTCCTGTGGGTACTTTTGATATTAGTGTTGTGGAGCCCTCATTTTAGCAAGACATATTGTTGTTTTCGGGTAACTTTTGGTATCTTTCACGATCAACATGTTTCTGCGGCCTAGAAAAATCCTTTGCTCATAAGTAATGGAGTTTCCTACTTTCTGTCTTTGACACATATTTGATTAATTCCAATACATCTAATACAAATAAGTGTGAGATTCCCAACAATTAGGGAAACTGAAACCAGTAATGTAATAAATTGCCTGATTTGAAAAGTAGGCAGAGATCAATGCTGATCAGATTTCATGGATATTTTATTAGAAGGAATTTCAAGGTGATTTCAAGGAATTATTCATTTTTGGAAAACAAAGATGTATAAAGATGATTTTATTTGTTGATTCTTTTTTGTTACAGGAGATTCTTTTCTAATGATGTGTCAGTACGTATGGAACCAGTGTTAACACCAGGTCTTTGTAATTGTAATTCTTTTATTTAATTAGTCTTCAGAAAAACTTTGTTAGTGTCTGCTTTTGCTTAGCAGCGAACTTATGTTTTGAAATCCCTCTACCTACAAAGTGCACCATCTTCCAAAGCAGGGTGGAGAAATGCTTGCAACGTTCCCCTCCCACATCACCTTCATCACACACACCTCATAGTGCGCTTCCTCCTCTCTCCATAAATCACTCTTTGTCTTCCCTTTACTTTGCATATGGAAGACGACTGATCTGGGTTGCATTAAACACTCTTCTGGGAAGAATGCAATCGAAAAACTTCTGTGAAACTGCGGCACTTTCCCGTGAAAGGACATCAGATACGACATTGGATTATTTGTGTTTTGCCCAATACCCACCCTTTGACCCCATTTGAACGATGCACTTGGCACAGTTTTATGTACTTGGCACAATAGTCACTTTGTATATTGTGGTTTTAAAGGGGCAGAAGGAGACTTGATTAAAATAAAAGGCAACAAAGTATTTGACCATTGTGCTTCAGATTATTCAAAGTAGAGCCCCTGGTTTATATAGTTGAAGGCGCTGTTAATTCTACCTTGGCGCTATGTTCAAATATGGTTACGGTAAGGTGACAAAAACTACTATGCTGAACATCAGCATGATAAAACTGAACGTAAAGTGGATGTGAAGGTAATGGAAATACATTTTTATGAATCAAAAGAACATTAATCTGAGGATGGCGACACATAAAAAGTCATCAAGGTTACTTTGTGTCATCGTCAGGAAATTTGACACAAGTAAAAACTTTGACACACCGCTAGAGGAACTCTATCATCAAAGTCATTTAAGACCACAGATATCTGTATCAAATGTGTCATTACAAGAAAGGCCAGCTATTTCAATGGGCTGGTGGTACCAGAGGACAAGTCTGAGGAGAGTATTTAGGATTAATCTTCCATGGACCGTGTCGCGTGATAAATTGGCAATCCATCCGAAAGTTGCTGATAATTTTCTTTTTAAGTAGTGAACTGACAAAGTAACTCCCAGACCTCTGCAGACTCTTGAGACATGCTACCTGCACTGGACACCTGATGCATGTCTAATTGCAAACTCTGTGAAGTGAATTGACTTATAATGCCCATTTTACATTAGAGGGAGGATGTTTTCATCCTTAAAGGATTTGCAAAAAAAAGCAATCACAACAGAGCAATCTACATTTTATTTCAAGGGCACATGCTTTAGATGATGATGTCAGTGAGACAAGTAACAAATAACAAACTCACCATTGTCCTTGGGCAGTTTTTAGCTGAGCTTACTTTACCCCTCCATTAAGTTTAATAAGCCTGAAGTATGCTTTTTTTTGTTGATCATATTTCAAATTTTGCTGCTTACATTCACAGTTTTCAACATTAATCAAATGATTTCATCGTTTTCGGTAAATTCTAGTCTGACGTCACAGAAGGATTTAAGTCAAATTTAAATATCTTACCTGAGGAAGGGCTTAAGTTTTTAGAGAAGAGTCCTTGCATTAAAACAACATTAAATCAAAATGAAATCTTTGCTCAAAAGGTACAGTTCTAAGGGTCTGTACTTTTGTTTCTTATTTTTTCCCAAATGCTTGGATCTATTTGCTAATTATCAACTAATTTTAGGTAAAAGTAGCGCTCTGTAGTGTTCTGTTGGCTTTGTCGGGCCTTGATCCCAAGCTCTCACTGGAGCGGTTCGCAGCCGAGTGTGAAGCGGCCGGGACGAGGATCAGCACCTCCGAATCCGAGACCGTGGTGCTCAAGCGGAAAACTCCAGCTCTTGGAAGAGGTCCTGCCCCAAGCGGAGAAATTCGAGAATCTCGGGGTCTTGTTCACGAGTGAAGGAAGGATGGAGTGGGAGATGGACAGGCGGATCAGTGCAGTGTCTGCAGTGATGGGGACTCTGTACTGGTCTGACGTCGTGAAGACCCACCTTCACCTATGGTCACCAACTGTGGGTAGTGACCGAAAGAAGGAGATCGCGGATACAAGCGACTGAAATGAGCTTTCTCTGCAGGGTGGCCGGACTCTCCCTTAGAGATAGGGTGAGAAGTTGAGTCATCCGAGATGAGCTCGGAGTAGAGCCGCTGCTCCTCCCATAGAGAGGAGTCAGATGAGGTGGCTCGGGCATCTGGTCCTCCTTGACGCCTCCCGGGGGAGATATTTTGGGCATGTCCATCTGGGTGGAGGCCACGGGGAAGACCCAGGACACACTAGGGAGACCATGTCTCCGGGCTGGCCTGGGAACGCCTTGGGGTCCCTCCTGAAAGACCTGGACCATGTGGCGGGGGAGAGGGAGGTCTGGGTCTCGCTGCTCCGGCTGCTGCCCTCGCGACCCGACTCCGGATGAGCGGCGGAAGATGGATGGATGGATGGATAAAATATTTTATTGAAATTACTCAGAAATGACTCAATTAAATTAGCCAGGGTTTAGCTGATTGCCTGCAACTATACCAAATAATTTCCAACAGATCCCGAGGAGAGTCATTGCCAGATATTTCTGAAGAGGTTTAATCCATTAGTCCTTTTAATAAATCTGGGTTTGTTGGTTTATTTTCTGTCTCGTGTGCCAGCAAATTATTCCATTGTAATCCATCCAAATGTCATTCTATTTGTAATCTTTCTTGTTTTTCAGTGGGTATAAATATTCTCTGACACACATGATTGAAAGTTTTTTGCGGTGATGCAACTTTTGGCATCCACCTTTTCTGGGCATCAGAAAAAAAAGAAAATGACCTGTTTTAATGGCTATTTGACACAATCACTGTGCTTGGAACACCAATTACGGGATAAAAAGAGAATGTCTTTTTATTCAAATTACACACTGATTTTTGAGTAACTGATGTGTCAGCTTAGCAGTTTGAGCTCCTTTTGGAGTATGATGAGAGTCAATGCTCATCTGAAAGCCAGTTTCCTTTTTCCTTTCATTATTTTTTCTTCATTTTTACAATGCGGGATAATTGGATGATCCTTCAGCTTGTCTTGCAAGTATAATTGATCATACATTTTTTTAATTTTTTTTTTATTCTATCTGGCACCAATTATTTCATCTATCGGAACTGGTTAGGTGTAAGTTTATTTAAGAATAATCCATTAGTGCATTATTCACAGGAGGGGTCTGTGAATTGTGATAATTGTAAAATAAGCCTAATTCTTACTTATATTTATTTACTGTATCAGTATCAGTTATCATTTTGGTTATGTTTGAGTACAAGAGCAAGGGGCATATTTTACAAATGATAAGAAAGTTGTTTTTTTTCACCGCCCAACAGCAGAATAATCTCGCAGTAATTACAAAGAAAAAGGAAATTAAAAATTTTCAGATAGAGATACAGGGAGACTTATCTAAAATCATGCCAATTAACAAAAATGAGTTGCAGTTTAGACATAAAGCAGCTTTTCAGTATGGTCAGAATCCAACGTATATACATTTGACGTATGATGTAATGTTCCAGTTGGAGATAATGCGGGGTAACATGATGCTTTTTTTCATTTTAAACTCTAGTCTAAGGGATGAAATTCAAGAGGTATTTCAAGATCAGAATCTTCAAATAAAACATAAAGACAGACAAATATTGCGAATAAATTTCAAATCACTGCCTAGTCGTGCATTTGAAATGCAGCGCTGTGATACATTTCTGGGTTGAACTTCAATGACAGACTTGGCACCCTTGCCTTTTTGTTACAAATGCAGGGTACTCAAAATACCGGGAATGGGGTCTTATCTAACGCCTCTAGTGACCTTGAGTGAGAAAAGTCTAAACCCATTGAAAGAGAAAGCTTCTAAATACTGCTTAAGACCAAAGTGTGGCACACAGAAATATTAATGTCAGAGCGGAATCATAATTAGTATGGTTAAAGCCATGACAATTTGATAGAGTCCTATTTGCTAATGGGGATGAACATGTTGTCGTCTCAGGATAAATGGCAGTCCGTGTCAGATGCTGCCACAATTAAACTCTGACATTGGAAAACGCATTCAAGTTAATCACAAATATCTTTCAATGGAAAACTATAATGGATAAGATGTATTGCTCCAATGGATGTCTTTGTGAGTTTAATAGTATTGCCTCAGGTAGGCCCATTGTCAGCTTTTCACATTGTTATATAGTGTCACTTTGAGACAGCCAATTTGAGGAGGTTGTGCAGATTTGTCTCATCTGTCTGGGTGTCTAAAAATATTTGGTAATTTCAAAATTCTTTCATTTATACAACAAGGTGACACAATAATTCATTATGCTACTTCTTATTAAGAATATGTCAATTGAAGTTGACTCGCAGAGAATATTTGTAGTGTCATTATATCACAGTATTGTGTCTATCTTGTCATAGTTTGTAAATGAAAAGCACATTGCAGCATGGCTTTTCTAGCTATTTGCATTTCAAATATACCGTCTGGGAGATTTTGTGAAATTTTAACTCTGCAACTTGACAACTTTAGACTGCAAAAGATAAACTGGTACACACTGTCAACATGGGTTTCATGGGTCACACATGTATTTTCCTCACAACAATGAATACCATAGTCTTTGTCAGCAGAGGCCACAAACAAAATAGTTTATAAGGATTTTAAGACCCTCTAAAACCACAGTAATTTTGTATTATTATCTCAATCCATCCTGCAAGGACTGTCAAAAGAAAGAAAAAACAGTCTTTCTACAGTGATAGTTATAGCTTCGCTTCATTTTACAGGTAATTGATGTAAGACTGCAGTAAAGCAGTAAAGAAAAATACGTCTCTTTTTTTAATCTAGAAAGCTCTCAGAGACCCAATTACTTCAGAGAAGTCTAAAAATATACTACAAAGTGTTTTAAGAGCTTAAAATTCTAACCCATAAGTGAGCAGAGATGCCCAAGAACTGCAAGATAAATACAAAGAAGCTGCCATGTGTTTTTGTGACAATTGTAATGAGCAGCAATTACACTCGTTATAGCACAGTGTGTTCCCCAAACACCTAGGGAGAATCAGCTCTGTTTGTGTGTGTGTGTGTGTGTGTGTATGTGTGTGTGCGTGCGTGCACGCATGTGCTTGTGTGTATCTGTGTGTAAAACTTATGTGGTGACAAGAGACCGTCATGGGAGTTGCTGTTTCCCTTTTTGGACATAAGCAAGTTCAAATGCTGTGAATCAAAAAAAATCCTGAATGAACACGTTTTTTACATGTTTCCTTAAACATGGCGGGGTTTTAATATTGATAAAAATAGATACACATTTATTATTAGTCAGTCTACAGTCAATGAATTGCACTCTGAAGTGTTGGAAATATTACTGTCATTCACATTCAAGATATTAATAACCTACAAAAAGGATTCAACAGTATATTTTGATCTGTGATGGTGTAGTTGTTCTAGTCATCAATATTCCACTAGGGCAGGGGAGAGGTATTTACTGAAATAATAACAACAACAGTAATAATAATAATAATAATAATGATAATAATAATAATAATAATCAAAAATAACCAAAAATACTACTATTACTACTACTATTACTACGACTAATAATAATGATAATAATAATACACTGTATGGGTTGTGTTGCTGTAACTGCTGCTGAAATCATTTACATAATGAAACAAAGAAGATGTAATGTACAGTTATCGATGTTTTTGTCCGTCTTCGATCCCAAAGCTGGCTGCTCATTCTTGCTCTTGGTGTTTTGTTCATTTGCTATGCTAGACTTATTGCTTCCAGACTTCAAGTTCCTACTTGACACCCTCATGAAAGGAATGTCAGGCTTCCCATCAAAACCTCTTCAAAAGCCTATAAAACACATTTAAATGCTAAACATTTAAGTATGACTCCGTCACTTCATTATACAAAAACAGAAAAGGCTCAGTCCAACTATTGTCTGAAATATTGCCCAGAATTCGCTCATTTGTTTTCTACTCATTTGTTACTGTTTCCGTTTCTGACATACCCATTATAAGGTGTCAACTGCGGGATATAGGGTTAATGGATCAGTGGTTGACATCATCGGTTATGGTACTTTATCTGTCCAATGGACATGGGACACAGGTCTATTCCTGTCAACTTGATTTTACTTCAGCTACGTACAACAGCCGTTGGTGGAAACCAAAGAATAGACAAGGTAAAACATCATAGACCAGTTACATATCTAATGCATTAAACAGCTATTCATGCATTATATATATGCATCCCCGTAGTATATCGTTCAAGTCAATGGTTTCAATTATTAAATGTTAAGTATAGTCTATTTTCTATTCTACTAGTGCGGCTGCTAACAATGTTTGTAATTCTTGCTTATAAATCTGTAAGTCAGAAAATACACTTTTGCGCTTCATATGAAAATATGCATAACACTGTTCCACTCTGGCCCTCAGGTGATCACATGTGGTGCTGGTAAGTCAGATTAAGGAAAAAAAAAGACCTGTGATTCTTTCCATTTGTGTTAACTGTGTAAGTTTTGTGTAACTTTGAGTAAATTTTGTGTAAGGTATATGGGTTATAATTAGACTTTTTCTTCTTCTCTTTCTTCTTCTTGTAACTTGTGCATTTGAAAGCCCATCAGGTACGGCTGCTTGCTGTGACTGACTTATGAATAATTGAATGTTTAATGCCCATCACTTTAGCAATCTGCAGCCTTGTGACTTGAATTGCATTCAGTTCATCTGGTTTGCATTTAAAGTTGTGAACGCTATCGTTGAGACCTTTTTTTGACAGTTTGCAAAATAGTACCGCCAATAAATATATTAGCAATTTGCAAAACTGATCACTTCAAGTCTATTGAGATATAGATACACGTTATAAAAAATTATTCTGCTTTGACGCAAATACAGATGATAGAATAGTTTTTCTTTAGGAAAAAGAAAAATACAATGCTTTTTATTTACTTGATTGATGCATGCATTTTAATCAAGGCTCAGCCATGTAAAACAGCATTTTTCTGTTTAGGTAGGGGTAAATAAACACACCATGAAATGGGCCAGTGAGTAAATTCTAGACTTTGCAGGGAGCACATGAACAATCCAGCACAAATACAGTTGATCTGACATCATCTTGCTGTTCCATCACCTGCTAACCTCAAAAAACTGCTCATCTTTCTATTTTCAATGGACATGGATGTTGTTGAGAGATCAAACTAAAAGCCCATTTAGACTCATCACCCCCTATTACACACTAACAATGCATAGACAAGTGTGTGTGTGTGTGTGTGTGTTTGTGTGTGGAACATCCAAAGGCTCTTAAATGCGTAGAGCATTGATAAAGTGTGAGGTTGCTATGGTGACCACTCTCACAGCCTGTAGGATCAGGATCTTTTTTGTGATCGAAACAGAGCCTGTAAGGGTGGGAGACAACATCAAGAATTTCTGTATTCTTGGCCAGTGAATAGTCGAAACTACCGTCAACCGCCGCTCTATAAAAATTCTATTTCTGTTGCTCTGATGGACGGTGGTGAATTTTCTAATGTGTCAGTCAGAGGAGGGGTGAACTGAACTGAACACATCTTAAAGATACTTTTTACTGCAAGTTGCATTGAGACTTGTTGTGCTTGCTAGAGTATTGTTGTATTCTGCAACTGAAAGCCCCCCCCCCACACACACACACTTTTTTTTGTGAACTAGGATACTAGTATGGGGTTGTATGAGATGATTATTCATTATTATCTTCAACAACTGAGTGTTTTTTTTTTCATCAGCTCGTGGCATGACACTTTTTTGTTTATTTGTTTGGTAAAATATCTGAATTTCTGGGTCGAATGAAAAAGAATAGCACTGATCAGTGTAGGAACACATAAAATTTTCATAAGAAGTAAAAATAGCAGGGGATGCTTCACAAGAAAGGGCTCTATAAGTCATCCATCAGATCAACAGTGCCTCCTGCTGGTAATAAGATAATGCATGTTCCACTGAAAAGTAAAGCAGAACAAAATTTAAATGTTGCATTAAACATGTAATTACGACAGAAAGTCCAATTCTGTCTGTTTGAAAAAATATAGATACACCCTTTCAATGATTGATGTGTTATATTCAGTAATTCAAAAGAAATTGGACAGAAAAAAATGAGAAAATGTGATGCAGAAATGATGCAATGAATGTGACAAACACTTGCAAAAAAGGATTAAATCTAACCAGCAACATTTTTAAGAAATTAATGAAACATCATCCATTCAAATACTGCAATCAACTATGTATCTAATTTTTTGATTATTCCTCTGTTGATTTCCTCACATGTTAATGTGCAGAAAACAATGGTTTCAAGTCTCTTAAATGAAGAGATCATTTCTCAGTTAAACACTTTTTTTTTTTTTTAATCCAATTTTCAGCTGTCTTAATACAAGTTTAATTCATTGTTGGCAATTCAACTCCAAAAGTCAAATGCTTGCTGTTAAGTGTGATTAACTGCCAAAAGCAAAGTAGGAAAACTTAAAAAGTGGTTTTAATATGAATGCATACACATATTT
Organism: Fistularia commersonii; assembly: GCF_037954325.1. Classification (NCBI taxonomy): domain Eukaryota; kingdom Metazoa; phylum Chordata; class Actinopteri; order Syngnathiformes; family Fistulariidae; genus Fistularia; species Fistularia commersonii. The sequence continues at coordinate 13,428,146 of NC_141299.1, read as the reverse complement.
AGACAAATAGGGCCAACTCACAAAATATTTTTAAAAATGTACCCTTTTTTGACATGGAAGAAGTGCAGGGCTCCAGCAGATGTGCCCAAGGTACAACAATAATATAAGTAGCACGCGACACATGTATTGTTCACTTTGCTCAGTATGATTGCAATGCCTTTTTTGTATTTGCTGATTTAAATAAATATAGTACTCTGTAGATTCTGCAAGCCTCATGAATAAAGTATTTTGCGATGACCAATAAATCTGTAAGTCTTGGCCAAAATACAAATTCAATTTAATAATAATTGTTAACAGCTCAAGCTTTTGGCCTTTCTGGTTAACAAGTTAAGACAAACTGTCCAGTAGTCCGGCTATTAAAAGTTTTCTTCAGCAAGATAGGTAATGAGGTTAATATCTGCCAGAGTGACATCTAAGCTGTCTAAACTCCATGGGAGTTTAAATAATTAAAGCTTGCCAGATAAAATGCAAATTGAAAGATGGTAAATCAAAGAATGAAATAGAACAATTGAAAACAATTCACGCAACAAAACCTTCATTCAAAGCAGCAACTCCTGCTATATACTGACACAGGCTGTGCTAAAGTGCTTGCATGATTATAAAATGGAACATGTCTCTACACCGCAAATGTTTGGTTGGTTACTTTTTATATGAGTGTGTCTATACTTTAGAATACAGATCCTCCTCCCACATACTAACACCCCCACTCTCCCAGCCTCCTGAATAAAATGAATAAAAGCAGAAAAAAGGGAGCAGGAAGAGGGTTTTTTATTTTCGATAAAATGGGCGCTACGGCCTCACTCTAAAAATGAGCTCATTCAATCACTGATTATTTGTAGAAAATGTAATTATCCCTGCCACCCACATACAGGCACTCTCTTTCACCCTCTCTCCTTTCCTGTCTCTTTAACAGACACACACACACACACACAAACACACTGTTATGATCTGTGTGACCTTCCAAATTCACACTGTTAATATCAAATGTACTGTCAGAAAGACAAGCAACAACTTTTTTTTCTTAACATGGGACTATGAGAGTAATCCTTTTTTCAAGCATTTCTTGTGATTTCAAACCTTAAGCATCAGTATTTTATTGGATGGGGCTAAAAAGTCTTGTATTTTGTTATATTTTAAAACACAAACACAACCCTCTCCCTTCACTTGATAATTAGAGATATTAAATGCATATGAAGATAAATTGGTAGACGGATGCTGGAATTGGAGCTGCCAGGCAAGAGGTCTCGAGGAAGACCAAAGAGAAGATTTATGGATGCAGTGAGAGAGGATATGAAGGTAGTTGGTGTGAGAGAGGAAGATACAGAGAATAGGGTTAGATGGAGAAAGTTGACTCGCTGTGGCGACCCCTGACGGGAAAAGCCTAAAGAAGAAGAAGAAATGCATATGAAGATAAAGGACAGCAAGAGTACTTGATTACTTATGCAACTCTTTCCATGTTTTTTTGTATTCATAATTCATAATTTATATTTACATGCTAAAATTTGGCCCCTGTATGAAAGCCAAAATGGTTTTAGGATGGATTACTGGGCCAGAATATGTTTATTTATCTCCAAATTGTCAACATACACTGTAGAGTCCTTTATATGAACACCAGGAATACTTGTGCCAGGATTAGCACAGCGCCAGGCATATTTTAATGTCTGGTTAACACTGTCCTCTCATCTCCAGTATCATTTACACACACACACACACACACACACACACACACACACACACACACACACACACACACACACACACACACACACACACACACACACACACACACACACACACACACACACACATTTCAGCGCATGTCATTGTTGGCTGCTGTCACTGCTGCTGGTTCCTGTTTTCACCGTGTTTACTTGGAAATAAAAAAAAAAATGCAGCATTTTTTTTTCCATATTTTTTTAACAATCTTTTTAATGACCATTTATTAAAAAGATTTTTCTGTGTTCCCACCAAATCCAATTAAGGAGAAGTAACGAGAAATAACTGAACTGCTGGTTTGCATAAAAACGTGCCATAATACAACTTTGCAGATTTATGTGCAGACATGCATTTATTGTCAGCTAACCCCCTGGCTTGGTTCCAGGCTGTTATAGTCTACCTAATGAGGCAGGGCATAGTCACAGAGCGATCAGCAGCAAAAGGATTGGATGGCCTATCCCGCCTCTATCTCCAAATCACCTGATCAATCATTCACTAATGCTTTCTTACCAGCTGATTTCACCTGGTGAAGTGATGCCAACACAAGGTCAAAGAATCCTCAAACTATTGACTACAAGGGGTCATGCGGATCTAGATGGACAAAAACAGATTTACAATCAGCCTGTCAACCTGCACTCGAAAGCCCACAAGATATTAGAGATTTAAATGGAACATAATGACGCTATTATTGTTCAGTCTCTATTGGTGATGTCTTTTCTCTGCAATTCAACACCAGCTGGCTAAATGAATCTAGGCAGGAGATATGGAGCCAGAATTACTTGGGATTAAATTGCAATCATTATGTTTGGCTTGCCACCCACACCATTTGTTGACTCTAAGTTGAAATTTAGCCCTCGCCCATAAAAAAAAAAATAATAAGATAAACTAAAATTTAAAGCTTCTGTCGTCTGCACGGTTAGTTCTGTCAGAGGATATCGTAAAACTCAAATTTGTCACCGCATCTGGTTTGTCAGATAATATAAATTAATGAAGCTGAATAAATTTCACCACTGCACATTTAGCGTAATCCAATTGAATGGACAGAAAGAAAAAAAATCTGACGGACTGGACTGTTATTCAAGCTGCACTAAAAGCGGATAGAGACCACAAATCACCCAACATGCAAAAACACATAAACATGGCTAAACAAATCAAAATATGCTTTTTGTAAGTGAAATACTTTGACATACAAAGGCAGGCAAAACACCAACAGAAAAATAGAGGGGCACTACTCAACTGTGCTGTATGTAGTAAGGTCATATCCCCATCTGCAGGGGGCTCACACATGGAAAAAAAACACCACCGAATCCTTACCTAGACACATTCCTTCAGTATTTGGCGTCCCAGGGAGAGAAATATCAGAATAGCCCACACTGTCAACACATGACCTGTAACAACTCCTATTACCGGTAGGTCTCATCAACAGATGTGTTCAGAGTCCCAAGGAGATCGACCCTCCAAAAGCAACGGGACCAGACAACATCCCGGGGGAAAGACCCTGAAGACCTGTGATACAGAATGCGACGATCTCTCCTTCGTCTTTAACCTGTCTCGAGCCCAGTGCTAACAAGCCCCAAAACAACCAAGGCAGCATGTTATTCACTCTTACTTCAATCACGATTGAAGTGGTTTGAGAGCAGGTCTTTGTCCAACATTTAAAAACGGAGCTGAATCACTGGACCAGATACAGTACACAGACAGCGTTAACAGATCTATATGTGACCCTATTTATGCAACTTTGCATCAATAGCCTCTCCCAACTGAATATATGGAATTTGCATAAGGTTGGAATGCTCGTGATCGTCTACAATTTAGCCTTTAGTGCTGTTGTCACCAGCAAACTAAGTAACTAACTAAGCTGCAAAAGACGGGACTCAACTACTGGTCCTGAAACTACTGATTGTATTCACTTACTGGCTAGTTTGGTCTGTCAGGATTGGAAATCAGTCTTCAAATCGCACCGTCATGAACCCTGGCACCCCACAAGGATGTTTACTCAAACCCACGATCCAGGTGCCATTCACACATCGCCCTTCCGTCTGACACGGTCCTCAAATTTGTTGATGACATCACGGACATTGGCCCGGTCATATCAGGTGATGAAATACTCTCTACCACTCTCATACGAGTGAGCAACGGAGAGCTTTGCGAAGCATCGTTGCATCACCAACCTCACTATCAGAAAAGACATCACAAAGGTGATGATTGTTTACGTGAGGAGGAGGAATGCCTGTCATTGGTCGTGCTCTCTTCCACATATCACATTGCCCAGCAGGTTCAAAAAGCACAACAATACTGCATCTGCAGTTCCTGGAGAAAGTCAATATGTCAAAGACTATCCTCAAGAACCTCTGCATAGATCACTGAGGGCATCTTTACCGGCTACCGACCAACATGGATGGGAGCCCTTGCAGATGCTAATGGAGGCTACAGAAAAGAACATTAGGAAACCTTTACTTTCCTTGTAGGTTACCTACAACTGGAAGGTCCAAACTGTAGCATTATCAGACAGCACACATACCCACTACTCAAACACTTTACACATGACCATATCGTTAGTTGTTTGTTCGTTTTTTTATATTGTGATGTATTCTTGGATATTATCTTGAATTCTGAGTATCCTCCTTGCTGCCCTTGTATTCTTTCTATTGTCCTTTTTACCGGTGCATCAAGAATGGCAGGTATAGTAAGAATTTAACTCTGCAAAGAAACCTCATTGTAATTGCACATATGGGGTTATACAATTTAACATTGACTTCAAAACTCAAATAACTGCAACTGAAGAAATAGCAGGAAAGGGACTCTCGGTACAGCTGGGAAATTAAAGGTTATTTCTTGTTTGTTTATTTTGGTGTTGGAAAAGCCGGTGTTTTTAAGCAATCCAATTTTTCCTTCTACATAACTATAGAAAATCATAGAAAAAGAACTAACATGTTTCTAATATGGTGCGATTTTTCAATATGCAATAATAGGATTTTTGACTGTAGGGCGCTGTGTTGTTTTGCCTGGCAGAGGCTGAACACTTTAAGGACATGCATGATGACATTGCATGGGGATATCTGCAAACAGTCCTGTTGGATCAGTTGATCAAACAAGGCAGGTCATGCAGACCTTGTAAACATTAACTTCTTTCCATAGAGAATGGCAATTGTCTCTCGCATTACTGAATTGAAAACTCAACGTCCAATATAATATACTAAGCAATAAGACCCAATTGTGTTTTATTCATTTTCAGAAATATTTTTTGAGTTTCACTATGGGTATACAATATTTTTTGGCATATATTGACACGATATTACTTCAAAGACAGCTTTTTTCTGATACAACCATGCTCTCAAATGAATAAATCAGAACCTGTACAGGTTATCTCCAAACCGGTGACATCTGAGGGATTAGTGATACATCATTTATGATACTTTCTTTCATCATGCTGAGATTTTGGTTGCAGTGTTTTCATTGTGAGCAGAGACATCTGGCTCCCATCTGGGCTTACTACATCTGAAAATAAAATATTTTATAAATCAAAAAACAGCACAGTTCCAACTGCACTTTGTCCTCTTCCGTTCATCCTTTCACTCGCTCACACTCATTCACACACACAATTAGTTTAAGCATTTTTTTTGAGTCAGATAGTCTCGTAAAGCTGCTCACATGTTTCATCCAAGGATATCAACTGTTGTGTTTCTGGTGTCATCTTGAATTTCTTGAAACTCTGCAGGTGGCAGTGGAAATGGAATAGCCTGACGATAGACTGTATACTATTGACGAGAAAAAAAGGGAAAAAAAGGCACAACCTTGTAAATACTATGAAACAATCAGCCCCGGTTATATGCTACAGGAAGATCTTCAAGTTTTGTATCCAAATGGAGGTGGTGAATAGCTCTTTCCACACCTCTGGGAATCTCATTTTCACATCAATGCTGTCTGCTGAGGCAGCAACAACTGATGCGGAGACCTCCTGTTTTGCATTTCTCTCATGTTGTTGGTAGAAGCCGAGAAGAAGAGCCATGCCTGGGATGTACGTTTCGATCCTGGGGAAAAAAATGTAGGTCACGATATGACTGTACACTAAAAAAAAGAAAAAAAAGATTCAATCATCAAGTAAGTTGATGAAATTGTCTAATGTTATGTTTTTTTCCCCTATTTTTTCTGTGCGGATATAACACCAAAAATGGTCAATGGAAACTTACTTTCTGCCTATTTGTGCCATGCTTTCTGGGATCCTAGTCCAGTGTACCTTGGCTTTCAGTGTTGGTTTGGAACCCGGCAGTTGTGCGGTCGCAGTTCTCATTGACATTTCATAAGACTGACATTCGGCTCCCCATCTAACATGTGCCTGTACCAGACACAAGTTATCAGTTACAACGGGAAATCCCAACAGTTGACAAGGCCGTCGACTTAATGCATAGAATTTGATGCTAAAAATTAAAAGAAAAAAAAAAAGAAAAGAATATTGTACATTCAGGGCTACTTCTTGGTTGTTAACACAACAAAGGGTCACAAGAGTTCATTTAAATCCAAGGTTAAATGATCATGGCGGTGTCTCAGATGTGTTTTAAGTCTCACTGACAGATTTTATAACCAAGAGTGTGCTCTTTCCTGCTGCTCTGTCCTCCTTACTCAGTTCACTCACCTGCTTCCGATTACCTGATCGCACTCACCGGAACCTGATAGTTCCCCTGCTTTTAGTTCCCTCTGATGTGAGACTTTCTCATGCAATGGTACAATTTCTATACTGCGTTAGGAGAATATTTGAGTTATTCGAGACAAAGAATTATAAAGTAAATTACATTCTGGTCACTCAGAAAATACTGTACACAGATGAATTGAGATTTTAAGGTTTTCATTTGTTTGGAGTGAAAACATTAGATAACGCCGTCCGTATTATCGAATCACTTGTTAGCCCAACTTAAAAACTCATATACCAATCTTGTGTTTCATTTCTACCTTTGCATCGGCGTGGCTTTTTATGATGGCATCCATGCATAGTTTCCAGTTGGTGTCTTCTCCAACCTCAGATACAATCAGCTGGGCATTGTGAATATTTGCCTCAGGCATGTAGTACACGGCTGCATCATAACCTTCGGGCTTCTGGTTATTGCTCTTGGCCAGAGCTTTGATGATGAATACAGCTTCAGGTGTTGAGTCCAAGGGCTGCAGGATCCAACAAAAATGGAAAAAAAAATAACCCTACTGGGTAGGTAACAATAAAAAAAAAGTACTATCATGTGGAAACCCTAAAATTGAACATATATCACCACTGTTTTATGATGGTAGGGTAATATGTTTGTACATGGCTTCCACATGGCCTGGACCAGAAGGGGCAGCTAAACTCTCAATTTTTGCCGAACCATCTTGACAACAGCACGTCTTCAGATGTATGCTTGTTGCCATATAAGCAATGGAGTCTAAAGTGTTGACCAGGCTGAGGCTGATACAAGAACTAAAATCAAAATGAAATACAGTATAATTCCTCTTTGTATCACCTTTGCATGTCTTACAGATTTTTCAAACCAAATTTTGTGAATAACAATACATGTGGTCCTTTGACAGATTCAAAAATACTGCTAAAACATCAAATACATTACAAGTTAACAAATCTGGGCCTTCTATGTGGTGAAATTGATTTAGGGTTTTCTCAGTGTGTTAAGCATACCTCTGTCAGGACATCATGAGGACTTTGAGATTTGCCTCCGCTTGATACTGAATCACCAGATAAATGTATATGCTGGGTGACTTCCTTTTAAATAATGTGGAAAGATAATTTTAATGTTGAATAAAGCAGAGGAGCCTCGAGGATGATTATTATATAAGAGTTATTAAATACCTTGGAAAGCCTTCTCAGAATGTGGAGGAGCTCATGGTTAGTCACTGGATGGGTGTTCGAGCCAGCATTTACTTCGATGTGAATCTTGTCAACAGCTTTGATAGCCTGGGCTAATATAAGCATACATTTAGGGAATAGAATCAAAAGTTGGCTGAACAAGTTTGCAGCTTATACGACTAAGGAAGGAATTCTTGCCTTGTATAAAAATGTTCAGTTACATGGGAATCTAACTCTTCTGAATAACGACTACTGGTACTTTGGATCTTCGGTTATTGAATTGCAATCTTTGTAAGTCGCTTTGGATAAAATTGTCTGCTAAATGACTGTAATGTAATGTAATCTAACAGTATGACCGTACTTTAGAAATGAGGGACACGCTTTCTCAGGAAAAAACAGAAACAAGTTTCCTATCATGCAATGTATGTTGCTTAGCATACTTACCTGGGACTACCTTGATTGCCATGTCTGTGTATCCCAGGAAATAGTACAGGGGGTACTCTTCATGGTAATACTCTCTCCTTAACTCGGATTCCGCACAGACACCCACTCCATATATATTACTATTAGCGCACATTTTTGCCCTCGGATGCCAGGTGTTTCTTTTCATGAACTGGTTTGGAAGATAAAACTAATATTACAGAGTAAATACTGTTTTTAATCTCCGGTTATTCTGAATTAGTCATGTCTCAATCAGAATCAGAATTGCTTTATTCACCAAGTAACTTTGCACCTACAAGAAATTTGCTCTGAGACAGACAACATTGTAACAGGCATTAAATAAGTGAAAAATAAAAGTGAGATCAGGGCGATCGATTCTCAATTTCATTTTCCAAATAATGTAGACTGTACCTCTTTCAACTCAGGCTTTGCAGCTGTTGGGCCAATATGGACAACTTCATCATTGGAGTTGATGGCATTCGGTATTATTGGGGTCCTTTTAGGAGAAGCTAGCTCTTCAATATTTCTAGAGACTGCATATACGTTGGAGCTGTTGGTCCAAAAAAAAAAAGAATACAAGTGAAAATCAATAAGTAAGCATATTGGTTCAGCTCATTTTGCTGTGTCTCATGAAGTCATGTGGCCATGCAATGGCCGTGCATGCATTTCCACTGAAGGACTATTGTATATAACTGCTTTTTAAATCAGCATACAGCTAATTTCTCTCATGAGAAGCTAGACTGTTTTTTTTTTTTTTTTTTTTTTTTTTTGCTTTGCTTTCTTTCGTGTGACCATGGATCCTTGAAGTTTTACACTGACTCACTGAAGTGCTGTTCCTTTATCTATTTACTTAGCTGGAGACCATATTTTGTTACAGCACAGTAAATCTTCCATAAAGCAATAACTTGGCTTTCTATCAGAGGCAGAGCAGACTGTCACAGTGAGGCACACAGCAGCTGCTACCCAACCAAAGAACCACCGGCAAAGAACAGCCCGACAGCGTTCCTGCTAAATCTTCCCTCTTATCAAACCTAAAAACACTCACAACATACATCTTGTTCTGTACCTCAACTGCTGAATGAGCCACCAAACAGACATTTATTGTACAGTAGTGCACATCATCAATTTATGTTCATGGGTGTTATTGTGGTTTTCCCTCAATAAATTGTAGCCATGTGTTTTCTTTAGCCAAGATCTGCTGTGGGGTTACAAAGTTTCAGATCTAAAATTTGCCTTTTTTTTTTTCAATTCAATTTTTTTATCCATTGGATAATGACGTTGAAAAGTCCTGTCACCCATAATATATATTTGGACCTGGATTGACTTAAAGTTAGAACAGGTATGAGAATATTGTAATCATGGTAATCATGGTAGTTATTACAAGAGTTGTTTCTATCACCTCCATATATTTCTCAAACTGATCACTTGCAGCTGGCAAACATTTTCAGGATTCATGTGAAAAATCAAAGTAGAAAAAATAAATAAATAAGAATAAAAAAGAATAAAAAAATATTGCCACAAGTGCTTGTAATACTCAAAATACATCTCAATGTGCTTCAGTTTTAGGCATCATGAAAAACTATACCTATCAATCCTGTTCACTGAAAAAATATGTACCCTGCTTACACAGAGGTGTCAGTTGTTTAGGTGTTCTTTTAAGATAAAGGTCATACTTTCAATTTCAATTACCACTTGTAAGCATGCGATCAGGTTATATGAACATGGATAAAGATGGGTAATTTTTCCTTTGAGACAAACAAAACCACATAATGTTACTTTATGTTTAAAAATGCAATACTTTGAATGGAAATGTGCATTCAAGAGCAATATATTGTCATTTATATCCACACTTTATTCAAAGCTAATTATTCCAACTATATTTCTATCTTTTCCGGTTCCCATAAAGAAACTAAGGAACACCTCTGAAGGGAGCATGCAAGGCTCTAACCTTCCTACCTGTAAAATAACTGCTTTATTTGTCATTGTTGTTGTTGGTTGTAATTAAGTACAAGGAGATACCGCACACCCCGACGTCATACCTGATTGAGAAGATTTCAATCTCTTTTTTGCACGGAGGGAACTCCAGTTCAAATTTTTTCTCTCTAATATTGATTTTGGCAGTAAACTTCCAAGGCAATGCAAATGGGATTTTGGACTTCAACTCAGACCCACTTTGGAACAGCTCAGTGTTGATCCCATAGAACATCCAAAAATCCTTTGAACAACTAAAACAAGAAGAAAAGCCTTCAAATATATTTGATTGAATAACATTTTAAATGAAATGATGCAAAGGACACGACAAGTTACTGCTGCCTATGACAATTTAAATAACAAAAAGAAGAAGAAAAGAATCACCCAATGAATCCATCACTCTCTAGTGAGATATCTGAAGTCAATAGTTGTCCAAAGTGTTCTGTTTGGGGATTTAATTCAGCTTTTGCTAAAATACAGACAAGGACATACAAATTAGAATTTTGGGATCATAATAAATAAAACATTCCAAATAGTGGATTATGGTGTTAACATGTTGGAGCGTTGGATTGCTTTCTCTCACCGTTCACAGTGATGCCATTGATAGATTCATAATACTTGCTGATCTCCAACGGAAGACCCAGGGTTGTGGCTTGGAAATAGCGAACTTCAAAGATCAGAAAGGGTTTAGTTTTGTGCCACGAAAACCCCTTTTGCAGATGCTCGATTGCAGCCCAAAGTTGGCTTTGTTTCCCCGCTGAGGGACTAACAGCCTGCAAGCGAATACATATAACAGCCTTCGTAAGCAGCATATCCGATCGACAGAAATATTTGAGTTATTTGTCTCGTAAATGAAAAATGTTTTAGTGTTTTGCAAAGTTAAAGTTTGTTTAAGTAAGGTGTCACCTTAATTATATTTCTAATAAAGTCCTTGTTGATATCAGCAAAGAACCATTCTTGTCCAGAGGCACGAGAGTAGGCAGAGAGGACGGGTTTGTCATCAGGTAGAGTTTCCCATTTTTGAAGCTGAAAATGACATATCGTAAAGCATATTCACATCTTCAATGAGCAATCATGACCGTTATGTCTCTGTTTTATACCCACCACATTAAAAATTGCTTGGAAGTCACTAAAACTAAGATCTCCTTTAAATCCAGGGATATTGGAGCCAAATAGCTCCTTGAGCCCTTCTGCACGGACACCCAGCTGAAAAAGAAAGAAGGGACATGACCATGTGAACAAGTGTAACTTCACTTATTCCTTCAATATTTCTGCGTTCTACTATACCTCCATCAGTTGCAAAATTCTCCCAATAAAATAGAACTTTCCTTTCATCATAATTTCAGTGGGAAAGATGTTTGTCATACTTCTTAGCATGAAAACTTCTGTGGCTGTTCCAATCAAGAAATCATCTGCATTGGGGAAATGTCAAATTGAAATGTAGCATTTTAAACAAATAGCTTGCAAATTACTCAGCATGCATCTACTTTGCTGCATTTAGTCATACCATTAAACCAGTCCATGCGCAATGCTTTGCTGTAATGATAGCTGACACGACCAAATTTAGGAGCCAGAATTTTCACGGCAACGTTACAGGCGGTAGAGCTGTTGAAGAGATCACAACACTGAAATTAACCCAGCATTTTAAGTCTTTGGAGCGTAATATTTTTTTCACATTATCCTTACAGGTAGGGGTTATCTGGAGTACTGGATCTGGCGAAGCTTCTCAAGTAGGAGAATGCATAACTAATAACATGTAGCTCTTTTTCCTCCAACAGATGTGCAGTTACTGTAGACACGGCAGCCATTGGTGGCTTAGATTCAAACAATATTGTGAAGGCCAGCATGCGTATCTCAACTGGGAGGGACTTTTGTAGGAAGAGTGTCAGAGTGATATCTTGAACCTGAAAACAAATAATGGGTTTGCCTGAGCCTGGGATATGCCGGTCGTTTGCCGAAACGAAAAAAACAAGAGTCACCAACAATGAATATCAAACGTTGTCTATTGCAAGGCACCGTCTTTTGGTCTGCCGGGTCTCATGCACTTACACTGTGAGGGTCTCTAGCGGCGATGAGTCTCATAGACTGAACAGCGGCGCTCAGCACACGGGGTGGTAGATCCACAGGGGTGGCGGCGACTCCGGGGAGAAAACGCATGATGGTTTTAATGCTGCCTGGATGACCGGCATTCCCCAATGCTTTCAGTGCAAGCACCATATCTGCCTCATGGTTATTCCTCAGACTCTCCGTGGCCATGTCCAGCAGCGGCTATGAATGGATTATAAGCTTTTGAATGTTAAGTTCAAATTTTCTTCTAAATGGCGTTTGATATTCGGCAGAATAAACAGGACAAAATCAAAAGTTTACTGTCGGAAGGTATTCTGTTTTGTTTTGAAATACCTGAACAGCAGACAGTGGACATGGTGTATAATAGGCACAGTGCTTGTTCACAAGAGAGCCATAGGAGAGGACCACAGTTTGCCGCAGATACAGGTTGGACTTAGTAAAAGGTGTGTTCAAAAATATCTGTGAAGGAGAGAAAAATACAAAATTATGTCTTGAGTGAAAATGTCTACGCTATATTACCGGTTTTAATGTTAAGTTTTTACTTTTGTTTTTTGTTAACTCACCTTAGCCATCTCGACCAACTCTGGGATCGCCTGTAGATGGTTGACTGACAGCAAAAGAGTTTGCAGAGCTTCATTTGGGGTGACGTCACCAGCCTGGAACCTCATTTCCAGGAACTTTAGGATTCGAGCATCACTAATCTCAACAATTGTGTCCAAAAACCAGCGTCTAAAGAGGGAAAAAAAAATAAAACAAAAAAGTGAATACATTTACTTATATACAATTTTATAATGAGCATTTTTTTCAGTTTTTCTTGAAATTCTTTAGTATCTCTAATTTCACAAGCAAATGTATTACTAATGAGAATGGATGACGTGACAAGGTTGAATTCATTTAAAATATCACCTGTGCATTGATTCTTGGTACACCACAGTAACAGAACAGAACAGAAAAACATACTGCAATAAATTCTGTAATGCTTTTGTTTTTTCTTTTTTTGTCCTCTTTAACTAACAATAACTATATTGTGAGACTAATAGAATTCCATAAAATCTTTGTTGCTCATATTGTTTCTATGGCACTGTGCGTCCTTGTATTAGGGTCCAAACTATGACCAAAGGAATGTATTTGGGATGGTTTTGATTTCAAATATCAATCTGTATCAAATCTGCCCCTTTTTGGAATTCTTTTGGAAAAAAAAAAGCATAAAGAATTTGTTAAATGTAAAAGTAGACACTTAACCTGTGCTCCGCATCTCCAGCTAATTCCCTCCACATAACTTCTAATCCTTCATAGGGCATCACTCGCAGGAGTTGGTACAACTTAATAACATCTTCAGTTGTTGCAGTATCAGTCTGGTAGCTGTTGGCTTTGGCCAAGTTTTTAATCAGTTCAGTGGCCTGTGAAGAAGAAATGTTTTTTTTTTTCAAGAACATGCTTTTTTAAGAGAAAATAATTTACTCACTGTTACATGTTACCACTGTTTTTTTTTTTTTTGCATCAATATTACCTTTGGGACAGGGTCCTCTAGGTTCTGCATTATAATTGGGATTAGTGTTTGTGCCTTAACAAACTTATAGATAAGGTTGCCTTTGTTTTCCATCGGCCCGTACGTGACAGCTCTGCCCGTGTCGCTGACATCAAGTAGTACCATTTCCTTCCTGCAGGAGAAGGCATTCAGAATAGTCAGTGCACATTACATGGCGGTACATGCACTGTGGAAGAGTGACATTCATATGGAGATATCATCTTGTCTTACAAAGCTTGCATCTTGAAATTTCCTCCCTTAACATTGAAGGGACTGAAATGCTGTTCTTGAAAGCCATGAGCCCGTGTAATGAGACCCCCCTCTGCTGTTGGTTTGATTTTGTAAACGTATCTTGTTGTTGTAACAATAGATTCACCCCTCTGCAAAAGAAGATGCAAACAACAGCACCTCTCAGTTTAATTTATGACTGCAAGATCAGATCCGTATGCTGGAAAAAACAGCAGCAACAAAAACAAACCAAAACTGACCTGTTTGGCTTCTTTATCAACCACGGCGGTTGCCATTCCCCTGTAGATGGCAGCCTTTTGCCGACAGTTATTGATATCAACAACCTGAGTGAACGTCATTTCTTTTGTTTCTGGGTTTTCTTCGGATGTGTAGTGACTATGGCAATGGCCGTGGATACCAACCTTCAAACATCAGTACAGGATATTTATTGTCTCGGAGCTTCAGAGACTTAATATCAAATAAATAAAATTGTGTGTAGATTGGTGCTCTTGATTCTTACTTCTTCAAGTTCATACAGTTTTGTTGTGGTCTTGACAGTAACTTGAAATAAGCCCAGTATCCCTCTAACAATGTTGACGACAGTGTCAGATATCTCAGCAGAGGCGTGGATGTGACCCACTTGTCCGCTTACGTAGTCAAACATGAAGGGTTTGACCAGCTGTGCGGCAATGCGCTGGGTGAGTTTTGGGGAAGGAATGAAGCTGTTTTTCTCCAAGAAGCCATTAAACTCCTCAAAGGACAGATCTGAAATCTTTGACCAAGGAAACAAAGAGAGCGATTTTAATGTGACCTATTCCGGGAATTTCACACTGGAAACATAAAACCCATTCCAATATGGAATTAACTATCTGTGAAAAATGTTAACCAACAGTGAGTCATAACAGCTTCTGCCCAGTTAAAAGTACGATATCTGTATTAACTCTGAAACCGCTCGTATGTAACATTTGCCTATCACTGTGAACTGTCTTAGTTTTATTACTTTAAACATGGGTATGTTTCAATTATTTTTGAGGAAATGATTGCTCTTACCTGTAGAATGAAAGTTTGGGTAGAAACACCAATGACCTTGAGCTTGCATGATATTTTCACCCCAGACTCAGCAAGGTTTGGCAAACCAAGTCCAAAATGCACCAGTCCCTCATATTTGTACTCATAGGTTTTCTTAGGGTTCAGACTGAGCTCTAGAATGTGTTTTCAAAATAGGACAATTGCACGGTTTGCTCTTTTGGATAAATATTCATTAGTTCACTTGAAGGCATTATGATATGGTTTCACCCAGATTTCTGCAAATATCAAAGAATAAAATGCAGAATGCTGCTTCTTTGTGATTAGCCAATTCTAATATAGTGTAACGCTACAGCAGTGTCGTATTGAAGTGATTCAAAAGACAAAAACACAGTGTTGGAGAGGAAATTGATCAAAATTAATCTTAATATTCAGCAAACAAAAACTTTTGCCCCACAACATGTTTACCAGTGTAATATGCCCCAGACTTTGAGTCTTAAATTCTCATATTTCTTTTATTCCTGCAAATATAATGCAACTATTATTGAGTGAACACATCTAGACATAGAGATGCACATAATGTTTTTTCCTCTGTTAGTTGTCTTAGCCTCTTAACTGAAGTTCCTCTTCTTTTTGTTTAACATAATGGTCTCTGATATACTGAGCACCAGTCAGCTCATATTACATTTAGCGTTAAAGGCAAACAGTGCCTGAAAAAGGAATAAAAGAAAAAAAAAAATCAACTTTCTTTTTCTCTCAGACAGTTTGATGTGAAAATATTTCTAAATGTTTCAGTGCATATTGTTGTAATGTTACTTCACCTTTGAGCTGAAGATTAAAACACTCACCGTAATGGACACTCTGACATGCTGAAACAATGACATTTTAAAATAGTGTTAGTTAAAGAGCAATTTTAATGCTTTTCTCTTACTTCTTAAAGCATGTAAAAATTACACAATCACAATTCTATATGTTATAAAATAAATTGAATATGCTGCTTTATGTTGTGATATAAGTATAAATTATTCCAAAAATGTGAATAAATAAATACTTACCAGCCAGGGCCGTAAGACAGCAGACGATGACCTTCCACATTGTGAATCTCAGGGGTAAGCAAATGTTTTTTTTGTATTTGCCCCCTAATATAGCAGTTATGATTGGTGAGGGCAGTAACATTGACCCCAACTGGGCTGGTCAGAAGTCTGGTTTACACAACTGACTGGTTCAAAGTAAATACATGGTGTGAACACAGAGGCTTAGCTGTCAAAGTGACCTGATATATTGTCAAAATGACATGATAGTACTGTCGAGTCAACAAGGCTTATAGGTGCATGGGTTTAATGCATCTGTTTTGTAAACAGATTTCAATGTATAAGTGACTTTGTTTTTTTTTTATGCATCCATTGTTTTGAGGGCTGATACTAAAAAATAAGTTTTTAAACTGAAAGTACATTGCGGTAAAGTGGATCAGTCTTGCTTTCTTGGAAGATTACAAGACATTTTCAGAGCTGCGCACTACACCTGGATACAACAGTAATCTAAAAAAAAATGGTGTATTTTCAAGCATCCTGCAAAATTGTAAAAATATACATCTGAAGAAAGACCCTTGAAAAGTGCACAGATAGCATGTGTTTATCTATTTATACCTTGACAGTAATCATACCTAATTATTGTTAATACTTGCAGCGCTTTGTATAAATAGAAAAATGCACTTTACTGTTTTTAAGTTAAGGGTACTTCATAAGTTTAGACACATTATTTAATTTGAGGATTCCAACGCAAGACTGTATGTCAACCAAACTTGGTACTTAATATTCACAGATTTTAGATAGCTTATGGCTGTTTTGGGGAGAGATTTTTTATAAAGTATTGCACTTCGGCATTATCAAATTGGTCTATTATTCAGTTCTGACAAAGATCCATTCACACATTCATTGTATTCAAATTCATCATAGCACATCCAGGACAAAAGTCCAAAGCCAAGAGTCCAATAAGCATTGATTGATTGATTTATTCGAGAAAACAACATATACAGACAGATTTATTTATTTTTTTAAATTGAGACAATAAGTGTATTCCCTCACATTTCCACTAGATGGAACTATTGATTTATCCACGCACTGCCATGCGGGTCGGTTGGGGGAGATTTCTGTTCCCTTTCAACCCTTTTCGAGCGGTGGATGAATAAATGCTGTATATAAGACCATTCATTTTTTACATTTTCCCACGAAATGGTGAGAGGTAAAGATGTTTTGCAATTGCTACATTTCTTTTTAAATAATTTATCATATCAACATAGGTTACACTCAAACATATCAGGACCAATACAAAGGCCTTAAATTAATTTGCTATTCCTATTCAAAAAGTGGATTACACTGATCGAAATTGCTACAGTAGCATATACATATGCATTGCACAAAAAGAGCCTAAACATAAAATAAACAAAAGCAATGTACATCAAGAAAAACAAATGATCCAAAAACATGGCATTCTTAAGTTGTGTTTTCATTTATCACATTATTTGTACAATGCAAAATCACAGTTTTTCCAATAGCAAAAGCACTACTCACGGGGTGTTTCAAAGCTTTAATATTGTATATTATTATAGCTTCAGGTGGTTAGGTACTGGTTGTAGGGATTCATCTCAGGCATTCAAAACAACACGGCACATTTTTGAATAGCCTGTAGTACTCCTCTTGAATCTGAAACAACACAAGGTCAAATTTATCGCAATATAATATGATAAGTATTACACATAAATGATTGCATATTATATGCATTCATATTTTCCAGGTGATTCCAACCGTACAAGTGGCTTCTATCCAAAATTGAAACAATCCCCCCCCATCAACAAATGAATGAAGGTTTTACCTTTCTGGACAACACACAAAGGAAGATGAAAATAAACATCCCCTGGAAAGCATTGGTGATGGTGAAAAGATATGCAGTCAGTGTGGTTTCATTGAGGATGTAGAGCACTCCAAAGGTCCAGGTAGCTCCCAGCACAAAAAGCAGTGCCAAGGCACCGCGGGCACATGACCTGAGAGTGACAGCATGAACGGGAATGGAGGAAAACAACAATCAACTTTGTCTTTCATATAACAAAAGGAATGCCATGCTGGTGACAGAATAATTAATATTCTTTTGAGATATTTAACTGCTATTCCCACCTGATGTTTTCATAGTGGCTGATTTCAGGCTTTTTCACAGCAGTATGCCGGTACACTTTGTAGATGATCACTCCAAAAGCCAAAAGATTGACCTTAACAAAAACCAACCGAATCAAATACGGTTAAATGAGTATTAAGATTAGAAAGTCTTCCTATGCGACGTTTGAGAAAAATGCGGCGTCAGACATTTTCAATGCTAGAAATGAATCTGCTTATACTTTAGGGGTTTTACCAGAATGATCAAACATGCGGGGCCAATGAAACTCCATATGAAGTGGTTTTCAGTGCTCAGCCAACACCTTCAATGAGAAACACATAAAACGTATTCATTACGCAAGGAAAGTTCCCCCTCTAACACATTTGGTGCCTTTTATTACTTTCCTGTTGGTGATGTAGAACACGATGATATCTTAATAGCCGATTCCCTTTTTTAACGTGGAACTGAACTCAGACGGTTTTCCAACCTTACACTTTTGATTACCTTGAAGATCCAATATCGGACCTCAATAGCTTCCATCTTTTATTTAATTCCAAAAATATTTCTGAAATGGCAAAGGAGTTCTTCACTTATCTTGCCAGCTTTATCATTTCCTATGCCCCATGTAGCAATATTCGATCTCCGTGAACTTTAAAAAAGAAAAAAAACTTTTCGGAAAGTCTTTTGCAAACCTTTGCCTTTCTCATGTGCATCATGACCCGAATCTTTTATACTCACACTTTGTTTGTACCATAATACTTTGAACCCAGCGTTGCCGAGATGGCCACCACCACTGTCGGGCTTCCATAACCGAAGATGTAAAAATTACGATGTAGAAAGCCTTTGTTGTAGATGACGCCAACCACAATTAAGTACAGATGGATGCCCTCAATACACATCCAAGCAAAGGCTGCAAGGAAGAAATAGTGTAGCAGCCCTGCAATAACAGAGCAAAAAATCTGCCCAGGAAACAAAAGAAAAGAAGAAGAAGACTAAGCAAGGCAAAGACAACTTTCAGTAATTAAAAATACAATACACCAAAACACCAAGATATGTCCATGACTTTTTAAAGAGATATCTGTTTAAATGTGCATAAAACGGTTCGTTCAAGTCACCAAAAATTGTAAATAGATACAAATAAAGGAATGGATAGACTAAATGAATGTTATATTTGAATCCAACCACTTATGCTTGTCATTATTCAGAAAGAACAAAAAATTGACAATAAGATGGCACTGTTGTCACGTCCCAGAGAAGCTTCTTTTTCAGCTCTAAAACTTGCGCTCTATCCTGAAACTGACTTTTGAAAGGCCGCTTGTTCATGTTCCTTTATAGCTTTATGGCTGTTGCAAACCATCAGCATTCTCAAAGAGTCAGCACGCAAACTTAAATAAGAAATTACAGTAACCGCGGAATATCCAGTTCTCATTTGGAGTCTTTTGTTTTCAGAGTGAAAACTTTTAATCTGTCAGCCTACTGGGCAAAGCACGCAAGGCGTTTATCATTTTTAATGTTTTACAAGATGTGCTAAAAGAGAAATACTGTTCTTGCATGTGAAATATGTGGACCTGTGAGTATAGACACAGTTGTTTTGTTTCTGATTTTACTTCTTATGCATCTATAATTTAACTTTAAAAGTCAGTTGTGGACAGATATATTGTAAATTAGTGTTTTGCAACAAAAACTCAAAATTGTGCACCTAGTTCATTATTCTATATTGCCATTTGAGTGCCATGGTGATAGCCCAAGGTAATGGATCAAAATACACTACAACAATACAAGTCAAAATAGATCATTTCAATTTGAATAGCTATATCTAGGTTAACAAATAGAACTACAGGCAACAATATCTAGGCTAGGTTAATAAAAAGAACTACAGGCAACAAATAAAACATATTTGGATCACTACTCAAATGCATCATTACATCATTACCTTATGGGTGTTCATGTTGATCCCCACCAGAAAGATAAACTCGGCCATGAAGAGACTGCAGCACAAGTTTTTGTGAATAGTGGTTCTGGTACTTTGGATCTCACTAAAAAACCAGAAGGTGAAGATACACATGGACAGGCAGATGAGGGAGATGATCATTCCCAGCTGGGTGATCCGGGTCAGAATGGTATAGTGGGCCACCAGCTGAGAAACAAATGGAAAGGGAGGTGTTCCATTCGCAGTTTCATGGTATGCGGCGGTTGTAATTTGTCATCTTTTCTGCTTGAAATCATTTTATAACGCATGGGTATAGAATATGTTGGCTTGCACAAGCTCAATTCCTGTACAGTACTGTATCTGGTTGCACTAAAAAGGTAATGATAATTTCTCTAATATATATATATATATATATATATATATATATATATATATATATACACACACACACATGTTATTTGCAGTGTTTATGTGCTTATGTCCTCTATTGTAAATCGCTTTGGATAAAAGCATCTGCCAAATGTAATGTAATATATATTACAATTTGTAGAGATCTCTGTAATATATATTACAATCTGCAATTTCCTTCGGGATTAATAAAGTTGTTCTTATTCTTATTCTTATATATATATATATATATATATATATATATATATATGTATACATATATATATATGTGTGTGTGTGTGTATGTATGTATATATATACATATATATATACATGATAATAATAATAGGGTTATATATATATCATTTTCATATTTATATCCCCCCTACACTATGTAAACTTCTTTTATTAACTGAGAATATTCATATTTTTCAGATATTTCATTAACTGTATATAGAACAGTATACAGTTCTATTTGTTTCCAATAAATGTACATATATACTTGACTGGCTCACAGTGGATAAAGAGAAAAGATTGAATGACAGCTGCATTTTCAATGTACGCTCACTCACATTGGCTCGCCCAGAGGACATGAGAATGGCGAAATGTGTGAGGTGATTGCACGAGCAGTTGGTGGCATTGGTGCTGACGTGGACAGTCTTGCAGCCATGAGTGGCCCAGTGACCCTGCAGGCTGTCTGGCTGATACTCCCAGAAGGCACACTTCATCACATCTGCTGTGGTGTCTATGGGCTGTTGGGGATCGAGAGACGGGTAAAAACAGTGTTTTTAAATACTCTGTGTACACTATAGTTGACACCATGTCAATAGGGAACTCCTGCCGGGCTGTGTCTGAAAGCTCAAATCAAAAATTCGGAGTTCAGCTGTACTAGATGCTGGAGGAAGGAAAACAATTGGTACCATCATCATGTTTCCTATATTTTCAAAACCGAAAATACACATTGTGATATTTTCTTTCTGGTGGGACAGAGATTCTAAGAGTAACAGAATTGAGCAGCGGAACTGATGTCATACAGGATTGAGAAGAGATAATAAATTACTCTTGTGGCAGAAAGGAGTATTACTACAACCACTGACCTAAAATCTATCCTAATTTGCCTTACAGGGGTTCAAGAGTAAATTATACAAGGGTGGTATCCCCGGAAACATATTTATATGCACAGGGTGCGATACAATCACTGAATCATCAGACACTAGAAAAAGAAGTGCCCAGGGCATGCTATGACAACACAACTTGGCCAGTGTAACTTGGTGTAAGTGTAGTGCTTGTGAAAATGGAACTAAAAATATTATATCATAATCCCTGCTCATTTAAAGCACATTACAGAGTTACCATTAACATTCAACCTAAAGCAGCACTTAGTTGGACAGGCTTAACAGCCTCTACAAAAATAGTTATTTTCCCTTTTACTCATTCAATATCACAAAAGAAGGAAATACCACTGCATGCTTCTTCTTCTTTTCCTTTCGGTTTTTCCCTTGATGGCACACCATAGCAAATCAACCCTCTCTATATAACCTGATTCTCTGTATCCTCCTCCCTCACACCAACTAACTTCAATTGCTGTACATCCTGTCCATCTCTATCTCTGTTTTTCCAACCTGTATAAATCATTTTGTGCCTCCTTACTGCCCAACCGAGCATACATGTCATTGCACACCATTTGTTTTGCCTTTACCTTATGTTATATCTCCCTGTACTCTTGTCTGTTCTCTTCAATCCCTTCAGTGTCCCACATCTTTTTTGCAAACTGTTTTCCCTCAACATACTCCTGCATTTCCTCATTCCACCACCAAGTCTCCTTATCTACTCTTCTTCCAGACAACAAACCAAGCACTCTCCTAGCTGTCTCCCTGATCACATTAGCTGTAGTTGTCCACTCATCGAGAAGTTCTCCCTGACCACCAGAGCCTTTCTCCACTCAATGCGACACTCTTGCCTTTTCAGCTTCCACCACTTTGCCCTCTGGCCTGCTTTAGTCCTCTTCCTTGTCACCAGAGCTGTCTTACAAACCACCATCCTATGCTGTCTGACTACACACTCACCTACCACTACTTTGCACTCGTTGATCTCTTTCGGGTTACCTCGTCTAATCAAGATGTAGTCTACCTGCGTGCTCCTACCTCCGCTCTTATAAATTACCCCGTGTTGCCGTTTTTTTTCTTAAAAAAAGTATTCACTACAGCCATTTCCATCCTTTCTGCAAAGTCTACCACCATCTGTCTTTCTGTGTTCCTATCCTGGATACCAAACCTGCTCATCACTTCTTCATCACCTCTATTGCCTGCACCAACATACCCATAGAAGTCCCCACCAATTACCACTCTCTCATCTCTGGGGATATTCTGCATCACTTCTTCTTATTCATTCCAGAACTTCACCTTCTCGTCTAACTCACATCCCACCTGTGAGGCAGAGTCACTGACAACATTGAGCATCACACCTTCAATTTCCAGTTTCAGACTCATAAGTCCATCTGACATTCTTTTCACGTCCAGAACATTCCTAACAAACCCCTCATTCAAAATAACTCCTACTCCATTTCTCTTTCCGTCAGCAGGTTAGGTTCGATTCGCATATTTGGTTTTACGCTGAATGCCCTTCCTGACGCAACCCTCTACATTTATCCGGGCTTGGGACCGGCTCAAGGAGACACTGGCTTGTGCCCCCCTGAGGCTGCGTTGGAAATACCACCGCATACATTATAGGGTTATTTCCCTCATTATCCACTTTCTCCATTATTTATTCGCCTTATCTCTTCCATTTCCCCTTAAATGAGAGATCAGTGCCAAAACATGCGAAGTAAAGTCTCATATCTTTATAAGCCTCACACAGAACGCTCACATTTGCTCTCATTTGAGGTTGAATGATTTCCAACCCAAAATCTGAATGTGTGCGGGAATGAGGAAGCTGTTTATTTTTTTGTACAAAATTCCCAAAATGAAATCCTCAGACTTAGTACAGATGGAATGTGGATTTGAAGGCCCGTATTAGGTACTTGACACTCGAAGACAATGTGAATAACTTTTATACTGTAAATTGTTGAGTACTTTCTCACAGCCATGACATAAATGCTCAGAATCAGCAAGCTTCTCCGGTGCGGTAGTGAAAAAAGATGCAGCCCGACTCCGTGCTCGGTCCAGTCTTTACCTCAATGTGCCTGAGAGTGAAGGTAACATGGTCAAGCTGGTAGACGTCAGCGGGTTTGACAGCTGCCGCTATAACTTGGGAGTTGACAGTGATTTCCCCGGTTCCTGCGTATCGTGAGTAGTCAGTGACACCTGGGTCGCTGCTCGGCTTCAGGATGTCACCAATGCTGTCATAATGCACAAACACCGCTGCCACGCTTTCTGATGAACAACAAAAATTTGACAAAAGACAGGAGATGGATATATTTGTCTCCTATGTTATTTGTGGGCATAGCTTGAGGACGACTGGCATGTAAAAACTCCTTGAAAAACTGTTGTAATTGACGATTTAATATTGATGGGAGCTTAAATGATCAGTGTGGTTGTCTCCGAGATATGTTTAGATATTATTTAATGTAGTTTATAGTGTCTGGCTGGCAAAACATGACATTTGGTCATGCAAAACAACACAGCTGAAAGTGAAAACTCACCATTTCTGTACTCCACTGATCTTTGCTTTGGAGTTAGATTTATGTGATCCCCTCCCATGGTAACAGATAATTTGGGTTTTTTGTGACTGGCTTCGAATGTGACGACTTTCAGTTCTGTCATGGAGGAGAACGAACAAGGATATCAAACAGTAACAAAAAATGTCATCCAACACCCCCCCCCTGCATGCAGTTGGGAATAAGTGGCAGGACAATTCGGCATAACTGGAGTGTTTGTGTGAGACCCATATCATTAATTATCTCACCCATTTGTTTAGCTTTGATTTCAAGCTCAGTGGGAGAATTGAAATTGTTGGCCAATGTCAGGGCACTTTCTTCTACAGAATGAAGCAACTTGGTGATGGTATGTTCCCTCCGCTCTTCTTTGATCCGGCTCCAAGCCACCAGTTCCTCCCTCTCCACCAAGTTGTTTACAGCTTTGACTAATTTCTGTTGAGAGAACACATATTTCACCATGACATGTGCAATTATATTGCATGTAATGTAACCCTGCACTCTGTTTTTAATCAAGTTTGTTTTGAAAAAGAAAAAAAAAAAAGAAGAAGCTTTTTATCAATTACTACTTTTTTTTTGGGCTACTTTCATTTTGAATGAATACTTTACTATACATGTACCACACGACGATAAGGGGAATGTAAATCAAGTACTTGTTCGTCTTCTTACTTTCCCAATTTCTAATTATCTTTAGAATGTAAAAATACAACATATGATACATTTGTGTATGTTTCGAGCATATGCATATTTGTTGGCCTGAATGCAAAATACACACTTTCTTCCGGCCAGCAAATAAATGATGATATTCCATCTCCACTTTTATTAAACCAATTCACAGCAGCCTTGTATTATTTTCTCTTCTGTACGCCCAACTTCTTATCTTGTGCAAACAAAGTAATACCATGTGGGAATGAGATAATTTCCTTTTGTAACAAAATGATTACTTTATGTGCGCTGGACAATCAGTTACTTATTGTTTAACGTCTTAGCGAGTTAGAATTATCTTCCAAGAACGTGACGTTTGACTGGTGTGGCCAACTCATCTTGTTCTTACCAGATATGAAAAAAATGGGGGCACAAAACAATTCATAATTGATTGAATACTTTTTCTGGGAACAATAACATTTGAAGAAATAGTGACTTTTGAGACATAATCCTTTAAAATTCATGGTCTCATGTTCCCTCCCAAAATAAATTGTTCATACAAAAAGCAGCTACTGGAGTGAACAAAAATTGAAAATATTGATTTTTCAGGGGTGAGGGGGCTCAGGCCTGGCCAAAGTTTTATTATTAATTTGATTGAACAGCCTCAATTTTCTCAATTTTGTTGAGAAAACTGAGCACTACCTCAAGAATTCCCTACTTCACCCACCCCCCCCCCTTCCAAAACCATTCAATACATTATTTTCTTTTACAAAATGAACTCTATTGTCCTGTGCTGCACATTATTAAATGTAGAAGCAGCAATAGTTTTATCTCTTGTGCCTTGTAAACAGGACTCTTGCATGCCAAGCAAAACTTAATGATGAGAATGAGAACCAAGAATTTTGAGCAAATATTACTGAGAGGGTCAAGTTGATGACAGGAGGTTTGACAGAATAATCATTTTCTCCAGCAGCCAGTGTTGATGTCGATCGACTCAAGGCCTCAACATATGCAATCATATCCACTGAGGTGAGTTCACCAGACGTCTGCTTGGCAATTTCCCCCAGTAGAGTCAGGGGCTCCGTAAGATTTTTCATCTAAAGGGGAAAAAGAAAAATTACTACCTCAGATGAAAATGGTTTTACCTCTCCATTGACAAGGAAGATAATCCTGAAGGACAGTGTACCTGCTATGACTCTTTGAACAGCGTACAATTCTTATAAACACCCCTATAAAATGTCCGACCGAGGCCTTCCGTGAGGCCTTTGTTACAACATTTTTTGTTCTAATTCGAACTTAAACGTTAGTATGTATGTCTTAAACAGAAAAATAATGTTGCTTTCTTCTTGTGGCTACGGGGCGTAAATTCAGCCCTGATGTACCGGCCTGAAACAGCTGCTGCCGTTACATCTGTAGCTGGATCATATTGGCTGGACATGGTTGCAGTTGAGTTACATCAGAAGCTGTCTATCTATCTTTGTGGCGTCTTGGAGAATGTTTACCTTTCCTTTCCAACAGATGGCAGTGTCAACATATCTATGTTTACCATATTTGGCAGTGAACTAGAGAGGTGTACTTACATATTCAAGTGTTTTGTTGACAGTCTGTGTGATACAACCGATGTTGTCATGGCAGTATTTTTGGGGATGCTCTGAAAAACAACAATTACCAAAAGCCCCTCTTTGATTGCTGAGTTTATACCCACGATTTTTCCAGAAAAAGGGTTGTTACAGTAATCAGTCTTCATGGCATAACATATCAACGCCGCAAGAACGATGAGTAAATACTGTCTACCTGCTTCCCAGATTTGTCAAACAAATTTAAATGCAGTGCGGCTTTGGAGTCAATGATCCGTGTGTGTGTGTGAGCGCTTGCATGCACGTGTGTGTGCATGCATACGTGCATGTGCGTGCGTGTGTGTTTGGGGGGTGTTTCTCAGACTGACCTTTGCAACTTGCTCCTTTCTCTGGATGAAAGTGCTTAGTGCCTGAACTTGGGATATAATCACGCTGACAGGAGCAATAGAAAGATCCATTGGTATTATGACAGTGTGAGTTTGGTCCGCAAGCCTGTCCTCCCAAACATTCATCAATGTCTATAGGATGCAAATTTGAGTAGGTTTAAGTTATAGATATTCATCAATAAACAAATAAACAGAAAATACACCAATTTACAGGTTATCATCTGACCTGGCAGCTAAAATCTTCACTACCATGTCATACATTCTAGATTCATTACAAATAAACTGAAATATTGCAATCCTTTTATTATCTTAACATTGCTGATTGTGGCTTACAGCTTAAGAAAACTCAAAAATCCTATCTCAAAATATTAGAATATCATAAAAAAGTAATTTTCTGTTTTTTTAATTGCATTACAGAAGATAAAGAACTTTATTACAATATTCTAATTTTCTGAGACAGTCCTGTACTGACAATTGCAGTCAGTATACTACTATGTCTCTGATTTGACTGGTCAAATTTCCCCTTTTCTACATTGGAGTTATTTACTTTTAAATGAATGATACATTTTTAACATCATTTTCTGTATTTTTTCTTATGTAATCTTACCCTAGCGATATAAAGGAATACTACTTGAAAAAGATACAGGTTTCCTTCCTCTACAAAGGGAACTCTCAAGTTCAGCAGATGTAGGAAGTGGAAGGCCGAGAGAAATGAGTCTCGATACCTTCCTCGGTTCGGTGAGAGAGAAAACAGCTCACGCATTCACACTGTTCTGATACACCAGCAGCAGATTTCACACCGATATGCTGCATAAATAAAGTGGTAAACACATTTCTATAATAATATGTGAAGCGAAGCAAGTCACAGATAAACAAAAAAATAATAAATATTCAGAATCTTTACAAATGTGTGGAATTATTTCATTGATATGATACGCTGAATTTTAACATTATAGTGTAAGGAAAAGCCGGTATAGCCAAAGCCTTAAGAAGGAGTAAAAAGAGATGATTTAACCACTTAAATATTTTTATGTTTTTGATTTACTTTTCATTTCAATTCCTAAACATGGGATGAACATAAAAGCTGTGTGTCACTCCTGCAAGTCCGTTTTCTAAGTTTGATTAGTGTGTTTTCTTTTGCACAGATTTTTACTTGTAGCAAAACTAAGCGGCCATAGTTTTTTCACGACTAAAATGAAACATACAGCTCAGGATCTGGATATACAAGTAAACAACATGTCATTATTGAAACATTTCATCCTACTTTTGGTTCCCAAAATTCTTAAAATGTGTCTTCTTCTTGTCCATTCCTACATATAATTCAATTATAACTTGGACTGGAATTACAAGTTACATATGATGCGTCACCCAACCAACACAAATGTTTGACAACACAAAATCGGAGCGCTGCAGTCAGTGACATACCATCACACTCTGTGCCGTCGTTCGGTTGAAACTCAAGCTGTCCCGTCGATTTGTATCCAGGCAGACATGTGCAGTAGTAGCCGCCCACTGTGTTGGTACAGTTTCCTTTGTCTCCACAGATATTTGTCACATTCTTGCACTCGTCGTCATCTGTGGACACAAGAGAGGGATACAAAAATTGTAAAATGAAATAACTTTATTTCACCAACTTCTCGCCATGTGTGGGGTGGAAGGGGGTGTGAAAATAAATACATACATTAAAACAGCTTGACACAGTGTGAAGCGGTTTCATTGCAAATTAGCGATCCATGACACCTATTCACTATAAATTACTGCTCAGCTCAACAGAAGCAAAATAATCCGTAATTCAGAAAGCTTAGCAATTAACTAACTTGATGGTTTGTTGTTGCATAGAGCCTTTTTAATTTTTCTCAGTATTTTGAGAAATGTGCTACTCCTTGAAGTCCTGACGCTATTACTTCAGCAGGCGAATGATGTGTCATGGTTAAAAGTAATGACAATAATGCTAAAAAAAACAACATAGAACATAGAGGTGATCCTTTACATCGATTATTGATTCGAAGAGGAGTTGAGAAAATGATGATCTAAAATTGTTGGCTCGTGTCTCTGCCATCTCGAGCTCGTCATTTTAGCAACTATTTTATTGATGCCAATTCTTTTCTACCAACGTTTTACCAGACTGAGCCTAATATTTACTCCAGCGAGTGGCGAGAGCCATGCACTGCTCAAAAGCCATCTGTACATAAACACTTGCGTCACTGAGACTGAAACTAAAATTTGCGTCCAGCTTTCTTAGAAGTTTGATAATAATAATAATAATTTATTCTTTATTAATCCCTGTGGGGATATTTTTTCTCTGCAATTAACCCATCATGTGTGAACCATGAGCAGTATGCCGCCGTCCACCAGCGCCAGGGGAGCAGTTTGGAGTTCAGCGTCTTGCACAACAACGCTTCGGCACACTAGGAGGTGTTCCAGGTGCACCAGGAACGATCGGTTCCTAAGACGATTGCTTTACCTCCTGTGTCACGCCGCCCTCCAAGTATGGGCTTATTGTCACATGTTTACAAAGAAATTTACACAAAATCCATCTGTGGGCGTCCTTGCCGCGCTCTCAGGGACATGCAGCTTTTGGTGATGCATCTCTGAGCTTATCTCCACACGAGACAATTTTTTTCTTTAACATCCATTATTATCCTTTACAAATAGACCTAGATAAAAATTGTCCCCAGTTATAGACTCCGATGTTGATTTGATCTCAATGAACCCCTTAATACGTAAATTGCATGCCTTTTTTTTTTTTTTTTGATAATAATGATTATTGGCAGCTGTATTCCTTTCTGACAAAAAGAAAAAAAAAAAAATCAAACGTTCGCTCCCAGGTTTCCTGGGGAGCAGATACTGACAGTTGTCTTTGGGTGCTGCTGGGTCCCTTTCATGTAAGAAAAAGCTGTTCCAGTTTTATTATGAGACACATCTTCTGGCTCTGGCCTCCCAGCTCCAGAATGAGCTAGTAGGACTTTTCCACTGTTGTTTTCAGATGTTTGTGTGAGCATGGTGCTTTTCTTTTTCTTCTGCTCTGTATTTTTTGATTGAAAATGGTGCGAGAAGGAAAATCATTTTACTTGAAGGGAAATACCGCATTTGAAACAAAACAACTTTTCTTTCCATTAGTTTGCCATTGATAACTTTCAGTTATCATCTATCTATCGGATTATCTAGAAATGATTGAGAAAGTATGTAAATGCTGCGTGAAATGGGGTCAAGCATTCCACTGATATTTAACGTACATCAGTAACAGACTGACTAGTTATGGGAGCAGCCTTAACTTTCCTCAACATACCATAACGCTGTTAAAAAAGGAAGAGAATAAAAGATGAAAAGAGAATCCAAACAACAGAAAAAGGTTGCCTCAAATTACTTTGACCGCCGAGAATTGGAGCTGTCCATTACACGGATGAAACATTCAATCTGATATCAAAAGTAAACGAGATGATACTATTTATGAGAGGAACGAGTATATTTTGAGATCTGTAGACAATGACACATCCATTAATAGCTGAAAATCCATCAGATTTTACTCTTACTGGCCAAAAATCTCTTTACTAAGAGGGAACTGTCATCTATAAGAGAAGCTCATTGAAAAAGTGAAAGCTACTATTGCATTAGCACGCGTGAAGTTTTATTTACGGGGCGACTTTGTTTTAGAATTACCAATGCAAAATGTTTTCCCATCTCCAGTATATCCATGATGACAAAAGCAGGCCTCATTTGACCCATTCAAAGCCTTGCATGATGCAAGCTTGTGGCACGAGTCACAAATGTCAGAGAAACGGCATGGGTGCATCACACTGGAAAGCCATGCTGCGTAGATACAAAAACACAAAACACAGAGAATTACTTTAATTGCTCCAATTTTATTGGTATTCCTACCAATTATCAGTCAATGCCCATTTATTTTGCGATCAACGGTTACATTGAAAAATAAATCTTTATCTTTTGCTTTGTTAGCCACTCTGAAAGCAAACAGATTGAAACATACATATAAAGTTCACTGAAGAATCTTAGAGTGTAGGATATAATGATTTCATAATATCGGATTTAACGGTTGTACAAATAAATATGAATATGAGGAATAAGTCAGAATTGCTTTGTCTGGACTAATTTCTCCACAGCCTTATTATATTTCTAAAGCGATACATTTACACTTACTGTATACACCTTTCCCACTGAGTGATAATTAAACTCAAAAAAGAAGCCACGTACCTGTTAAAAGTGCAAGTTTCATTGGCGACTTTAGTAAAGACTCCATAACTGCGCTCTGGAGCACTCGATTTTGAGAGAGACTGCGGTGGGCTGGCTAGTGACGTAGTCGATTTCCTTGCATCACTCTTCCTGTTTACCTAAACCTGGCCCTTCCTGTCTTGATCTTTAATCTGCTGCTTACAAAAACAAACAGACTGGTACCTTCACCAGATACTTGAATGCTGAACACCCAACTGTGTTTTAAGGCCTTATATTTCACCAAATGTGTACCCGTTTTGGAGCATTTTCCCTTTATTTTAAGCCTCGGTGGCACAGTGACCCCTGTTGCCATTCCAAAAGCCTCTATACCATTGTTCTAATCTGAACCCTTCAGCAGGCTAGGTAAACACAGGCCACAACAACGCAGGCTTCACTGAAGGATGATCCCCTCCCTTCCGCAAAGGACTGTACACAATTCCTGTACTTTCGGTCACCCACTGATAATCTCAGGTTTCTTCAGACACTGACCCTTGTTTTATTTATTTATTTATTTATTTGTTTGTTTGCTCGTTTTTCTGTTTTTTTGACGGGCAAAGTAAGAACAATGCTTTTCGTCACAAACGGTTTCTATTTTAAGAAGAGTCAAGGCAGTGTGAGTCTGGGTGAATGTTATTTTACAAGTGATGACTGTAACATTATTCTTTGGATTTCATTTATGTGTCATTACATTTTATTTTTAATACGGAAATAACTTGGAGTATGAAATCTTTGTCCTCTCAAATGAATTCATTTGTTTTATAATTGAACTGTCGCCTTCTCAGCTGGATTTGAATTTTGAGCAGCAAAGAGATTTTCTCGCCGGATGGCACAAATCATTTTTTTTAGATTGCTACCTATCCAACTAGCTACTGACAACCACGTCAAGCACGGGTGGAATAGTTTTCTAATGAACCAAACCCATAAATAGTAATATCCAAATTTTGCTATTACCGCTATAACCGAACCCATAAATGGTAATATTCAGATTTTGCTATTATGGTCGTTTATGACGCAATGGCAGCTAAGGAAAAAAAAAGGTGAATTCCATTTTGTAACCCTGACAACCCTTGAAAAAGACAAGGAGCCTTTCAGGTGAATGTTAAGACCTTTCAAGACCTCCTTTTCACAAATACATGCACATTCACAGATAAATAGTTTCACTCAGGGGATTTTTGTTGACTTTATTGCAGTCTGTGGCAGTGGTTTGAATTGCTTAGGCAAGGCATACAGTTTGCTAAGAAAGGCAGCTGCTTCAATGACACCATCGGAATTGCATCTCTCCATTGCTGTCCTGGGAAGTGCTTAATGAAAAACCCACATCTGAATTTTTCACTTCAACTCTATCCTCATGGTAAGGAAGGAAGCAGTGTCTAGAACAAACGTTGACTGATTGCACCCTTCTTCCTCCGCTTTTTAGTTGCAGGAAATCTGTAATTCACGTCGAAGTTTGTAAAGCTCTCGTTCTTGCACGCCGCACAATAACATCATAAAAAAAATACCTGAGAGAAAAAGCCTTAGGAATTAAGATAGCCATCCTGCGTGGATGTTTCTTCTTTCCTCTTCTCCTTCTTCCAATCATAGACATGGAAATTTCAACATGGCATTTATGTATGTGTATTTCGATCTGAAGCTATTTGGGAAATATTGAGACTTTACGGTACAGATCTGACTGCACTGTGATGATGGGCTCAGACTCAGTCTTGTTGGCAAGACTAAATATTTGGGCATAGACGTCATCAGTTTCAAATCTAGAGCTTGAAACATTTTGCATGAGTTAAGGTATACCAGATGCGCCTTGAGAGGAGCTCTACAGTGTTTGCTGTACATACAACTGAACTGTGGTACTGAAACTCTCCAGGCTTTTTTCAGCATGTATACATTTAGCTTTTGAATATGTCTATTTATCTAAACCGTGCACGTGTGTGTGTGTGTGTGTGTGTGTGTGTGTGTGTTTGTGTGTGGCTGTGTATGTGCTGTGTATCAGCGTGAATGAGACCATCACAGACTTGAGATCCTCCTTAAATTTGTTGTATTGCACATTACAGTGACAACAAAGATTTTTTGGGATTTGAATTCCTATTTGTATTTGCATTTCTATTTATTTTTATTCAAAGGAAATGTACTGTTTTTTTGAGAAAAACAAGAAACAAAACACAACAAAAAAAAAAAATTCAGTGATAACACCACTCAGACTTTACAGAAAAAGAAAGACAAAGAGAGACATTTCACCTTTCGTATCCTGTAATTATTCTGCATATTTAGATGTGTGAAAAGAGGTGGAATTTGGCTGTTTTCACCAACTGTCTAGTTGTCAAGAGTCCACTTAGTGTCATCTTCCTTCGATATCCAGACAACAGGAACAGAGCAGCAGACAGACTTCCTCTCTGGCCAGTTAATGTGGTGTCAGCTGTCATTTTTTCTGTATGAGTAACATGATTTATTTTGCAGAGAGCCGGGAAAAATGTCTCTTTTTCCCGCTAATGAATCTGGAAAAAGTGTCATAAAAAGTGCTTTTCTCGAAACGCATACTAAGGCTTAACATCTGTCAAGTTGTCCTGTTTCCACATATTGCCACCTTGTGGTAGCAATAAAACAAATTGCGGAGCAGTCTAGATGAGCCCTTGCAAATGAAAGATGTAAAAATGTCAAATCAATGCTTTCTAGACATAGAGGTGTTAATTCATTTTTTTAGTTGAATTAATTGTTTCTCATGAAAACAAAATACAATATGAGACACAATCTTTCGGCCTTTACTTAAATGAATAAGGGGTTCATGTCAAATGTTTAGTGAAACAGAAATTAGGATGTGCCTGAAATATTTATATGTGTTGCTTGTTGAAAACAATAAGGTACGTTTTTTTACATCTTTTCACATAAATGCAAAATAATATCCTAATCCAAGAGGTTAGCAGCCATTTCGGGTGGGAAAAATTCAAGGTCTTTACAGCCTCATTGTTTTTTGTTACGCAAATGTATTCAAGGCCAGTGAAGATACCCTTTCCAAAATTGCCTATGTCTCTTAAAAAGCCGTTCCAGGAAACTGTTTAATAACACACTTGAAAACCACTTATTGTAAGAGTGAAACAAGCTGGATGGGTCACCACAGAAAAGTTCTGTTGACATTTAAAATGAGTCAGTTCTTGTGGCTTCCATTCCGACATGTAGTATTGTCCTACTCATCAGTACAGTGTTTATTATGGGGGAAATAAAAGAAGAAAAAATCAGTTAGTTGAAGGAAAGACTGCTAAACAAAAACTATGTTAATAGAGAAAGAGAAATCGATAAACCATATTTATGAATTTGCCAATAGTCATCAAAGTGATCGAAGAGTACAATAACTGCACTGATGGTTAAAAAAGCTGTGAGACAGAGAGTTTGTTTATTTATTTTTTTCATTTTTTATCATTTGCTAACTAAATCAAGCACCTGGAAAAGAAATAGAAATGTATATATTACATATATATATATATATATATATGATATATTACAATACAGTACAATGAAACAGTTATCATGTTGGTTTACGCACTGGTGCAGTCATATAATCTCACAACCTGAGAATCCTTACAGCTCTACCCTTCTCTATGCTCTGATGCGTAACCTCTGATGCAGTCAGCACCACATTCGGTAGGAAGAGACCCAGAAGCTGACAATGACTCAGGTGAAGAACATTTGAATGTTTTTATTGTGCTGTTTGAATGCTCAATGACTTTGGCTGCTGGCTGCCAGATGGTGAGTTGTAGAATAACAATTCCAGTTGAATAAAGTGTGCAGCATGAGAGGCAGGCAGGCAGCAGGGATACACATTGTAGTAGGGTAAAACAGCAAGGGATAAATTCCTTGGGGTTTTCTCAACCCTCCCCAATTACTATAATGTCTCAAATCCATTACTGGAGTAAAAGTGAGGTGAGTCCAAACAGGCTGGCTGAGGCTACATTTTCACAGAACTTGACGGTTCCAATTTGTTGTTTATCCAATACCTGTTCTTTTTTTATAATCTTTTGCTTATATATACACCTTGCTTATACATAAATATATGTATAGAAATAAATAGATATTAAGTTTTGGCTACTGTGTCAGGAAATTAAAAATACATCGTGATGCCAAACTGGATTAAAATAAATAGCAGGCCTCATTTAGAATGGGACAAAATAATAATATAAGAGAATTATATTTAAAGCATCTTTGGAGATATGCGAAATCCCCAACAGACAGCACGGAGAGTCCTGTCAATGTGCGTCTATGTTATCCACATCCAGAGAACTCGCATTTTCAATGATGTGCAACTCACAGGCACGGGAAAAATCTGATCTGTCTGCTTGGATGACAAACGCATTAGCACATGAAAAAAAGAAATAAATAAAATCCATGTGCGATTTTTTTTTCCCGCACATTAAAGAGGACTGAAATTGACTTATATATTCCGTGTGCTTCTCCCTGTTCACATTTGCGGCTCATGATACAAATCTGATTTATGCCCAATGGGAGGAGACAGACACAACGAGTCTATTGGCCTGTGTGATGTAAAGGTGGTCTTATTGACAATATGACCTTACTGTGTGCTTGACATGACACACACACACACACACACACACACACACACACACACACACACATATCTATAAATGAGTGATCAAACTTTGACCTTGAGATTCTCTGCATTAAAATGTAAAAAATTATTTAGAACGATATTTAATATTTGTATTTTTCTCAGGATTTTATTGACCAAAAGCCCTAAAAAAACAACTTTTTTGTGCCAAACACATCAGGATGGAATAAAATACTATTTTTTGTTTTTTTGTTCGTTTCTCCGATCGTTTTAAATCTATCATTTTTCAATCTCCTTTAAGTCATTCGCGCCAACTATGGACTGTAACATTACCGCCTCCACAGTAGCAGCAATATGGCTTGGGTTTGATTAAGATGATCAGACGGCTGATTATGGGCAAGTGAGCAGCAGCTGCTGAGTCCACTGAGTGGGAGGAGAGACACGCCCATTTTGGGAAATGTAGAGACAGGCAGGAGAGGGAGAGACAATGGGGAGAAAGGGAAAACACACAAGAGGTGAAAGAGGACAAAGACTGGCCAAAGGCATTAGAGTTAGAATAAAATGTCTTCACCAGTTTAGAAAATAATAAAGAAATCCTTCCTCCCGCCAAGCAACTGAGATCAGGTTTGCTAATTCCTGAGGGGAGTTTTAAATGAGCCAAAAATGACTAAAAATGCGGTACATGCCTCCCTAAATCAGAGTCATCTGGTAATATTCAGTCTAATTTCATCTGGAAAAGTTCAGATATGATGTACAAGTCTCTTTTAATAAGAACTTGAGGTGGCTCCCTAAGTGCTGGTTACCAGTAACTCCACCTTTGCATTTATCTAAGAATATGGGATGGGATCTAATTTTGTTAGAGGAATAGACAATGTAATGAGGCACCGGGGTTATTGACTGGAGTTGGCCATTCCACATTAACCAGCACTGAGCTGAAAATGTTTTATTTTCTGTGCTGTCATAGGTTTAACACTGTACAGAGATTTTTTTTTGCACCAGCTGTGTTTGGAAAATACAGTTTAATTCAATAATTAATGAATGCCGACCCATGTGATACATTTTCATTGAATTCTTGCATTATATGAGTGGTTATTTAAGCTGTTTGTGTAGGTGGATTTTTTTTTTTGATATTTTAAATTCAGAAAATGAAAAAACAATACAAAAACCCGCACCATAAACACCTGCTTCATGAGAACCATAAAGCGTCTACCTGTTATATCACAAGACCCCTCCAGGTTGACCAATATTCACTTATTACACTGTAAGGTTGAAACAAGGCCTTCTAAATTAAAGGGACGGCTTTTGTTATATATTTGAAGATCATTTAAAATTATTGCAAGATGACATTTATGACTACTTAAATGATTTAAGAATTAATAATGAATCTGGTCTTTATTATTGACAAGTCAGAGCTATTAAAAATTGAAGGTTTAGCCCTATTTTGGAGCGCTTACATCTAATCACATTTAGAATATAATTTCTTTTTTGCATTTTAAAAGGCTTGACTCGTATTATTATTGTAAAATGTAAATTTTTTAAGCTATTTTGTAAATTGAAAATTTTGTGGCAGACCTATAATTGTAAAAGTAAATGATTCTAAAAAATTAAGATCCTGGTAAAAAGGCAGGAAGACCCATCACAATATTGGCAAATACTGATATTTCTCACTCAGATGGAATGGATCCCTGTTACCATTGGATACACACTCTGCTCTCTATCAATTCTACATTTGGACCTGATTTTGGAAAAGGGGGCAATTTCTTCAAAGATCGGATGCAATTTGTAAATGAATTTCCTTCACGCTTGACTTCATAAAGGCATTTGTCCTGACTTCGATTGAACACAGCTGGATGATTCTATCCATATTCTTGAATTCTTTACAAGAAAAATGTCTTCCATTTTCTCAAATCCACAGCCATATTTATTATGTTATATATTTCCATGTTCTCAGGTGTAACGACTGTTACTGATTGGGCCTCTTTTTGCTCCCAACCTCTTGTTAGTTTACCAACTGGAACGAAATGACAGTGGAGAGAGCATGTGTCCTTTCAAGGCTGAGTGGAATCTTATTTTAGTGACAAAGTTTATACCGCCACTTATCAGTATTGTTCTCATATTTTACTTTTAAATTTAAATAACAATATACATACATTTTAAAAAAGACAGAGAACAACAATAGAAATGGTTGTATTCGGTACACTTGTGAAGAAATGTCACTATATCTATCTTTGTCTGTCTGTCTCTCTGTTACTCTCTCTCTCTCTCTCTCTCTCTCTCTCTCTATATATATATATATATATATATATTTATATATACATGGGATATACATATATATATATATATATATATATATATATATATATGTATATCCCGTAAGGATGCTTGGTTGGGGATTTCAAAAACTTGCACCACTGTTGCGCTCTTTCGATCTTATTGTATGTTATGCTGTTAAAAAGCTGGACTAATATGTCCTGGCATGGTGTGTTATAACCTTTGGCGTGATTGATTTATGCAAAGTTAAAAGTGAAGCCTTTAGTTTCTGGTGTGAGATCTCCCCTGTGAGGCCGATTTTGAATTGATAAATTTTCAAGGACCTATAATAATTGAATTTTCAGTGCCCTTTTATAGGTGAGGTCACCTGCGGAGCACCCTGCAAATTGAATAAAGAACAGTAATAGAAAACAGGATGTCATGTGGGATCCCTGCTCATAAAATCATTAACAACAGTGTGTCTTTTCTCATAAAGGAGCTCATTTATTCCGTGTTAGAAATGTTATGGAAGTGTAGGGAGCAACTCAATTTATTTTTCATTAGGAATCAACTCATGAGAGTTACAGAGCAGGTTAATAGTTGCTTGTGTTGTGAGCAGTATGAATTAATTTGCAGGAAAAAAAAAAAAAACCACAAGTGACAGCGGCATATCTTTTAAATAATATGGGCTGGCATCGCCGCATGCAGTACATTATGATGTATCAGTTAAGCATACATTCCCTTTGAATATCACTGACTCAATTCTAATTGCCGGCAAATATATTCAATCATCCAAGAAACTTTTAGCATGTTTGTATATTTGTTCGTCTTTGTAAAGAAGAATAAATGGCAGGAGCATGCAGCACCCCCTGCACTGCTCCCATGCTGACGGCTTTGTTTGAGTTATATCAGAATAAAAACAGCAGCTTGGTCAAATCCTCTCACTCCTTAACAGACTTCAGCAGAACTCCTGGTGTTCTCAGCATGACTCGGCTCATGTACCGCAGGAGGTAGAAAACCTTGCCTAATCCCTTCAGTGATCTAGCAAATAAAAAAGAAAAAAAAAAGAAAGGTTATTATTGTGCCTACATGGTGGTCTTCTCATAGGCCTGTCAATATATTCTATTACTAAAGCAACTTTTCTGTCATGAATATTCGAAATATAATATTTTCACTGAGGCAGCCAAAGCAGTTTTAAAAGCGGTTTTGGCAAAGCTTAGACTTCTTGCTAAGCTTTGGTAATTTGTGATGCTGTGAAAGAGAACAGCAATTTATTTGACAGCATTTAACAGTTTTAGACAATTGATTTTAATTGAATAGTCTTCTTGGAAGGTGGAAACTGAATCATTAGCTTTATCATCACGTTACTTATTGATTTGGATCGGCCTGCTGTTGTAGGCTCAAATACTGGTGATATTTAAAGGGAAACACAACATTTAAAAATTTTATTTTTCCAAAATATGCAGATGAAGGATGATAGCGGCGATACCAATTAGTACAGAATGTCATCTGAAATTAAAGATTGAAAAAGGCTTTATATTAAAAAAAACAAGCTGTCCTTAAAGTCGTTTTTGCGTTTTTTTTTTTCTGTTTTTTTGTGTCCATTAAGACCATTCAAAAAAGTGAAAAATCCTTCAAATTATTTCATTCAATTGGAGTATTTTGGGAAACCAACTTGTAAAATATCCAGAGAACAAAAAAAATATGACTTGCTTTTATCTCCATTTCAAAAGAGAGGATAAAAGGAAAAGACTTTGGCCCGGAGCAATTGGGCAACTAAATTAACAAAAAACAGTGAGTGAAGTGATATAGACCTAATGAAAACCAGCTCACGTGTAAATACAGACCATTCACTGGATCGCATTAAAAATTCTAGCCTTGCGCAGAATGTCTGATACTCGCTATTCTCGCGCAGGTGAAATTGTTAATTCATAAAAGGGAGAAAACAGCATAAAAATAGATTGATGTTTTTCACACCATCATCAGCATATGCCGTTATATAAGCACAGTCGAAGCTGTTAGATCAGTAACCGCTTTATTCGTTATGTGTTTATTAGGACAATTTGCAATGTGAGATAGGACTATAATGAAAGACTGAACATCAGATGGAGATCAGTTGTACATGTGGCCCTTTCATGCAACTTGTATATTAATTAGTTTGGTGCCTCTCTAATGTGTTGGGTTCGGGGTTTGGCTTTTGAAGTGTCTCTTTACCAGCAGAGGATGCTCATGATGTTACTACGAACCCCGTGGAAGAACAGCCTCTCCTCCTTTTCCCCTGGAGGTTCACCCACTAGAGAGGTGAAGGCACTCCAGCTCTCGAAGACATTTTACTGGAGCTGATATTGGTTGTAAAAATGATTTTCCTATATTTTTATGGACTCCATTAAATTAACCATTTACATCCTTGACTGATCCATGTAACAAAATCAGTTGCCGTCAATGCAGTCTCTATTCTACGCACTTGATTTGAAAAGGGTACAGGAAGTAAATAAAGTTTAATAGCTGGATCATTGGTTGATTTTCAAAGTTTAAATTTGAAGCGAAAATAACAGAGTTGTCGTCTCAAGTGTAGTTATCACGACTCCGCGGGTGACCCGTCATATCACGGGGTACGGCATGTCTTAAAATCAATGGTTTTTATTTTTCTTTCTACATAAAAAGGGAATTTGGAATATGTCTTGACCTCTCAGAGGAGTGCTTTGTGTGTTCACTTTACTGTGGTTTTTGTCCTTTCTCAGCTGTGCCAAGGTCCCCGACTATCAAGCAACACTCACCCGGTCGGCCCTGCTGATGGAAAAGAGAGCCTTTCTAGCTTTTGTGATTTCTTTCACATATCACAATCTGAAGTGCCCATGGTGGCCCCAGAAAAAGCTGCTGACAGTTGGCATGATGTGTTTTTTTTCTTTTTTTTTGTACAGAGAGGGAAAAAATAGGAGACTCTTTCCACAGATGCCATTCAAATATTATAGTAATGGTATTACTTCCCGAAGATTAGGTTAGTCTTCAGTTGTCATATTATATTCCTTTTTTAGTGATAGAGTGAATATAGAAAAATGATAAATGAATACAGATGACACATATAAAGGGTGCATA
The DNA here is from genome assembly GCF_037954325.1 of Fistularia commersonii. Lineage (NCBI taxonomy): Eukaryota > Metazoa > Chordata > Actinopteri > Syngnathiformes > Fistulariidae > Fistularia > Fistularia commersonii. The sequence continues at coordinate 13,387,496 of NC_141299.1, read as the reverse complement.
TATATATATATATATATATATGTATGTATGTATGTATGTATGTATGTATGTGTGTATGTATGTATGTATGTATGTATGTATGTGTGTGTGTGTATATATATATATATATATACATTATTTTATTGAAAGCAAAGATGAAATAATATAATTTACATAAATACAGTTCAATGTCAGGATTTTTTTTTTTCTGTTTAGGTTAAAGTAAAGAGGATACTTCTTTCCATTGCTGTCATTTATGTATATATATACATATATATATACATATATATATACATGTTTTTTTATTGAAAGCAAAGATGAAATAATATAATTTACATGAATACAATTCAACATCAGGATTTGTTTTTTTTTGTTTAGGTTAAAATAAAGAGGATCCTTCTTTCCATTGCTGTCATTTAAACATAATTGAATTAGTGTCCGCAGATGAGGTGAGTCCTATGCTGTCATATCATATTCCTGTTTTTATGAATGAATGAATATGTAATAAACAAAGATAGGTGTATCTGTGTAGATGTCTGTGCATCCTGTGATTACGTACAATGCAAAACCAAAACTGTTTCGTTCTGTTTATTTTTAATTTTGTTTTCGCTTTTGCCCGCGTTGTAAAGTTTTTGACCTCAGCAACTTTCCGGTGCGCGATCTCACCTGCAGGTGATGAAAGTGTGATTCCTCCGAGGAACATCCCAGCCTCATTTCGCACGAAGCACAGAGCCGAGACCCGGACGGGTGGAAAACGCCGCGCCCGGCAAACTCCTCCACCGGCGTGCAGTAAAGAGGCCGCGACTCGGCTTCAACAATCCAGCAATTAAACAGGTCACCTGAGATTTTGAGACATCAATTTGGTTGGAGACAACAGGCTTCAAGACATCATCTGATCACCTAAGGTGACCCAACACTTTCTCTCTCTCTCTCACACACACACACAAAAAACTGGAGTCCAAGAAGAGATGGCAGTGACAGGGTGAGGACAGTACAGTGGAAATTGGTTTTATTTCTTTGTAAGTGGAATCACTGGATATCAGTAAGCACCCTTAAACACCCATATATGACGGGGATAACATCCATATGGGACATATCCCTCCCCCTTGCCCAAAACCACAGAAATTTATTTTTTTATAGCGGGATTTATGATGAATTTATTATGGCACATTATTGTGATCACCAAAATATTTTTTTAATCAAAAATACCAGTCATTATGCACGGATTTTGGAATTTTTGGACAACATATTGACAGCACACAAGCCTGTCTATCCTTTTTTTTTCACATCATTTAAAAGACACAGTATGAGACGTGTGGCATCAAGTAAAAGCGTCAAAAGTCCCTGGTCGGTTCTGTTTAAGACTGGCGGAGGTTTGTCTATGCAGTTTGCTCACTAAGCAGCGAAAAGGTCACGCAGGATAAATGTGAAGGTAGAGGTACACCTCATCACTTTTCGCAGAACTAAGTGTTGTGTACTGAAATAGACCGCTGGGAGACTCAAGTGACTCAAAAGGCTATATCAGCGAGCACTTGTGGTCTACCTTATTTATTTATTAATTTGAGGCCCGTCTACTGACACATTTGAGTGGTCTAATTGCTGTGAATTGACACCGGTTACTCTCCATAATGGGAGCTTGGGAGTCTTTCCTAACCGCAGTTCATTCAGCAGCCCCTCACTGCAACTTAACTGCCCTTAAAATGTCTGATTGCAACACAGGAACTGTGGGGCGAGACAGGATTATCAGTCTTTGTTGTGTGACTGTGTCTATTATCCTGACCTCTATTCACAGCGGGCCTTTAGGAGTGTCGCTTCCAGCCGCCACAGCAAACTACCCAATCCCTGACAAACAACAAGTGAACCGGAGATCTCCCCCTGTCCCAATGCACTAGACACTTACAGCTCCAACATCAGGCAAAGCTCTCCAATACAGGTAAGGCTATCAAACCCCTACTGAACTAATAAAGATGAATTGAAGGGTCTTCCTTTCAGTGTTATTACAGGAGACAAGATTAACCTTTGGTGTTGACGGGCTGCTAAATATTGTCACCGTGCTTGATGGTGATAGTTTGGGAAGGCCATCGTTTTGTGAAAAGCTACATGTCGGAACTTTCCTGTAAAAATGAAATGCAGCAAACAACTTTGACCTCTTCTAACCTTGTAGTGGAATCGGAAAGTAATAATGCTACGGTGCGTTAGGGGGCTGAAGTTCTGTGTGTGTGTGTGTGGGGGGGGGGGGGGGGGGGGTCATGCATGTTCACACGCACAAGTGTGTGTGTCTGTGTGTTCGCAGGGGTGCTATTGTGTGATTTTAGTTAAGTTAAAATATTCATGCAGTTTTAATTTCCCTCCATATCATTTTTCTTTTCGGGTGTTTTCTTTTTTTTCATTTACCCCTCATAATTCATTTTCATACGTTTGACAACTATGGATGACAAGGGAGACGGATAGTCTATTCCTGGCCAATTATCAGATCATTTTTAAGACATCTTTCTTAAATTGTGTATTTAGAAACACCCATATCCTAAATAATGCGGCTGCAATATATGTTTAAAGGATTTTTTGTCATAAATGAATATACATACATTCAAGTTTAAGATTATAAATGAAATTGAATCTGGATAAGATGTTCGGAAAGTAAATATAATTTTACATCTATGGATGTTTTATAATCAGAGCAGTTCTATAATGATTTTAGACTCATGGGATGACACCAGGCATTTATACACCAATGAATATAGACTAGATTATGTATAGATTATGATTTAGAAAGATTTTTTTGTACTGTATGTTGTTTCATGCTTCATAGGCGCAGCTTACGAAGTAATGCAAGATTTCAGAGGAAGCAAATAATGATCCTTAAAACAGTTCCTAAAAGATTTAGAGTTGAGGCCTGGAATCATGCAGTCACTAACTTTATAATTCAGTCCCGTAGATTCCCATCTTTTACGGTGAAACCCGAAATAAGTTCCTAGCAATCGTCAAGATCAAGATGTCAGAGGTTGTGACTCAATTTTGATATCACATTTTATATTAAACCTGAAAGATACACGAATTAAAGAAATGATGGAGAACAATTGTTTCCTCCCTTTTTTTTAAACTTCATCATTGATTGAATTAACTGTTAAAATTGTAGGTTAAACACCGAAAAACACATCATTTATTACATTCTTTTTTTTTTTTTTTAATTCTTAGAAAAAAAAAATCACTCATTTGATCTCCCTGGATGGAAACTACCAGATGAATAAAGCACTAAGAACATGCATCCCCCCCCAAAAAAAATAAATAAAAATATAAGAAATAAGCACTTATCTATCCTGAGTACTTTCAAAGACAAGTGTGGATTCAATTTGTTTTAATATGCAGTGATTCGCCACAAATTGCCTAATGGTTTGAAACTTTCTTTTGACAGCACCATTAGAGACTTGTACTGTAATTTTCTGATGATGTTTTGTACTTTTGAACAAATTAGGGGTCATTGGAAAGAAAGGGAGAAAAAAAAAAAGATTTAAAAGAACAATATGATCTAACAAATTTAAATCAATTCACAAATAATGATGGATGTGTGCATGTGTTTGTGTGCGTTTATACATATTTGTGTGTGTGTGTGTGTCATTGTCAAGTAAAGTAAATTCAAAGAATGCAGTCTTCCTTATCCTCCCACTGACCACTACATCAGATGAGGATGATTGCAGCCCTGAAATCAATGAAACCACTAACCTCTCTGATAACATTCCCTCTAGGAGTGCAGATGCAGATATAGTTTAACTCCATTTATCCGTCTCTTGGAGTTGATACCGTGACTTGGTATTTCGGGTCCTCGGTTATTTTGGTAATTTGTTTGCATCTGCATGCATTTAGAAAAAAATAAATAAATAAAAATTATACGTTTAGTTGGGAAAACACTGGTTTCAAGGTATAGAAAAAGATATATATGATTTTATGGATTGTTTATGAACGCTCTATTAGAGTGGTTTACTTTGTTAGTTTTGGGTCCTTCTCATTTTTCTTTTGAAGTGCTTTTGGCAAACACACAGGAGCTCTCAGACACAGTGACATTTTTGCTGTTAGGATTTGTGAGCTCATGCTCTCTCGAGAAACATTCGCAGATCTCTAAATGGATTGATTTGACACTATAAAAGTCTCCTAAGCCCCAGTATCTATCGGTTGTTTCCACAGCCGTATTCCCAAAACAATGAAAAAAAAAAGCAATATGAGATTATTATATAGTCAGTTCTTTGTCAGGATTTGTCCTTGTGGGGTGAGGAATGTCTTCTTGTCTGAAGTCACCGAGCACGAAGAAGGATTTGGTTGACAAAGCAAAGCAGGCAGAGAGATGTCTTCACATTTTAGGTCACTGGTGGATAGCAAAGTAATCTAAAGCCCCAGTTTGCATTGACCCCCCCACCCACTTCCCTCCAGGGAGAGAGTGGCAGAGATTAGAGGTGCATCCATCCACTGTGACCTTTAGGGTCTAAAGAGATACTGCATTGCCATCTTCTGACATATCAAACAATGCAAGGGCAGGACTGTCATCCCAATGCTATGCTATAATACGGAGTGGTCCTTTTCTAAAATGCAGTGGTGGCTGTGCATGTAATTTCAGGGCACTCCTCGCCACCACGAGCGCCCCCCCCTCCCCTTTTCCATTCCTTCCTGGCTACCGCAGTATTGCGCTCTGCATAGGCATGTTCTGTCAAGGCGCTGAGATTTATTGACATGGGAATATTTTGGCCTATATGTTAACATTGACAGCAACTCAGCCCCTTTGTGATTACAGAATATCTTAAGAGAGCTAGTGATGCTTGCTGTGTGCTTTTAAATCATCTTAAAAGAATATTGAATAATGATCTGATTGTTGACTGTATCTGCTGGTTTCCTTATCTCATCACCTTTTATGAAGGAGTGGTTATATATTTCAGTTCTTTAAAAGAAGCTCTTTTTCATATCTTAATTGTGAATTATTGTTCCATTGAAGAGTGACTGATATTGTGTTAAGTGTTCGTAGTTGTCTTACAGTAATTTGCTAAACATAGCTCTGTTTTTTGATTAACTCAATGACCTTATTGCGTGATCATTTAACTGGTATTGGATATTCACGTATGTACTCCGGTATAACTCATTATGATTGACAGTCAATGGTGAGAGATGGGTTAAACTAATAGAAGCAGTGTCAAAATGTCAACCTGACCATCTCAAAGAAAATTCAACAAAATGCCAGTATTGTATCTCTCTAAAGTCTCAATATACCCTTGCTTGAACCTCTGAACGCAATATAAGCAGAAAACTGGCATAAAAACCTCAATCAGATATGACTTTCCCATTTCATAACCTGTCAGTCTCTCTCCTGATTCTGGCATTGTGTGATGTATAAATACCCCCACCCTACCCCAAAGGAGAGAGAGTTTCTCAAATGCCATGATTCTATTGCCCATGTTTGAAGTGTGCAGATTACAGTTGGTGATAACGGAAAGCATGTTTCACCACATCTCATGAAAAGATCTGCTGAGTGGTATCAAGGTGGATATTGGCATCATTAAAGTCTCAAACTGTTCATTTCAAGTGCGAAAGGTGTCATTAAGAGCCTCAGATTGAGAGGGGAAATAACTTTTTCTCGGGATCATTTTGATTGTCTTTTTTCTCATAAAGTTATTGTTCGGATTAAGAGGTTGGCTGATGAAGCGCATATTTGTCATTCATCATTGTTTTAACATTCTAAAGTAAGAAACGTGTGCGTATACATGTTGTGTGTATCTATGTGTGTGTGTGTGCGTGTGTGTGTGTGTAAGTGTATATACACATATATTGACAGAGAGAGAGTAAGGACTTCGTGATAAGGTCCATGTCTAATGGATGTTTTTGCTACAAAATGGAAGTCCCTAAGTCATACTCAATTTGATATATTCAGCAGAAGCATTGGAAAAAAAACCCTTAGAGATAGTGCTAAAGTGATTATAATAATAATTATTATTATTATTATCATTATTATTATTGTTGTTGTTGTTATTATTATTATAGGAATAAATATTATAACAAGGCGGAATCAAAGATTCCACCTTATTTTTTAACATAAGAAAACTGAATGTAAAACACTTTCGCAGTTTTCCATTTAATCAATTTTTGCATAGATAAACAATATCAAGAGTAATTATCTAGAATCATCGATTAAGTTTTATCTTGTCATGTCACTTTTTGACTAAAGGTATTCCACACAGCACCTCATCCGGTAATTGCATAGAGCATCAGTTCACCAGTAAATTATGATAAATGATTTTAAAAACTGGAACTACATTGGTGGTTGTGACTTGTAAACTGTATAAAAAAAAACAATATTTTCTGCATTCTATACAATATTTTTCATTTATTCTCACTATTGCATCAACATTGCAACACTTTATAAAACGTATTGTTTTATATTGTAAATCCACTGTATTTTGTGCAATCAGTAAAAAAGTTAAATAAATTGAAGATCCAGACTCCCTTGTATAATAATTTCATACAATCTAGATTGGAATCTGGAAAAAACAAATGAATGAAAAACCCTTCAAACAAATTTGCAATGATGACAAAAGATAGTTTTTAACATTTGCAAAGGTCGGAGCAATTCCGATGATAAAAAAAAAAAAAACACCACAAAGTTTTAGTTTGCGTTGAATAAAACATTAAAATTAGAAGCAGACTCAAGGATTCTGACATACATTATATGCATTTTGATTTTACAGACACATGCGCGGCTACTCATGCGCTCGCGCGCGCACAAACACACACTCACATATATATATCTTTAATTGATACAGGATGTCACCCTGACAGAACTGCTGCGTTTCAGGTCAAACTTTTTTGCTGGTGGTACAATAAAAGATGGACAGAGACCTGGTTTCTCTGACAGTAGCTCAGTTTGATAAAATAGAAATTGCAGAAGTTGCTGTTCATTTTGCCCATGTGCTTGATTGATGGAAAAAAAAAAGTTTCTGGTGTCATGGGTCATGTTTATTGTTGGGATGTCAGCAGGTCCTTAAAGCCTGGCCGGACCAGTGTAAAACCCATATAATTCAAGTTGTCAACCCTTTTCCAGGTCGCGGTATAGAGCAGGAGCTGCCCATCATGTGCTATAGCTTACCTTTTAAATGGTCCTTTTCAAGTGATACAGGCTTCTAAAGTACTTGCATTCCAGTTTCATGCATGGCACTTTCATTACATTACACTTTTAAGAGTACTTTTAGGGCTGTTTAAGTTGTGTTTAAAGGGAAACTATTCGAACTATATCTGACTGAGTGGAACAGGCGGTCAGGACTTGACTCATAATCCCAATGATATGGCTTTGCCTCAATAATGGCTTAACAATATGCCTGGCAGTCAGGAGTTAATGATGAGTATTGGAAGGTCTGGCTTTATCTGCCTAGGGATCATCTAGAGGAGTGCTCCCACAAAACATGCCATCTGGGCCCAAGGCAGAATCTGTGTTTGTGGCGAGATACAACCCCAGCTGTGTGTTCCACCGAGATAGCAAACCACAAAAGTACCCATGACCAAAATGCTGAAAATGGAATCAGTGGCATTTGATGTGTTAGTTTAATCCCCCACTTTGAGATTTCACTTCAGTTATCTATTCATTTTTTTTTTGTGGAATTGCTCAACCTGAGCTGAGAGGAGTTCAGGCTGCCGGAGGACTTTCTATTGATTGATGCTATTCATTAAAAAAAAAAAAGAAAAAAAAAAAAGTTGTGATTTAATGTTGAAGAAAAGGTATTCATTTGAAATTTCATTTGGATGAGAAAACTCTTATGAAATATTGCATTCTTAATAGCAGTTATATTGATGAGGTTAGTTATGTTAATTTAAGTCAATTCCATCAAATAAAATATAGCAATCAAATGATTGCACAATATTCTAAAAATCTGCCAAAGTCAGGCGCAGTGACATCAGCAATCGATGTGTAATAACTATTGTACAGGCAGAAAAAAGGCAGCTTACAGCAGGGAAATAGAAGGTGCTGAAAAAGAGAAATCAATGAATAAGCTATATCCTGAACACAGATATCATAGGGCGCTACTGTGCATGCTGTACGTGCAGAGCCGAGCTAAATGAGACTATTCAAAATATAGCGAGTTTTCTTTTTTGAATCGACTTCAGAGCAGACTTTTTCAGATGCTTCTCCAAGTTCTACTATATTCCATGATTAATTCAACAATAATGTATGTTAATGTATGTTAATCTGTGTCACTGATATGCTAATGAATACCTTACTCCCACAATCCAGCTTGTCTGTGGTGGAAACACGCACTCTCTGAAGGAGGTACTATGTTGAAATTCTGTGGAGGCTTTTGTCTCTACAAACCATATTCAAACAATTGGCTTCTTTATGGTTGTATATTTTTCCAAATTTGCAGCATCGACAACACACCGGATTTCTTGTATATAGGTTGCTAGGTGTACAATTGTATTATACGATTTTATTTTTCAGTTTTTTTTTCATTGTGAAATGGATCTGAATTCAATGAATTGGTTTTATTTTCTATTACAGTAAGTTATTTTTTTTCATAGACTGGTTGAAAAAGTGCTCACTGGATAGAAAAAATTGCATTTGAAAGAAAGGTTGCACGTTAAAACACAAATGTGTGAAAAGCTGCCTCATCCAAAATTTACTTCTCAAATGCTTTTACAACCTCAACTAATATGATCTCTTTATTAACAGTAGATGGCACCAAGTCATCATAATGCGAAGCATAACAATTAAATATACTTTTATTTAAAATCCAAAATTGTGTAAATTTATCAATCTGAATCAGTGTTGTATATTATTTTTTGCAAGTGATGGCATTTAGAAAATACATAAAAGACAAGAACTCCTAAAAAAAAAAAAACATTTTTTTTTTTTAAACCTTACAAGAAAGACATCCACTGCAGATCTTCTGAGTTATGGAGCCGATTTATTATACAGGATTTATCATACATGCAGCTGAAAAAGACATTTTTTGGTTGCAACATTTGTCGACGTAAACTTGCTGGGAATGGCTGCCAAATGTTTACAGCTACACCAGCATCATGGTTATAAAACATGTAGCTGTAAAGAAATGTCATGGACATAGAGAAGGTTTATGTTTCCCAGCGATAACAGCCTTTCAACCTTGACCCGGAGGCTTCTTGGCTTCTAGTACTTGCCCTTCCATTAGAATTTGAATACCTTAATGCCTTATCTGTTCTAACTTTCTCATTTTTAATGCAGTAGAAAAACAAAAGTCTCTGATGGCATTCATTTCAATGTTGTCCTTTACCTTTAGACTAGATTGTCAAAGACCTTGTCAAGATGAGGACACCTCTATCCATGTTAGAATGATTTTGCAAATTAATCATTTTCAGGCCCAACACTCCAGTGAATATTTTATGATTCTATTTCACTCTATTTGTCTTGCTTTGTGACAATCAGGCCATTGGAAAACAGTTATCAATTATTCACGTCTACTCAACAGACTCATCAAAATTCATCGGAATGGTCAAATGATAAGACACCTAGTAATAAAGGGAAAAAAGCTGTTAAACATTTTGTTTTCATAATTACATTTTTAAGGCAAATTGAAAATACAAGAATTACAGAGAACAAGATGTTTGATAATGATATTGGAATGATGAGTGAGCCCTACAGAGTTTTCAAGGTGAATTGGATTCATAGTCTGGATAACGTTCTTGCTTAACCACAAACTTGTTTGTGTCTCTTCAATCTGAGCCATAATTCATTATGAAGCTGCGATAACAATGAAACCCTTTAATTCCCGTTTTAATGTCTCTTAATAATTGACCCCTTTCATTTATTGTTTTTCATTTAATGTCTGGCAATCCATTGCGCAGCATCAAATGTTATTGGTGAAATACAATACCTGAATTATTGATGTCTTGTGGATAAACATTTAATTTAATAAGAATAGTACAAACAAAATTAAAAACTCAAATTTCTAAAGAAATATTCACATCTTAATGCTGGTCATTAAGCCTGTTTCTGTCCTATCATTTGTCTTCAATCCCCTTTCTTGAAAAATATTTTATTTATTAATGGGCAGCAAAACACAGCTTGCATTCATGGTTGTAAACACACTCTGGCCATTTGGTAAGTCAAAGTTGTAAAAGATAATGACATGTTGAAAATAAATGAGCCCACTCGTAATCATGCCTAATCTTGCATTGCAGCCCTTCTTGCGACAGACATTAATCATGTCTGAATCCAGAGGGATATTTTATTTGCAATGCCTCAGGAAAGGTAAGTGGGAGAAGACACTTCAGCCAGATTTGAGTTCCGTAGCCCATGATACAATGACCGCTAATTGCTAATTATGAAATTCTCTGATGGGCAGAAGCACCACTGGCTCGCGCTATTATTGTTTATCGCTAATTATGTTACACTTTCTGCTGGGGATTCTGTTTTATTCACAGCATGGTTTTAAGTCTATGTGCTCTAGATGCAATGTATACTATGTTGAGTATAATCATTCAACATAGGTTAAAAAAAAACGAGGTTAAAAAGTACTGTTTTCTACAGTATCATTTCATCGCCTCTGTTGAATTTGAACAGTTCGAGGACCATTCAGTGTCTCTGCAAACTGTCTAGGATGTTGCCGTGCCATCAGGTTAGGTCTTTTGAAACAGTCAAGCAAAACTAACAACATAACTCTGAACAGATCATCTATGAAATCTGATTGTTCTCGTTGATAGCGAGCTCTTCCAGAAAGCAATTCGACACTCGATCAAAACAAGAATCGGGCAAATATACGCAATATAATTTTACAGCTTTATTGAGGTTCTGCAAATCCCAACGGTCAGCCTCGACATAGCCAAAGATTACATTTCTGCAGGACCACTAATGACTCTGATAGTTTTGGCATTGAGGAAAATACTGCTCAGCAATAAGCAATGATCATACTTTATGAGTTATTGAACTGGCAGTGCACACAATTACTGCATATTGATGCCTTAATACATAGAAGCTCACTGCGGGTCCCTGCCACACATAGTTAGAAATCTCAGAGGAAGCCAATACACCTTCACAGGGCCACTCTTCTGCACTTTTGCTGCCAGACAGTATCACTACTAATGACTCCTAAACCTGTCATCAATTTCCATTAGACCATCTGCTTGCTGCCCTTTACACATTACAGGTTCATGTAAAAGTCATTAACTCGATTTAGAAACGTAGAAGAACGAGTCAATAACAGGCATGTGGTAGGGAGTAATGTCTTGGTTGGTCCCTGTCAAAGTCTGTGTTGATATTGCTAATTTTGGAAAAAAAATAATGTGCTTCTGGGAAATAATATTTGGCAATCTTCATGTTCCTGTAAATCGGAGAAAATGATGGATACTATGCAATTATTAGTGATGCTCTTTCATACCTAACAATAGGTTTTAAATGAACTTTGCATAACACTGTGTGGTTACATCAGGACATTTGCAGTCCTCAAACTCTGAAGCAAATGATGTCTTTGCATGCATATGAGGCACAGCTCATTTGTTAAAGTAGGACACCCCTGCATGGCCTGTCATTCTGCGCTGCATTGTTCTTGTACAGTACAAGAAGCATGGCGTGACAAGAATAGCAATTTGCTCAAGGAGGTATTTTGCTCTGATTGACAATAACCTCTTATTAGGCATATTGCGACATGCATATGAACGCTGTTTGCAGGCATCTAGCAAGCGTCGTGGAGGATCTCCTTTAGGTCAAGTTTGATTTTTCATTGTTTCTGATTAGTTGAGCTATGCACCAAATTAGCCCAGGCAAAGTGAGGTTTGGACCAACATGTCTGATTACTCCCATTGCCTCGTTTTGACACATGATTTAAAGTCTTTATTGAGAAATTCTTTGCAACAGCAAGAGCTATAATTTAAACGTTATTATAATTTAGCCGAAAAGCTTCAGACTATGGAATTTTGAAATAAAAATTTAAGTCATTTTTCTTCTTTATGATTGTGCGTGCTCCCATCAATTTTGATTTTCAGCAGTTTTAGAGGCTAACTATACTGCCATTGTATTATAATTAAATATGCTAAATATTCCATATTGTGTGGGGATGTGACATGCGATAATTACTTTGACTCAATGCATGGAAAAAGCACATACAAAAGTAAATGAGGTCATGAAAAAAATTCTATAACCAGAAGTTTTACGTGTAATTCAGCAAAGTCACAGCAAACTTTGACGAAGTATGTTCTTATCGGAAATTCACTTAAAGTCAGAATACAAAATCTGCCTTTTCTGGGACTTTAAAGGTCTGTGCATTTCTTTCTAAGAGGTTTCAAAATACTCTGAGGACCAGACTAGAGAGAGGTTAGGAAAGTTTAATTTCACCTGACTTATTTATTACATTCAGATTACTTAGAGGAAAAGATACTTTTTCCTGCTGAAGTGTTGATACTTTCTTTACCTCTGATTTCTGAGTGTTTGATAGAGTTGACATTTTAATTAGTTAAGCTGTTTATTGTCCAAAAAAAATATCTCCACTGGTATGTTGCCCTCTGTCGCAGAATCTCAGATACGCCTTCCTACATTCCATTGCTTTAGAAATCTTTAGTTTAAAGTCAAACATTTCCAGTTATTTCACATATTTGTACACTGAAAACTTGTGCAACATTTGTGATGAAGGCAAAGTAAGGAATTTGACATAATGCTGAATAAGTCATTTATATTTTGGCCTTAGCATTTAAAATGATGGCCTTATAAAGTCATGGATAGATCATCACTGTTCAATAGCATTTGAAAGCTTTGTGAAAGTTGTAAGGATTAAGGATTTTCCAGGATATTTTACATGCTTTGAGATAGTGTACACCCGTTACTCAAGAGGAACGGCATTAAGACCTTTGCTGTTTGCCAAAGTCTACATGTTTATGTTACTTTTGGGAGAGTTGATTTAAATCATGTTTTCTGTGACCCTAGACTCTGATCAGCTATTATAGTCTAAGTCCCTGCATTCCCCCCGTTTTTGACATTCCAATTATCTTTGCATCAATCATTGAAATGTATTATCTCTTCATGCGCTCCTTTCTTATGCAGTCAGAAACTGGCACTTTTTGGTGTATTTTTTACAGACACCTTATGGTTTCAGCCAAGAAAGGCTTCATTGTACAACTCAGTGGCTTTTAAACGCCTGTATCCTTTTCAACAAGAGGAAAAAGAAATTCTATACCACGTCCATTAAGACCTTTATTGGGAGGACAGCACCTTCCACAGAGTATTTGTCAGTTTAAGTGTCAGTTACTTTCATTTTGTTTTGATTATCACAAAAAGTATATTATTACATAGTCCACAGTGCACATTTGAGAGCTGCCAACCAACATGCTAATTTAATTACAACTGTATGTATGTATCATATGTATCATATATTTTCAAATATGACATTTTCTGGTCAAGAAAAAGCACATTCAAAATAGGCCAGATGCCAATCTACATTTTGGACCAGAGGATAGACCTGCCTATTGCCAAAACTATGAGTTCTGGGAAAAATGCAATTCTACTTTTGATTAATTAAAAATTGGCTGGGTTGAATACCCAGCAGGCTGCTTCAGTACTCTTAACCATAATCTGCACTTGTTGAGAGTCCATTATCTCATCATAGTAAAATTGTACGTATCATGCAATCAAATTCCATTCTCAGTGAACAGAACATGTTGTACGTTGTAGCTTTAGAAAGATTCAGAGGTGTATACTGTTTTTATTTTTGTGTTCCTTATTGTTATTCGCTGACAACTACATTGGTTGATCGGAATGGGTTGAACGTGGGGGCTGAATGATAATATTTATAAATTTGTACCTTATTTTGTAAGTGTTAGGCCTTGGTTTGTTTGATCAACTTTGTTATATAGAGTGTGCACTGTACTTTGATATAATTTTGGACTTCTGCTGAACTTGGACCTCTTGGCCCCCATTTCATTGTTGATTTTGAAATTGCCTTCTTTCATTATTTTGATAGCGGGAGGATTGTTTTTTATTCTTATAAAGAATGCCCCCACGCTGAAACGTCATATAAACACACACCTAGAAACTGATAATTTAAAGAAAATATTTGCATCGTGTTCTACCTCTTCACCTTTGAGTTTACTTTGCTCTGCTTGATTTGAGTTCACTTTTTCTTCAAGATACCAACATTTTCTTCATATAATGACTCTCAAAACAATGAAACCCCAAAAAACAACAAATATCATCTGTTTTGCAGCAAATTACTGTCGCAGAAGTTTCTTAGCAAACGTTCGAACATTTGCTTCAACTTAATCTAACACATGTCATCTTCCCAGGTTATTGCACTTAAAGAGAACATTTCAATAATCTAAATTTATGTTAAGAAATGAAATGAAGCTTGAACAATATTGTGAGAAAAGTCAAGAAAATAATGTTTTGTTCTCAATGTGGGGAGGGGGCAACAACGTGCCAGTCAAAGTGATTGATTTCTGTGTTCACAGGGGGGTCAGCCTTCATACCAAGGCGCTGAGATGTGATTTTGATTATGACTGATTTGGTGCCATCCTACTGAGAGAATGACTTTAGCTGCTGTCTCAGTCATTTGAAATTTGCTCAAACAAGAAAATGAACTGACAAACAAATGGGCAAGCAGACATTAGGAATCCTGGAGAAGTAGTAAAACCTAATGGTTACCCATTTTGAAAATTATCTAAGGAAATAGATCATAAGATATAGTTGTTGAGCATGAAGGTGGCCATAACTTTGCCTGCAGGAGTATTCACATTTGAACCAACATTTATGTGAATTCCAGGCATCTAAATTCATGCCCACGAGCAACCACTTAAAGAGGTGAAATCGTTATTGATCTTTCAAGGCGATTTACAACGGTTAGCTGAAAATTTCCAAATAAAGTAACCAAAATATCCATTTTAAATGGTTAAAATTCCCTGGGAAAACATGATAAGTTCCTGGGCTCCAAGGTTCCTTTTTTAGAGAAACTTCTCATCCACTTTTCAGATGACATATATTTATCCCTGTACTAGAACCGTCCTCTGCTTGTACATGTAGACGGTTATGGCTGAAAGCTGGTATAGCTGGTGTTACTAAGGCGGCTTATAGAAACATATTTAATATGTAATATCAGTGATGGAAAAAAAGGTTAGATACAACCTTTTATTACCCTTGGCAAATATGATTTTGCCTTTTCTAGTTTCTGTTGTACAAAACTGTATATAAAAGTCAGTCGGCAGCAAAATATGCTGAATTTTTAATTTTTATTCAAATATGAGCATAATTCAGAGCCAAGTATGTGAACATTTTTCTTTCTGGGCTGTGACCAAAACGTGGCTCAGTTGAGGAGCACTGACTCCTCTTGTTTGTTATAGGCTTGAGTTAAAGGCTACATATTTAGACAATAATAAGAGAAGCCTTTAGTTTATGATATAGCCTCAGATATAGCTGGACATCCTCAACAAAATCTACCTATCATGATGAAAAAGCATATGATAGGGTGCCAATAGAGGAGCTCTGGTATTATATGAGGAAATCGGGAGTGGCAGAGAAGTATATTAGACTGGTGCAGGACATGTATGCTAGCTGTGAGACAGTGGTGCGGTGTGCTGTAGGGGTAACAGAAAAGTTCAAGGTGGAGGTAGAACTCCACCAGGGATTAGCTCTGAGCCCCTTCTTGTTTGCAGAGGTGATGGACAGGCTGACAGATGAGGTTAGACAGGAATCTCCATGGACCATGATGTTTGCAGATGACATTGTGATCTGTAGTGAGAGGAGAAAACAGAGAGAAAAGGAAAGGAAAGAGGAAAATTTAGAGAGATGCGCTGGGAAGGAGAGAAATGAAAGTTAGTCGCAGCAAGACAGAATATATGTGTGTGAATGAGAGGAACTCGTGTGGAACGGTGAGGCTACAGGGAGATCAAGAAGTTGAAGGAATTCAGGTACTTGGGGTCAACAGTCCAGAGCAACGGAGAGTGTGGAAAAGAGGTGAAGAGACGGGTTCAAGCAGGTTGGAATGGGTGGAGAAAAGTGTCAGGGGTACTATGCGATAGAAGACTATCAGCCAGAATGAAAGGAAAGGTGTACAAGACAGTGGTGAGACCAGCGATGCTGTATGGACTAGAAACAGTTACAATGAACAAAAGACAGGAGGCAGAGCTAGAGGTTGCAGAGATGAAGATGTTGAGGTTCTCTTTGGGAGTGACCAAGATGGAAAGGATCAGGAATGAGTCAATCAGAGGAACAGCACATGTTAGATTTGCTATCAGAGAAGCCTTACTGAGATGGTTCGGTCATGTACAGAGGAAGGATAGTGAATATATTGGTAGACAGATGCCGGAATTGGAGCTGCCAGGCAAGAGGTCTCGAGGAAGACCAAAGAGAAGATTTATGGACTAGTGAAAGAAGATATGAAGGCAGTTGGTGTGAGAGAGGAGGAAATAGGAAAATAGGGTTAGATGGAGATAGTTGATTCGTTGTGGCGACCCCTGAAGGGAAAAGCCGAGAGAACAAGAAGAAGAATGATGATATTACCCCATAAACAGAGTGGACCCAAAACAGCACTGTCTTGTCAATGCACATAATTGGCTCAGCATTCAATTAGGCCTCAGCAAATGATCTTTATTTTGTTACTTATTAAATACTTATTGTATTTAAGAAGAGCAACATACAAATGTTAACATAGAATAGCAGTGACAAGAATACTGTACATTCTCTGATTGTGTTATATGCAATGAAAATCCTAGACACAGCATCCAAACAGCACTCATTAGACTGCATGGTGCCTCCGCTAAACGATAGAAAACAGAGGAGAAGCTGCTCAGCCAGGATACATGCAAGTGACACAGATCTCTACTGCTGAACCATTCCTCAGTGGAATGCAAAACAAAAATTGGAAGAACTTGATGTGTCACACCAATGCAGGCAAAAGGATGGTGACTACATTGTGATCTTCAGCTTATTGTTAGGCAACATGACGATCCCAGAAGAGATTATCAGGCAAGCAGTCTTGAATCACACCACACAAACAGGAATAGACGCTTGGGTCAGAGAAAGAGCGGTATTGCATGGATTGCACAAATTATTATGGGTGCACAAACACAGAATATTGATAAAGACTGACTCATGGATTTGGATTGTATATTATTGAAATGTTGCCCTCTTACATGCCACGAAAACTCACAGTTGGCATAATCACGGCTGGCTGCATATCAAATGGTAATATAGCTTAAGGCATTGGCCTTTCTGTTTAAACAACCTTTAGCAAAAAAAGGGCAACGCAGTCAGTTTCAGTAATAATGGGCTGGTTAAACCATCAACTCTAAAGAATGTCCATCCATAATTTGATTGACATGTACAAAGCCCCTCAAGAGAGAAAAGCATACTTGACTTGAATCTGTATTGCAACATCAAACATGGGTTCAAAGCTTTGTCTCTTCCCCTCTCAGGCCATTCTGACCATATAACTTTGTTTCTCACACTGCTATATAGACCTCATGTCAAAATGGTCAAACCAGTTCCAAGAGAGATACATGGAAGGCCAGAGGGCTTCTCCTGAGCAGCTCCCGTGCTGCTTCATTCACTGACAGGGTCGAATCTGAGGATAAGGATGCCTAGATCTACACTTTTACTGTAAGGATTGACTGCTATTTGTGCAGATAATGTCACAATATGTCAAACATTTCCTGTTGTAGGTTATGTCATCCAAATAGTAAACCAGCCTCCAACTTGTGCGCATTTTTGAATGTTGTTGTGACAATATTGTATGTTAAGGCCAAATTAACTACATCAGAAGTGTAACAATAAAAAGAAAACAGGAACACAAAGAGGTAATAAAATGCTTTTTAGTTGTGTGAGGAAACTGGTGCCGTTTGTTTTATTTATCAGCTTTGAATGAACTGCGTGATTGCAAGTTAATCATAAATAAAAAAGCTGAAAACGTACCTCTTCACCAAGCACTACCCCACTAATCACACTTAGTCGTCCCCCCCTCCCAAAAAAAAAACAAAAAAAAAACAACAAAACCAATACAAAAAACAAAGAAATGAATATATGAATTTATTTTGTTTTGAGATGCCATTTGGTAGAGTGGTGACTTCTGAATAACGACTACTGCTACTCTGGATCTTCGGTTATCGAATTGCAATTTTTGTAAGTCGCTTTGGATAAAAGCGTCTGCTGAATGACTGTAATGTAATGCAATAAATGTGATTCATTTACGCTCATTCTAAAACAGTATTGATCTCAATGGGACAAAAACTCTTTTGCCTTTCTACTGGTAAATGACTAACCAAAATCCCAAATCACCAAGTCTCTTGTGTAATTAATACATGTGTCTGTACCTCTTAAAGTACATGCGGTAACATAGTTTTCACCTAATCCTATCCAAAATACATCCAAAATTAAAATATGAAATGATCAAGGATGAATCCTTTAACCGATATGGTTGATGCTGTGGTTGATTGTCCATGCCTTGATGAATAGGAAAACCTAGTGCACCAAGTGTTTTGGAGACTTTGTTCTAAATGGTCAAAATAGGGGATTTTACTATTCGTTCATTCATTTTTTTTCCACTCTCATTCTGTTTTTGCAATTCCTCTAATAACTTAAGGGTGGATGCGGGCGTAGGAGTGGGGTTTAGTAACACTGTGATGCAAGCAGGCAGTGGCACTGACAGGCAGGGGTTGGGATGCGAAAGTCTGCAGTTTAAATCAACTGACATTTGGGAGCGTGTGATTTGAAGGTGACGTGTGGAGTGAAGCATGTGATGTGTGTAATAACTATGCGGGTCAAGTGGATGGCATGAACTACCTTGCAGGCACCTCTTCATTAGTAGAAGTTGAGATTTGAAGTTGTGCGGCTGTTTGTATGTGTGCACTACAACAAGGCTAAATCAATTCCAGAGGAAATAACATGGAACTTGATAGCAATCCCATTTCTAAACATTAATTATTAAACATGTTTGTGTTGGTACAAGAAAACCAAGGTTTTCCTGTTTTAAAGCTGTTATTTGCAGGGGTCTTTGCCTCTCTGAAACTACTTTTGGTACCTATTATCATTAATCAGATTATTATTTTACATATTGTTTATGGTGGCGAGTGAAGCTAAGCCACTTGAGTTATCTTTAGATAATTAGATAAATTTCTTTCAGAAAGTATTTAAATTGTTTGACATCTGGATAATCATGTTGAAATTGCAACAGTGATAGTTTTAGAGGAATCCTTTATTAAGGATTAAACAATTTAGAATGTTTGAAATTTCTTGCCCCATAAACAAAACAAAAGAGAAGCTGGCTGATAACTCAGCACTCAAGAGATTGTCAGTGTAAATTATGTGGCAGGATTGCTCCTGGCTTTTTTTACCCATTTTTTTTTCTTGTTTTTCATTAGTTTAACCCCAACTCTAACCCTGTTCACTTTAGCTTGATGGAAAACTCCCAATAGAATTGTCATTGGGACTCCAAACTGCCAGAACAGTAACATAAGGAATTCGTATTCGCTCAGAATCATGACATTGGCTGAAAATATAAACACTGTAAGTTCGGCCATGCTGTGTTTTGATTGGACCCATCATTGAGGGGAGCGTTACGTCAGGGGTTAAAGCGGTCATCTTCAGAACAGGTGTGTTGAAGTGTCCTTGAGCAAGACACTCTTAACTGTTCCCTGCTGCTGCTCAGTATCTGCCTTCTGCTCAAGGTTCATCCATGATCGATTAAATGTGGTCAAATTTCGCTTATGTTGTGCTCTGTGTATAGCTGAGTGTGACAATAAAAGGTCTTTCTTCCTCTTCACTGTCATTGAGGTTTGGTTCAGAAAATCAAAATATTTTCAATTGAAATTCAGCCCCTTTTGGTCAGTGTTTATTCATTTTTCATGTATGAGCAGGATTTCCATTATGAATAATTTCAACCCAGCGAAGCTATGTGGCCCCCGAGGCATAGAATGTCAGATGTAACATAGAGGTATGCAATAAAAGACAAACATTCAGGAAAATAATGGAACTTAAATAAATACCAAATTTTACCAGAGATAGCAGTCTCTTTGTTTATTCTAATATTTTTTGTTGTTTCCTTATTACAAAGAATCATACGCCGTGATCTTGAAAATGAACATCATGTAGGTAGTGAAGATGAAAAATACTTGTTAAGAAATATTGTCTGTATAAACAGTGGAACTCTGAGCATTCACGTTAAAATCTCCTCGGGAAAGGTTTGAAAACATGGCTGGTACGGAGGTGAACAGAACAAAGACAGAGCTGCACTACTCTGTGAAAAAAGCCTTCTCCTCTGTGATATACTGTGTATATTCCGTGCGTATTTTAAGCGTAACACAAGTCTTTCGTCAACTCGAACTCATTATCATAGCTCTCACTCCCCTCCTCAGTGACACATGGTGAAATAGGGCAGAGGAGAGATCAGAAAGTGCAACCGTACATCAAAGCAAAATGGTGTAGAGACAGAGCTGAAATATAACAGGTTCACATAAATTTGTTATGGAGACTGGAGACAGGTGGACCCGAATGCATAAATCAGCTGTCAGCAAAAATGTTCAAGAACTGAAAATGACTTTAATTTAATTTTACTCAAAACTCTTAAGAATTACAAAACGCAAACATAGGAATATCTTCGGTAAAACTAAGCAGAGGAGTCAGAGATGACGTGAATGAAAATGCCTAAATATGCACGATGACCTGAAAAGGTTATCTTGCCAACATAAATGCAAACTCAGGAACTAAAATACACGTAAACACATCACACAACAGGACACAATGCTGAGCAAGAATAAGCTGAGAACCAGTTAACAACTACATCATCACCAATAATTATTCAGCCATTTAAGTATTTCCATAATGTGTTGTTTTTTTTTCATTTTCATATTGTTTACCAATAAATTCAGTTTTGGCAGCTAGACTACATTCACAATGTATGACAAGTATGTCCAACCTACCAGCCAATATTATTGCAGTGTATAAATACATATTCTAGTCATAGCTACAGCAGCTCTGTAAAACCCTTTGGGGATCATGATAACTTCAAAGAGAGTTTAAGCCTGAAGAGCTGCTGCAAAACATCCTTTAACCTTGATTGCCAAGAAACACAAAGTTATCAGGTGACAATTTAAATGGCATTCCTTTTTATGTATTTAGTCATATTTTGATCTACTTGCAGAAAAAGTGCGTCTCCAGAAATTCCTGATATTCTGAATCTGAAGACCATAAGAAAGCTCATAATATTATCTATTTGTATTAATCATTGGTTTGAAGATCATTTTTGAGACCTCACCGTCAAACACCACACTTTGTCCAGGAATATGATCTATGTAAAATTAAGTATATATGTGAAAATGAGTTTATATAAGTTTATATGTGAAAATGAGCATTTTAAAAGCATTTACCATTTAAGATTCAAAGTGTTCATGTGGCAAATGCTTTGAATCTTGAAAATGGGACACACACGCTCATGAGATTTGACCCCCCTCCCTTTTTTTTTTTTAAGTAAAAAATATTGTAACCTTATACAGTAAATCAGCACTTGTCAGGAATGCCCTTCTTGAAAATCATCGGGAGAGAGATCCTGAAATTATAAAGTGGTTCGCGTCTTAGCTTGTCTACAGCCAATGATGAGCCCTTCAATTATACTGGGTGTATGCTTTCAGGCAGTTTTTCTATCTACAGAGCACATTGGATAAGATAGCTCACATGTGGGCATATTTCATGGAATTCATGCAGAACATGCTCGATTTCCAAAATGTAATGCAGAGCTGGCAGCAATTGATAGAGGTGAATATAGATAATATCTTTGGCTCTTGCCATACACAAAAACCAGGTGGTATTGTGTGCTGTTTAACTTAAATCTTTACTCATTGTCATTTAAATATATAGTTCAAACTTAAATTTTAAGACATGAACCTTTTTCTTCCGCTTCACAATCCTAGATTTTCACAGGACAATAGCCGTATAACAGCTTTGCAAATAATGTAAAAGGAACGTATTTTTGTTTTGTTGTATTTTTGTTAAGTTTAATGCTCCTGCAAAGCTATCTGTTGTGATTCAAACCAACAACATAAATACATCACAATTTTCTAAATTTCCACTGGAGATTTTGAGCTCTCGTATCTGAGCCTACCTGTGTGGACATGGGGATCTCAGTTTTCCACCAGAGTGGGTGTTGTGATGTGATGAGTTGGACAACAAGTTTATAGCCTGGTTTGTTCAATTAGCCAGGTCTGTTTTTGGAGACTGAGGATATAAAATTAGACATGGTTGAATATTGGAAAACAGGATCCTGGCTAACGACAGATGAAAGCATTGTGCGCTTAGGGTACATGGCTTTTTTTTTTAAATTATTAACCATTGTTGTATTGGTAGGAGGAAGTCTAAAAATGCTGGGCTCAAATATTTGTCAATAATTACAATACCTGACAACAGCAGTTTTATTCCCACATGCACCCTCAACATGCACCCCCCCAAAATGATAGTCCTTCATTAGTTCCATAATAAGGAAATTCTCAGTGTTAACAGAACAGTAAGGATAGAAGTAAGTCAGTGATATAAACCAGTAGTCCTTAATACTTGGCATTGGTATTTAATTCTTATTCAAGCTCCAGGTGCATGCAATTTATATTTGAGTCTCGGGGTAGCGTGTATGCAAATGGTTTGCTAGAATTCTGCCTTCTAAAGGCAGCAAAGGCTGGAAATTGCCAGGTTCAACAGCTACGGTGGCCCTTGCAGGAATGGAATCTGCTGAGTGTGTGCAAAATTGGATGAAATGCACTGCTTTGCCATTCTCAGCGGTCTAATGAAGAAATTAAACTGTCAGATTGCTTCTTGAAAACACACAAGTGCATCTTTGATCAATTCATGTCAGCCATGACTCACAACAGGTCGCAAACACCTCCTTACGCAACCCACTCTTCACCACAGCGTATAGAAGTCAGTTTCATTATTCACGGATATACAATACAATGAAACGCAGTAGAAGGAAACTACTTTGACCTTGTCTCTTTCATGACTGCCACAGAGTCAATGCATCTTTCAGTCAAAGGCTACATTGGAGATTGTTACTGTGGACCGTTCCTGCTACATTTGAGTTTCCATGTTGGTCTGCATTGGCTCTGCAATGTTGAAGGTACTGGTCTTGCAGAGCTCCTTTTATGACAAACTAGAACATAAAGCACTAATTCTGCATCTGTTTTCAGGAAGTCTGAAACTCTTCTTGCATAGCAGATGGACACCAGAATACATAATCAATACATAATCAATCGCAACTTGTCTCCAACCATTAACTCCCAATTTCTCAGAATCCAGATGCATGATTTGGGAGAGGATGCACTGTCATTGTGTGATTATTTTAGATTCATAACACAATTTCTGCCATATTTACTGTATTTATTTGTGGTATGAGACCTCATTAGCTGTCTGCCAGTGGTTAGGTGTTTTTTAAGTGATACGATACTGTGTCGCATATATATTCACCCTTATACATTTCTTGGACAAAATAAAAGTAAATAAAAAGCACCTTACTTTTTCACTTTTGGTGATAATGGCTATGGGCATGTCATTGACTAATAATATCCACAGCTCCAGGTCAAAAAGCCAGCTGCCGTTTATTCATCTTCGTATGAAGGTCATGCATTGATACGTCACTAATTCCAAAATTTCAAGCTGTGTATTTGTACCTTTCACCTATTCAAAGTTTCTAACACAAACTGGACCTGCAGCCACACATTTTGATGAGAAAATGACAATTCTATACTATCAAATACGTTACCTCAAATGAAAGCTGTGCTGAGAGGATCAATAATATTATGATCCGACATCACTTTGGTCACTAAATCAGAGTAACTGTAACCAACACTGAATTTTTGATCTGAAAAATGTCAAATTGATACTCCGACAGGAAACTGACCATCATTTGGTCTGCAAATGATTTATACCTTTTATGAATCAGTTCAGCTTTGCCTCATGCCTGTAATTACTGCCCTCATCTGAATGGGCTTAGCAGGCTGGTGTGAAGGAGTCCCAGTGGGGCCCAGCATGGGTCCTTTCAGCCCTGTATATTTCAGCCCTGCCATTTCAAAAAATGTATTACTGCCGTGCAGCTCTGGTAAATGTCATGCCATTCTCTACTGGGTTAGAGGAATTGCAGAGATGTTGGTGGTCAAAGAACCCCAGCCCAACAGGAGGCAAGGCATTTTGAGAAATAGAAGTAGACAAGCAAACAATAGATCTTGTGCTTTCTTTTATACTTTTCAGAAAGGGAAGAGACACAAGGAGAGAGGGGAGATTTCAGAATAGAAGGCGCAATACCGGGATAAACACATCATTTTTTACAATGCCTTTATTCAAACATACATTACATAATCATGTGTCCTAGACAATATATCCTCAATTAGCATTGCTATTTTAATTGACATGATATTTTCCCTTGGGGATCATTCTTGTTTTCCCTTTAGGGGTTCCTACAGCAAATCAACCTTCTCCATCCAACCCTATTCTCTGTATCCTCCTCTCTCCCACCAACTAACTTCATATCTTCTCTCACTACATCCATAAATCTTCTCTTTGGTCTTCCTCTAGACCTCCTGCTCTGCAGCTCCAATTCCAGCATCCATCTACCATTGTATTCACTATCCCTCCTCTGTACATGACCGAGCCATCTCAGTTTGGCCTCTCTCCAAAACATCCAACATGTGACCTCTGATGGACTCATTCCTGATCCTATCCATCCTTGTCACTACCTGAGAGAACCTCAACATCTTCATCTCTGCAGCATCCAGCTCTGCCTCCTGTCTTTTCATCATTGTCAGTTTCTAGGCCATACAGTATCGCTGGTCTCACCACTGTCTTGTACACCTTTCCTTTCATTCTGGCTGGCTTCTATCACATCATAGCCCTGATACTTTTCTCAGTCTATTGAAACCTGCTTGAATCTGTTTCTTTGCCTCTTTTCCACACTCTATGTTGCTCTGGACTGTTGACCCTATTTGAGTATTTGAAATCCTCCAACTTCTTGATCTCTCCCTGTAGCATCACCGTTCCACCACTCCCATTCACACACACATATTCTGTCTTGTTGTGACAAACCTTCATTCCTCTCCTTTCCTGAGCATACCTCAACCTCTCGAGATTTTCCTCAACCTGTCCCCTGCTCTCGCTACAGACCACAGTGCAAACATCATGGTCCATAGAGATTCCTGTCTAACCTCATCTGTCAGCCTGTCCATCACTCTTTTACCCTTGCCTCTCTTTCATTTTTCTCATTCATCAGCTCTTCAAAATCTTGAAGAGCGTCCCATCACTCTTCTAGCATCTGTCAACACATTTCCCTCTCCATCCTTAATCATCCAGACCTGCTGTACATCCTTTCCATCTTCATCTCATTATTTTGCCACTGAGTATGTCATTCACTCCGTCCTTACTGTCCAACTGAGCATACAAGTCATGTGCGCCCTTTGTTTTGCCTTTGCTACCCGTATCTCCCTGTACTCCTATCTGTTCTCTTCAGTCCCCTCAGTGTCCCACTTCTACTCTGCCAACTGTTTTCTCTGAATATACTCCTGCACTTCCTCGTTTCACCAACAAGTCTCCTTATCTACTTCCCTTCTTGACAACACACCTATCGCCTAGCTGTCTCCCTGATCACATTAGCTGTAGTTGTCCGGTCATCTGAAAGCTCTCCCTGATCACCCAGAGCCTTTCTCAACTCCTCCCTGAAAACCATACAACACTCCTCCATTTTCAGCTTCCATCAGTTTGTCCTATTGATCTTCCTTGTCACCAGAGTCATCCTACAAACCACCATCCTATGCTCTCTGGCTTCACTCTCACTTACCACCACTTTGCAGTCACTGATCTCTTTCAGGTTACCTCGTCTATATAAGATGTAGTCTACCTGCGTACACCTACCTCTGCTTTTAAAAGTTACCTTATGTTTCTGTCTTTTCTTGAAAAAAAAAAACACTCACTACAGCCATTTCCATCCTTTTTTGCAAAGTCTACCACCATCTGCCCCTCTGTGTTCCTGTCCTGGATACCAAACCTGCCCATCACTTCTTCATCACCCCTGCACCAACATGCCCATTGAAGTCTGCACCAATTACCACTCTCTCATCTCTGGGGATATTCTGCATCACTTCATCTTACTCATTCCGGAACTTCACCTTCTCCTCTAACTCACATCCCACCTGCGGAGCATAGTCACTAACAGCAGCATCACACCTTCAGTTTTCCAGTTTCAGACTCCTAAGTCTTGCCTTAAACAGTATAGTTAAACATTCATGGTTAAGTGATTATATGAATAGCCATCACCAGGTTTTCCTTCGGAGTCAGGCATATATTCTTCTCTTCATGTCATTTTTACAGTAACTAGAAACTAGTAAGGAAGCTTGAGATGCTGCTGAATTTGAAAGGTGCACTACCATAGTGGTATTTTAACCCTCATATTATGTTAAGGGTCAATTTGACCCATTGGGTCAATGAGTGAAATGGGTCAAATTGACCCTTAACATAATAAGAGGGTTAAATAGTTGAACTCTGGATGAAGCATGTTTGTTGTGCCACACCAAGCCTGAGGAATGACTGAACCAAAAACGAATGAGCCATTGTGGTTAGTATGAAGACAAAGAAATGGCATATTGGTGGTCGTGATTGCAGCTTTTTGGCGTCTTATTAATTACTAAATCAAACTGGCTTAAGGCGATGCCCACTCCTTTCATCATTGTAAACCGTCAATATTGATTAAAAGTAAAATAATTTTACAAGAAATGATTGATCTTCATATGCTGAGCAATAAGCCGTGCAAAGAGTTTTTCATTGCACCTGAAGATTCAGACCGTGTATTTTTACTCAAAAATGAGCATTCATCATGTAACAGGTTGCTTTTCTCATCTGCCTAAAGCGTTATGCTGAGGTGATTTGTTTTTTAAAGCATTAATCATGAACGCTTATTATACATGGTCTGATACTCTGCTTTTGCACGGTGAAATGCACTACATTCCACCAAACACTTACATCACTTTGACAATCTACCTCCACCCCCACTCTCTTACTCTGTCTCTCTCTCTATTTCTCACTTATTCTCGCTCTCTCTCACTCACTCTGCCACTCCGTCACACACACACACACACACACACACACACACACACACACACATATACCGAAATGTGTGAAATCAGCGCATACCAACTCCTGTGTTTACTAGCCGACCAGGACTAGATAGCATAAATATTAAACAATATTAAACACTTTTAATCTTAAAAAAATGGTCAATAATAGAGAGTTGACAAAAATTGAAAAGGCAAAAAGACCGAAAAGTAAGCGTGTCAAGTGATGTTGTGTCAAGTTAAATTGTTATACTTGATATATGTTCATATTAACAAAGTTATCCAATTATTTAAGGTCCATTAGTTGAATTGTCATCCCCTGTACTTCCATTCTGGTGGCATAACGTCATATTCACTTAGGGTAATTATATTGGCATTGTTTAATTTTTTTTTGTTTTATTAAACATGATGGACACCAAAAGGCATAATTTTCATGGATATCAAAGCTTGACACATTAATTCAAAATTGATAAAAAGCTCATTATCATGTTCAGTATATGGGGTCAGGTTTCCTTTTTTTATTGTTTTCAGAATGGGTTAGATGGATATGCCTTCATTCAGCTTATACCTTGGAAGATCCAGGAAATGTAACAATGTCACACAGAGAATTTTGATTATAAAACAATTAAAAAGGAAATAAAACACACACACACACACACAAATGAAAGTAAAATGAACTATGTAGGCATTTGTCTTGTTATCAAATCCAGGATACAATATTTCTAATTTTGGCTGAGTTGTAAAAGAAATTTCAAAGTTGTTTTCACACCAATGTTTTGGTCCTTGAGAGCATGAGGTCACGATTTTGCAATGTGGTGATAAAAACTGAATGAAAAAAAAAATCACAATGCCATACCTACGGTGCATGTTAAAAATATTCCAGGGGGTTTGGCTGAAAACTAGACAGCTCAATTTTTTTGACATGTTTTCATCCACCCTAATTTCATCATTCCCAAATTGATGCTATCTACAATAACTGCAGATACCCACTATAAAATGTAGATGTGGATTAGTGTTGTACATGAAGTCATGATGCTGATGTAATAAGAACTCACATTTATCACACTTCCCTTTGAAATCACAACCCGAACCATTTTTCATTATTTTGCACTAATACGAATTTCATGAACACAATAAACTCGTGATATACATATAGAATCCAAGATATTTCATAGAATGTTGTCCAAGACAAAAGCTTTGTTTTCCTTGTTTTAGAATAAAGTACAATAATGGCTCCATAATCATTACAATTGTTTGTTGGCCAAGTCAATTATTAGTGTGAGATCATTTTTTTTTTGTTTAAATATTTTTAAACACAATGTTGTAATCACAAGTCATATTTAAGTCATGTTTCTCAATGACAAAATTCTAAAACCTCAACACCATGTTATGGTCAGGGGTGGGCAAACTACGGTCCGTGGGCCACATCCCGCCTTTTTAATTCGGCCCGCTAAAGATTGGTACAGAGTTCATGCTTGATGTGAATAATTGAATGATGGATGAATGAATGTGGGAGCTCAAACAGGAGATTCTGTCATTTCTGGAGTTATCTGAGAATTTTCCTGAGCTGAATGACACAGATTGGCTTTGTGATTTAGCCTTTACTGTTGACATACTGACACACGTGAATGAGCTGGACGTGAAGCTACAAGGGAAAAAACGGTTTGTGCATGAAATGCGAGCAAACGTCAGAGCCTTCATTTTCAAATCAAATGTCAGACTGTTAACAATTTTTTTTTACATTTTTTTATATGTATCGTATCGTATCTTGTGGTGACCCGGCCCGTCTGTCAAATTTTAGAAGTCAATGTGGCCCCTGACCCAAAAAGTTTGCCCACCCCTGGTCTAGCTTCAAGAATTGCTTTAGATTTCATCCAGAGCATCAGTAATATGAAACAACAATCTTCACTGATGCAGATACTGCATATTGTTCGTGGCTATTTTCACTTGTTTTATCCATCATTGATTTATTTATTAAGGAAAAAAATACAAAAAACTCTTCTGTTTCTTTATAATTTTTTAAATGTTTCGGTACATTTTGGTGAAATACCATGATTCACAAACACTGACGAAGCTACTAGTTATTCTTTTAGCTTGGCATTTGGTTGATTTGCACCATACATTCAGAATATTGAGTATACGTAAATGATAGGGCAAAATAATAATGTAATATTGTTTGAAAAAAAAAAAAAAACAAAACATCATTTTGGAGGTGTGGGGTGAGGTTGTCCTTGTCCTGCAGCAGTTGGACAGATTATCTGTTCACCATACTTGTGTGTGCAGAGATGTTTTCAAACCGTTCTATCCTCCAGGCAAGGAAAAGAAAGTCAAAAAGAATTACACGCTGTCCAAACATCACTGGATCTTCTATTAATGTCCATAGCTGAAGATAAAAGAAGAAAAAATGGGAGTGAAACTTCCTCATGTTGAGTAGTGATTAATTTTTTACTGGTTTGAAGTACAAAAGGTTTGGTTAAAAATTTTAAAATGCCTCACGGCTGACAGTGACAGTCAAAAATCGAGAATTCAATTGGTTTTACAAAGTGTGTTTGCTGCAGCTTCACATTGCTCTCACCTATAGTATTTATCACCTAAATACTATAGATATTTATATATATATATATTTGTATTGGAAAAACAACCAAGCAAGTTATTGGGCATTATTTTACTTGCCTTGTACTTGGAATCCCTTGAATAGAGACTTAATGATTTTATTTTTTTTTTTATTAGCAGGCTATGGTTATATTTCTGCACTTTGGATTAGAGTTAACCTTGGTTATAGGTTGCTTAAAGTTAGTGGTTTGTTGTCTCTAAGGTGTCTTTAGTTGTGTTTTCATTACATTGTCACGCCAAAGACACTGCTATTAAACATGTAATTAGTTTACTCCTTTCAGAAACTGCAACTGGGGTCATGTAACAAATTGCTGGGATGGACTTACTTAGTAAACTGATGATTGCAAAAATGCCACCTTAGCAGTTAATGTAAAATTGGTAAACTTTTAACGAAGTTGCGGCATTTGGCAAAACTCAGGAACAAAAAGCTGTGATACATGTTTTTGGTGTAGAAAGAATAATCTATAATTTTGGACTCTCTGGTAATTATCTGAGAAAATTGTTTTGATTTAAACGGTTAATTGCAGGGTTTTAGTAGTTTGTTTTGATTGTGTGATCAAATGAGTTTTATTCAATTATGACAGTGAGATCAACTTTAACAATACTCTGTGCATCATTGACGATGTGCTTTATAAATGTAAAATATGATCTGGTCAAATACAAAACTTTATTAATTCCCGCTTTCCCAATCACTGCAGTCTTTTATTATGTATTCAAGAGAAAAACAGTCTGTTGGTTGTTTCCCTTCGAACGGATAGGAGATCTGTACCTCCTGTGAAAGCACCCAAGCCAATGATATAGCTTGAAGGGGAAAATCCCCCAAAATATGTAACAACTCCATATTTAGGTGATATTCAAAATTTTGCTAATCATGCTATGGAAAAAATAAATAAATAAAATGAAAATAAGAAAGCCATAAAAAAATGAAATTGAAACAGCAGCATGACATGGACCTATTTACTGGTAAAGCATTACCTCAATTTCTCATTTCTCAGACCATGAAAGAAAATACTAAAACTGACAACATTTTAAGGAATAAAGTCAAAGGTCATGTGATGATTTGAATACAATGTACAGTAATATAGATTACATCTATTTGAACACTCTCCAAAGAAAATCCACCCGTGCTAATTATACTTGAGGCTAAAGTTACAATATTTAAATCAGCAAAATGCAATAAGTGTCATCCTCTATTCATCATGCAGTGATGCTAGTCCCCTGACTCTCCTACAAAGATTTAAATTTATTGAGGTCAATTGTGAATTACAGGAGCTATTCTGAAAATATGGATGAAATCCTGATGCAATATTTCATCTTGCAGTAGCTAGATAAAGCCTAATGGAAAACGAATGCTTTGCTGTATACTGTGCCGTTCATTTAACAGTTGTATGCTTCCAAGCTTGGTCTATCAGTATGCAAAGCGGTGAAGAGAATCTCAAGTCTTATGGGACTACAGAAGGGTTGAGGACACGCAAGTACCCCTCTCATACTTTAACTAAACCATTCCATTTTGCAGAGCGCTGAGAAAAAGGGAATTGTGTAGAAAGATCCAGTGAAAGAGATATGCAATGTCACCACCATGCTATCAGGAGACTGTCTTTTTAAACAAAGGCTCACATCATAATGTCCACAGGCCTTTGCTTGTAGATTTGCAATGGTCTGTGCAGGGAGTTGCAAAACTGCTGGCATACTGAAGGCTCTCGCTTTCTCCCCGCTGAGATTCTCTGTAGATCATCTTTGATTGACCCAATTAGGCAAGTCCACCGGGTGATGCTTGCTGCTTATTAGTGTTTCACATTGGCTTAATCATTGAATGCAGCATGTGAATGAAGTGCAGAGCGACCTGGCAGAAGGCTGACAGAGGCCTCCTTTCAAATGCAAATGATACCATGGACTGTTACCATGGGTAACCACAACAGCTAATTTGAGTACCTATTGAAGTAGTTTCTGAAACATGTCATTTCATTAGTTGCTAAGGTCGTTTGTCTGGAAATATATTTTTTTGAAACTTTGTAATTGGGACTATGAGGCTTTTGTTTGTCATACATTAAGATAAATCACAAGTTTATACAATACAAAAACAGATGAAGCATGTTGAAGACATCCTTTTGTGGTACAACAGCACCTTGAAGCACCTGTACTGCTCTGATTGATTGATATGAAAATGTAAAACTGAATGGGCACATGGTGGTTATTGCATGTATTTACAGTGTGGATAAGCAACATGGGAGGAAGGACAAATGTAGACAATGAAAGACCAAAAAGTACTGGCCTTGTGGTTAGTGTGTGCATGTGTGTGTATATGTATATTATTACACATTCCTTGTGTGAATTCAAAATCTATCTCAGTTACCAGTCATAGTGTAGCCACAAACTAAAGCATAGCATGTCTAATTGTCTAAATTGCTTGGGATGTAACAATAATTCATACCAATGCTGTATATTGCGTAGCGCAAAATTATCAACCATAGATCATTCTCTTTTACTCTTTCACTCCCTCTACTCTTCACTCAGCACTTGGATGAGTTGGCTGGTTTTCAGGTTTGCCGGCATGAGACAGTTTTGGACTCACAGCAGGAAGTCATTCCAAACTTATCTTCATGTCGTGTCATGTTGGAAAACTTCTCGGAATGCAACCTGAGTTTTTGAATCACAAGCTGGGAAGAATTTAACGTTCTTCATTCCAGCTCAACACTTTCTCTCTTGTATGATGTCAGCCATTTAAGCTGGTTCATTGTTAAATGCCGTAGTAAATGCATTCGGATGCCATATTCCACTAACTTGACAAATGCCAGATGTTTAGCACCACAATCTCCCAATGTTTTAGCAGCTCCTTCGTTTTGCAAAGGTAGAATAACAGTTTAACATTGTGCCGTCTAGTGAAAGCTTTCTCTTCGGTACCCAGACCGATCAACCGTCACATATCACCGCTTCTGTCACCGGAAACTGGGATTTTATCATTTCCATTGCATGGAAATGACAGAAAAGAAGAGCAGGATAGGTTTGCCAAAACACAGATGCAAACTTCATTGGATGAGAAAATGCTCAGGATGTGCATACAGTGTATAGAACCTGAGCAGAGGGTGATGTTTTATCAAGCTTGTCATTGCAGCTCATTGACCCTGGATTTGCCGAAGGCTGTCAGGAACATCCGCTAGATTCTCATTAGACAGTGTGCCAAATATGTTCAGCTATTTTGTTTGCATTTCTTGAACTGAAACTCTTTTTCAAATGTCATCATTCTAAAATGTCATAACAAGCTTCGGAGTGGAACGAGGCAGATGAATAAAAGCATTTTCAGCTTATGAGCCCTAATATTACTCATCAGTGTTTGAGTCATACAAGCGGTAGCAGATTTCTGGTGCCCCCTACTTCTGAGCAAAAGTGTCACTTTTATCCAATCTTATTCTTGCAACACTGAAATTTGATTCAAAATGGCTGTAGTGAACATTTTTACACTGAGGGAGCAGCAGCAATCTTCGTTTTTCTTTTGATTGTTTCTGTCTTTTATTTTATTTGCTGAATGGACCAGATCAAACTGTAATGTAGGCTTTGTACGGGTCTTGTTAAGATAGCCAGATGACCCATGTCTTTTGAGCGACGTCATTTTGTCTTCTTAGCGTAGGGATTTTCGATAGTCTTTGATGACATCATGATGCATTTTCCAGCAGAATTGAGCAGGAGTGCACTGTGTTACAGATGGAGGTGAATTCCCCTGTGTGACGGATGGAGGGGAAAAAGATAATTTGTGAAGAGACCTACCTGCCAAGATGATGAAGAGTTCCCCTTTGTTGATTTTCCCAAAAGTGTTTCCCAGTCAGCAGTCGAAAGAGAGCAGTGACTCTTTGACTGGCAATAAGGGAGAAGTTGTCCATTCATGGGTGTGTGTGTGTGTGTGTGTGTGTGCATGCATGCATGTGTGCTTTAAAATAAAGAATATTACTATATTTTGTTAGGGATTCCATGACATTTGGAGAGATAATTCCTCTTCTCAGTGTGACACCGTTGCCTTTGTGCTTACTGTATGACAGTATTCCTAAATAGATTAAACTTTCCTCAAGGAATATGGCTGGCATTCTGTAAACTTAGTAAGAAAAGAATCTACAAGGTGTTTGTGCAACTTGCTGTTTTAAACATCACAATTGGTTGATGAGCAGGACTTAAGTACAGAGGATATTATTGATCATCCTATTATAGACTCTTGAGTCATATGATCTTTTTTTTATGCATATATGTAGAATCCGAGAAAAATGAACTGAGAATTTAGGACTATGCTTCAAATTGAAGTTTATTTCAACAAGCATTTCCACATGTATGGACACACTGCACACTGGAATGTTTTCTCTCTGTCTTTTCATTCAAAATTATAATATAGTTTAATTTTTTGGATTCTGCGGTAGAACTTTAATTGTACTGTGTATTATCATTTGGCGAGTGGTGCACCAATTAAACACACAATATTTATAGAATTCAAGTTAGTACCGTCAGATATAATGAGGATGTACACATGCACATTTGCTAGACTAGCTATCCTTCTCATTTAATCGTCACATTTCTGCGGTGGAGGAATTTGTGGGTCTCCATGATCCAAGGAGCCTTGTGTGTCGGCCACCACTGGGCTCCTTCTGGGATCCTCCAAGGCAAGGGTGGTCCTGGATGAAGCTCCAGAGGAAGAGTAACCTGACGAAGGGTAACCTTCTTCCCTAGACTAGGGAGACTGAGGCTCCCTTCTGGAGTCAAGCCCAGCAGGGATGCTCTTTGGCAAGTTCTTGATGGTGAGGCCTTTGTCCTTGGAGGCTGGTTGGGCACAGCCTGATCATGCAATGTGAAAATATCAATATTTCTGGGGTAATGGTGTTTCATATGGCCTTAAGTATTTATACAGTTGTATATAAACACCTATTTTCCTAAACATGGAGAGACATACACAAGTGTTGCATTGCCAAATAGCATCTGGCTTTTGTGAAATATAGTTGGCATCATATGTTAGAAATAGAGCAGACTGCTGCATATTAGCGTAGGTAGACTCAGTCAAATTAATAATCATCCTATCAGTGCTTGTATAATTTGCTGTCAAACTGTATGATAGTGTAACATCCTCATTTGTTCACAGTCAAGTTTAATTAGATGTTGTAGAGACTTCATGACACACCATTCTTGAACTGTTGTATTCAGGGCCAATTTAAAGTGCGGGTCAGCTTTTGCAAAGCTTATATTCTAAATATTTAAATTGTGTGTGTGCTGTACTAGTAATTGATTCCATGTGTTAAAACATAGTGATACAGTCGCTATGTTAGACATATTTAGTCTGTTAAAACAGTGTTCCTGCTTTAGAACACCCCCCCTCACCCCTCACCATTAAAAAAAAAATGGATATACCTTTTTTTCGAAAATAATAAAATAAATCATATCAGCAATCGATTATATTTTTATGAGAACGTTTATGCTGAACAAATAATGGATATTTGAATCCACAACCATGTTTTTGAAATCGAATAATGGATGTGAAAGAAAAACTTGCCAAAATAAAATAGGAATAAATTAAGGGAAATAGGGCATATCATCTAACCATAATATTGCAAGATGTATTTTTATGTGTATTGGGAGTTATCGTTCACAATTCAGCTGCATTAAAGCGTTGCCAAAATATTTGATTAATTGGACTTTTTACTGAGAGAACTAAAGTAAGAGGCTTGTAAATAAATAAATGAGGAAGAGATTTTAAAAGTTCACAGCGATTGGATTTTAAAATTTTATTTTGGTCGTGTCTTCACGACTAGAGTTGGAGATCCGAAGCAAGGAAGATGTTACTAGTTTATGTATGGTCACTCCTCGACAATAATGTTTACATGTGGAGAAGTGCAATTTTAGAAAAAAAGTTGCAAATATCAAACTCTTTCTTAACTCTGAAATGTTCATTGATCAACTCATGTTCCATTGCAAGAAATACTTTTTATGGGTTAAAATATTTAAAAGTCACTAAAGGAACATCTTTATTTAATTATATGTTTATTATATTGATAACAAAAAAATGTAGTCAAGTTTTTTTTGTGAAACAAAAAAAAACTTGGAATGAAAAAGGAATGAACATGCTTTATTTGGTACCCATAATGCTGTCTATCAGAGGAGTGACGGTCTCTCACAGTTGTCACAAGTGCTCTGTCTCGTGTCTCCCCTTGGACTGCATTAGTGTCAGCATGTACTCTGCTCTCCTCATTGTGTGTAATCGTTGCTTTGTCTCTGGTGCCCTGACACACACCTCACTGCATGCAACTTCCGTAGTCCCACTGGTCCCCCACAACCAAATCTCTTGCCATCCCCTGCGCCACTGATCTGCACTCGTCTCACACCTAAAGGGATTGCTGTCAGATTGAAAAGGCCAGGCTTGCTATGCCTGACAACTTGTGTATTTGTACACTGCAATGCTAATGTTTTCCCACTGATATTGTTTTGTCACTTAATGGTGACCCCCAGTAGTACACCATTAACAGCTAGGCACACCACATTTCGACAGAAACAAGGCATTTTTGCAAACTTACCCCCATAGCACATTTTCAATACTTGTCTTTCTTGTTATCTATGCGCTATTGTCAGCAGCACAAACCTATTTTCTGCCTAATTCATCCCCTGCTGCATAATGTTACTGGGTTGCTAGGGGTAGAAGGGTTGACAAGAATGCTTCACTACTTTCTTGGTGGAAACTTTTTGCTCTTCACCATGGTCTTATTTCTGTGTCAAGTTGGGACTTAAGAATAGCAATACTTTGTTTTGTTTTGTTTTTTTCATTTTCCTTTTTTTTCACAAGCAAAATAGAATTTAGATTGACTGGATTTAATGTGATGCAGTTAATCATTTCAGAATCAAATAGCTTGTTCTTGTCCTCCATATTTTTAATGGGCAGTTTGGGCAAAAGATAATATCACCTCCCAAAAAAAAAAATCTGCAGTTTTTGTTGACATAAATACATATATTCGTTCATTTATAATTATAAATGTGCACGTGTGTGTAAGAAAGAACAAAGTCAACCTTTAAAGACTTTAAACAACAGTTAATGTGAATTTTCAATGATCAAAAATGAAAAAAATTACATTTGTTATTCGTAAAAAAAAAAAAAAGGAAAAATTACCCTGATATAAGATTATTTTCTTCACAATTGGAATTAATTCTGTGTTCTACTTTTCAATGCCATGTGAAACATATGAGCCATATGGCGCCATAGTTTTCTGCTGCCACGTAAGGGATTGGCCTGTCTCTGCTACAAACATAGTTTACCCTGTTACCTGTCACCATCTCCGCTTTGAGAGACTGTGTGTCAGCAATCACTGTCACAACTCACATCGTTATGAATAAATTCTAGGGGTAATGCTTTGAGCCATTCACTTTTCCCTGGTTGTGTGCAGGCGAAGCTGTCACAAAACCTCTTTGTCTTTTATTTTTTTGATACAATCATGGCCTAAGAGTTTTAAATCTTTCAATAAAAGATTTTTAGCTCATTACTGTTATTTCAGACTCCTGTTTGTTGACAGTAACAGAAGTTGTTTTGATTGTATCGTCAATTGCTATCTCTAAAAGCTTGAAAGTTTATCGTGCAATGTTGTTTTTCGTTGTATTTGGATCTTTTTGTACACAGGTATAAAGTTGGTTTTGCCGAAACTGATAATCAAGTCCTCTTGTGAAACTTTTTCCAAAGGTCAGTTATATTAGATACATTTATCCCACTTTTTCCTAAATGGGACTAAACAGTGAAAGGCATTGTCTTCATTTTATGCAAAGATGACAATGGGTGGGATAAAAAAAAAAAAAAAAAAAGTGTGTTGTCTGCTGTAACTTTTTTTTTCTCTCTCTCAAGGACATGCCATACATAACACACAAATACCTGGGGGATTGTTTTCCTTTAATAGTATGTCTTTTACAGTATATAGAATGAAGTGCATCCTGTTTCCATTTTAATTAATTGTGAAGACTCTGAATCATGCATACTTATGTGGACACAGTTTCTAAATAGGTAGAGGGAGTCGAGGAGCCATATGGTGTTGTCTGACATGCAGAAATTAGGCCACCAATGCTGTCTGTTCATTGCCATCAACCTGGCCACCTGCTTTGCTCCTGTGGTGGGCAAACTAGTATAGATACCCCTCCCATTGCACCTCTCCCTCGCAACTATACCTTTTATAGAACAAGTTTGAGCAGAAAATTTAACTTTTCAGGCTCAAGTCAAAACATTAAGAGCTTGAAAGGCCAGTGAAGGTTGTCGGGCATACCTCCAGGAAACTGGGTGGTTTTGTCTTGTGGCAAAAGTTAACAGATATGGTTCTTTGTGTCCTGATTGTGATGATACAGATGGTAAGATTTGCTCCTGCCATATCCTCTTACATTGTGTCCTTGACAGATTTGGGCTGATAGTGCCAAAGCCCACGCGGTGCGTTGCCTTACTTTTAAAACCGCTTCCAACTGACAATTTTTAAAGTCTTCAGTCACAACATCTCGTGCAAACTGGACATATTTTTCTTTGTAGTTTCCTCTGACACAAATTTACCTCTCACCTGTGCAACCAAGCTGTTGGTCCTCTCAGGCCCCATTTTTGTTTGCAATGTTATCATTTACTGATATGCGATGTGTTATGGGGAAAAAAAAAAAAAAAACATATGGTGGGGCTGTGGCTCAGACTATCAGTCAGCAGGCAGTTACTTAGGTCACATTACAAGCTGCCGGGTTCCACTCAGAATAGACACATTTAAAGCAGACTTCAGTGCCGAGAGAGCAACCTCTGGGGAGAGA
Organism: Fistularia commersonii; assembly: GCF_037954325.1. NCBI lineage: Eukaryota > Metazoa > Chordata > Actinopteri > Syngnathiformes > Fistulariidae > Fistularia > Fistularia commersonii. The sequence continues at coordinate 13,349,078 of NC_141299.1, read as the reverse complement.
CTACACACTGTTCCTGAGGCACTTAATTTTTTTTTTTTTTTTGGTGTCTGAATTAATTTTTCATCATTGTGCTCTAGACCTAGTGAGGCTCCATGGTTTCACTCATCTATGGTAGAGAGAACTGTCACATCCATTTGGCAACAATTCACACGCTACACCCAGCTGCTATGTATTTGGCTTTATACAGATACTTTGATACAGATAGTTATTTAGACTGTCCTCTGTCGTATCTGCTGAGCCAGTGCCCTTGACCTTTGGATGTTTGGAAAAAAGTGCCAAATCCACACATCACCAGGAAGCTTTCGTTTTCATCCTTCCATCTAATTCTCAACTCTTTACCGCCAATTATGGATTTCATTTGATTCTGTTGAAAACAAATGTTTTGTGGACGAGTTTAACCATAGCAGTCTCAGGACTTGCACATTTGCACAGAAATCATCTTTCAAATACCTTAATCCGCCCAAATTTGATGTAGGTATCAGGGCTAAATGTTGTTCAAAGTTCTGTCTCGTGAACTTTTTTTTTTTTTGTTTGTTTGTTTGTCTCTTTTTCTTTCCATAATCCTTCACAAAGCTCAGAGGAAGGTCAAAAAAAATCCATATTTCAGGGAGAAGAAGAACTGGCATACTTGCAGCATCGGGTAGTAAGAGTTAAATGGTCTCCCCAGTCGATTTGGCCCCAACTGTCAACAAGTCTTGTAGTCCTTTGCTTGACCCTTGAATGTTCTGCAATCCGTCCTCATTCTCGTTTTGCAGGGAGGTTTTTACTCTCTGCCGCCCCGTAGAGCCTGAGGAAGGATTAAAGATTGATGATTGCTCTCAGAATCAGTTTATTGCTCCAGAGATCCTTGCATGTGTTATGAGTGGGAAGATTGTGTAGCTGTTTTGCCTCTTAGATGTTCATGAGGCTGGCACAGCACTGAAGTGTTTGACAATCAAGGTTAGATTTTTTTCTTCCTTTTTTTTTTTTTTTTGCACAGCAGATAGCCTTTGGATTGCCAGAGAGATTTGAGAAGCCAACAATAAAGTATATTCTCTGATAGGATTTGTGATGAAATGCGTGTATTAACAGGGGGAAAAAAATGGTCATATTTTCACAGACTCATGCATTTTTTGGACTTCAAAGTAAATTAGACCTTCACCTTCTATTGTAGTTTAACTTGTACCAATTCAAATATATTTTCACCTCTTTCCACCTTCTGTCACTGTTTCTCTTTGAAAAGAAAATAACATGAGCAGTTGATTTTGGAGTTTTTTAATGTTTTCATCTGGCTATATATGAGCTTTTTCAAAAAGATAGCAAACGCACCACTGGACAAGGAAACCAAATGAAACATTTAAAATGTTCTATAAGTTTGGTTTCTTCAGAATGATCATGATATTTTGGCCTAATCTAGTTTCACAGCAGTTGCCTGTCATGCCATAGACTATGTACTGTTAAAAGGCTAAAAGACAAATGAGCATTTCAAGTTTGAGAGAACCATGCATTAAATGTTCTTAATGGATTTGAAAATTGTGTGTGGACTTAAATATGATTGTCAGATTAGATTACTGCAGCAGAAACTAGATAATAGATAATGCAAATTACGTGTGTGCGGATTTACATTAAGAAAAAAATGACCTAGCCATTTGGTCTTAAAAAATTGATTAGTCTTTGTGACTGTAAAACCCTTGTAGCTCACTTTTCAAACTTCTTTTTTGAACGTCAAAAAGAACTAATTTTGAACAACCAAATGGAAAAAAAAAAACAGTAGTTAGTTGTTAGATAAATGTTTAATCATGTTTGTAGGCAAATGAAACTAATCATACAGACCAATTTAGATAAAATCAAAGTAATGAAAAAAGATGTATTCAATCCATTTTATGTGGTTGACAAAACTTTACAAACTTGTATTTTTAGACATAATAAATTTAAGATGGATTTTTTGTTTAGTGACCTGCAGATATATTTAGTTAGAAGTTAAAATAAAACAACAATCATATTATTATTTAAAAAAAAATAGAATTATAAAATATACATCACTTTTGTGATGAGGACATTTTCAAGATACAATTTTTTTCATGTTGCAGGCCAGGTTATGTCTGAGCCCTCACAGGCCCTTTATACATTTGTAAATGTATAAAGTGTGAAGACCCGCTGCGTGGACTTGAAGTTTTCATATTTCATGTTTTAATTATTGATCTTTAGTAATAAATGATTTCATGATTTGGTATCATGCTTTTATTTTGCAGTGACTCTGAGAGCTTACGAGGTTGCAATAGGAAAGAAAAGAAAATGCAAAATTTCAATTTACAAAATGCCCCAAATAATACAACACAAATTAAAAAAGCTGATTTCCACCCAAACATTTTGTAATTGTCTCATCATTTAAAAGTGCTGCAACAAAATGTTTAGAGAAACAAAGTCATGGCTCATGATCTTGCTGCAGGTTGGGACCTTTGATTAAACACTAGTGTTTTCTACACAAATGAAAGATATATGTGTGTGTTTGTGGGGGAGGGGGGGTAAAAAAGGAACAAAAAAGGGAGGGTAGAGATTCATGGTTGCCATCGCAGTCAATATTCTTTGCTTTTTCTCTGCCTTGTTATTTTACTTCCAAGACAACCCATTAAGTACTGGTTCCCATGTTATGTGCTGTAAATTATTCCTAGGCCTCTTTCTTCTGTTGTTTTCTTTTTTACAAGGCAACCTAAACGCTAGTTTTTTTCATAGTGCGATGAGCTGAAAACCTCTGAATTCTATAATCATTGTCAGCTAGTAAACAGGAGCGAGCAACACCTTCTTGTTCAGATAGACCTCAACACCATTTAAAAAAACAAACAAAAAAACATGTGTGTATTTGTGCACTACTTGACACGGGGGTTGTAGAAATGAATCCCTTGGATAATACATTCTATAGACAGATTATGTTGAAACGAAATATCTGTTTAGCTTTAAATGATAGAGTTGAACCGTAATGTTAAACTCTGTAGTTCGAATAATGAATTAAATGGTCAATTTCAGTTTGTCATGGTTGTTTAAATTTTCCCTGAATGTGCTTTAGATTCAGCATCACTGTTCCCTCTGTTTGACTACTAGTAACAATCTGCATCTAGGTGCATCCCGCAGCTTGGACTGTAAGGGGAAGCAGAGGTGTCGCAAAAACAGGGTTTTATTGCTTGAAAATTGATGACCCAAGTGACAATCGCATAACCTTCTATCAGAATCTACCCAAAGACATGGACATATTTTCTCATCATATTACCGCTCTCCATCTATTTAGCCATAATGTCTCAGGATATATATCAGTAACTCAATTCATACAATTAAAGGCACCATCGCAAAGCCTAATGAAAGAATGCCCACAATTTCATTAAGGTTGGAGTAGTGACAGATTTGTCTTGGAATATTCAATAATATTCCTATAACTATTAGAGTTTTGCTAATCAGATAATTTGAAACAAAAACAGCATACCGCATTATATGTGTAGTTTGCCTGTATTTCTTACCTTTTGCCACAAAAAAGTTTATTGAGAAAACAAAAAAAAAAATTGAGCTAAATGAAGTTGTGGCTGCTGTCATTACAAATGCAGGCCTGGTTTCCATGGAAAAAACCTGGTTCGTCCTCGATTGGCTGACTGGGCTTTGCAAACAACCAATAGCAGTCTCTCTGCTTTTTCTGTGTAGTTGGTGCACACCAATAGAATGAAGAAGTACCCCCCATGGCACCGTTGTAGAATTTGCTCCTCTGGGTCTAGCTTCATCTCTGCTGGATTTTACTGGTTCGCATTTTTTTTTTTTTTTTCTTAGAGATTAGGACATATGGTAACAGATTACAATGCCTCAACGGTAGTGTCTACTTTAACAGCCAATTTATCTATGAACCCAGAGGACAGTCTTGGTAGATTTTTTTTTTTTGGTCTTTTTTTTTGTCACCTTATATCCATGACCTGTTCTGTAAGGTAGGCAATAAAAACTTGATCTGTACGGGAAGGCAGGATGTCTTGGAAATTGGAGGCATTCTTACCATGGGTGGACAAAAAGCTCTGCCCTCTCACTGTGTGACATGATAGGATTATGCAAATGGTCATATATAGGGAACAGAGCCTGACACTAAAGTAATCCCAACTATATTAATTCATATATAATTCTACATATTAATTATTGGAGTCCAGATTCTGTTTAGAGATGTTTAAACCCAATGATTTAGACCTTAAAAGTTTTCTTTGTCCTCGATCAGAAGACGTGATCATTTTAACCCTATCGTTGCCTCCTGTCTATGGAAAAATTACAATAACTTTTGTGATCATTAGCATTTAAACATCATAGATAATAATATATTATTAAAGGTTAACTGCGGTATATAAGCTCTGCGTTATGGGTCAGATTTCACACGGACAGTCCTCAGTTTCACTAGATTTAGCCATTTAGATTCCTTGTGCAACCACTAATCCAAAATATCAACACTTTTCATAGTTGAGAGTTCATTGAAGCTGGTGTTTTTTACAATGCATCCATGCCACACCGTCCGTTTTAAATTGAGCTGTAAGGCAAACTGTCATTCACCCTTACATACTGTACTCATCACCTCAGCTGACACGGTGCAGAACCAGGAGGTTCCTCACATAAAAAGCTCCAACCTTTCGTTTGTGGAGCAATCAAATGGGGCTGGCAGGTCCTTGGCCCTGAATAATTAATTCCTCCCCTCAGTAGGAGTGTTTGCTAAACAGTGGGGTCCTCAGCAGTTCACTTTTTCTGCACCACTGCCACCGCACCCTAGGGGAGAGACGAGTCTACGCTTTAGTCAGATTTGAAATGTGCGTTTCAAAAAATAGAAAGACAGTCAGAAGATATTGGAGGGCTCTGTCTCTATAGAGACAATATAACCGCTCACAAAGGGAGGCATTCGACAAACTTTGCACAACATTTTGGTTTATTATAATGCTGCTTACAACAGCAAGACTTGTCAAAATGACTCACGAAATGGGCCTCATTACACTTTTTCTCTGTGTGTATGGTGTGTGTGTGTGTGTGTGTGTGTGTGTGTGTGTGTACGCAAGCGCGCGTTTGTGTGTATGAGCGTGCCTCTGCATATACATCTAAATTTCTGTAACAGCGGATGTACGATTGACACTCCCATGACAAAGATTAATTTTACTTTAGTGTCTTGATGTAATGGGAGGCCCCGAAGTGGATAGCTTTTCAGGGCAAAACTAACATACACCATTTGCTATTTTCACCATCCTGCAAACCAATCCCCAGTGAGGGGGCCCTCATGTACCGCCCCCTACTGCATTTGCCTCGTAACAGTGTCACCTCCACCCCCAGTACACACTCATGCACTCTTTCATCATCCATAGAAGAATATATTTTAGGAAGATGCTCCTGAACCGTCGTCCACTGGCAGTATGTATGACAGCCACTTTGATCTTACTGTGAGAGGCTGGAGCTCCAGGAGAAATTATCAATGATGGGGAAAGAGAGAGGCAGGGAAAAAAAATAAATAAAGGGGTAGCGGCGGCTGTGGTGGTGTGAGTGTGTGTGGTTGTACGTGTGTGTGTGTGTGTGTGTGTGATTGTGCATGTGTTTAAACACGGCCCATCCAATTAGATAGTTATATTTATTATTTAGTGCCCAGGGCTTATGAGTCAGGGTAATAAAAATAAAAAAATAAATGCAGTTTAAAAAAAAAAAAAAAAAAAAAAAAAAACATCTCGCATTACTTGTATGTCTCTTTACAATGGTCCCCTTTTGCCATTCTTTGCCCTTAATTTAGAAAATGCATTATATATATTTGCTTTTGTTAAGGCATTTTTCAGGAGTTATGCTATTTGCTAACTTAAAACATTCAGAGTATGCAAGGGGGCAGTACAGGACCTCATTAGAAAAAAAAAACAAGACCTGCTGCTCAAGTTGCATGAAACCTCCATATTAAACCCTGTGATGAGGCCATTAACAGCGATCCAGACCCACACTGAGTTTGTGAAACCGGCAGCTGCTTTTGTCAGATACTTTCGCTGGCCGTTGTCTAATGATCCATTGTATCTTTTTTTGAATAGGATTGTTTTTGTAGATATTTTTGTTGGTATATGAAGATTAAAACACATATTTATTTATTCATATCCTTTTCTCCTCTAAATCAAAGCAAGCCACACATTTGCAATACATGCTGTGAGTATTCTGGTCTACCTCTTGTGAATTCCATATGCATGTAGCAGGATTTCATATATAAAAAGGGAAAAAATAAAATTTCTGAAATGTCCTGAATACTTATGCAGTCAATTCTAAATGCTTTTTATTTGACCCGGGACTGTTTATGAACCATTGTATTATTTTTTCATTCAAATGGAAGGGGTGGTAGTGTTTGTGTTTAAGGATAACGAAAGGGATAAAGTTTTTCCAAATCTTATTTTTTCCAAATCTCAACAAATTTGAATGGATTATAACTGGCTGATAGTTCTTCTAAAACAGTGGGCCTATATACTTACATGGATATGGGATAAATAAAAGTAGCCTATTCAAAAGGCTTGATAAATGAAATTCAGTTTATATTATCATTATTATTATTATTGATAATAATATTGTTGTTATAGTTGTTAATATTGACATGATCATCACATAATCTTTGTATATAACCTACATGGGGAAAGTCAGGAAGATACGTCGCCCATAGAAATGATTTTTGTGTGGCAAATCAGAGATGCTGATGTCCTCCGAGTTTGTTTTAGACCTGATGTCATCTGTTTGGCATGAAGGGGGAGCTGTGGCTCCTCCTGTTTCACCAAGGTTACTGTTCCATGCCTCACTGTGTGCCTCACACATTTTCTCACACTTTTCTGGCTGCGCTATGCCACATTGATTAAATGTATCTGTTGAGGGGAAAATAATCAATGTAAATTCACTGGCAATGCAGCCAACAAATAAGACATGTCTGATTCATCAGACGGACATTGCTATAAAGACAACTCTCCTGCTTTTGTCCCATTTCTCTCTCTCTTTCTCTCTCTTCCTCTGTCCCTCTCGCTCTCTACTCTTACTTCTCTTTTTCTATTCTTTCTCACCTATGGGCCATTTCACCCTTTTTTTTACTTCAGTCACCTTTTTCTTTCTAATACTAGCCTTTGCTAAAATTAATGCTTCATACGTGTTTATACATAGCCCTGGAATTTAAGCCATAGCCATTAAATTAAGGTAGGTGGAAATATAATTATTTAACTTTGTAACACGCTTTTCTACGTATCTCATAGTTTTCACACATATTTTTACTTTGCTGCATTATATTATATGGGGGAAACAAACATGAGATCGGGCATTCTGTGACCCTTTTTCCTCCCTTGGTAATAGCTGAGACACCTAAAGAATTATGCTCGAAAAAATACTGGAGTTTGTCCAGCCAAGATAATCCAAAACATGTCCCTACTTCATTAAAATGAAAGCAAGTCAACATGTTCAGCAGGACGGAAGTTTCACCTGACACCTAACCTTAACATTTTGTTTTGCTTCAGCTTGAACTTGGTCAAATGGTCTGGTTCCTAACAAGGGCATGGTGTAGTCTGTGTATGTAAATTCGCTACATGTGTGAGAGTAATAAAGACAGGGGCTATTTAGAAATTCCTGTGTGATGAAAGGAAAGAATATCCCCCAAAAATGATTAATGTGGTGTTCAGGTACACAGAAGATTGAGTGATCCTGTCATCACACCATATGGTACCAATTTATTTCGGCAAGCATAAAGCAAACTCTGTGGAGGAACTCTCATGACTGTGCCTCCACGACTCAAAAAAGGAGGCTGTGTGTATATTTATATATATGTCTATTGTTTAAATAGTATACATTTTTCAAAGAAATTCATTGGGAAGTACTGGACTGTAGAACAGCCGCATGTTGAGACATTTGAAAAACTACATTTATGTAGTAATAACAGTAATAGGAATAATAACCTCACAATTATTACTGTGGTCTTTGTTATTGTTATACTGTTGTGACAAGTGTAGTGGGCATGTGAGAAGCCTTTTTTTTTACCTGCGCCTTATCAAACATTTGCGTAGTTTATTTCAATGTGCTAAAATTTCAAGAAAATTCAGCCTGTAGTATATTGATAAAGCAATTTCAAATTGAGTGAACCATAAGTAGGTTGTGCAGTATTTATAGAGTAGAGTGTATTATTTTTAAGGCATCCTCAAAGCTTTCATTAGGGATATACAGTCAGTTACAATAACTATTCAGGTTGGACACACAAAAAAAATGTCTTTCATATTTGATAAGCCTGTCCAATCTAGCTGAGGTCTGAAATGTCAAATGTTCTTTGGACTTATAAAAATCTGCTTTACTACAAATAGACAACATTGCTGACATTAAAATATGTGGATCCCAGAGATCAGAGGTCTAGAAATTGTAAAGAGCAGTTTAGTAATTGGAGAATAAAATTACCAATTGTGAGAGTGAGTTGCTTTATTATAGACATTAATGGTGTGTCGAATTGTCAGATTTTTCTTGTTTTCTGATTTTTTTTTTTTTTTTTTGTAATCCATCCTGTGATTTATGGCTGCATTAGTCCCACAACACCATAAAACATGCATTGCACTTGACATATTTTGACATAGTTATGACTTTTCTGACATGTGCATCTTCCCCGACTTCGATAACTATATTTAATGCTGCTTAAACAGGTCGTTCAAATCTGTAATCTAAAGTGTGAAAATACAAATGGCCATTGGCTCAGCCGAAACAAGTTAGGAGCTGGACTCCTACTACTTTTCTTTTTCTCCACCTTGTTATATGTCGTCTCACCCCTGCAGGGCATGCTGACAGGAACTGATAAACCTCTGTATTGGCTGAACTGAATTGGCTCCTATTATACAAAGTATGGAGCTGCACAATATTGAAAATAAAATACTTTATCCACTGCCCATCTGCCTTCCTTTTACTTGCTGCCCGTTTTTGGAATTCCATGCAGCTAGGTTTCATTTTTTCTGGTAATAATTGCCTATATCTTGGTCTTGGAATAATACGTGTATGTTTCTTGAAAATTGTTCATTTTCATGGTACTGAAACGAAAAAAAAAATCAAAAGTACAGTCATACAAGTATTTTAATGTATATAGCTGAAACTGGGAGTTGCATTGGGTGTGACTTGTACTTTTTCGTAAAAAGATTTTTTTCAAATTCAAACGCTAAACCTGTAATCTATCAGAGGGATTGTAGTTGCTATATATTTGTCTTTTATGTTCAATGTATTCCCAAAATATGTAACAGAATCCCATGATTGTCTGAGAATTTTGTTGCCTTCTTGCAGTTTTTTATAAATAATACAAAAGTTATTTTTTCAAAGTGTTTCAGAAAATAACCAAAAACTGAGCCATATGTTTACGCAACCAAAAACAAACATTTTGGTCATAAAAACAACTTGAGTATTTATTTTAGAGGGTGAAGATATGAAAAATTATTGTTGGACAGGCTATCGAAACTCTACTCTCAAAAAAGTGGTGTCATATTTTAAACACTGCATTGAAATACATACATAATATTTAATTGATATGCTTAATGTTAGTTAATTGTAACAATCATTCCGTATGTGCATTTCTTTAATAACTCAAACACAAAACTACTTTGCGTCGAAGCCACCAATACCAGGTATGCCAGTAATAATGTATTGATTTTCTGCAGTTTGGTAACTCCGCAATCGCTTGCTATTAAAACATTTTTGAGAGGGATGTATTACTATAATCACAAAGAAATAATTAGCTCTGGAAAAAAAATGATTATCAAGTCTGACTCATTTATATATTTTCATATTCTTGTAATACAGAGTTTTTACATATGACTAATATAATTACTAAGATATGTTATCATACTAAAACAACCATGCTTTCCTGTGCATATCTCTGGACAAAGTGAGTGTCATTATTAAACTTAAATGAAACCATCCCAACCATAGAATTGTTAACATTATACATGAGAGCTAAAACTATGACTGCAAAACACATAAAGGCCTTCGGGCTGATGAGTGTTCAGCCGACCTGATGTCCGCTGGGGGCAAGAGAAAAGCTTTAACCTATCACAAAATGTCATGATTCTTTTGTCCGGCCAAAGTTTGATATCTAAGAGGTTTATTTTGAATTCCATTAGTTCTTTTGGATCTTTATAGCATGAATACATTGAGAAGAACAGCAATATGCTCCCTGATTAAAAAGTGATTCTTTACTTGATTACAAGGCCACTAAGAGTTAGGTATGCTCAAGAATTTCTTGTGGCACTTTATATATCCAGTAATTTGGATTGAAATTTCTTAAGATATTTTACATATTATGCTTCTCCTATAATGCTTCATTTGCCTTAATATTATGTGCAGTGGATGTGTAATTGTTGTTTTTTTTTTTTGTTTTTTTTTTTGTTGTAAAGGCGGACCGTGGAATTAAATCAAGGTTAACGGTTTCTACTCTTGGCACCGACAATAAACACTTTGAAACTAACTGCAACTGCTGGTTTTTGACATGAAACAAATAATTTTGGGGAAAGACCAGGCAATGATTGAAATTGGACCTTTTTTGATAGTGTTATGGCCTTTCCCCATCTGTCATTACAAATTTTATGAAACTGGTCTGTTAAGAAACACGTCACTTGGAACCAATATAGAATTCAACAAGTAGCTGGTAAAATGCTACAGTATTTGGGGTGGGTTTTAAACAATTACAGTTATTAGAATGAATTGAATCCAAGTCCAAAAGAGGAGTCAAGTGGGAGTAAAGTCAAATGACTATTTACATGGGAAAATAAATCCATCGACAGAACTAAACTTGAGTGCTATTCGGGGAGTTTTGGCTGTCTTTAACTTTAAGAAAGGTATACAAGCCATCTGTTTTGGGCTGGAGTAACTGCAATGTCAAAGGAAACTTAAGTTGCAGCAAACAACCTCAATGTATTTTAAACTATTTCAGATCTTTAAGGAAAACCTTCACAACCATTCAAATGTAGAGCTTCACAGAATCCTGCTGCAAAAATTGTTTGCTAAACTCTGCAAAGTACAAGTAATTCTTATCACTTTAGAATTCTTTTGCTTTCATAAAATGATGTTTAATAAATGTGACAAGATCAGACACTGTCAGAGATTCTATCCCAGTTCATTTATAAGATGGATAGAACAATGAGAATAAAAAAGACAAATTGTTTTATTTTATTCTTTTTTTTTTTGGAGGAGTTGCCAAGTAAAGGGTATTTAAAGTAACAATTTCAGGTGTTATGTCAGATTTTGGCAGCTTTAAAGATACAGTTAGCAATCAGTGAATTACCACTTCAGTAATTCTGAACAACTTTAAAACAGCTTTCATCTTATTAGCATTTAGATGAGCATGCTAAATGGGATATTGCACAGGACACAGTGTAAAAGTAACATTCAATTCATTGACTTTGTACTAACTATTCAATATACATCAATAAAAAACAATCCTGAGTAGCCAGTCTATTTTGTCTATCCTCGCCATTTGAATTATTTCAATTCAATTTAACTGCAGTGTCCCACCCTCTGAGGTACTACAACGGTGTTCGAAGTGCCCAGTGACTTTCTATTTTGGACTAATAATCCAGAAAACAGATTTTCCTTTCAGACCAGTAAGTTAAGCGTCAATTGATAGTTAAAGGAAGACATTAGCATGAGTCGCTGGATAATGACATTGTTTAATGGTGTGTTCACTTTGTTAATATGGCTGACAAAACAGATGCATTACGCTCACAAGTTGGACTTGCTGTGAGTTCAATATAGTCACTTTCAGGGATGAACATTTTAAGATATTTTCCAAAGTGGCTTCTTGCTCAGAGTTATTTGACTATGAATATGGAATGATGTTTGGATTGAAAAAGGCTAAACATCGTCATCAAACAGGAGATGACTGGTAACAGGTAATTCACAATAAACTGCCCGGCAGGCTGGTTGATTGAAAATCATGATTTATACGATTGGAAGCTGGTAAGTTTGCTCGAAGGTAATTTAAAATATGCTGAGAGTTTTAATTATCATTATACTCATTCATTGATTCATTTACCTAAATGTCCCCTTAAGGTTTTAATAGCTTCGTTGGCTTTTCAACACCTGGCATACTAGAAAACTTGTGTATTGTTGCACTATCCATGATATAGGAGAATTCACACAATCTTTTATCTTATAGCGGTTCTCAGATATAGCTGCAGTAACTAGTGTAATCTCTAAATGACACATTCAGTGAAAATACTTCTATGTATTCATTGTGCATCAGAAAAATGTAGTGGAGAGAAAGAAACATCTCTTTCTGTGGAAACTCCAAGCTCTATCGGGCAATGAAAAGCTGCAACTTTTAGTCTTCCTGTGTTCAGGATGGGTTGTCATTTTTTAGCTCTGGTGTTCTTTTATCTGTAATTATGGGGTTTCAATCTTGAATGTGGCCCCTTTCTCTGAAACCCTTTTCGTAGTATTCAGAGCATCTTAAAAAGCATGGCGCACTCAACCTTGAAAATGTATCAATAATTTAGACACATCATTCTCTCATGATTGGGAAGACCGTCTGGTATAATATTGCACTCTGTGACATCTGACTAGCTGTCACCTGCTAGTACATGCAATTAAAGGTAGAGTCGAGCAACCACACTTTCACGATTTGCAAAACATTAACTATGGGCTGTAGCTGAAAAACAAGATTTTGACACTCTACAAAGGTAAGGCCGTCAATATCACGAGTCCGCACACACACACTGGTGCTGTTCTTGAGTAGACATTTTAAGGATGTTCTGTCCTGGGTCACTTCTAAGCAGAGCACTTCTTATATTACTGATGATCTGAAATTACCCAGTCTGATCCAATACTTAATTCTCTTATTTGTACTTCCTGCAGATTAGACTTTGTAAGGAAGGCAAGTGTTCATGTAAGTAAAGCTGTTTAAGAATGGTTAAAGAAAAACGGTTTCTCTTAAACATCCTTAAATATTTGGAGATAACTGTTTCAACATCATTTTGAAGCTATCTTTGATATTCTCATATGGCAGTAAATTCCACCTGAATGTGGCCTATTTCATCTCTCCAAGTAAATTTTACTTGACTCTTCCATTTAGAACTATTCATCACTTTAACTGAAAAATAAATAATAGTTTTGTTTTGTTTTGTTTTGTTTTATTTTTCCCTCAAATTTTGGCTCCCTTGCAGTAATTTTTTGGCACAAGATAACCAAACACGGATAATTAGTAGATCTGAGAAGTCTTTACTTGGTGTTAATCACAGTGGAAGTTTGTCTTGTTCATTGTTGTTCCGATATCAGCGCGTTTATGTGACAAGAATATTTCTCTGATGTAATGTAATCAGAGATGTCTGTCTCCGAAAGTTTTGGCTCAATTAGTCTTCCTGAACACTCAAAGCTGAGTGCCTTGCTAATTTTGTCCTCGGCTCAGCACCTGCAGCGCGTTCAATGTACCAGACACTTCGTCATAAGAAAATATTTATGAGGTGTATCTTCACATTGAGTATTCATGAGAGATGCCGAGGAATGGGTATTTCCTTCTTTTTTTTTTTTTTTGGTGTTGGAAACCCGTAAAACTCAGGCACAATTTTCAATGATGATATCAAACATAAACAATCAGTCTGGTTTGGATTGAAGTAAAAGGAAAAAAAAAAAAAAGATTAATCATTTCTTGCTGGTGGACATGCAGCACACTGCTCTGTACAGTCATGGGGGGATAATACCACTCACTGTCACCAGGAGCGTGCGCTGCGTGGCTCAGGCTGGAAGAAATCTGTATGGGCAAGTGATAAATTGCCCTGAAATCTGACCAATGAATCGTTTTACACATGCCTTAATGCATTCCATAAATAATTTGCCTGAGAAGTTAATTAGCGCAGGTGTTTACGCATATTTCTGCCATCAGGGTGCACAGTAGGATCACAGTTGGATGAGTGAGTTTTATGTTATTAAATTAAGCCCCAGGTAACAGGAAGAACGATGAGCTATGGTTGGACCAGTACAAGGGACAACAAAGACTCCAATGTAATCGAAACAAATAATAAATATGCTGAGTCTTTTTAATATGTATAAGGTTCGCAGTTACACACGGTTCTGGTATTTGCATAATTGGGTGTAAATAATAAAAACCATCAACCAATCAAATTATTGTTACACCTATGAATAAAGTATCATTTAAAAGTAATACTTACATCATAATATATGTAAGAAGGTCCAATATGAGACACTTTTTTGTATATTTCATATGTTAGGGGTGCAGGGCATGGAATTAGGTCATTCAGCACCTTTGCCTTTCTTTCGTCATTTGAAAGTGACTCTGACCTGCTGTTCTCTAGATAAATATGACCCACCAAACAGTTGTTTAAACATCAGGCCTTGCATAAACTTTACAGGTGATGACAGGCAAAGCCCCTGAGCCGAATCTACCGGCTCTACTGCCCTCAGCCTTTTAAACTCGGACACGCAACCACAGGATAGAAAAAGCATCTCCCACAAAACTCGCTTTCAGCAATTAATGTTTACATTTGTTTGTGACTTTGCAAGCCAAAGACTTTTACGCTATTCCTGAAAAATCCCCCCAAAAATACTAGCACATTCAGATGGTTTTCAATTTATCAATTATTAAACTGTTATGTCTCAGCGACTTGAGCCTTGTGTCATCCTTGAACAAAGGCACCACGATTTCGACTCAAATTGTCATTTATATCGTCGCCACGTTGGCGTCCCCAACAGGAACTGTAGGGTCATTCAATGGGTTTTTGAACCTTTCACACGGTGACTTGCTGAAATAAAGGTTTCCGATGTTTTGGACTGCCATTTTGCAGGCACGGAAATATAGGCCAGTGCACAATTTGAATATAAATACACTGTTCTGAACTGATATATCTATATATATATATATATATATATATATATATATATATCCCCACACACCTGACATTTTGCCTTTTTAGTACTTGTAATACAGATTCAATTTCTTGTTTTTGTATTTATTTATTTAGAAATAGATTATTTATTTACTCATTTGTTTATTTATCTATTGATTGATTTACTGTATTTGCTTTTTCTAAATGTAGATTTAATACATTCTTACTTATATTTAATGTAGGTGTTTCCTTTTTATGCATGAAAAGCACAGAGTAATGCTATTTCAATGCTCTGTATGTGTGAATGTCTGACAGACAGACAGGATTGACAATAGATTTGCAAATATATCACGGTGAATGAAAATTGATGATCTAAAGAGGGAGGGGAATTCCCCTGCCTTAAAATATATACATTAGCTCTTTTCTTCTACTGTTATACAATAAAAATAACACTTTGGTTTCGGCAACAGTAATATATGTACTTGATTTTGTATGGTTGAACAAGACAGTGACTCCAAAGAACCCATTTCCAAAATGAAACAGCCTGTGTTAGAGAGCTGAGCTTCACACCATGATTCTATTTTCATATATAAACATTTAAAGTAATCTAGCAGCAAAGGATTTCACACTTTGCTTGATTAAATCTTAAACATTCTGCACTGCCTAATTCAAAGAGGCAGGCTTCCACGCAGCTTGCCGCATTAGGTCTGTCAATCAGCTGCTGTCGCTTGAAAAAGTTGACAATGTGTTTGAGAGCAAAAATTTTTCTCCTGCGATATTTTGCTATAAATTACCAGTAAACATTGATTTTGAGAGGAAAAGCAATATAACTTAGCCTCCACTGACCACAGGTCTGGGCTGATGTGGTCATCTTATTTTTGACTATTTAAAAAAAAAGAAAAAAAAAAGAGTAATTTACATGTTTTTTATCATAAAGGGGTGACATTCAACCACCCCCACGCCACCCCTACCATAGTTAAATTAGGCATTATTGTGATAATAATCATCATTTTGAAAGATATCAGTTAGTGCTATTGCACTTTTACCTCAGCATTAGCACATCAGTGAAATAGTAATTAATAAGTGACATGAAGAGAGAGGATCCCTGAAACAATGTGATGACACATAACTTTTTTATTTATTTTATATTTTTTTCTCTAAAATAACAGTACTTTGACATACCAGTGATTAAAATACAGATCATTCAAATATGTAGCAAAGTTGAACAAATTTTCTGTATCCAGGAAAAGAAAATCCAAATAGATGTGTTGTGTTGATCTATTGCTACAAGCTTCAACTACTGTTTCAGGGAAGTATCTTTACACACCCCAAGCTCCATAAATTGCAAATAAACCAAATGCAGTGAGCTGAGTGTCACAACACTGTTTTGAGCCAATCAGTAACAGACAGTGTTTGTGCTCAGGCACAGGACAGATGGAGAAAGAAGACTTGGCTGAACTTACTCACCTCATCTCCTTCCCTTAAAAATTTACAGATCATTTTTCAGATATGTTTTTTTCATTACATATTCTAATTAACAAATATTAAATGCACATATAAAAGCAAACCCAAAACTGGTGTTTGGAAAGTCATGTTTTAAGGGGAAGGCGTACTATCACAGGTCAACTATATTCACATTTCTTTTCCTACTCTTACAATTTTCCTACTCTTCTTATGCAGCATTTATGGGAGGGTCAAGTCTGCGTTTTGTTTGAAATTGCAAGCGGAGATTCACAGTTTACATACAAATATACCTTTTGCTGTATGTATTTAAACTTGATGGAGGGGGATTGTCTTTTTCTTCTGATTTTTGCCCTTTTTTAAGGTGCGCGTGGTAAAAAAATACAATTTTAGCACCCATTTGTGATTTTAATGTTATTTTTTACATATCAATGACATTTTTTTACATAATTTCCCCTTCATCTCCTTTGCCTTGTGTAGTAGCCCCGAATCTTTGTAAGCTCTTTGAGTATCATAAGCTATGCATTTTATGGTGTGATTGCATGTGCATTTTTTATCCTTTTAAAGTTGTAAGGATGAAGCGTTTGTGTGTTCGTATTTGATAGTGGAATAGTGGAACGTGGTTTCCCTAGTGAAGGACTCTAGACCCCGGTATCGATGCTATGCTCCTAAAATGGACTGGTAAAACATGCATGCTTGGATGTGTTTTTTTCATGCACAATGAAACGCATTTTGTTTATCTTACCAACTGAGAATTAAATACCACTAGTACTTTGACTCATTCAGAAAAGATACACCCGACACTCTACAAATAATGTTAAACAGAAAACACTGTTCTAATTTTTTTTTTTTTTTTTCATTTTTTCAAACCATGTCTGTATATAAATAGTAACCAATACTCTTTCCGAATACTTTCTTCTTTTCTCTTTCTTTTCTTTGAGGTCTACTAAATATTTTATGGTTACGTTTGCACAACTCAAAACATTTTGGTTCAGTTGGGAGATGACATTGTCATTATTTATTCATTTTATTTTTTTATTTATTTTTTGTGCAAGTATTTCTGTGGCCGTTACCTGACTTGACACCATCAGTACCAATATCGTGGTCCTTTGGTGTCCAACGTCTAACTGTACTGCCTGTCCACAGTTTCTGTGTGGCCGTAACCGAATGTAGGTTGTTTGTATATTTCCTTTGCAGATAGGACTTAGCAATATAAAGCGAATTAAGAAACCACCTGTGATTTGCAATTTTATAGAAAAGAAAATAGACTATGTGTTTGGGAAGGAGGATCAGGACAACTGTGTATTTTTAATCATCTGAGTATGTATTAATGCAGCTTGGAAAAATGAGGGCACTGTTTTAATATGCTGTTCAAATCTCTTTTGGAAATAACATTTCTACTCGTAGGAGATTGTTCATCTTTCATTCACTTCTTTCAAATTGATGGCACAAGCAGGTGCAAAAGAATATGTTTTTTTTTGCCCTTTGCATTTATTTTTCTATTAAATACAGTTTGTGATTGCATTTTGAACATTCCGATATGTGCTGAGAATCTGTAATTCTCAGCACGAATCCCCGCAATAAAGTTACAAAGACACCATGGGTTATTTATGATACAGAGCAAAAATACCATCAACAGTACATTGTTTTAAGTAGTTATTACATGCTTATTGCAAGATATTTTTTTAGGCGTGAGTCCTGGGTGTTTTACTTCCGCTTTGGAGACATACAAGGACGTGTGCTGCCAAAGTTCACATGATTCAGACAGTAAAAATAGCCCCCCTGGTGAATGTACCAGAGGCTTAAAATGATTAGGTTTGGCAAACTTCACATGTTACGCCAGGGATGAGATGATCGCTTGAGAAACTTGAGTAACTTGATTACTAAAAACTATCAATGCAAATTTATGTTATCAAAGCCTCCTTTAATCCATGTGAGGTCACTACATGTCTGATTAGCGCGGCGCTGGGCTCTGAATATCTGACATGAAGTGGGATTTTAACATCGGAGAGAAAATAGCAAGGACCACAGAGAAGGGGACACGCCAGGGAAAATGTCTGAACCTGTCATAAAAATTGGCATTCATACATTGACAATTATTTATTTGTATGACTGAGAAAACTGTGCAGTGGATGCTCAATAATATTTGGTAATTGTTTTGTACAAAACAGTCTGACACAGTAAATGTGTTTCAAGAACTGCTTTTAGGCATAAGCTCAGTCTTGTGCTGTGTGCAGTGGCTGAATATAAAGATTGACTGTGCAGCAAAAGAAGGTGCATTAAGGTGCAACTTGTTACTGAAATCTTTATGCTTAGTATTTACAAATATTGTGAAACTATACAATGGATTGAAGTGTTCGAAAGCTTAGAAATCTATACTGAGTGGATGAGAAATTTGTTTGAAAGGGCAATGATTAAACTGAATAGTTTTTTTTTTCCTTACATGAAAAAAACCCAAAACATTTATTGACTTTGTTGGCTTTTCTTTCTTTCAAATCAAAGGTAGATGGACAGGGCTTACGGATTTTTCAGTTAGCTATGCCAAATCTCAAAAGTCATCTTCTCCCATCATCAGCGCAATGAACACTTGTCTTTTGTTTGCATGACCCTTTATCTCACCAGCTTCTATATAGGGTTACAGAGCTTAATCATTTCTTTCATAAAATGACTAGGCTTTTGGAAACATGAACGATGCCTGTGTCTGTGTGTATACAGGTATCGTTCTCTCCCTCTCTCTATATATATACAGTATATATGGTATTATAGAACCTCATTTTGTAGGTTCCTAGATATCGACAGGAATATGAAACATTGAAGGGAGTTAAAACATAGCAAATATCAAAAGTGCAAAAATCATAACCGACTGTGCTGGATGATTGACATCCAGTGAATACCTCTGTAATCAAAGTCTGATGCAATATGAGCTTTTCTTGTGAATATGACAGCTCCATCAGATTGCTGCCTGTGGAATGTGGCTTTGCCTTGGACCAGGACTTTAATTAGATATGTTTTGAAGCTGGAGTGGTCATTATCTGACTAACAGAATGAGAACATTTCTCCAACTGTTGGGGGAATACGGACTCTGTTTTCAAAGCTTAAGCAGATATGTATCAAATAGTTACACAGACTGATAAATGTGATTCCATGTCTTGCTTGACATTGTTGCTAAGCTTGTCTGCAACTTTTCATGCTACTGTGAAATTTCTCGATTTGCAGATGCTTCAGGCAGAAGCTCATGGGAAGGTAAGTGGAATGTGATTTGAGATGCCGAAATGTGTGCAATACTTAAGAACAGCCATGACATAGTCGCCCATTTCATCTTTTAGATCAGTGATCAATGCTGTCATTACGAAAACAATTCCAACTGATTTTCGGTTAAAGTTTTAATTTCCTCATTGAAAGACTGAAAGACCGTAACTCTTAACAGTAAAGAATTATGAATAAACATAGTCAGAATGTAACATACTGCATATATTTAAGGAGACATGTAAGACATAAATAACACCAACTTGAATGTTGTGTCAGAGAAAATATTTCTCAAGAATACATGTTTTCCAAGTACTGTACGGACCAACTTTTCATTACAAATGAAATCGTAGTTATTTATTGATTTTTATGTGTTTAAATGTGGACTACAATACATGTGGAAATTATACTGTAGGTTTAGAGGAAGGTCTATGCTATTGACCCTTGATTGATCTAAGATTGATAGCCTGTTGAAAAATTGAGGAAAGCCTCTCTGGCTGGGTAGGTCAGTGTCTTCAGCTGTGGTCTTTTTAATTACAATAGGAACAATGGGTCAGTTGTCTCAATTCAACACTGAGGGTAACATCTTTACAACATGGAGAAGGATGGAGAAAGCAGCTGTCAGCAAGGATTTCACTCCCTGGCTCACTTTTTTCCCTTCTCCCTTTCCCTTTAATCTGCTTGGTTTCAGTGTTGCTATGGTCGGAGCAGGAAACCGTGCTTGAGAATAGATTTGAATGAGGAAAGCCATCCAGGTATTTGTTCCATTCCTCTCTGCTGGATGAAACCACTTAACATTTAGAGAATCTAGGATGAGTTCCATCTGTTCAGAGTTATGTCAGGGTGGGTAATTGCCAAATCCCTTGACGGTTCTGTGGAATGGTTGATGCATCCAACCAAATTGTTGTAGTTTACTAGAATTATTGATATCGTTGATAAACAAAAGGAGATCAGTGGCATAGTTTCATCTGGAAGTCAACTGGCATGTAAAAAGATGGACGGTGGAGAATTATTTTCTTTGTTTCTTTGTGTTCCGTGCGAAAGCACAACTTGATGTAGCTTAAATTTATTCAGTTTTGATGGATCAATGTGTTGCATGGTCTTATAATCATGAAAATTTTTTGCTTGTGTGAGGAAAATTATTTGGTTTTTATTTTTATTTCGGTTAGAGCCGCCCTTAGCAAGTCATGCCACGATGTCGTGTAATTTAAAATAAATTCTATCAATGAAGTTGCAATGTGAATCAAAACAAATGGAACCGATAACTTGCCATTTGATATACTATTATCCAGATTGTACCATGCTTGATTTAGAGAGCATTTTTTTCATAAATATTGGGCACAGTGACTGATAACAATAGTGGGATTTCCATAGAATACCAAGCTGTGAAGCAAATACGCAGCTCCATGGGTAGTCAAAATGCCCTACTTATGAGATGCATGAAATAGCTTGAAATAAGGTATAAACTGGTTTAGACTCAGATGGTTGCATGTTTTGTTGCAGAGTCAAATTCAACAGAACAAAGTAGTGTTAAACTGTCACCCCTGCAGTGTTGAAATAATAACACATCTTTGTATGTCACAATCTTTCTTTCTTTCCTCCTTTCTTTCTTTCTTTTTTTCTCAGATTCAACCATGTTTTTGATATTTTCTGCAAATGGATTTCTATTGGTCAACAGGAATAAAAACCCTGAATCTTGTAAAGCAAGAAAATGAATTCTTTGAACATACTTATCGCCCCACAGTTCGGAAATTTGTGTTCAAGAGAATATTTTAACTCAAAAGTAGACTTAACTACAAAATAGAACTTGCTAAAAATGACCTATATGTTGACCGCTATAACAGTTTGGGGGTTTTAAACTTCTTTTTAACAATTTAGGATTAAATATTCAGACACACTTTACTTGATACTAAGGGAATAGCACATGGGTTTAACATAAACATGTGGAGAACCATATTTCTATAAAGACATGGTACATCCCGTACAATAAACTGTACCTCTATGAAATAGGCTTTACATGTATATAATAAACTGTACATCTCTACAATGGGCAAGCTTAAGGGAATTTATATAACCGGCATTACTGGATCAGATGTGCTGTGAAAAGGTGTTATGGAATCTCACAAATTTGCAGTTGAACTGCTATCTTGTGGCAATGTTGAAAAGGGATTCCTGTTTTAAATCTGAAATGCAGAAATGCTTGGATTTCCATTCTGGAAAAGTTGTGTCTGCTCTCATCAGGCTGTAATACACCGCTCATTACAAATGTTTTTTGAGATGTAGAGAACTAAAACTTGTTGGATTGAGTGCTCAGCTAAACCAGGATGGTTTAGCTGAACATCACAATCATTTTGAGATTAATAATAGGTCCTCTTGATTGATGAAGATTTACTTTCCCTTCGGTTTTAGGATTAACTCAGCATTTAGTGTTTGTGTTTGTGCATGTGTGTATGTCTGGAGGGTTGTACTTACGATTAACAGACAACTTTGACTTGTGGGAAAATTAATGTCTTTACAGTTTTCAAATTACAATGTACTCGCACAACGCTACCCATCGCTTTTAACATCTATTCTAAATTAGATCATGAATGAAATATTTCTGATATATTTCCAAAAAAAAGTGATTACATTAATGGGGATACATATTTTTTCCCGAATAGCCTCATACTGCAAAGGACTGTGGAAGTGCCACAGTGATATATATCCACAGTCTGGGGTCTATGAGCACCAGTTGTAGCTTGTCAGGATGACAGGATGAGTAAGACTGAGGATACTGAAGGGCCATTAATGTCCTCTCTTTCATTTTGACACCAACTTCTGGGTATCTGCCATCGCTTAATATTGTATTACAGAATTAGAAATAACCCGTTTATCTGTATTGCCGTAGCCTAATCTTTCATGACAGTTAACAACAATAACGATTCTTTACGGTTTTCATTATCATTTTTGATAGCGAGATATTAATATTTACATCTTCTTTTCAGTGAAAAGTTCATGAGATAGCGTATCCTCATAACAAGTGCGGCCTTCGTTTGAGAGGTCACCAGTTTTTCCTCAGCGCTGGTTGGCTGTACAGTGATTCATGTCTTCAGTGTCTGGTCAAAAGTGTCAATATCTCCAACAGCTGGGCCCATCTGTCATCTTTTTCTTGTGACTCTCCTGAGCATAACTCACTTCCTATCAGGCAGGCCATCCATCAAAGTAGTAAACAGAGACGTCTCACATTAGCAGCCCTGAACACTTCTCATCATATACCATAACAGACAAGCAATCATCTGGTATTATGTAGCGCCACAGGCTAATGTGAAATATTAACGTAAATATACAACGCACCAGCTGCCAATTGGATGGGGCATCTGTGCTTAGCATGATTGGTGGGTAACTGTTTCATTTTATGAGATAGTAGACTGATTCAAAGCACTGGATCAGGGATTGCATCAATGTAAATCTTTCTTTATATTATTTCCTTATCCATTGTTTTCTGTGTGTGAGTCACAGGCACAGAGTCCATTTACTCCTAATAGCTTCTGTTTGCATATTGATTTGTGTTGTACTCTATACTCTGTAAAATCACAGAAGCAAATTAGATTTGTACATTTTCCTTCTTTTTTCCTCTGGGGGGCAGTATCAGGGACTGCTTAGATGTCTCTTCATCTGTGCAATTAGCGATTAAACCACCACCACCAGCGCTGGTTAGATAAATGCTCCAGGGTAAAGGCCAAAGGCAGCTTACTAGGAATCAACCTCAGAAGCAGCCCTCAACCCCCCCGTAACTGTTGTTCTTGCAGTCTTTTGCAGCATTCACCCCTGGCTGGGAATATGCTGACACTGTAGTGATAGCAGTATATGCGTGTCTGGAATAAAGATACAGAACTTTCACCTATGTTCTTTGAATGCCTTGAGATAAATGTGGGTAAAATATGTGTTTTTAATGTTTCCACTGAGCACCCAACTCCATTTAAAAACAAGCTCCACATGTCTACTTCAACAGTCCTCTCCGCCTGTTTCTACCATTTATATTTATCTATATTTGAGACTGAAAAATAGATAGTCATCTCTGCAGCAGTGCGGATTCCACTGGATAAACTTGTTAAAGTCAAAGCCAAAGCAAGTCAAAATCATAAATACATCAGTCATTTGGCTCTTGTGGCTCACCATTTCGGTCCATTATTGAAGTACAGCTGACAGCAAACCACATGGTGTTTGAAAAAGAAAATCTTTATTAGATAAAGGAGACCAAATTAAGCGCAGGTTCCCTAAAATTAAAGCAAGATAGTATTTCTTTGACTCTTTGAAACCCAAGCACGATCTGGCACACATTTAGGACGGGGAAGGCTAATTGCATCAGCACCTCGGCATAAAAACCCAGTCAATTGTGAAAACATAATGGGAAACAGGATTCCTCTGCAATGCTTCATGTAATGCACATCATTTTTATTTCCTCGGTTGGTCAGATGATTTTCTCCCCCTATTATCTGTGGTCAAAGTGACATAGTCATTGTAACAGTAGGAAACATATCACATGTATTGAGGAATGATGCAAAGGAGGCCAATAATCAGGGCAGTTAAATGGAAATAGTTTCATTTCCTTTGGTGTAAACAAATACCCCATGTAGTCCCAGACCAGAGCTGTGGGTAATCGGCTGCTGTAATTCAACAGATGCTTTGCCCTGAGCTAAACATAATACTTCCTGCACTTAACTAAATCCATTTTTCAGCCCTCAGAAGAGTTATGACACACCCATGCATTATTGCACAAATGTCTAAAAAAAAGTTAAACCTGCTTAAGATATGTACCCAGCGATATCTGCGAAGGGAAGTGCGAATTGTCTTGAATCTTGAATTTTAAAGCATGAATGCTACTTTACTCCAGGTTGTATTTAATTTTTCTCAACACATTTTATTTTTGTTTCAATAAACTGAAACGTTTTTGAGACAAAAATTTGAAATTCTCCTTTTGTACTCTTGTTGTTCAAATTTAAAGTCCTTCAACGTCCATCCTCCATTTTTCCATTTGACTTGAACAAATCAAGATATTACTTAATAGACTATTTTTTTCAATGCTCGCTTTTTGTGCATTTTGCAGCCTGGATGCTGCTTTTGTGAACTAGGATAATTAATCACCGTGTTTGTGTACCGTGAAAAGCGCTATACAAATCGTATGCATTATTATTATTATTATTACATAGCTACATAATCACCAAGAATGGATTGAACGAACGCAGAGCATAACCGAACAATGAGTTTATAAAGAGAAAAGCTTTGGGACTGGGCAGAAAGAAAATCACATCAAGCACCCCTCTCAGATGCTAGATAGAAAACATGATAATATGGGAATAATCCCAATTTTCACAATTCCTGTTTTTTTTAACTATCACCATATACATGGTAAACCAAACAGACGGGCGGGTTTTTAATTGTCAGGTAGATTTAATGCCCAAACCATAGAAAATGCATGTCATGTATATTCTAAATATCCTGTTGATGCTATTTGTAACAGCCTAGCATATGCACATTTGTTTCATTCCTGGCGGCTGCAACAGTAAAGCAGCAGACAAGTTGATCTCAGGTCCTGCTGAGAGGCAACGGTTGATAAAACACACTCCATGTAAAAAACATACATAGTCACTCACTGTTAGATTACTCCCCGTGCTGTCCCAGAGATTGTACTCTTAATTAGACGATCCTTGTATCTTGCACTATAAACTCTGGTTTTACAGCCCTCATTACCACTCTATATAATAAGTTATGGTTAAACATTGTTGAAGCACTCAGTATATTACAGGTATGCACCGTAATTGACACTAGTTTGAAAGTGCTTAATAGCTTAATGATGAAATGCTGCTTTCTCATATGTAGCGCTGGCCTTCGTCGTTGGTGATTAGCCAGTTACTCACCTGTGCTTCCTCCCCAGACAATGGTGCATTCTGCTCATGCAGATGATGGGGTGCAGTCTCAGATGTAAATGAGATAGCTGCCAATTAGGGAGAGCTTCCAGGTACATTTTAACTAACAGCTGGAGCTGCACCATATAGTGTGCTCCTTCAAAAGGCATTTTAAAAAAAGCTAGATTTTATGACATACAAATTTGGTCTCTAAATGAATGAAAACATGTTTTTCATACAGTAAGCTTTTGAGCATTATAAACTTTTTATGAAATATTCTAAGGTGGAAGTTGAATTGTGTAGAAACCACTCCAGTTTGTATTAGCGTTGTTTCCTTTTAATGCCGAGAGCTAAATTAAAGCTTAAATAATACATTAAATTATCATTTTGGCTCTGTTCTATTGCCTAGAGTACAAATACTTGGATGCATTCTGAGACCACAGTTATTTGGCCAGGC
This sequence comes from Fistularia commersonii, assembly GCF_037954325.1. Taxonomy (NCBI): domain Eukaryota; kingdom Metazoa; phylum Chordata; class Actinopteri; order Syngnathiformes; family Fistulariidae; genus Fistularia; species Fistularia commersonii. The sequence goes on along the minus strand of NC_141299.1, from coordinate 13,323,207 downwards.
CCTACACTCCCTGGGGGTTAGAATAGATTTTAGTATGGTCTCTGTCAAAGAAGGAACACAAATTTCTTTAAGGAATTTCAGATACACTTCACAAACATAGTCCCTTTCACAAACATATTAATTATAAATTAACAGCTAAAATGGTAGGATGATAATCTACTTGTAAGGTCAGGTGTCCTTGTGGTATGTGGTATATTTTACAGACGTTATTCTGTGAGTTGAAAGAGAAAGAGGAAAAAGAAATTCAATCTCAGAAAGTAAGGAAACATGCCAGAATGTAATCTGTAAGAGATAGAGACCACGGAATTTCCTCTTCTTAAGCAGATCGTGTGTGTGTGTGTGTCTTTGCACGTGAGTGTGTGTGCACACTCCTCTGTGTGCAAGCGTATGTAAAATAGGTTACGTCACACGCGGAAAGACCTATGTTCTCTAGCTTGTGTTTCCTGAATCTGCAAATGCACAGAAGCTCACCAAAGTGGTCTTTGAATCCAAATTTTCAGTTATTATTCATAATAAATCAAGTCAGGGCGAGCGGGAAGAGCAGTCAGAAGAAGCTTGCTGCTGCAGATCTTGAAGCTGCACCTCTGTGATTGCTCAGGCCACCATGGAATAAAGATTAGAAGAAAATCACTAATCACAGCGGATGTCATTAGCATATTACCAATAACGGGATGCAAAAGGGAAAAGAGGAATTGCCTTATATTGCTGGTTGAAGTACAAAATCAATGCCATGTATGGATGCACACAGCTGCTTGACAAACAGAGTTATTTCACTTACTTGGGTAAAGGAAGTGTCTAAAAATGCTGTTTTTTCAATGTTTTTGTCAGAGTCACTCACTGAGGCACTTGATGCTAATATCACATTCCCCCCTCTCTTTTGATCAGCTTTTGCAGCTGGGCTGCCCTGCCTCACTTGGATGCATCAACAAAGCGTGAAGTGGCCACTCTAATCTGGTTAAGTATTGCCTGGTTGGGGAGAAATTAGACGAATTCTTTTAACTTTTCAAACAAACATAATACAGTCGAACTTACTGGATGGGAATCAATTGCATGAACTCAAAATCATTTTATTTTTGGAAATCATTTAATACATCTAATACATCTTTTTCACGAGCACATGCCTGTGCTGTCACAATGAACACTTATTTCAGTACCATAAAATGAACTTTTAGCAAATCTTTTCCACCTAATAGTGATAGTATAATTATGAGCATTAGTTTGAAATGCTTAACCCTTGTGTAAATCCCTGATATGTCAGAAGAAATATTGGTACTATTTCAGGATAATTAGATAGTTACTCAGTCTGATAGGCAGAAATGGTGATTGTAAGTTATTCTAGTGATAGATGTGGTGTTCTGTCAAATTAAATAATCTATTTCTAATTCAGTTAATTTGACTGTCAAATTTGAAATCTGATTTTCTATTGTCTTAAATGAAAACCTACCTCTGCTGTAATTTTGAAACAGTGCAGGGCTTCGTATATCAATATATCATATAAATATAATTATATATATCATATAATTTTACTCACACATACAAATGTATACACAGTCATGGAAATCCATGACTTTTTACCATAATTTTAATTATATCAATTTTTTTTTTTACATTTTAATTCGTTTATCGACGTTTGTTACAACTCAGCAAACAGTATTTGGGATTAGCAAGGCTCTTTTTTGGTAGCCTAACAGATGGTTTTAAAAGGGGGAAAAAATGCAAAAACAAAACAATGTGATCACAATACAAATATTTTTGGTTGTATTGAACATTTTCTCCCACTGGATCTTCAGGTCAGATTGTCTCAATCACTCAATATGTCTAAATCTTTTGTTTGAGAGGAATCTGTTAAATCTGTCTTGCTCGTAATAAACTGCCATTATTCCCTTGAACAAGGCTACACTCATTAATAATGCCTCTGTCAGATGCCTATTCTCTTCTGTGAAAATAGAAAATATCATTAATTACAGTTTCCGTCACTCGTTGACAGCTCAAGCAATTGTTCCAGCCCCTGAGTTCTGTTTCATTGTGTCTTTACCTAGTGACTATCTATTCTTTACTGTCTCAATGGAGATTTCCAGCATGTGAGAGCCACAAAGGCCCTGAAAGATCTCGCCACACATTGCAAAGCTTCTGTCCCAGCAACGCATTACTCATCCAGGGAATGATTGAGTTTGTTGGTAAACTGAAAACGCAGATCCACAGAGATGAGACAACAGTATCAGTTAGGCCGCTTAATTTTCGTAGTAGATTTGTTGCAGTTTTACAAATTTTCCTATTCATTGAATCAAAAAAATGAAAGAACAAATACATTAGATTATACATTGCTGTTGCTGAATGTAGCACATTCTTGAATGGATATGGATAGATCTCACTGTGTGTTGAATCCTCAAAAATTACAAAAAAGGCCCCTGTGAAACAAAATGACAGTCAATTTGTATATTAAGGTATTCATGTTGTTTTAAATGTTGCTTATTGAATCAATGCAAACGATGCAATACAAAGGGCCCCTTTGTCAGGTTAGCTGATTTTGATTTTGACTGAATGACGGAGTTATTCAAATTTCCTGGGAAGTGAACCAAGAGTCGAGTGTTGAATATAGAATGTGAGGTGCAGGAAAGGTATTTGGTTTTATCTACCTGACCTCGTGCTGTAGGCTAGAAAATAGCACTAGTAGCGTTCTCTTCTTGATGTAATGAGGATAAAAGAAACAAGAGTATACATGTATTTAATTGTTATTAATATTTATTTATTTACTTATTTTTCTAAATACTTTTGGAAGTACATCAGATATCTGTGACGCTTTCATGTGTGGATTTGCATATCACAGAAATGTGGGATGTCTGGTTCTTCAGGGTGCCAATTCTGAGTGTCCTCATTCATATTTTGAATGACTGCAAGGGCAAAACAGAGCATCAACAAAACAGTTTGTGATGTCTTTCCAGATGTGTTTTAAAATATAACACAGTAAGTACATCCACGTTATTGGACATGCATTAAATCTTCATTTAGTTGGTTAATATTAAACGATTTACCGAATGTTTGCCTGCTGAAAATTGTCATCTTTTTTATATTTGAACTTTTCAGTTTATTTGTGGTTATGAGCTGATACGGTTTAAGGGTGACTGTAATATTAAATGATTCATACTCTGACAAATGTAGTAGCAAATTCTTGCAAAATAGAATGCAATATTCTTTTCAAGACAAATATATTGTTTCAAAACAAATATTTTGTAAAGAAATTAAATGATATTAATCAGAATCATTCTTCAAAAAGAACAAAAAGTAAAAAAAATATATTTTTGAATCACCTAATCTTTAGCGGAACAAGTGTTATAATTTAAAAGTTCAAATCATTAATTTTAGTTTATGCACCTATGGTAAAACATAATGGGTTATAAAATATTGTCTTGCGTTGCACCTTAAATGTTGTTATAGTTATCAAGCACAGATTCAATATCTTGGTTAAAGTTTTCCAACATGGATAACCTATGAAGCCATGACAGATATGACAGTAGACCCCACACGTGGAAGTAATTCAACAAGGCCGAGTGAACAAAGCTCTGTATTATTCACGAGAACTGAGGTCGTGGTTTCCTATGAACCGGTGTTACAGGAGACAAAACCGTCCCCAGTGCATCTTTAAACTTTGCGTGGAGACAGCTAAGAGAGGGAGTATCGCCTTTATAGCGGGAACCTGACCAAAACAAATGGAAAGTTGTGATCCCCCTTCACTGCTGGAGAATTTGGATTAATGGATTCATAAAGCACCATTTATTTATTTCATGATTCAATTTTTTTTTTTTCTTTTTTTTTTTTTACTTGTGTCTCTCTTTGCCGTTCATAGGGACTTCAACACATTCCTGCGCACAAAATTCTTTCTTGACAGTTTTGTTTTTGTACAGAAGCTTAACCCTCTCCCATCTATAGTACCTGCCCCAAAGTCCTCTGTTAAGCAGGAGAGCCTGAAATATTACAGCTGGCTGTTACTAAATTTTACATATAGAAGTAGAGCACAACCATGTGGATGATTACATTTGACAAAATACATAGTGGGGTTGACTAAAGAAAACCATGCATTACTGATTGTTCTAAACTAAAAGATTGGTGAAAATTGTGTTTTATTGAAAACAGTGTATCCCTTTGGTTACAGGAAACTCTGTTGGATCCATGCATCCAGGAACTGCTGAGGTAAACAGATGTAGGTATTAATGCATATTATTACATAAATAAAATTGGTGTCTGATTACATGCATGAATTTGCTAATTGATTCTAAATTTAAGGTTCATGTAATTTGAGCAAAACATCTGAGATTTGATGTTTTTCTCCATTACCCTGAGGCTTGGTCCATGCTCTCTGTAAATAATTCCATTTGCACCTAACATTTTACTAGTTTTTGTTCACCTTGCATAAATACCATTACAAGAGAACCACACTCTTTTGGTCGTTCATCTTCTTATTTTACAAATTGTCTGCCTTCCCTCTTCCTTACCACCTTGATATTGTCATTTGTCTTACCCAGACCCTTTGGGCTGTAAAATATATTTGCTTTTATGTCTTACATTATGGTCATTCCCTTCAGCACAGCCAAGATCTGCGCCGCTACAAAAATCATTTGTGGCCTCTTGTGTCCTGTCCAGTCCTCCAGGGGACCCGCGCAGTGTCACGAGAATGCCGATGAGCCTCAGCAAACTTCTGTTTTTTGATAGACCTGAGATAGGTTCTTGCATTCTGAGATCCCCAGTGAGCTCTTACATCTTTGCTCTATAAATGGCTGTCCGAGGCTGTCATTGTACGTGGTTCAAGAGCGGGTGAGCCGTGGCTCCACCAATCCTTTACGAATGTATTTGACGTTTGAGACAAATATTTTAGTTTGAGACTTACATCATGGCATTTTGGTAAGGATTAATCAGCATAGATTGACGAAAAAGAAATTCAGGAAATGGTACAGGGAAATGATAAACTGATATGATAAACTGAAATGATAACCAAATCATTTTGTAAGATTTTGTGACATTGTATGTTGGTTGGTTGGCCATTTTCGTGTGCCGGTGTTTGTTACCATGTATTCGCTTGTCTGTATTCGCTTGTGTGTCCTGTGAAAATTTGATGTGGTGAAATGTGCGTATGCCTGATATTTTGTAATTTCTAATTCAAATGAATAAGATGATCCAACATTAAAATGGAACATATCTCAAGTAGATTCAATACAAAGTGAATATCATAATCCTCGTGAGGAGAGGATTTATTTGGGAGCTGATCCATAATGCTGCATTATGTTGTATCTTGGTGCATTACAGCATAGATTTCCTCCTTAAATCAGGTACTGTAGCATGGATCAGCCCTCCTTAAGAGGACAGTTAATAAGCTTCGGTTGAGGATGGAGTTAGAGTGCTTATGTGCAAAGACAAGGTGCTGTTTGTAGACCGAGCTCTGTGGATTACAGGCAAGGCTAACGTTCAGATGCCAACCAAGACAACATGACTCATAAGCTCTAAAGAGCTGTCGCATATGTTTCCACCATAAGTCCATTTGTGATACAACAACATGACCCTTGGATTCAGACCCATCTGTTCTGCTTCACATGTTTACATGAGCATGCATACCAGGGCTGACTGAAAGAAATCCATCCTGGAAATAAACCAACGGATAAACGAAATACCCACGGTAACAAGTGATATTGTAAACTGTATATAATTATTACATCAAGGCAGAATAGGCATTTCCTTAATGTTGTAAACTTAGTGATCTTCAAATGCATAATGTGGCACACTGCTAAATACCGCATCATTTCTATCAGTGACGTGCAGTCAGTAGAGGCAGGTGAGGCTGGGCCTCACCTGGCATCATGGAAAGAAAAAAATGTAAAATGAAAAATAAATTGAATGGTTCTATTTATTCAGTGATTTGTACTATAAAGTTATTTCCACCTAAATTCACCATTTTTAGTCGTTTTTTTTTTCCAAAATCGCTGAAAAAAAAATTAGATTTAGCGTTTAAATATGAAGAAGAGCCGTGCGGTGACGCAGCAGCCAGCGGAGTCCACTATGGATTGCGCAATCCAAAGGCTGAGACCGTATTGCTGTCTCTGTGGATGTCACTATTAAAATTTTCAAACACTTTAAGCACTAATATATGAACTAAATTTCCATACTTTAGCTGATGTGTATATTTTTTTCGTTAACAACTGTAACGTGTTTCTCGTGCCGAGCGATGTAAAGCGGCAGCGAAGACACACTAAGTGAGGCACGCAGTGACGGGGCCTCACGGTAGGGGGCACTGGTGATCCCAGGGAGCCTTTTTACTACTCGGCTAAAGAATAATAGAATTGCAGTAGCAAGCTAATGTAAACAGTTAGCAAGTCAAGTGCAGCCATCCAGTCATTTTTCCTCATGCTTGGCTTTATTTTCAAAATGGAGGATTACATAGCTAAACTGAAAGAATTTTCTAAACTGGACTTTCAGTGGAAGCAGGAGATAATAAGTAAGGGAAGACCGACGCCGCTGCTAACGGATTTGCTTCAGACTAGGAGCCGGAAGACTCGGTCTTTTCAAACGGAGTGGTACACACAAAAAGGCTGGCTATGTGGATGTCCAGTTAGAGAGCGCCTTTTCTGCTTTTCCCGCATTCTTTTCTCAACTTCTGACAATGTCTGGAGTCAAATGGAATATTCTGACCTGAAGAATCTGCAAAGAAGCCTAATCAAACATGAGCGGTCGGCCACTCACATTCAAAGTCAAATCGCGCTAAAACATTCAAGACTCAACATTAGCATCCACCATGCTAAGGTAAAGGAAAACCGCCCAGCGGCGCATGGACTTCATTTATAAGTAACGGTAAGAGATAATAACTTTTTTTTTATGTGCTTTTTCAATGCTACAGTTTGTATATGTAAAGAATGGTGATATGATATTTTAAACAAAGCACGTTAACTGCTGCCAATAAAATGGTGAATAAGCTATTCCGTAAGGTTGATATGTTTGTAAATCTGACTGATGACGTCAGTGCCTCACCAGCCATGAACCTCACCGCACGTCACTGATTTCTATGACTCCCCAATGTCTTGTAAAATACATGGAAGTGGAAAGGAAATGGACAGAAAAGAGCAGTACAGCCATTAAAGGACATTTGCATTAATTGACGCTGCATTTAAAGGTCTTGGTGTCAAAGAAAAAGTTTGTCTTAATCAATCAATATTGTATCAATATGCGATAATACAAGTGCATTCTATCACAATTAATAACTTTTCTTCAGCTTACACATACAATGTGACTATCAAACATAAACATAAACTATATTTAAGAAATGAAATATTACATGATTGAAAACACATTTAAATGGTTTGTAGATTGAAAAGTTATGTAACATGTGATTTCTGTTTACCTTCTGATTTATTGCCTTATTTACCTTCAAAACTGAAAGGTCAGTATTTCAGTCATTTTGAATTCAAAGCTCTGTTGTGTAAAAGTCAGATACCTGGTGAATCCATCAAATAAATAGATAAATAAACAATCTCAACAATAAGTAGAGAAAACAATCAGCAAGGAGCTTATCTGCCACAGTATATCACTTAGCTGCCAGCTTATGCCTTCCCAGCTTGTGTTGAACATTAACTGAAAATTAAATATGTCTCAGGGGAGTCAGCCCTCTGTTAACGCAAGGAGTGGTAATGGCTTTTATTTCTCATTGTTTGTCTGTGTTCAGAAGGTGACCAATCCTCTGAGAAACCTAACATGGCCTCAGGGGTCAACAGCCTCTCACCAGTTTTCGTTCAAGTCCTATATTTCCACAAGGGTTGGGGCGGGGTGGGGGGTCGCTCTAGGGCTTTGACCATTACATCATTGGTGTTATAGAAAGACATAGGTAAATAAAACCTTTATCATCTTAGCAGGCTCACTCATGGAAAAAGAAGTAGGAATTTTTTTTCGAATGTAGGAAATTAAAAAAAGGCAAAAGTGTTGGCCTCTGTTTTGTGAATCCTCTGCTACTCCAGTGCTGGGAACAGTCAACCAATTGGATGCCAGGTACGACTCGTCTGCCTGAAGGTTGGCTGAAGTGGAGCCAAACAGTAATTCACATTCACAGAACATTATAAACTCCTTAGTTGAGACTCTTGGAATCTTTGGTAGCAATTGTTGCACCATATTTAACCTTGAAAAAAAAAAAAAGAAAAAAAAAAGCATTTTCATATTGTGCTGATGACCTAAAGGTTGTGTCTCAGTTTCAATGCTCAATGTCCAATAAAGGTTCCTGAAGGTACGTCTTTCAATAGATAGAAAAAAAAGGCAGCAGCTGTTTTCCAGATTTAAAAGATTAGAACAGTCAAGGCATTTTACAAGTCAAAGTTGTGAATAGAGACGTCTAATCCGCGGCAGATGACTAAATCATGTTACTTTATTTATAAGAATGAAGGACATTTTGATATAGGAGTCGGTCATTTTCGATCAATAAAACATTGTTGGCTTGATATTCAGTTTCTAGTAATAATGTAGCCAAACAGACAGTTTTATGCCCCATTATTTTATAATGTATTTATTTATTGCGGCGTATGCCGTAGCTTGAAGTATAACTCCTGGCTTTCATTAAGCCCTTTTGGTTAAATCACCACCAAACAAGTATTAATACAACGGTTAGATAATAGAAATCCAAGAATATTTTTCAATGGATGTTTTATTCATTATGTCTTCAGGAGGCTTAAAATGTCTTAAAATACAAATGGTTAAATAATGAAAGATACTGTTGTGAGAAAATTTTAATAGGTGTTTACAATGGTGCTGAGTATGCTGGCTAGAGAATAAGACTACTAAGGAGTAGTCGAGAAAAAACTGCAGGCAGAAAGATTTAAATAATTTTCCTGGCTTTAAAACTGGTGCATGGTGCTCAGTCATCAATAAGCATTCAGTAGAAATCCATATTTTATAGGCTAAGAGGATCGCATACACGCTACATCATTCACACTCTGACAAGGCCATGAGCATGGAGGGAACTGCACTATGTCATGGTCAGTCAATTTCCATTTTAGGACTGTACAAATAACAAATGTAAATCAAATGATTACATTTTTATTACAGCTATTAAATATGATTTAATCCATAACAAGTAGTGTCCATGAATGAATTGTGGTGGTGTGTGTAATACTAATATATAATATAATTGAGAAGACCTCGGGGGGAGGGGGGGTCTGGTAGTGGGCTTGTTGAAACTTTTCAAAGACTGGGCTTTAGCAAGTGGTTGCAATTTGCCGTGACAAATGCCTTATTCACAATTGGCATTAACTGCAGTGTTGGTGATCTCATTGCAAGTACATAGCTCTTTACAAAATGAAAGTAGCGGTCTGAAGACAACTGAGACACACTGAGGATGAATTGTGACCTGATTGGCTAAAAAAGGTCAAAATGTTCTGTAATCATATTTAGCCCTTGTGTAAAAGTAATTCTCTTGTCAAACTATATGATCTGTCTGTTCTTTTAAATGACAGGCGCTTTTTCTGTGAACCTTTCCTGAATAATAAACCGAACACACACATGCACATACAGTTCATATGCATTGACTGTTTTTATTTTTCTTTCGCACTCTTTTGCACTAGATCCAGACTGAAAAGTAGTGCTGCAAGCAAACCTTTATCCATCTCTCTGTCCGTCCTCTTTCTTATGTATCTCTGTCGCTCACTAACTCCTACATACACGCACACACACGCATACACACACACAAACACACACAACAACTGCCATTATTAGACAATAATTTGCAATAGAAGAAACAATCCAAACCGACATTTCAGTATGTGGTAGCATAATATGAACACAAAGATTACCATGATAGATTTAATGAAATGTATGGCAAAGGTGCACAAAAAAGCATTTTTGCACTGAGTATCTGTTGTCCCCAATCAAGTTTCCCCAAGTAGAGAATTGATTCTGGTGAGATTCAGCTGTCAAGCTTTGTTTGGAAGCTGTCAGGAGATTTGTCAACGTGATCAGATATTCATAAGGAGAAGGTCTACTTTGAAGTCAGGTTGATGGCAATTATCTGATTGTTCTTGTGATTTGAAAACTGATAAATGTCTTTGCGGTCTGTCTTTCACATAACTTTCTGAGAGAGAGCAACAACTGTGCCCGTCAAGCGTAAGATGTATTTGCTATATTTTTAGGACCCATCCCTGTAAGAGTACTACAACTGCTGCTCTCTGGAAGAGGCATTGCTGATTTCATATTGATAGAGCTGAAAGACCCAAAGAAATAACACCATGGAGTCTTTTTCTAATATCCATGTCTTTTCCTGGACTCTCTGCATGCATATATGTGCATGTGCTTACTTAAAACAACAAATACATAAATTCAATACTTCTTAGGTTAAGCATCAGACCAATGAACATAAAACTTTCCTGAATTAAATGTAAAGTTAAATGATTTTTGTAATGTAATATATATATTCCCTGGTTACCTAAAAAAAACTTGGAGGTGTACAGATTAAGTACTAGGTCCAGTCTTTATCCACCAATGTCCCTGTCTTTTCATTTGTCTTCACTGCGTATAGAAATAATTACTTGGAGTTCTACACAGTTGCATTAATCACTGCTTCCCCAGCTTTTATTGTTAGCTATTGAGCTGTTGTAGAAGGCTAATTTAAAGAAAAATCTAAAAAGAAAGCAAACACACACTATAGAGCACAAATCCTCCTATATACCCCCATCTGACTATTGCAAACAGCAGGAAGATGTAACCTTAGCAAAACAGCAGGCTCAGATCTCAACCTGGTCTTAATCTAGGTACTCGATACTAAATATAAATAGCAGATGTAAATTTAATCAGAGTAAGTCATAAATTAATACAGTGTGGGAGCAAGACATAGCTTGTTTTAATTTGCAAAAATTGAGAACAGTGAGGATAACCAGAATCTGATTGTTGATTTAGTGTCCACTTCAATCAAAGCGTAACTGCGTTTTAATTTGACCATTAATTTGAGAAAGAATTAATGGAGATTTGATTTTTTTTCAAGCATTTTTTTTTTTGACCAAAAAATAATTAAAGACAATCTACTTGACAATGGTGAAAATATCTCTGCTTTGGTCTATTCCTCTTTTTTAATGTTTTTCCTATGCACATTCATATGCAATGTTTTGTGTATAGAAAATGTTGGCTCCCGTGATACTTTCGGCATAAATCTGTTTAAACCGGGGATTGGGAAACAATTCTATTATCCAACGAGGTAGTATTTTCTTTCAAAGACAGATGTACCGGTCTGATAATTAGAAAACATCTTTTTCTATAATTTAGTGGAGAGAATCAAAAGAATACACGATTCCTAATAATTGGATTTGCACTTGGGTTATGGTTAGGGTTCATAAAATTCTCATCTCAAGATCCTCCGATACTCAATTTCCACACTATTGTTGTCTGGCACTCTCCCGCAGCCCCAGTGCCCCCCTGCATCCTGCTTTGTCAGCTAGCGGAGCATTACAAACAGCCATGCCATCAGTCATTTGGACACAAAGCAAGACAAAGTGCCATTTTACAGGTTCACACTTGTCATGGCTTGCAAAACGTGGAAATTAGCTGAGGGAGGAAGTAAAATGTGAAATATTCTGTAATTCTCTCAACTGGTGAGCTGTCACTGATGAGATTCTTTAGCTTCAATTTGCATGAAAATGTTCACCATTTCAAACATCCAAAACGGCATTCTGACGATGATCACTAAAATAAAAAAGAATAAAAAAATCTATGTTGTAGGATATGAAAGGCCGATGGGATATTGAGTGCACCACATTATGTGAATAACTTGTTTTTTGATAATAAAAATATTATCATACAGCCAATATACAATTATTAATATGTGTAATGAATATAACTCAGAGCTTTTCTCAGAAGGATAAAATAGATAAATACATGTATAAATTGCTGTAGCACCTGTAGCACTTGATTGTCTACTATCCTAATATCTATCATTTAAAGGTAAGGTCATTTAAAGTAAGGTTTATGATGTCTTGAGAATCTTCAGAGAAAACAAATTTCATTCATCAAAAGGTTAATTAATCTAGCCAGTTTTTCTTTGGAGAAAATCAAACTTAAAAAGCAGTCGTGATTTCCTCAATATAAGCTCAACAAAAATCGAGGAAAGAAAAAGAAAAAAAAAATCAGATTAACATAAAATAAGAATAGCAGGGGCATCATTACCAAGCAGCTGTGTGGCAGGAAAAAAATTGAAATCTCAAACTAACTGTGTGAATGCAGATAAGGCAAGTATTGGGTTACGTAGCAACAACTTTGAAAAGATGAAGAAATGTCTCATGTTTGTCACATTTGACAATATTTGAGATACAAAATCACACACAGTGTGGAGAAAATTATGAGCCTGTTTCAAGTAATTAATTGTCGTCCTCACCGAACCAAGATGCTATAATATGCTGCTACCCACAGAGCAGGTTTAGATCTGGGGCCCCTAGATCTTAAACCAATATGTAGCATATTAATCGAATTTATGTGCCATACTGTCGTCTCAGGGAAGGGAAGCCTAATTATCCCACAAGCTGAATGGGATTGTCGCGCTTTATTAATGTTCCTGGGTACTGCCAGGGATGACCAATAAATACAGCACTAGGGATCTTACCAAATGAAGTAGGAATATTTCAGGCTTTTAATGAAGCACTGTCAATTCAAGCCACATATACCTTTTATTTAAGTATACACATGATCCTTCAAAGAGTTGTAATACAGAGAATGGATAAGTGATGGAAGTTCACTAGCCCTTTACAACCAAAGAGGTCTCCCTTGAAAGAAAAAAAAAGCAACACCACATGCAGATAAATTTTAACACATCTTTTTTTATTATGATAATATTGTTCGCTCGGTGGATATAATGAGCACCTTGAGACATGACATAATTTAACTCCCTTTTTTCAGTATGTCTCATCCCATAGGAATTAATAGGACAAGTTTACATTATAGGGATGGGCATTTAAAGGAATGGGTCAAGACATCAATGTACCAGCCTTGATTTATCCCACCTTTCATTGAAACATAATGGAAAATCAAACATCATTATTGGTACATTGAACCATAAAAGACAAACGTGTGTTGTTGCTCGTGCACTGTTTTCCTCGGTGCTTTACACGCTCCCTCTGGAGACGTTCAGGCCGGTGTCTGAGTGGCTATAAATCCCAAACTTAGCCTTGTTTTCATCGCAAAGGGAGGTGGCTGTCTGACTGAAGATTGACCATGTCGCAGGCCTGTATAAAGACCTATATGATAGCTCCCACTGAGCAGTGAATGAAACACCATGTCTGATGAATGGTCTGTTCCTTCTTAATCACAAACACTCACACCAAGTTACACACCAACAAAAGCTACTTTGGTCCTGCTGGGCAGGTCAAAGGATGTGAGTGTACCTTTGGTGCACTTTTAATGATTTATCATATATATTACTAACGTGCATTACAGTATCTTGTCCTGCTTAGTCCGTTGAACAGAAACATTGCTACCGGTGTTAACTGTTACTATATTCACACAATCGCATAATTTTTTTCATTGCTGACAGGGCTGTGAAGCGAATGTCCGTGCAGGATTTGTACTGTCCTGCGACATTTGAAAAACACAGTTTCTGTTTTTTAAGCATGCATTTTCAGACGGTAAAGGAATTAAAAAGAAAATTGTAAAAAGAAAATTGTAAGTTAATTTGCTCCAAATTTATGTTAAGCGGTGTTTGTGTTTTATCATTTGAAAATTGACTTTGGGAACTATGTGTAAAAAAATAAAAAAATAAAAAATAATGATGTATTCACGTATAGAACTTTGACTCATTTCTTTGTAAGGGAAAATTCACATACTTCACATCCAACAAATAGTTTTAAAGGAAATCTATTTTTCATTAAATTGCAGGTCATGTGTTTACATTAATTTTCTTTTCATAAATTGTATTCATGTTCATTGATCAGACAAGATGTTTACGTATGTTTTGTCACTCGAAGAAATGAAAAAATCTACATGTTCATGTACATGTGTACATATTTGGTCACCAAACAAATAGACTGGGAATTTATTCTTCACAACAAATTGAAATGTTAAATTCCCGCTCTTTTGATTTACACAAATTTTATCGGGATCAACATATCATTATTAGTGATATGGAATGACAGATAGCATTGAACTTTTCCCCCTGAAGCTTTGTTGAGAGAAAAAACATGGACTTTGATCTTTATTATGCTCAGCTATAGGTTTGACGATAGTTCTTTTGAACAAATATGTACAAGATTCAGTGTGCAAAATCTCTTGAAACTCTTATGCCTCACTGCATGAAGTGTTTGAAAAACTAACAAACAAAACAAAACAAAAAAAGCTTTCCAATTTAAGAGGCAAATATTGAATGAAACGCTGCCTACTATTTAAGAGTGAATTCTCAAATGCGAATCCTAATAGTCAGACAAAAAAGGCTTCTGTCAGTGGAAAAAGGTGACCCTAAATACATCCTTCAGTGGCTGCACATTGATGAGCAGAAGGAAGCAAAATTGTCCTTCAGGGCCTGTTATTATTCGGTGAAGCTATTGCAATGCATGATGCACAGTGAACCCAGAGCATGGGTTGCATTTGCTGTACACCTCACTGCAAAATGAGACTAGTCAAGCCCTAATGTAACCAGCAAAAGCTGGATAAAAATCTATACAAACTCAATTATGAATCAATTTGAGTTTGTGTCAGACAGTCTGGTGCCAACAGAGTGGATTTTTTATTAACTTATGGTCTGGGAAGAATGAAACACTTTTCATTTGTGTACTTCAGTATGTTTCTTCATGATTCAGAGGAAGAGTGTTCACACTTTGTCTTGGGAGGATGTATCTGTATGAAGAATGTTTCCACAAAGATGTGTGTATCTAAGTGTGGATTAAACAATTTGTATTAAAATCATCAACGAACGTTTCATTTTAACGCAATGCTGCAGGTGCATTTGATTACTGACAGTTTTCGGCACGCACTCCTCTGTCCTGTTGTAAAATATCAAATTAGGTCACAGACTTGAATATTCATGATCCTCTATGACAACTCTCTTCTATTCCATGTCAAGACCTATGTTAATACCAGGATTTGTACAGAACAGCTTACTTGGAACGCTTTAACTTTCCCACTTCAAATATAGACCACTCTGAGAGGCATTTGACAACTGCAGACTTGCTGAAATGAAGATATTATGCCACGAGGCTCATGTTATAAATCTCACACCCAGTCTTTGGTTCATATCTCTTAAGATTGTCATTACTAATTACAGATATTCTGCCTTTTTGAGGGTCACTTGGGCCTTAGCTGCGATAGCTTTATATTCTATTAATTTGAACAAGATAGCAAGCTGGTCAATGGGATTTCCAGAGGATGCTGATGAGGATAATTAGTATGGTTTCTGAAGAAATGTCATGTCAGACTTGAATATTTCCAGGTGAATGACAGTGACATAATTTTTTAACCTTTCAATCCACCTTCGACTCATTGCCCACTATGTCATTTTTTGTCAGTCAGCTGTCACGTTCACTTTATTTCAGTGTGTGAGTGTGTGTGTGTGTGTGTGTACATGCATGTGGAGGCAAAGCACAAAACATGCACACAGGCACATAGTCCCACTGGTTCCATTAAAAGTTGCCCCACACTAGTTTGTCCTTTTGTGTCCTTTACTCTTTACACTTGCTACCAGATCTGTCTCTTTAAGTCAATAAAGCCTTAAAGAATTGCCCAGCTGAAATGACAGCTTTTTCCCCCAGACATCTACACCTAGCGCGTGATGACCTCTTATTAGTAAGAACAAGTGCAGGATTTGGTAGTTATCAAGTCTCGCAAGAGCAAAAAGCTGTGTATACATCATCCTGGGAAATGAAACAACCCTCATGGTAGTTATTTACTGCTTGTTTGCCAAGACGAGCGTCACTGATTGGTAACGGAGTGGGTTGCTTGGCATGGACCTTTTGTAACAAGCTGACTGAGAATTCGAGCCTTCATTGCAGCCAAACTGTGGGTGCGTTCAGCACAGATATAGTAGAAATGATAGCCAATGTGTCAGGAACAAAACCTTGTCAGATATAAAAATGAAGGATGATAAGGGGGAATAAATTGATAAATTGTACAACATTTAGGGGGGAAATATATAAATATATATATCGTTATAATATATATCATTGTTTCTATGCATTCCTTTTTCTCAATCTTTACTGTTTTGTACTGCTTTTTACATCCCCAGTCCCTCAAAATTACAAGAGCCCTCTTGATGTTTCTTGAAGATGATGATCCACTGAGATTGGGCTTCTCTAGCTTAACACACCCAGGGGAGCTTCATCACCCCTGCTGTAATATACAAGAACAAAAGGAGTTGAGAGAGTGGGAGAGAAGAGAGGCAAGAATTCCACTGAGCTACAACAAAGAACACAGTTAAATCTTCAACCCCCCACCCCCATCGCACTGTATATTGCGGCTGTTCAACCTGCATGCTGTAAAGATACCTCAATCCTCATCTTACCCTTGGACGGAGATATACTGAGGCATATTGATCATAGTCTTCTTATAGCTGTCTTTAATTCAGAGCTTAATGAGAAGTTTTATGTCTGACAATCGGTTCTTTTGTTACAAAGGTGTATTAGATGTGGCCCCATCGCCTACTTGGTGTGACATACATACTACTCTCCCTCACCCACCACTAAGTCTCCCTGCCAAATCCAACATTTAAAGATTTATCTCTTAAATGAGAACCTGTGGTAAACAGGCTAATCTGTTTGGCAGCTCTCATGGTCATGGCTGAATAAAACATTTGACAACACTAAGCTTCTGAATCTTCCTATCTCTCCCTGGCAAAAGGCCTCTTTCTGTCTCCCTTCTGGGGTCCTTCATTGTCAATCCCACCGATCACATTCTTCTAGCTTTTTGCTGTGCTGCAGGGGTGTGGCCGGACTTTTGTCTCGTCTGACAGAGAGTTCATTATGTGATTGGCGAGAAGCTAATGCAATAACGCACGTCACGTGCCACAACCAGAGCCAAGTCCAGCCATTCATGCAGCACTACGCTCTTCCTCTTCTTTGCCCCGTGACTTGTAGAGGCTGCCTCTAACCTCTCCCGTGGTGACAGGCTCCCTCTAAGGTATTTAACCACTTGTCTTGCAAAACCCCTTTTAATTGAAATTACCCATTGGCTGATAAGCTGCAGGAGTCTTATCAGGCTGCAGATATAGAGGTAAGGGTCTTTTATGCTGGAAGGCCTTTCTGTCGGTAGCTCTTCTCTCTCGATTTCTAATTGTCTGTCTTTTGAGATCTGACGTTCAATCTTTTCATGCGTGTTAATTTCTTGGTTTGTTTTCTGTTTTGGAAACTTCATAAACACTTTCCTCTCTGTGTCTTCAGTGGCCTTGTGCCATGCAATATGCTAATCAGAGGGCTCTCACAAGGAGTCGAGGTAATTCAACTCCATCCGACATCTCTGCTCTTACATGTTTTCAAGTTATGCGTTTTCTTTTTTTAAAGGCTCTCAGCAGTCATGTTAATTTCTTTCTGCTGAGGCATTCTCCAGCAAAAAATAAAATAAAAAAATAAAGCAAATGGAAAATTTTATATTCGGTCACCGGGTCGCCCCTCACCCCAGACAGCAAAAAAAAAAAAAAAGGATCAACACGGCAGAAAATGTTTAGAATGACATGAAGCTACATAATCAAGTCACCTCAAAAGCATTCAAAATCATCTCACTGCTCAACAGAGACTAAGGATACTGCCTCATGAAGTCTTCAATTGAACTTTTTGAAGTTAAAGACATCTACAGGTCATTGTTGAAAGAAATGCAATGTGAGCTTTGCTATGTACCCTGTATTTCTAGTCATAGCACAGATCGTCCTTCTTGTATAAGGACTCCGCAGGTGAAGCTCAATACAAAAGCAATGATGGATGTTCCAAGTAAACACAAAAGTAAACAACCTTAAATATATCCTTGATATTTAAAAAAATGGAAGGGGAATATGAATAGTAAAGCCTGAGTACAAGCAGCTCATAGGCTTCCTTCTATGGTTTGATTTTTTTTTTCTAAAGTTTGTCCCTGAGGGGATTGAAGCAAGGCATTACTTTTATTGTATTTTATTTATTTTTGATGCTCAAATACTCGACTCATCAATTAGTAACTCAACTCTTGTTGCCCGCCTGTATATTTTGATGATTTCATACAGCTAAAACAATTTTTCAAATTCCACAAATCAGTGTGAAAATGCTTATCGTGTTAGTCCGAACCAATAAGTTGTGAAGTCATTTGATTATATTTATGTATAAATAAATACTTAGTAAGGTATAGAAATGTAAGCATGTTTTTTTAATATTTATGGTACTTTCGTCCCTTACGTATCAGTGTGACCTTTCAATATAAGAGTGTAACTTCTGCATTTTACTTTCATACTGTGTGATCATCGCTCTCAAAATCCAATACTGACTCCCAAATAGCACCTGCTTGAACATAGATCACATTCTATGAATGTATGCTTCCAGGAGGATTAGTCGTTGTGAACTGATTTCCCTCAGCCAATATTTGGGCCTTCCCCTCTCTCAGGCTGCTTCGACAAGCTTGCGTAACCGCCACTCTCGAATTTCTGCTGTGCTCTTTGATTTTTTTTTGTAACAACACCATCAAAATTCCCAAACCAGTCCCAGCTGTTGGGCTGACCATTCATGGGAATGTTTACTTCAGAATTAAACAATATTTGATGGTATGTGGTTTTATCTTCTGTTTATTTCTATTGTTTTCTTTTTGACTTTTTCAATAAATACACATTCTTTAATTTGTAGCACCTAGTAAATAACTTACTAACTATATCAATAACAACAGCAGCCTGAAGTAGCCCACCACCCCACTGCACGCACACACACACACACACACACACACACACACACACCTGCATGTTAGACAAGAAGATTACTTAAACTCTCTCAGAGGCACGAGTGTGGCGGATCAAAGAACAGGACTTAATGTTAGAATAAATAGATAGACTATTTTTTTTTTTATCCCAAAACTTAATGCCGGAAAAGTAAGATATCCCAGTGTCCCATCAGTCTATTTATCCGTCTGTCTGAGTACCAAACCGATTTAGTTTGATTTTATCGTAATAGTGCAGTTTTTGGAAGTTTGTTGGTAATTTGACCATTTGGAAGAATGTCATTAAAAAAAGAAGAAAAAAAGTAGGTTAATTGTATTATTGCACCCATGAGGTTCTGTTTATAACATGAACTGAAAATATTGTTGGGAAGCTTGTTGCCTGTAAAAGTGAGCTCTGCTTCAAAGCCTATTAGCGAACACTAATATCTTGCTAATGTTACAACATATTTGCATGTCAGATGGCTAACTTACATAATGCTTAACATATATATTTGGTAGCTGAGCATTCAGTTACTTCCTCCACAGAAAAGAACTTCGTACATTCACATTTCAATGTACGTTAGAGACCATCTCGGCCTTATGTAGAACTGTACTATTGGCTAGCTGCTTTCATTGTGTACAGTTGACCATTGACCACGCATAGTAACTCAAATGGCACCAGTGAAATAAAATCATAGATCAATACATGATTGAGGTACATAATATTGCAGAAGTCCATGTCACCCAGGCCAGTCATAGGCAAATTTTGTGCAACTTTGCCTATCACAGGAATGATGGGTGGCTTCCATTTAATGTGCCAAATGTTTTGTAGCTAATTAAGTATATATATGTATATGTATATACATATATATACTTACAATACATGAATACATGTATGAATTATATAAAGAAAATAGTAGAGCCATCTATCTGCCTAGACAAGATCTGAATTGTTTGGCAAATACCAGTATTACAAAAGTCATAATTTCACAGGAAAGCCAAAAAGATACAAGTCTATTGGTTTGGGAATATTGAGCACAGATCAGAAAGTGTTCAAAATGTGAAAATGTTACTATTCAACCAGATGATTACAAAGACAAACAAAAAAATTGATCAGACTGAAAACATTCTCCCCTCTGTGAGATGTCACCTTACCGTGGTGGACAGGGTTGCGCATCCCAGTGACCCTGGGGGCTATGTTGTCGGGGGCTTTATGCCACTGGAAGGGTCTTCCAAGGCAAACAGGTCCCAGGTGGGGGACCAGAGAAAGTGAGGCTCAGAAGACCCCCATGAAGAAGACAGTCATGGGACCCAGTTTTCCCTTGCCTGGACATGATTCCCCGAGCCCCCTCCCCCAGAGCCAGGCCAGGGGACTGAGTTTGGTGGCTAGTACCTGGTGGGATCACCACCTGCAGGGGGTCGGGTGCAGTGTGAGTTGGGTGGTAGCCGGAGCGGGGGAACCTTGGAAGGGTGTGATTGAGAGGAATGCCCATAAAGGTGTCCATATGTGCACTTGGCACCAACACACCTTAGGCCACAGTTCTTTGATCGACCTTGTGGTTATATTGTGGGACTTGCGGCCGCATGTCCTGGACACTTGGGTAAAAAGAGGGGCGGAGCTGTCAACTGATCACCACCTGGTGGTGAGCTGGCTCCGATAGTGGGGAAGGATGCCGGTCAGACCTGGCAGATCCAAACATAACGAGAGGGTCTGCTGGGAACGTCTAGCAGAGTCCCCTGTCAGAGGGAATTTCAACTCCCACCTCCGGAAGAACTGCAACCACGTCCCGAGGGAGACCGGGTACATTGAGTCTGAATGGGCCATGTTCTGTGCCTCCGTTGTTGAGGCAGGAGACCAAATCTGTGGCCGTAAGGTGGTCGGCGCCTGTCGGGGCAGCGACCCTCGAACCTGCTGGTGGACTCCAGCAGTGAGGGATGTCATCAAACTGAATAAGGAGTCCTACTTCCGAGACTTCCTCAACCCCGTTGAAACGCCTTCCAATGAGGAAGCAAACTCTGGAGTAGACATGCTTATGTCTTGGGCTGAAGTTGCTAAAACAGTCAAAAAGCTCTTCAGTAGCGGGGCCCTGGGGGTGGATGAGGTTCGCCCGGGGTTCCTCAAGGCTCTGGATGTTGTGGGGCTATCCCGGCTGACACGCCTCCGACTCATTGAATGGATGTCGGGGACAGTGCCGCTGGACTGGCAGACTGGGGTGGATAACCCCCCTTTTTGAAAAGAGGGATAGGAGGGTGTACTCCTACTACAGGGGGATCACACTCCTCAGCCTCCCTGTAAGATCTATTCAGCAGTGCTGGAGAAGAGGGTCCGCCGGGTCGTTCAACCTTGGATCCAGGAGGAGCAGTGTGGTTTCCATCCTGGCAGTGAAGCCGTGGACCAGTTCTATACCCTCAACAAGGTTCTCGAGGGGACAAGGGAGTTTGCCCCTCCATGTGTATTGTGGATCTGGAGAAGGCATTTGACTGTATCCCGCGAGCAATCCTGTGTGTGGGGGGGTGCTCCGGGAGTATGGGGTACCGTACCCTGTCAACTTTTATAACAATAATTTCCTTTGGGATAAATAAAGTTGTTCTCATCTCATCTCATAACAGAATTTCTAGACACAATCAGGGCATCCAGTTTTGGGGATCCATGGGATCCAGGAGATTCAAGTTGGTCAGGCCATTATCTCCAGCTCTCACTGGAATGGTTAGCAGCCGAGTATTAAGCGGCCGGGATGAGGATCACCACCTCCAAATCCGAGATCATGGTGCTCAACCGAAAATGGATGGAATGCCCACTCTGAGTTGGGGAAGAGGTCCTACCCAAGTGTAGGAGATGAAGTATCCCCGGACCTTGTTCACGAGTGAGAAAAGAATGGAATGGGAGATGGATAAGTGCTGCCTCTGTATCGATGTGGGCTCTGTAGTGGTCTATCGTGGTGAAGAGAGAGCAGAGCCAGAAGGCAAAACTCTCGATTTACAGGTTGATCTGTGTTCCCATCCTCACCTATGGTGATGAGCCGTAGGTTGTGATTGGAAGAACGAGCTCACGGATACAAGTGGCCAAAATCAGTTCTCTCGATGGTCAGGCTTCTCCTTAGAGATGGGGTGAGAAGTTGGGTCATCTGGGAGTAGCTCGTAGTAGAGCCACTGCTCCTGCGCAAAGAGAGGAGTCAGATGAGGTGGTCAGGATGCCTCCTGGATGCATCCCAGGGGAGGTATTACGGGCATGTCCATCTGGGAGGAGACCACAGGGAAGACCCATGACACACTGGAGAGACGATGTCTCCAGGCTCCCCTGCGAACGTCTCGGGGTCCCCCCAGAGGAATTGGACCATGTGGCGGGGGAGAGGGAGGTCTGTGCCTCATTGCTCCAACTGCTGCCCCCGCGACCCGACTCCGGATAAGCGGAGGAAGATGGATGGACGGATGAAAACATTCTGATTTTTGTTCAAATTGAAATAAAACATTCCACTGAGTGATGTAGAGAAGAATTTTTTATTTACTCTTGCCAAGAGAGAATGAGAGAGATATTGAAAAAATAGCCTGCTGCCATTCCCTTTGTGTTTTTAAAGCATATCCATTTTATATTCAAGGATGTAGACAACACAACAGTTTTGCAACCATACTGTTTTATCAGTACAGCAAAACAAATGCTGTTTTATTTGGCTAATCTTGTTAAAATCGACATGTGGGAAAGCAAGAGTATATATCTCTATAAAATGTGTGCTAGCTTTAATCTCAAAGTATTTAACAGTTCAGAACTAAAGTATTCTTCAAGGTTATACATGAACTAATAGCTTTCAACTAAAGTGCCTATGTAATGTCAGTCGTCTAGCCAAGGTTGTGAGTATAAAAAGGACCATCTTTTATTCGACAAAGTATTGTTGGCAATGTGAGATTCTGTTTGGACAAATTTCAATCATTGTGTACACACTCACACTTGAGAGCTGCCATTGACGCTCTCAAACTGCTATAATGGAAGACAAGACACCCCTCATGGACAGAGTGAAATGCAATCCCAACCACTGTTTCAGTTCATTCAATCCATAACTGCAGAGAATAAAGACGAAGCAAAGAAAAAACTGCTTTTAGAAAATGGTTTGATTGTTGAGGAACTTGAGAGGAATTGGGACTGATATTGTGTTTGTGTTACTGTGGCAGGAACACCAACATGGTTACATTGTGTCGAGAGAGACAAAATGACTCAACTGATTGATTCAGTTACTGTGAGTTAGGAACCTCAAACAAAGTTATAACCGCAAACAAAGGAAAAAAAAAAAAAAAAAAAAAATTCACATAAGTGCTAGCCCCAAAGGTATTAAAGAAGAAAAACTGCCTCACTCTCAATACGCAAATAGTCATGCAGGACTTCTGCCCTTAAAATATGCGAATAGTTTCGGCTAATATCGCTGTTATCACGCACAGCCATTATGCAGTGTTTTGATCCTGTTTTTAATGACACGTCTGTTTGTTATTTCCAGGTTCCACTGATGGAGTAGAGTAATGGGCTCTGTTACTTAAAGACTTAAATGTAGCTAACATTTTTTGGACAATTAATCATAAGTACAGAGCCAACAAGCGAACTTTCCTTCTCCAGATGGTTTGAGTACTTTGTGTATAATTTTGGTCTGAGTGCTTAACTTATGTTCCTTTGTGGCACTGCCCAAAATACTTCAATATTACCGAGTATCAAGGAAATCATTAACATTTGGTAGCTCTGGAATTAATCTTATTGATGTTGAACAAGTGGTATGACCCCATCACAAGGGGTGGATTGGAACGCTCCCTGTTCATCAGACGTGTTCCCTTTTTAGCCTCCCTGGGACTTTCTGGACCACTGGGTATATCAGTGTTTTCTTGTTCCTGGGAATATCGGTGACTCGGCACAGCCCTTGTGGAAGAATGGGACATCATTCTACAACCCGCAATCAATATTCTCATTATTCCATCCTATTACATACACAGGGAAAGGAAAACTTTGAGCAAAGCCCCCTGTAGTTTCTCAGTCACCACTGCTGGTATTCATTGGATATTTCTGTGTCAGTGACTGATCTTTGTGTTTGGTGTGTATTCCATGTGCCTTCATTAACTAAGTTTGAGAAAAAAAAAGAAAGAAAACTAAAATGACCAAGAAAACCAACCCAAATAACAAACTACAAAACAAATACACACAAAATGTTTAAATTGTATTGAGTTGTTCATGTTATTTTGCTCACAGAGCATTTGTGTCAATTGTGGTTGTTATTCACCTTCCAGTTTCATGCTGAATTTGACACAATCTTATTTTTTCCTTAGATTACTTCCATATTACTTTTTTTGTAACTGAGGAAATGAAAATAAGAAAAAAAGAATCAAAGTGTGGTGAACATTGGGCTTTTTCTCCAAACAAAAAACACTCACAAGAGATATGTTTATTTTTATGGAAAGGTAAGAAATTATCCCAATTTGGCCTCGGTTCTGAAGAGGGAAAATTAAACTGCGATGAAGTATGAGTCATAACATATAATCCTTTCTTTAATCATACACCCTAAACATAACTAAATTACTGACTGAGACGAACTGTTGGTTTCTTTTTAACTAAAATCCAACTTCATGTCTTTTCCGTGAATTTGGCATGGTGTAAAATCCTTCATCAAAAGAAAAAAAAAGGGTTGGGAAGAAAAAAAAAACAGCCTATTCCATTTCCTTCCCTTGTCGTACATTTACATCTCTTAAGATGTGGGGGTTATTCTGCGGTGTGAAGTGATGCATAACGTCTCTAAAAACAATGCATATTTCCTATTCTCCAAATCCCAACAGTTGGGCATACAGCACAGATGAAGCTATAGAAGAAGGTGTAGCGCATATATAACAAATGAAATTACCATTAAAGTTGCTCTGGCCAAAATTATACCACCCAAAAATATGAGTGCATAAATGGGCACACAAAAGGACTAGCAATGAAATGCTAAACTTTCAGAGGTAACAGATGAAGGGAGTAAAGCAATGTTCCAGTGCTCCAGACAGGCTTGACCTAAGAAGCACCATATAGATTTAGGACGGGCTGCTCGTGCTACCCGAGACCTGGCTCCATCTGAAACAGGAGTGCTTCGTTGACAAGCCATCACTCTGAGACTCAGACTTGGCTTTCAGCAGACCCCTTTCCTTCCTGGTTCCTCTCCCCTCACCCACCCCTCTCACTCACATGCTTGAACCTTACTCCACTGTGTATGTCAGCACTGTCATTAGGGTAATTGCTGATCACATACACAATTGTCTTACTCATGTCAACTGGACAACATCAGTCCTCAACTAGCCATTCATACATTTGTGATGATTGGTCAAAGTGTCTTAAATACTGACTTCTTACTTGTCTTCTAGTACGGATATAATTTGTTTTACTTTAACCAGTTTTAGTTTACATCCCAACTCTTATAGATTGAAAGACTGGTAAAAATATGAGCGGCACGATGATGTAGTCACAAGATGAAAACACATAGCAAATGCTTTCATTTTCAGGTTTGCTGATGGACGACAACATGTCATGGATATGTAAGTGTGAAAAATTGGCCTTGTTATACCTGTAGACAGATATGCTTTTGAATCTGATACAATGAAATTCTTTGCAGGTTGCTTTCCATTTATGCCAAAGCTTTTTCTGATAATCCATCCCGGTTAGGGGAAGAAGCACATGTACACGTATGTATTATATTTCTAGCTGTATTTCTAGATCTTTTATGTTTTCATGCTCTGTTGTTACATTAGACTTGATGGAAGGAGGAAAACCGATCTAATTAAATGCATATTTTTAAAGCCTGCACGTATTCAAATAACTGATATAACTATCTTAAGTATTTAAAAAATATCATGTGTAAATGTGGATTTCCTAATACATAATGTTCACAGTATGCATCATCTTTTCGACTTTGCGCACCGAATCGAAAATAGATGTCTGTCGAAGTCAAGTAATTCGGGGTTTCATTTTTGAACAAATCATTCATTTTGGTGAGCCAATTTTAAGGCTGGTTGGGTCACAGGCATTGTTGGATCTTTCAATTTCAAAGAGTTTTTCTTTTTATATAAACTACAGCCTGTTCACAATAGTTCTGTGCAATTTAACTAATTCTAATAAAGTCACCGTTGTAATTACACCGTCTAAAAATGAGGGTATACCAGTCTGTGGTTATTCAGGAAGCATTTTCATCTCCTTATCGTGCTGGTTTTAGGTGATGATACTGAGTCACCTTGAAATGTGTTATTGATGGTTATTTTTGAACATCAGTTGAGGAGAAAATTGCTCCTTCCACAAACCTTAGTACATTCTTATGTGTTGATGGCACCGACGGTAGGAGGCGGAAAGGGTGGATAGACAGAAATGGCGGTTGGCGTGAGCAATCCTCCATCAGCAGCAGGTGATGAGTTTATGTGTCTTGACTCCCCAGAGACCCCGAGGCCATGACACCTAATCCATCCCATTACATTCTCATTCATTTCACTTTTATAAGCACCCGTGATGACTTGGCTCCATTCAAAAGAAAAGAGAGGAGGTTAGAAGCACTTGTTGGTGAGAAGTTGATTTTTTTTTTTTTTTTTTTTTGTGCAATTAAGTCTGTTAAAACGAAAAGAAAAAAAGTCTCCGAGTGGCTATCTAGCTGCTACTAAAGTCAGAAACAACAATTGTTTTTACCTTCTCAGATATACACCCCGCTGCTTTGTGCAGTTGACACTCAAATGGATAGATGCTTGCTGAAATGCAGACATGCATGAATATTGACTGATAGCACACACTCACACGGTGGCGGATGGACCGGTGGCTTTGTGCACTGTAATATGCTTGGGAGCCTGTACAGGGATTAACAGCTCATTTCAGTGGCTGCACAGTTGGCCTTCACAGTCTCCCAGAGGAGAGAGACAGCTGGGGGAGAGGGGGGTTTCTCTTTAGAACGGCTGTGTGAATGTGTGTGTTAAGGGAGAATGGGGCACGGCATATATTTATTTGACACCGCAGGCCAAATTTGAGATGGTCTTACACCAGCTTAACCAGTCCACATCACTGCTCTTAACTGAAAAGGGGCCAAGCAACTGACTCCCACCTCATCCTTTCTTATCGTATTACTTCTCGTTTTAAATAAACTACACGTTTGTGAGGATTTACAATGGCTTTGTTACAGGCATGTGTGGACATATGTTAAAGTGGAGCCGCGATGGAGCCCATCGAGAACCAACTTCATTTTTTTGTCGGTTCCAGTTAATTTGGAAAGATAAACATAAACATTGGTTTCCTTTTTTCAGCAAAGTATTGGGTGCACAGGGCATAGACTGTGTTGTGATAATTATATGTGAAACCACAAATGTTAATTACATTTTGCTTAGACAAACTGCTTTGCTGAGTTCTGGTGATGGGATCCAGGTGGACTTTATTAAGAAAATTTGAGAAAGGTTTAGAATGACAAAAGGTCATGTGAAGATGTGCAGTCATAATCTTTCTCAAATTGGTACTCTTGGTATCTTCATTTAACTAACCCCTAAAATATTTAAGTGGGCGGCTGATCTCCTCTCTCAGTTTAACACCAGGTTTCTTAACTCCTGGCTTCTGAAGTGACAAGGTGCTAATTCTTTTGATTTTATGGCCTAAATTTGAGCCCCTTGCTCTCCCCACACTCATTTTAGGATAATAAGTCTGCATAACATTGCTAATGAAGATTAGAGCAAAAAAAAAGAAAAAAAGTTTACGCTTTTTCATGCCAGCATGGTTTTTAGCACTTAGGAGTGAAGTTGTCATTGTTGCCAGTATAAATGCTGCAATCCTAAAATGTCAACTGACAGCTCCAAAGCAAACACAGCAGACTCCAGACGGGAAGGAAAAAGGAAACCAAGAACAAATCCGAGCTTCGGTGCTTCAAGAAACCCCTTAACAGAGTAATACCCTATGACATAAGTCAGGGACTCACTCCTATGGAGTTTCCCAGGAGTTATGAGAAGGGAAAAAAAAATCCTCATTAAGTGATGTCAAGTTTGTAATGTTGCAGACAAAGGAACCTTTTATTGTGTTGTATCCATTCTATTATATTGGACACTAAGAACTGTTGTGGCATTTACATGAGAAACAGGACTGGTGGTGAGCTTGGGCTCCATCTCACAGTTAGGTGTCTCTCTAATCCAATCTAGTCCAATGGAGCTGGCATTGCAGTACCAAGGCAGCAGCAGCAGGGGACTGCTTTGTGAGGAGAGGAAGGGTGTTGTAATCATGAGACCCCTAAACCGTGGAGGGGTCTCTAGCTTTGCTCTCCTGGTTCCCTCTAACTATGAAAAGATGAGGCATGGGACTACCAATTCAGAGGCAAGGATGCATCATTGTCACGGTCAGAGGGAGGTGAGGGCAAAATAAATGAGAGGACAAACAAACAAACAAAAACATTCTTCTTAACCTTATTTTACTTTCTGGATGTAACAGATTTGGGATGATGTACTTTGTACGAAAATGTGTAAATGAAAAACAGCATTACTTTATATTATATGTATTTTAACATCCTTATAATAGCTGCCGGTGCTTCTGTCTCTCAAAGTTGGACACAAAATCCATAAATTACTCAGCAAACCTGCAGAGACAAAGTCAAGATATAAGACTTCCAGGTTCTTATCCATCATAGAAGACCCTGGCTACATGTCATGTCATCACCTGTGATGGGCGGCACAGAGGTTTCTTAACAGTTTCAAGTAGAACAACTATGGCTTCGAAAGTCCCTCCCAAAGTGGTCACTCTTTGCCCATGTCTGAGCTGCTTCCACTGCCTGCCCCCTCCTCATTGACCACATGACCATTGTCTCCAAGGCATTCAATGGGTCAAAACGGTAAGACACACAAGAATGCAGTGGACTCTTTGCCACCTTGGAGCAATTGTGGGAAAGTTGCTGAATACCACATGGTTTGCTGTGACAAGCCAGTGGCCTATGGGTGTATTCATATTGGGAAAAGCCCCCCAAAAAAGGAAGAAAAAAATACACATACCACTAAATGAAGCTTGGTTAATTAACCCCAATTTTTGATCTGCTTATAAGAGGCACATTTCCAACAAATCTAACAAACCTATAGGTTCAATGTTTGATACTTATATTTTAAGAGATCCCAATAGGAGATGTGAAGATATTTACCTTGCCTCATTTTCCTAAAACAATATCTGAGCTCAGATCAGTATCAACATGATCATTCATTTGTCTTATAATTGATTCTAGCAAATCAAATCCAAAAGAATACTTGATTAGCATATAAATGGGCATGCACAAAATTAGACATCTTACATGAATCAGACAAAAACAATTGGCAAATGTGTCTGAAACGGAATGATATCATTCTTGAACACAGACAAATAACAAGGAGGAAAATTGGGGCCCTTTTTTACGCCAGTGAAAATACACCATTATGAAAATGTACTGGATTTTGAACGTGTCTCCTGACTGATTCCCCCGGCTACGATTTATGTAAAGCTAATAGAAGCGATGTAGACTAACTTGCTGCCTGGTAAAGAGAAGATCTGATATTGCTATGAGATGAGATGTTTCAAATTCAGCTAATTTAAAGCTCAATGTTTTGGACATTGGATGAAGACAGCAGTGATGATAATATGTAACCCTAATATTGGTTAATTTGCTGATGAGAAATGGTTGTTCTCAACAAATCTTAACAGTTTTGGGGAAAATTGAGACGTTTGGTGGATCTCTGCGTGAATGATTACCTTTACTATTCGTTAACTGGGTAAGTGAATAATATATAATTTTTACACAAAGAAGACTAGATAGAAAATGATGAGCAAGCTTTTTTTCAATGAATAATTCAATCATGTGGTTTAAGGGGCTACGAGAGAGTGAAAAGATAGAACTTTACAAGGCCGCAACCCTTTCTTACTTTCTCTTATTCATTCAAGTACTGTTACGTTAATATATCCTTGAGGGAGAAAAAAAACTGTCTCTCAGCCCCGCTGTGTAGGCATACAAAGTTGTGTACTTATTTATTAAGGACTACACAAACAAGACGGCATTAAGAGCGAAGAGCAAAGATGACACTGACGAGACTGAGTTACAGACTCTTTAACCCCAGGAATAACACAGCATGGAGCTGTCATTTCTGTCAGGTATCATTATCGCAGCAGGTCTTAGCTCTTAGTGAAGGCTTTTGGATTTGATTTGCTTATGCTGCGAGGTAATTAAAAAGGAGAGTCGCGATGAGAAGTAATAGAGTAGATATTCCTGAAAATGTGTAAGTCATGGACACCATACTATAATGTTTCATTTAAATGTGTTTTTACCAGCTCATATTGTTTTAGCACATCTTTTCATTTACAGCTTTATATGTGTTCTGTCAGTCCACTCTGGCTCACATCACTCCCACACATACAAAATATTGTCACTTCTGCTTGAAAAGAGATATAATAAGCTCTTAGAAGCATCAGTGAACGTCTCTTTTCTTCAATTAAACAATTTACATCCAATTCATCACATATTTTCCTCTGAGGTGAATAATCCATATAATTATTGGTAATGGGAGAGGAAAAAAGAATGATAAAAGAAAAAAAAAAATGCGACTTCTATGGTTGTTACAGCCCCTGATGATAAACTGGGAATGGTCCCAGATGAACTTTCAATTGGGACAAACAAGTTAATATTGTATCATGTAAGCAGAAGAAAGATTTCTAGTATTAAGGGTGGCAGGAAGGAAGGAATGAAGGAATTTCCTTTTTTATACATCACACAATTAGTCCTATTATAAGTTATATGTTACTCATAATTGTATGAGCACCTTTAACCACACATTTATCATTATGCTTTTTTTGCATACCTTTACATTTGGGTACATTGAACAATGTCTGAAAGTATAGCTGCAAGTCAATGTGCAATGCATCAACTTTGGTGCAAAGAATCTTATGGAAAAATCAAATGGTCAACTTCAAAATAACCTTTCTCCCTGAGGTTATATTGTAGAAATGTTCTCCCTGATTTGCCCACTCATCTTGTAGACAAGCCATGCAAAGTGAATGACATGATATTAAAGCACTTCCTCATCAAGATATAAAGGCATGCATTTTTTGCCTTCGAGCAGTCAATTATTTGACAAGTACACATAATGAACAATGCAAGAGTAGTCAGAATTTAATCAAAGACAGAGACAGGAGCCCAGTGCAGATGGAATATGATTAGCACAGTTAATCAAACATCCCAGCATAAGGTTAAACATGGCAAGCCTATCCTATCATCTGAAATATGGATGGGATGCATTGCTGATTTTCATTTTTTCCAATTTCTTCTGCCAGTGGAACATATATTTCATTTATTATGCCAGCCATACTTATTCTGCTTCTTCTAAAGGCGTATTCATGTTAGCCATGACATCATATCTAATTTCCACTTAGTTCAACCCTAATGTAGACAAATTTAAATCAGCTAATATTGAGATAATTGCCAAATATGGACAATGCTCAATCACAGTGGTATTTGTGTAATGGTCATTTGATTTTGGTTTTCAGAAGATTACAGAAGATCATCAGACATTTAAGGACAATTTATTATCAGCTTTGTAAACAAAAAATAATAGAATAAAAAAACATAGCTAGACATAACTTTGTCTCACCCTTTTCTAAGGGTTAAATGCCAACTGTCTGTCATAGTATGATTGAAACATTATCCACTTTCAGCTGCATCACCCGATGTACCCTTGGAAAACATAGACGGATAACCAAGAATGGATGCCGCCGCAATTTCACAGACTGCAGCTCTTTATGTCTAAAGGATGCCGATCAAAAGAGTCATGGTGACTGGAAATGTATGTCTCACCAGTATTTAGCAACGCTGACCTTACGAGCAGTATAGTTCAGGCAGCTGCGCTCTTCAGGAATGAACATATAAAGGCAAACCTGACTTAAACCTGTCAATTACACTGTTCACACATGTAAATACATTTGATGTCTGCTTTGATTATCTCAAGAGAAGCATCGAAAGTCGTTCAGGGAGTGTGTTTTAAAGCAATGCCGAAACCATCTTCTCTTATTTAGACGGCGTAATATATGACCCCGGTGAGAGCTGTATTGTTTAAAGCCATTGACGAGACTCCATTCATTAATTCACATGTGTGTTTGGGGTAAAACAAAGATAAACCAATCTGAAGGTCACTGCTCATGCCCTTTAAGAGGCAGGTGTGGCAACAATGTGCCAAGAAATAGTTAGGTTGTGGTTGTACACAAGGGCGCATTTACAAGTAGTTAGGAACAAGTGTCTAATGAGCTGCTACTTTGTTTTTGTTTTTCAAAAGAAAATCATGTTCAATTTTGAAAGGAGAGCATAAAATCACCAAGTACTCCATGGCATATTTCTTTCCCTGCAATGTACACATTTTAAAAAACAAAATTGACCAATTAAGAAGATTTTAAAGAAAAATTCTGGGAATCAGATAAATCTATACTCATGCATTATACAAAGTTGCATATTTAAAGACTGAAGACGTTTCACGCCTCATCCAACTGAAGGAGCCTCTTGAATTAGGGGTGAAATGTCATTGAATGAAGATATCGAAGTCCAGTTGCCACGACAAGAATATTTCAACAAGCATATTAAGAGATGCATAACTAAACATACACACCATCTATGCATGAACAGTATCGTTTGTGTATGTGTACCATGTGGAGTGTTTGGGTGATTTGATTATGTTCTGCAAATCCTAGGTAATGTAAATTGATTATTGCTATTATCCTCTTGTATTTTTGCATCTGTATTCAGTTAGCAGGTTGACATAGATGAAAAGATATGTATTGCGAAAGCAAGAGGTTCAATCAGTTATCAAATCATTCTTAAATGTATCATGAACTTTCCTGGAAGCACAAGTGGTTCAACATATACCCGTAAATCATAGCCTTTCCCCTGGATCTGTTTGGCAGAAAATGACTTTGTATAATTGAAAAGCTCTTTATTGTGTTATGCATTAAATGCAGGAATCATAGAATATCAACAAACGCATAAATCAGCATTATTGTTGGATGCAAAAGTAAGACTTTAGTCATTTCCTCATTAACGGTCATGAAACACTGCATCTCTGGAAAAATATTATTGGTATACATACTTTTTGTAACTCTGTAACTTCTAATAGCATCCAGTCAATTCAGTGATTGATGCAAGTATTGCCACTTTTTATCTGACTATTTTTTACAGTGTAGAATGCAATAAATAGAGAAAACTAAAATACTTGAGAAAATCCATGGCTTCTTTTTCTTCCTGAATATAAAAGTCTTGCACAATGAATAGAATACTATAGATTATTGGGATCATTCAATTCAGTTCAGTTTTAAGTTTCAGTTATTCACGAAACCTGAGAAATCGTCGAACTATTTCTTTATTTTGCATCCTTTAAGTCTGGAACAATGACTATTGTTCTTATTCCACTCTACCCTGCAACAATAATTAGCCATGATTACAGAGTATCTCTTGAGAAATGGGGACAGAACAATTCAGTTCATTGTCCTTAGAAATTAGGGTTGCCCTGTGCTTCTTGACTTTTCCCCCATTGTATTCATCAGTTCTTGGGCGCCCTAAAACCATGCTGAAAAATATTTGATTGTCTCAGTAAGATTTATATTGGACTACTACTTTAGCTTAATAAACACTTAATTAATCACTGCCCTATTAAAGAAAGCGCTATATATGACTGCACATTTGTTCAAGCTGCGTTTCCTGAAGCATATGACTGAAAAACGTGCTTCTTCAAAACCAATCATATCTTGAGAACACTTTGTTTAGTTCTGTAAAGGAGTTTTTACACCCCCCTGCAAAAAAAATAAAAGATTGTTGTTGACTTGGTAATACGTTTGAGCATTTCCAGGAATAGTCTTTATAATTTTTATGCTTTGCTGACCCCAGTCCGTATTAAGAGCAGTAATGTTTTATGGAAATAAGCTATATGTATTTAAAACTTATAATTGTGTTTCTTTATACTAGCACAAAGCAGTTACTTTAATTTAGTCAAATTAATCGGAATGCAAAATTGAAGAGACGAATGTCTGTCCACAATGATGAATGCTTAAGTAAGATTTTGCTTCAATTAAATTTCAGGCAATTATTCTAAAAGATTATTGACCTCTAAAGGGACTGGTGGGGTCACATATTTTTCTCTGTCTTCGCAGTATAGTGTTCACATCGTTAGAGGGAACAATTGAAGACATTTCTGCTCATACTAGAGGGTATTTAGGCAGACAGAT
Source organism: Fistularia commersonii (assembly GCF_037954325.1). Classification (NCBI taxonomy): domain Eukaryota; kingdom Metazoa; phylum Chordata; class Actinopteri; order Syngnathiformes; family Fistulariidae; genus Fistularia; species Fistularia commersonii. The sequence continues at coordinate 13,289,144 of NC_141299.1, read as the reverse complement.
TATCCTCTGCACAGTTCATTTATGAAGTTGATGTCCATTACTTTCTCTGCAGGTAAGAGGAGATGTGCAACCTTTTTTTTATACCAACACACTACTTCCAATCATCAAGGATTTTTCAGATTTCTCGACTTTCCTCAGGCAAAGGAGCAGTGTGTGTGTGTGTGTGTGTGTGTGTGTGTGTGTGTGTGTGTGTGTGTGTGTGTGTGTGTGTGTGTGTGTGTGTGTGTGTTTCAATTTCAAAATATCAAAATGATGATTAATTAAAACCATCTGTAAGAGAAATAAGAGAAACAAGTGTATATCCTTATTGAATTCATTCATTTACTTTACTCATCGTTTATTATCTTGGAGTACTTTGAAAAACCTGCAAGTGGAGAAAAGAACTTGAATGCTTTCTTTGTTTTCTGAAATTAGTATATCAAAAAGATGCATTTTAACCTTCTTATCATAAATTAATACCTCACATAAAATCTTTGAGATGGCATTTACTTCTGTGAATGAAGTGATCTTTCTTTTAACCCAGCCAATGTCTAGCAGACTAAGCATTCACTACATATACAGTGAAAATGCCACTTTTTCTGTTTGAAAAAATATGTCTACATTTACACAACACAGACTACAACATGGTAAAGTGAAGCAAATTGGAACTGTTGGCCTCTGCTGAACCATATTACTTGTGACCATATATCATTTTTTATAGGTCACGAGTGAAGCACATCTGTTTTCACTTGCCCGAGTTTCCATACAAAACATTTGAATAGAGATTCTCCACATATATATTTTGCTCCCAAGCTCTTGTTTCAAGCAGCATGTGTCTCATACATCAAACCTCAGAAAGAGCAAAAGGCTGTTATGTAGCAGAGAGTATATTTCTCAAACGGTTTGATTAAAGAACATAGTCTGAGGGTTGCTATGATTCTTTCATGTTTACATCATGACGGTGTCCTTAAAATGATTTGTTTATGTAGTGTGGTCTTTTAACAGTCAACTTTTTTGACAGTTGTGCAAGCCAGAGCCCAACACAACCTTGCTTTTTTTCAAATTTGATCTCAAAGCCCCTCATGTGTTTGACTTCTTTTTAATTGTTTCCTGTCTGCTGGGTCAATTATAAGTCCTGCTTTCTTTTTTTGGGGGGTTGAGGGGGGGCGGGTGACCATAGCATTTTTTTCAACAATTAGAGTGACTAAATAACTGAAATTTGAGCAGAATGATGAGATCATTCATTGGGATGTAATGGATAATATTTTTACTTGGTGCACAAGTCCATACCTTGCACATGTTGATTTAAGTTCACATAGTAGTTCATTTGAAACACTGCTTTTCTTGGGTCTTTTTAATTAAAGAAAGAGAATGAGACAAAGCCAGCTATAATGATATTAATAGGTTTAAGATAATTCTTCCCTTTTATTCCATTATAGACTACAGATTGGGTACATACTGGTTTGTACTTGGACATATTTCTGGTCACTCCTTAATGGAGAAAAAATTAACCCTTAAGACGTGAATGTTTTTTTCTTCCTCTGATTTTTATCTATGTTATTATTGTTTTATTTTATCATTTACATTTACCTCATGGGAAACTAATAGCATGATAATATTTTGTGCCTATCCTCTGCCTCATTTTAGGATACATGTCACAATTTCTCAACAACATTATTATTAGTTCAACAAATGCACAAACAATAATTACAATAAGGTCTTAGAAAAGGAATAGAGTCAATGGAAAACAAATTGATGCTGCTGGTAAATATGAATATGATTTCAAATTAGCAAACCTGGTTGTTACTGACTGATTTAATTTAGGCAGTGGAACAAGGACAAACGTATGCATGTAGTCGAATCATTTTCAAGGGTGAGTATTGTTTGTGGTCTGCAAGAGAAAAAAATAACAAACCAACAAATTAAGATATGTTACCTCAAAGACCTGGACCAAGAGTTGTCCTATTTTCCTAAATGATTACGCTGTTTACTGCAGCTCAAGCAAACATTTTTATATTAAGTAAATGTAGTGTATAATCACAACAAATGAATGGGAAAATTGTCAGTCAGCACTGAAACTAAATTTACCACACATTGATAAACAAATGTAAATGAGCAGCCATGTAGGGCTAATCAGACAATTAGGAATGCAATTCACCAGAACACTATAACCTTAAATCACGCTCACAACGTCCAATCATGTCATATTGTTATGAATGACAACAAAAACAGAGAGCTCTTATATTTCCAGTCATACATGAAAAGAAGAAAACTCCAAAAAGGTATTGAAACTAAAGTTTTGCTCCGAATTGCAGCAATACCTCTCCCTAAATCTAAATTCATAAGACTTGTCTGAACTGATCAAAGAGCTGTCTCACGCTTTTACCCCAACAGTCAGGGATATATTTAGACCTTAAAATTGGATAATTCTATATAGTCAATGTTGTTATTGCCATTTTGTTTCACTTTTTCATCCAGACAAATCAACCGGTCAAAACAAGAAATAGGTATGATAGGTATACCTGTTTATTTATCTATTTATTCATTGATTGATTGTATTTTTTTCAAGGCCGAGCCCAAGCAGAATCACAGCAGTGACTGTGCCTTGGGTGAGTCTATTATATTGTTCGGCAAAATATGACCCCAGTTAGCAGTGACAGCATTAACAGCCGCCTCTCCTTGTAAGTTAATGGTAATTGTACACTCAATGCTCTCATGCCTGAACTTTTTGAAATGCCTTGTGGTTATATATTCTCCTCACTGCATTTATAATGTCGACAGTTCATTTGACAGATACTTTTATACAAAACAATGTACATCTGAACAAGAACAGAACAAGTGTGTAACATGAGGATAACAGCACAATAGTCAGAAGGCAGTGGTTGAGTTTGAAAGAATGCAGGTGCAAAAGGCAATGTGCAAGCACATTGCTAAGGATGCATAAAAGAATGTACGAACTTATTCATTTTTTTAGTTCATCGAATATTTCTAGTTTTGAGGTATAGTTGAAAGAGCATTTATTGTTTTCTGAAGAACAGAAAGGGGCTCAGCAGATGAAATTCGATTTGGTATTTGGTCTCACTGCCAGTGGGCAACAGAGGAGGAAAGTGTCACTGATGACTTTGGGTTTAAACAGTACCAGATACCGCTCAGTGTTGGAAAGTAAAGGTATGGCAGAGAGTTAACGTGAACGTGGAAGTTAAGGTATATGGAGGTGGATGCAGTTACTATCACCGAAACAAAATGTCAAATTCTTGCCGCCGACACAAAACTGGACCCAGTGGACACACTTAAACTGCATACGTTTGTTTTCGATTGGTTGGCCGTAAGATGCACTTGTGCAATCTGGATTAATACTGCACATGTATCTACCAAGGGACAGAAGTGAGTAAATAGTAGTGCTAGTCAATAACTGATGTTAGTCGTGCCTGTAACAGGAATTGTGCTGCATACTGAACAGGTACGGTTTAATCTCCTTGATGATGTACAGGGCAAATAGACCCAGCCAAGCAATTGAGACCAGATGAAACTTAAATATAAATTATTCATCAGTGCATCAAAGAAATTCGTAGGCCTGGTTAACGTATGTGTAACCAAGACTTTTCTGTTGAAAGAGCATGACTGAAACCAGATTGTAGTTCCAAACCCGAGCTAGTTTCAGTATAGGTTTTTTTGGGGGCAACACTTTTACTGGTCTTGCTTAAATGCAGTGGCGAACACACCTATTGTAAGTGAGGAGCTGAAAACGTGTAACTTAAGGGTTAAATTCAAGAGGGAGTGAGGAAAAAAAATGGAGGTCATCAGATCAAGTGGATGGATCATGGATCAGGAATTGGTAAAATTCTTCAAGAGAATCTCATTCTGATATCTCATTCTAAAATCTGTCGGAAAAAGCACAAATAATTTTTCGCTTAAAAAAAAATCACAATTTATGACACATTTTTTAACCTACCAGAGCAGCCATTTCTTCACTAGCCAGTGCATGCTGGGTTGATGACATATACTGGTCAGTTACTTTAACTTTGGCTTTTCCTCCAGTGTTAACTTTCTGTGGGTATGATATGGTATATTGTGTAAAAATGCTTCGTTGTGCTGCTTTTGGGTGCGATTTTGCTCCAAGGCCAACAAAGGGACTGATGCTAGTCTCCAAAGCTTTCCAAGGGACAAGAAGAAAAGAAAGGAGTGGGAAATTGCTTGTAGACATACAGAACTTCCAAAGGATCCACCTCGGCGTTCTCACCGCTTCTCTCACTATATATATATTTGACACATTTAGCCGAGCGAAGCTGCTGAAAGAGCTCACGGGTGCTGTTAGTTTTGAAAGGACACTAAAACCAAATGTCTTGTCTACAAGTTTCTTTCACAAGTATACAAAAGGTCCTGGGGATATGAGTGAAGCTCACTCAAAGAAGCACCACAGGCAGGAAACGCTGGATGTTCTCCTGAGAAGATGTCAACAACCCGCGACTGTAGAAGTAGCATCTGATGATGAAAGACCAGCACGATCGAGGGAGCTGACAACAAGTCACCTGGTCAGTCAGCACAGCGATCATACGTCTACAGTGAACAGCTGATGACAAAAAGTAGAGATTCTATAACATCTCTCTGGATCTTGCTCTGTTAGCATAGCAATGTAGCTGCTGCATGCACACCGGCGACCTTTGCCAACTTTTGCTTCTTCACGTCCATGTTCTTCTTTATTTTGAAGCTCATTTTGACTTTGACTTCTCTCTTCCGTGTTATCCTCCTTGCTTATGTCTCTCACTGGATCAAATGGGAAGGGTTGCACAGATGACATGATTTTGCACCTTACGGTGTAGGAGTGGGAACGGACTCCGTCCAACCACATGACATCACTACCCATACAGCATTATGACTGAAACAACAATGGGGGCCTATGAGTGAAAGGTTTTTTTAGCATTTTTATTCAAACTAAGATATGTTGAGAGATTTTATTGTTTTTATGTTGCAAGTAAAAATTTTGATCAAATAGGACAATAACGTCTTGGTAACTGGGGATCCCTTTCAACCAGTGGGTAAAATGTAGGAAATGGGGTTATCAGATAGACTAGACTTTGTCATTAAAGTCCATTTTTTCAAGTATTTATTTTTGTTACTCTTCAGCAGCAACAGAGAATCAGCTTTTGGAGACGTTCTTATTTGCCCTAAGCCAAAAGTATCCGCCTCACTGATCCCAAACAGCTGTGGGTGTGGTGCATCTGTCTCTTAGAGGGCTTGAGTATGCTTACCTTGACTGGTTCATCATTTTTTGCTCAGAATGTGCTGGAATTAATAAAGGGATTCGGGAAAACTTAATTGGACTGCACTCATATGAAAAAAACAACAAAACTTTCAAAGAAACACTCACTCCTTTATGAAAACCCAACAGCGACATGCACTTTGGTCACTGTACTTTGGATCATCACCTTACTGGTTAACATTCAAGTATTAGACCAGATAGCTGCGCAGCATATGACACAATCAAATAACCGGCACTCGACATGAAAATTAATGGTTAGTTTGGTCGGCTACAATTTATGGTGCAAACTAGAGATGAAAAAAATGTTACAATGACTTGTCGGCTAATGTCCCACATCCTCAGCATTCAGACACATTCTCACTGCTGGTAACTTTAAACGGATCCCCGGTTGCCAAGATGTAATTATTCTATTAGATCAATGTTTGTCCCTGCTACATAAAAATTAGAATCTCAACATATCATCGTTTGTATAAAATTGTAAAAAACGCTTTTTACCCGTAAGCTGCCATTGTTTACGTCCACCAAATGCTTTCTGAGTATTGGCGTCATGAGGTTGGACAGAGCTCGTTCCCAGTCGTATTCGGTCATCTGTGCAAGCCTTCCCATTTTAACCCGAGAGAGACATGAGCGAGGAGGATAATGCTGAAGACAGAAGTTAAAATGAACACGAACAAAGACATGAACAGTGCAAGTGTGCATGCGACAGCAGTGTTGCTATGCCGACAGGGAGAGAGCGTGTCTATTGTTGGGAGCTCCACTTTTTGTCATCAGCTATTCATTGTAGACTTACAGACCACTGTGCTGACTGACCGGTGACTGGTCGTCAGCTTCCTCTGTGATCGTGCTAATGTCCAGTCTTTCGTCATCAAATGCGACTTCTGCAGTAGCGGGTTGTTGACATCCTCTCAGGAGAACATCCAGCGTCTCTTGCGTGTGGCGCTTCTTTGAGCGGGCATCACACATTTCCCGAGGACCTTCTGTTATGCTTGTGAAAAAAAATGTAGGCATGGCATTTTGCTTTAGTGTCCGTTAAAAAATAGCAGTACCTGTGAGCTCTTTTAGCAACTTAGCTGGGCTAAATGTTTCAAATGCATTCAGGGAGAATGCAAGAATACAGCTGAATACATACCAGATACATACAGAACTTTCTTAGGATGTTCTATATGTTCCGTATGTCTTCTTGTCCCTTGGAAAACTGTGTTGACTTACAGTAGTCCCTTTGTTTCCCTTGGAGTGGAAATTGCTCCCAAAAGTAGCACAACAAAACGTTATTCGACATATATTGTACCATACTGAGCGAAGGTAAACAATAGCGGAAAGTCAAAGTTGAGACCATGCAACATGCATTACTCTATTAAAACAATGGCTGCGCTAGTAGGTTATCATATATGTTAAAAATGTTAACTTTTAAAGAAATGTTTCTTTGTACAGCACATTCTAGTATTGGACAAACCTTTTAGTATATTTATGGCGATTAGTCCTCCCAGGCGAGGTTCCCTTTGAGAATCTGTAACTCTGTAGGGGAGGTACAATTGATTTGAAGGCCTCCTTGACCTGCCTGACTGCCTCTATAAGTTGATCCAGTTGTCACACACGTTTCTTGAGTTTGCTTTATTGAGATGAATCAGAATATCGACTCAAATGCCGTCCTAACTCTCCGGGAGGTTCAAATTCCCACAGTAAGTTGGTATACATTTGTAGATGATTAACCACCATTTCTTATGCCCTTGTTCCATTTTAAGGTTGAATAGACCAAGTCAACTGATCCCTGTCAACCAGGGCGGGGTTATGAGAATGGTTTAATGTTTAAATGGATGAAAAAAAAAAAAAATGAAAAGCACACGCAAAGCGGATTTTGCAAAAAGGCCAAGATGGCCATACAGCTCCTAAATGTGAGTTTCACAGAGCCGTTACATAACATACAATAGTATTTTACGGAACAAATCTCTTGAGACTGTATAGCATGTGTTGCGACAACTTAAAACACTATTTGTCTTGTGTCTACTATATTTTATTATTGTGGATTACAGTTTTGTTTCGTAACAGTCATCTGCCGACCATGCATTATAAGCGGCAGTTCACAGAAATATTTTTATCATTTAACAATAGATGAAATCCATTTCTCCAAATAAAACTAGCAGTACCAATGCACTGCACAATGAATATTTCTGAACAAGCCAAATCCTGCCCTCTTACTTTTTCAAATTAGCTCTATGTCGAGTTCAGAGCGGGGGTGCTCCTTAAGGAGGGGTAGGAGTGAGGTAATATCTCCAAGCTGCAAGGTTACCCGTGGCTACATAAATATTAACTGAGTTTCCACCGTGCAGAGGCCTTTTTTTATTTTTTTGGGGTTTAGCTTCTGGTCCAAGAGCTTGCTATTCAACAAGACCATTAGAGTCACCCTGAGAAAAATCTGACGAGCAATTATCAACAAGGGGGTCGCCCTAGTTGTTGTGTGGAGGAATTTCACTCAGACAGAGAAGATGGGGCTGCAAATCAAAAAAAAAAATAATGCAAACAAAAAATTAAAAGAAGAACCATCACTGGTTTGGAGACCACAGACTTGGTGTTTTGCCATCCCATCTCTGAAAATGATGCAACTTTGACCCTCAATCTAATGCACCATCATTATAAGCTGCCATTTGCATTTAACTTTACTGTACTGAAATATATGTATTTTTCAGTCAGTTTTGTATTAAATGTGCATAAATGATGCTGTTTTGACTACATAAGCAGAGATACATAGTCGAATTCTATTAAGGCGATATATGTCAAGGTCAGGTCCAGTTGATATAGAAATATGAAATATAAACAATTATTAAATTAAAAGATCTATTGAATCATTAAAGTTATAAAACAGATTTGTTACTGCTTATATCCTAATATTTTATTTTTTTCATTAGCCTAAAAAGACGTGCTTCTCAGGGTCGATAGCAGTCCTTTGACTGGTCGCATGCGTCCGAGGTATCAGTCATGTGCAAATATTTTGGTAAGTTACCAAACCATTGTCGGAGAAACAATTGAAGGTTACAAGCCAGGCTTTGAGCCACATGGGAAATGGGGAGACATGCTGGCTCTCATCACGAATGACTGAGGTCTGTCTGCAGCAAAAATGAAAAAAAATAAAAAAAGATAAAATGCACGCACCACCAAAAACAACTAAATACTCTGGTCACATTGCTTATAGGTACATGTTTAATAATCCCATACTTATCTATGACAGTAATGTCTGTCCTTGCTGTTCACCTTGTCCACGGTTATTATATCTGGGTTACGAACAAATCGTGCGCCATTTGGTGTGTGATTATGAGTAATATTGAGCCATCTTTGCAAGATTTGATGATACCACAGTCTATCACCAACACTTCCACATAAATAATTTATGCGCAACCACTGCGACTCATAAAAGAAACAACTGCACAAGCTTGCGCCACACATGCAAGGTGGTGAATAATTAGTAAAAAAGCGCAATTAGTACTACATGATTCATTACCGTGTAGTCGCGCTACCTTGACTTCATTATATTTTGTGTAAAGTGCATCAGTAAAATTACGTTCTTTCGAAAGAATAGCAATACACTGTAAGTCTAATGCCCTCTGTAGACAGAATTAGGAAGCATGATCGAATGAATGTAAAATGGCAGTTATGGCTTTTCAGCACAGCTTTAGACACCACATGTGTTTTTAGTCTCTACTTATAAATAAACATGTCTCCAGATATGAATGCCTGCCACCGGGTGACCTTTTATTACATCTGTTTCTCTTTTTTGTCCTTTGTAAAAAACAAACCAAAAAAAAATGTCTAGATTATTATGTAGAATTGTGCTTATGAAAACATAAGTCAGGCCCTATCCTGTTTTCACCTTCACCTGGTAAGCATGACTCAACTTCACATTTCCCCATAGCGGGTGAAAGACAGCTTTTATTGAAGCCAGGTGCTTACCCGCGTCCTGCCTCATAATGTTTCTGGACTGAATCCCTCCTCCAGATCAGACCGTGATCCAAGTCTTCACTGAATACAGAAACAAACATGAAACAGTATGTGAAATGCACGCTTTCCCAAGACCCCCTTCCCCACCCCAAATTAAACCAGAGTGTATTTTAATCACTTACAATCATTGTTTTGGATTTCCTTATGAGGTTTCATGTTGTGATGCAAATCGAAATAAGATATTGGAGCTTGGCTTGACGTCTGCTTTATTAATGTGATGTCACAGTATGTTTTTGTTTATTTTTTTTTACTTTAGAGCAGTGACTTGCAAGCTGCCGAGCAGCTAGAAACAAACACAGTTTCGGTGATTCCAAAAATTATAAATAGATACTTGAATAAATGAATATAGAAATGAAAATAAAAAAAAAACAAGGTGGTGGAAAGCACACCGGGTAAAGAAGAAACTGAAATAAAGGGTTTGCACTCTTGCACTTCTGCACAGTAGCTTGAGCACCGCCTGTGAGGAGTGTGGAGCCGGTTGGACGTAGGGGTGGCGGGGTGGTGGGGGATCCCACAGCCACGGTTTCCGTGATCCTTTTGATGCTTGGTAGTATTACAGAGAAATAAGTCTTCTGTCATTGGCTGGATGTTTTGACAGAGGCATGGGCCTCTCACGCCTGAGAGAAACGCAATGGTGCATCACAAAGCATGGGGGTAAAAAAAGAAAAAAAAATCTGAATAAATATATAAACAAAAACGATTTTGTTATAACTTCCTCCGTATGATTCCATGTATTTTTTATTTTTTTTATTATTTTTTATTTTTTTATTTTTGCCCCCCTCTTGGTATAAAAAGGCCGAGCTGATTTCTGACGGACACGGTGCTGCATCCGCGCCGCTGCCTGGCGCGCTTCCCGCTCCGATCCAGCGCGGACCGCAGAATCCACGCCGGGTTTTTGGCGGCGCCCCCTCGGCTCAGACGGCTCCCGCAGACGGCGGCCGGCTCTCCGCTGCACCGGCGCTGTTTACTGGAAGCCCCTCTCCGCGCCAAGTATCTCAACACTCCGATCGGACTCTTTCATCCAAAAAAAAAAAAAAAAAAAAAAAAAAAAAAACTTGCCTTGATTTTTTTTTTTAATTTTTTTTGTTTTCCACTCCACAGTCCGAACCAGACGGAGCCGGAAGAGACATCGACGGCGTCATTAGCGGACACTTCTACCCCCTCCACCCCCTTCCTCCTCACCCCCCCCCCCCCCGTCACCAGACACTGAACGCACCACTGTCACTCCTAGTTACTGTCTCCTCCGGTCCCCCAGCTCTGCGCTTCTCCTCTTCTTGTTTGTGTTGTCGCTGCCCACGGAGAGCTGAGAATAGATGAGTCGCTACGAGGTGTTGATGAGTTAGGCACCGGGCTCGCCTTGCCATGGAAGTGCGTGTGTCCGGAGCGGGGAGATGTTCGGGCTGAGAAGGGGATCAGCCGCCTGACCGCCAGCCGTGCGTCTGTCCCGGAGCGGGGAGAACATGCCTCAGACACGAAGACCCTCTCCCCCCGCCGCCGCCGCCGCTGCCGCCGCCGTGGAGCTCCCGTCCTACCGTCCCGCCTCAATCTGACCCCCACCCAACCCCCCAACTCCAAACACATATATTTTTAATTTTTTTTTTTTTTACATTTTTCTTTTTTTTTTTTTTTTTGCAAATCCACGTATTTTTGAAAAATCAAACAACAACAACAACAAAAAAAAAGCGCCTGGCTCAACAGCTTCTCCAGAGAGGTAAGAGCAGCCGCCGCGTCTCTCTCCTCTTCCTCTACTTGTTGTTGACTCTGAGAAGTAGATATTTTGACAAGTTGAATTGATGTGAAACAACTTCTCCTTCTTTGCGCGTTGAATCCGCCGGAGCGCTCTTTTTCTCCTCTTTTCTTTTCCATTTTAAAACATTTGCAAAACAGTAACTCCGGCTGGTTTAAAAGCAGTGTAAATTTACTCTACTCATCGCCAAGACAGGGTGTTTAACAATGAAAAAAAATCAAATCTTTCGGTTTATAGTTGTTTAAATTGCCCGAAGGGGTCAATTGGTGAATGGAAACACAGGATCGGGTTGTTTTGTTTGGCTGGAGGAAAAGTGACGGGGCAGCGCGTCTATTTCAGGGGGGAACTTTTTAAAGTTTTTTCATTCCGGTGTGCGTCCGAGTTTGAAGTAGAACTTGGTCAGGGTCGGTCATATTTCTTTTTCATTTTTATTTTTTATTTTTGTATTTATTTATTCACGTGTTTATTTATTTATTGCGTTCACCCCTAAAAAGAAAACCTCCCAGCGGGTGATCTTGATGTCGATGAGGGATTTGCGCTGTGACCTGAGAAGAAATCGTCGTCTTGATCCCTTGGAAACATTCGCAACCTAATCCATTATAATTGGGGCTTGGCTATTTGTCCTAAGACAGAAAAAAAAAAAAAAAACTAAAAAGGGGGGGAATCACTCAAGCCTCGCTCAGCAATGTAATAATTAGTTTTGGGCAAAGATCGCCTCTATGGTGCAACAAGCATAACAAATGTGAGTAGAATCAGTCAGTTGGGTTGGGGAGGAGGGGGAAAAAAGGGGTACAGATTTTGGTTTCTCCCTGCCTGGTGGCAGTAAAATTAGATCTGTTTTTCTTGCACATTTATTATTTAGGCCTAGCGATTTGCGACACGCATCTTGTCAACCGTGCGTTAAAGAGGAAGAGAAGCGCACACGCGGTTTTACTGGCTTCCTCGCCCCGAGGAAAACCCGCCGCGGCCAGCCGGTTGATGGATTCCGAAACCCCCCTCTTCTCCCCCGCCGCCGCCGCCGCCCTCCACCCCCCCAACCCACCCCCTGCAGCCGGAGCACGCCGGCGATCATCCGTGATCGATCAGTGGATTAGGTTAAATTTAGCCCCGGACGTCGCGTACTTTCAGTTGTGGCCAAAGAGAACAGGGATCGGGGTGGAGGGGTGGAGGGTTGGAGGTGGCGAGGCTCCCACTCGGGTTCGAGTCGGTGTTTTTTTTGGCACGTCTGCTCAGTGACACACCAGGAGCCTCATGCGTTCACTTTGCATGGATAGACTTCGAGAATAAGTTGTTTTAAGCTTTGGTGATGATTTCTTTTTTTTTTTTTTAATCATATGTGGATATGAACGTCTAGAGCCGTTTTGTACACTGTAGGTGATGTTAAGCAAAAGAAAAAAAAAAAAGGGTTATTTGATGGTGGAGAGGCCTTTTGTCATCCAACACTACAACTAGACATTCAGTTCAATGTAAATGTTGCTTTGAAACATGTGGGTTCACGAAGAGACTCCCTTCGTAGGTCATTTATTTGAAGGGGATGCATAACAAACATGCGGATTGAGGCGGTTGCAAAGTCCAGCTGTTTAGAAGGAGCACATCAGCATATGAGAGCGGTCAGAACCTCTGAACAATAAGAGTTGTATTTTTGCGCCCGTTTTGCCCGAATCCTGCAGCGTCTTGAATGAGTGTGTGAAAGCTGTGGAGAAAAGAACCGTGACGACTTTGACATCTTTGCCACGACAGCGGCTCTCTTGTGTTTGTTTGTGCGACTGGATTTGTCACATTTATAGTGATAAATAAAAAAAAAAAGAAATAGAAATGAGTAAAGCTTGTATATTTTTGTAATTTAAAAAGAATGTTAAAGCGAGAACAAGCAAAGCTATGGAGAGAAAATTCCAAATGAAAAAAACATGTTTTCTTTTCGATTTTCTAATTTATCCAGTGATTGTAGTTTATACGGTTATCATTCAGAGGCTATGAAAACAAGAGCGTTACGAGTTGAAAATGATGCACCCCAGGAATATAAGAAATAGGGAAAGTGTATTCTTGATTCTGTTTCGCATTTCCCCCTTTTAGTCCAGTGTGAGACTACATTTTTTTTCTTTCTTTCAGCCTATACCATTGTTTCAGGGGAAGTGTGTCTGGTTTCAAAGAAGTGCAGCTGCTCTTGATCTACCAGAGCAGCAGATTGCCTGCCTTTGCATCCACGTTTATCTGTACTCTCAGATCAATACAGCCAGCGCACTTCTATATAGGTTTTGGGGAAAACATAAGTGCTACAGATCGCTTTATTCTCAACTCCATCGCACTCTCGTAGCACATGAATCCCTAACGCCAGTGAGTATAAAAGAGTAGATAGTGGGTGTGAACTCATCTGAATTTGTGACATTATGGACTGTTGTTTTTTTATTTTCTTCGTCTTTTTCAGAATATGCAGCCAGAGTTCGTCCTGGGCATTAGTGACAGATATGTGTATTAAAGGGATCATGGTTTAGACACAAAGCTCGTCTAGATTTGAGATCCTGACATTGTGTCACATACTTCCCGTGCCGCTTTATTTAGATAGGTTGTTGATTCAATATGGATCTTGTATAACTGCGTTTGGGATGTAGGGTTTGCGCTGCGATAGGATGTATAGGCTTTGCCAGCCGTGCATTATGTTAAGCCAGATGTTAAGCCAAATTCTAGCTTTTCTCCTTTTTTTTTTTTTTTCTCAAAAGCATCGCAGTCAAGTGGAAGTGGCTAAGGAGTCGACTTCATCTGGCGATTCTCGTGGGTGACGCGTTGGCATCGCCCACGGTGAAATTTGGTCGATCCTAGAGGTGTTGAAAAGCGTTGTAGGTAGAGAGAAGTTGCGGAAACTCAAAACATACGATTAACTTCCTGTTGCTTATGTAGCGTATAAATAATGGGTTGTGTGTTTTCAGATATTCCACTTTATATTGCAAAACCAAAACGAGGCCATACCGGGCAGAGACGTGCTAAACATTAAAAGAAATAAACACGCCTGTAAAAGAAAACTATGGCAAATTTGATGTAACATACCGGCCTTTGGTGGGCCTTTCAGACTGATTTCATTTTACGATTGGCAATCAGTAAAACACTGAGCGCCAGTGTGTTCCGCTCCCTGTCATTTTGTGAAACATTTGTTTCCACTTGCCAAAGGCCTATGGTGCAGCGGGGGATTCGATTCGGTGCTCCCAAAATGGCAGGTGTAACTTTCTGCTTGCCAAAATAATTTCCAAGCAGAACAATACCTTGCAAGGACATAGGCGATGGAAAGTAAGTGTCAATTCACACTCCGTTGACAAGAAACAACATGGATATTAACCGGTGGCTGTCATACAGCTCTCAGTGCACCCGCTGAATGGCACACTTTTCCGAGGTTTCTCACCAGTGCTGCATCACTGCTCTATCTATTTTGTACATTTTTGAGCGTTCTTTTTCTGTCTATTTGTTCTCGTTGTGGAATGAGCACTGCTCTGTCATAAAACCTCTTTCCAAGGAATGATGGGGTGTAACATACTGCCCTGGATTTTTTTTTTTTTTATCACAGCCCACGTATTTCACAACACGTCAAAGACACACTTTGGCTTTTGAATGTAGCGTGATCAGTGTAAGCACTGATATTGTCAGAATAGGACAAACGCTACAAAATATAAATACTAATCAGTATAAAGAAAGGGTGAAAACGTCACCTGAGTTTGTAAGATACGTTTTATCTTGATTATCATTATTAGCAGTTACGCTAATAACAATAACAATAATAATAATAATAATAAGAAGAAGAATTGTTATTATGGTTATTATTATCATCATTATTGTTTCTGTTGTCTCTATTGTCTTATAGATTAGAACAACAACTTTATTAATTCTTTGGATCATTTCAAGATATCTCCGAAATGAATGATAAAATAGATTTTGACATATTCATGTCTGTTATTTTATTTCAGGAAATATTTTACTATGGGATCAGTTTTGACATGACATTTGCATGTAATTTTAAAAATCCTCAAGCAAACACACACACACACACACACACACACACACACACACACACACACACACACACACACACACTCCTGTCTTTTTTTTTTTTTTTTTTTTTTTTTTTTTTTTCTGTGCTGTGTGAACAGGACCCGTCCTTATCTGTGCACAGCTGCAACACTATTTGGGAAAATATTCAATTTCTGTGTGACAGAGGAGATCCTTGGAGGCAAGGCTCTGAGCAAACAGCAGTTATTGCAGCTCTGCCATAGCAGGCGAGACCGAGGCCTGGCTGGGAGAAAGGGGGGATCTGCGGACGTCTGCCAGGGGAAGGAGTAATGTCTCGGCTGGATTATAGGAGAGCGAAGCACATCCAACACTTAAAAGCCCCTTTTTCAACAAGACAGGGCTGTTATTCAGGGATGGTGTGAGTAAACATGCCTGAGCAATATATTTCCTCCATATAGACTGTTGTTGTCCTTGGCAGTGGTGACTCATTGTAAGTGACAAAAGTTTGACTTACTTACTCCCTCTGTTTTTCTTTTCTCCCCATTTTTTCTTATTTTAAATGAACTGAAAAAAGAATTTTAACCCCTGGACTGTTTGCCATACATTTTGAGGCTGTTTAAAAAGTAAAATATCATCACACTTTCAAACAAAAGAGAATTGCTCTAAAATATATATTTCAGCTTGTGCTGCGCCTTGGCTATCGCTGTGTTCATGTTTGAATTTTGTTAACAGCAATCACACCTTGTATTTTTGCCATTATTCCCGTGAATACAGAATTTAAGTGGTTTCAAGAAGCATTCCCTTTCAAATTATTAAGCAGGTCAGAATTCAAGTCGTGTGCAATATCAGTCTATGACTATCAGTTAGTCAAAAGTGAAACAAATAAACCCAGCCAGACAAACGAGAAAATATGAGCCTTTTTGGGAGATATAAAAAAGTGCTAAATTTATTAAATTACACTGGGCTGCTATTTTTGAAGTCTTCATAGATAAAAAAATGTTAAATGATTTTCTTATTATTTGCTTCACTACATACATTTAGATTAGTTAAACTTATCAATTAGTTGTGTTGTTTCATAAGTTATATGTTTGTAACAATAATGATAGCAGTAATGCATAGTAATAATCAAGTATTTATTTGGGCGTGTAAGATCTCCATTCTTCATCCTAATGCACCTGACAAAGCAGATTGAGTCTCATAGTTCAGTATCACTGGCAGTGACTTCTTAAAAGGAAGCTAATCAAAAAAATAATTATCTGTTCAATTGCTACCCTGCCAGAGACCTCGAACAAAGTTGAGGTTGAAAAAAACAAAACAAAACAAAACAATTAAATTATCAATTAGTAGGGTCTCACATGGACAGATGAGCTCTTGTGCAATGCCGTTTGTTTACGGGAGACGTGCGAACGAACGGGGAACTTTTTGGTCACTTATTCATTAAGTCCGTGTCGATATTTCTTAATCTACATAGACATCCATCATCACCTGTAATGAAATTAAAATTATCTTACTTTGTAGTTTTTGGCACTGAAACAGAGAAAATGGTATCAGTCTATTAATTTCCTGCAGTGAATCGTGAATCCTGCTGCTTTTATCTTCGCAGTATTCACCATGTGTGGTCCCCAAAAATGTCAGTTTCCTCCATAAAGTTCAGCCCCTATGGTCTCCCTCTCTTTCCTCCCCTCTCTTTCCCTCCCTCCCTCTGTATCTGCTTAGATAATGTCTCTTGAAATGATTCAACCGTCTTCCTTGAGGTTGCTTCCAGTAAATGAAGAAGCAGATCGTTCTTTACAGGAAAACAATAGTCATATTATCTCATGTCTGTGCGACTCTGGCATTCAATCTAACGCCGCCTCGCACTGCTCTGAGGACGAGATTTGTGGTTCTTAATCAAAGTAAGGAATTGTGGTTGTATTTTGTTTCTACAAACAAAAGAAAAAAATAAAACATTGAGTCACAATATCATTTGAAAAACAACATATTGAGGACGGTTAATGATTGAAATGCATGTCATGTGAGATTCACCTGGATTGAAGCGCTGCCTTGGTTGATGACCAAAGGGGCATGAAAGCAAACATTGAGAAGCGGCATTTTAATATTAACGGAACACGTTGTCGATAATTTCGGAATAATTACGATGTTGTCTTTGAGATTTTTCATCTTCTTTTTCTGTCTTTTTTTTCTCATTTCTGCAAATAGAATTACAGATAAATCAACTTGAGTTTAATTATTTATATCTGTTTAAAAAAAAAACAACAAAACAAACAAATCTCAGTTTTCGCGGAGCAAAGGAGTTTTGATTGCGTTGCAATGGAGCAAAAGAGGTCATGTGAGTCAGAACGTGTTCTCTTTTTTTTTTTTTCTTCACCTTGTTTCATATGTAGTACTTTTCAACTGAAATGGCCTTAGGAGGAGTTCTTCTTGACAGAGACGCATTGTTTCAGGGAGCCAATAAACCATTGCACTGAGTGGCTACATCTGTGAACCTCATCTTGACTACAGTGCGGGGCTAGCAACAACACGGCAACTGTCACAGCTGCACCTGCTGCTGTCTCCATACAGAGCCTCCCTCTCTGTTGGCCACATCGCTATTCTTTCTGTGACGAGCCAGAGGCGATGGTCTCTGCCCGGGTCAAAAAGAAAAAAGCGTCTTGGGGAAGCATCACAAAACAGAGGGGGAAATAAATGTGAATCCCTGAAAGAGATGTTAAAATAAAATATTTGCCCCCCCAGGGCCCGGATTTAGTTTTGTTGGATCTCGGGTCTAAAATCCTTCACGTGTAAAACGTTGGGGTTAAAAAGGGCCGACCGCGTAAAAACTGACCACTGCTTGAATATTCTATCTGCTCTTTCCACACCACGCTTGTCCGGCAACAATGCCGGTTTTGAGGCGGATATTAAAAAAGCTGTCTGTGAATAATATTTTTAAACGTAGTATACAGCAAAAAATAAAATAAAAATAAAATGACTTACTTAGTACACAGACAAGTGTTGCGAGTGTATTAAGGCCATTAAGAGCATTAAAGGCTTTTGAAAGTGTGCTCGTATTTATTGATGCCATAGGATTTAGTGCAGGAATGAAACAACCTCAAAAACTAAACCTTCATATTCTACACAGTTCTACACAGCTAACAGTAGACATTGCCTTAAAATAAGTAAGTAAATGATTGATTAAATAATCAATTTTTAAGCAATTTTTGAGTAAATAAATTTCAAATAAATTTGATGAGTAAATAACATTGTCATACATGGTAAAAGCCACAGGAGTATGCTGTCAGAGGGAATGGCTATTCGTATGGAACAGTGGCAGAAACCGAGATCACATGTCCATTTTATTTATGTATGAATGTATGCATGTATGCATTTATTTATTATTTCCCACATTGAAAAGCAATGCAGCAATGCATTATTTTTCAAGGGCTGGCATAAGATGTGTGGGATTAACACTGAGGAAGATTGAGCGACAGTGGCCGGTGACTTCCTTTTCCAGCTTTGCTTGTACAGCTGTGCCAGGCCTGGCATTCACTGTCGCCTGCCGGATCCAACTCCGCCTCCACTCTGGGGGTGGTTAGGTAATGAACATCTTAAATACTGCAAATAAGTTGAGCTTCTCATCGTGTGTACTGAGGAGGATGTCAAATTATTCATGTGATTATTATGAGAACTGAAATGCTTAATATTGACACCTCTCCGCATTTCTGGATAATTTGATCCTCTTTGGCAATCTCAAAGGAAAAACACATATACAACAAGCTGTCCTAATAATTCATAATGTCTCCTTCTAAATGAGGTGTGAGACAGCCCTGGTTGGGTGATTTTCTGTTATAAATCACACATACTGTGACTGCTTTGTCTATTAGACCAACCCATTTTTGTAATAATAGCCTTTCGCAGATTTCACAAACTTGTCTTTGTTATTAAGATGAGTGTGAGAGCAGCAGCTCTAAACTTAACACCCAGTAGTTCAATCACAGGGAGAGTGACATGAAGAAACAGGAAAAATACACTGATGGATTAGGTTTACCCCGTGAGTATTAATCCTACATTTAAATATTTTTCCGCAGTCTCGAAACTTAAAAAAAAACAAAACAAACAAAAATAAACAATTGCAGGTACAGTTTTTTTAAGATAGGAAGATATCCTCTGTCTATATATATGAGAAACGCACACACACACACACACATGCGCATGCACGCACACACACACACACACACACACACACACACACAAATTGCATCTTAGCTGACAGCAGCTGTACCCAAGCGATGAGTGCCAGTAGTTGATGGAAATCGGAGAAAAGGCAGTGTAAAGAGGACAATCAAATAGTAGGCTGAAACGATTGCATATTGGTCATTGCAAAAAGCAGAGCCAGTGGCATTTCTGTCATTTATCAACCCAAGCTGATTACTAGTGATTTGGGAGTGAACTGGCAGGATGCAGCTCCTGCAGCCATTTCCATTAGGAGTAAGTTCAGTGGGCCCAGAGATAGGTGAAAAGCTGCAGGCTGGAAAGGCAGAGTTTGCTGAAAGACTGGGAAAGTTTGCTGTGTCTTGCCTGATAACATCTCTCTGTGTACAGAGGAAGCACATCACATATTGTTTAGATTTTTTAGATTACTTAAAATCTCAGCCTATGAGAGACCCAATGAACTTTCGCTCTGTAAATGGTGGTGCTGAAATGTAGCTACAAAACATGGAGTGTTGAATGTTGCAGACGCCTACTCACTTTACCGCACAGGCCAAAAAAAAAGAGATAGATCTTTTATTCTTTTACCTGAAATGACTTCCTGTTCCCTGTGCATGAGGAAGGCAGTGTAGCAAAGCGAGGATTGCTCAGACAGAACTGAGAGACACTGCAGCTGTAGTCTGATATCACGCCCTCTGTTGAATACTTGGCATTTAAACTTTTACAAAAGTAGAAAAAAAGAACAACGTCGGGACAAAAATGTGGAGCGAAGCTTTCGTAACACGTTTCAAACAACTGAAACAGTAATAGCCCCAAACAAATCACCCGGGATATTTTTGAATATATCTGAGTAAGTGATAACAATACAAGAAGTTCTCCTTTTGGTGGAGTGTCTACCACTTATGTAGCCAGTTGTAGTTCGCTTGCATTTTGTGACACTCATGTTTACCCGCATGTCCGTGAAAACTGATATGTCCTCTGGATTTGGTTGTTGGGAACATATTCACACGTGAATGTCAAAAGCGCTCCATTATACAGGAGTAGATGCTCTGCGCAAAGGAAGCTTTTCATTTCCAATTGGCTTCCACCTGCCCACTTTGACAGTTACTTGGACTATGTCAAGAACTTGTCTTGAAATTGAGGTCAGTGCTTTTCACTCTGTGCTTTTTTTTTTGGGCGTAATGCCAACAAACACATTTTCATATCAATGAAAACATTTTGGTATCAAAAGAAACTGTTTTTTCGTGCCACACTGTCCAATCACACTGGCAAAAATTTAGATTTCATTTGGTAGGATATTTCTTTTATAGCATGAGAGAAAATGTTTTTGATTTCACTTACTTTCATTTGTTTTCTCAGTGCCAACCTGAGCATGATTATCTATTCTGCAAAATTTTGGAGTAATCACAATAACTCAAGATACGCTAACGGCATCTTGAACTTGCGATTGACAGTTTACTACGACGGCAACCTTTCAGGTTGACCACCTGCTTCTTATATCTTGAATAAATGTTGTTTCTTGTATAAAATATCATGATGACAGAACTAGTCCTCCAACCAAAACAGCGGGTAACAACGAGCTGGCTATGATCACTTCTTATTTACAGGCTTTAATTTTTAGGCAGCACAAAAAAAAACTAACTTGGTCACTTCAGAAATTGTTATTTGTCCAAAATGTAGTCCAGTGAATTAGTCTGCATCTCAAATAGAAAGCTCACAGATGTGAAGTTTAGAGGCCGTTCCTCCCTTATCATTGTATTAGCTTCTCCCCCCGCCATGGTACCGTGTTATCGCACTCACTTCATATTCATAGCGAGAGCTATTTTAATGTCATTATGTTGTGTAACTTATAGCCATAGCAATTACAGCTCTGTGGATTACCTACGCCAAAATAGAGATTAGAATCTCTGCTTCATACTACCTCCAGAGTGGTGGTTCAAAGGTCCGACCTGTACCGCAATATGCTATCATTTGGCAGAGCACAAAATTGGTCAACCTTTCGGAGCTTGTTTTGGAGTTTGAATCCCTTTGGTATTCAAAACAGGAGGGCTTTATGACAGGGAGATAATTTCCTAGAGAATGTTTTATCGCGGTCTGTTTGACAGGTTTGTGTATGTGCTCCTCTCTCCTTGTGTCTTTAGATTCCCTGACAATTATTCACAGGAAAAAAGAACAAGGAAAGGGAACCTTATTTGTTTCCCCCTTTTTGTTATCATAAAAGAGCAAACACATATTAAACACACACAAGGTGCAGAAGCAATGATTGCTCTATCTGCTGTCCAGCTGTGGGTGGCAAGGCAACGATAACATAAGCCATAGACCCATTTACATAATTTTTAAAATCATGTCAGCCCTGATTCTTGCTTGAAAGAGACATCTTTTTTTTTTTTTAAAGAGGTACTTTTTCAGCACAAACAAAACACAGCAATATTTTATAGCGTTGCTGTCTCAATCGCATTTTTCTTCTTGTACTTTTGCCCATAAAAAAATCAAAGTACAGAAACATATCTAATGAATTTAACTGTCACTCAGACATCCAGGTTGAATTTTCCTCATTTCTATCTTCTCTCTTTCTCTCTGTCTCTCTCTCTCTCGCTCTCTCTTTTTTTCCCCGGCTCTCACTCTCTCCGTTCTAAATTGACCAATCAATTAAACCGCAGACCAGACAAGGGATGGCGGGACAGAATCGGCTTTTCTAAACATGTTCGCATCACGGCCAACCAAACTGTCCTGATGTTGTGCTAAGGACGACTGAAAAAAATACTCAGTTCCCAAATCTGTCCTCTTGATTTCACCGCTGAAAGCAGAGGGAGAGGCGGCTCATATAACCGTGCAACAAACGTAACAGCTCAACCAAAAAATGCAGCATACCAAACTTGTCGCACTGCTGTTTATAACGGCGGTATTAGATAATATCTCCTGTGTTAGTGCACATGCTTCGATTTGTGAGGAGTAACTCAATGCTTTTTTTTGCCAACTACACCTTCATCAGGTTTAACAAGCACCGTTACCTGCCAAGACAATACTCAGTGAATGTTTCAGGCTGACAAGTGATCACATTCAGGAATGACTTCGCCTTCCCCTTTTGTCTGAGCTTCCCGACGAGACACAGCGCTTTAACTTATTTTAGGTTGACATATGCTGTTTCCCCTGTCTAATAAATGAATTCATGCTGTCTTTTAAATTGAAAATAGATACAGCAGCACAGGGATTAAAATGTGTTTGGGTGAAGATTCACTCTTACGCGCTGAAATAATTTGTGTATTGTCTCTGCTGTCATGGTAATGTCCTTCTGCTGTTTTCTATCTAAAGAATAACAGAGAATATTTGGTATCCCATACTTTCGCTGTTTGTCCTTCCTCTGGGCCACAGAAAGGTTAAAAGCTTCAATTAGACACTGAAGCTAAAGTTGGCCACATGCCTGTAATATGAGAGAATAGAAACGTATGGTCTACCTTTCTAAATACACAATGATCGCTGCTTTCTGAGTCTCTGCATTTCGGGGCTCTGCCAGTTATTTGAAATGATTCAAAGACCAAATGTCTAATATGATGTGGTCATGAATGAGCAATAAAATAAAGTGTAAAACTATTGCTGAACTGCACTGGTAAAAGCTATTTTTCACCATTAAGCATAACCATCCAGGTTGAAATAGAAATGACTCCACAAGCAGAGCAAATGCAAGAGAAAGGAAAAAAAAAAAAAAGAAGTTGGAAATTTCAGATGCAGATTGTGCAAAATTGCTTAGATTCAGGATTTAACTTTAAGTGTAAGCTAAATGGCACATGTTTCATTTAAATTGCTGTTAAAACATTCTTCTCACTACGGTCCATGGGATGATTGCACGGTTACTCATTTCTCAGATGAGAAAAGATGTGGATAATTGGCTTATTTTCCCACTTGCTCTACTTCCATTTTAAATGTGTCATCATCTCTGTTACCTTATTGTTTTGTGTTGCTTCCCACTACCTTAAAAATTAATCATCCTGTTTAATAACGTCTCACGATCACAGTGCATAATTGATGGTGAGTTCCTTAATAGAAGGCCAGAGCAGGGATTTAACCATTCAGCTGCTCATTTCAAGGGGTGTTGAGGGAGGAGGGTCACAAAAGCTGCTTACTGGTGTGTATCTGAGTAAATATTACACATTATCATTGCAGACTAACAGCAGCCCCTCTGTATTCAATGGGTTTGTCCTTTTCTTTGCGCACAACGAGACAGAAAGAAATCGTAAGCTGTACAACTATTACTGGGTGACCGTGACCACAGGGAGCACATTTCGGACGATGACTGCTTAATTGTCATCGCGGTTGACTTTTATACGACGCTGAATAGTAATATGTACATGTGAATGGGGTTTCTTTCATGTTTTTGGATGATTGCTCATCCTTAGCTATGTTTGCCATATTTGGTTTTTACTTCATCCCAATAATGATGACTCCATGCTGAAAATGAGTTTTTTACAGAGCATCTGAGCCTACACTGCCAAGTTCAGTTTCTATAATCCCCAATTTGTTTTCCCTAATTTAGCCAAGGCAAGTAGTAGGAGTTTCTTTTATGAGGTCCACATGTATTCCCTGACCAACAAACCTTAAAACTATTTAGGTTCTCATATTAATTGGATTTTGTCTCTGGACAAGAGTATACACTACATATTGCATGCACTCTGTACAATTCAAGGTGAATCATGCTGTGTCAAGGACCTATTGGACTTGACTGGCAGTTACTATCACGTTTAGATGCCCATGTAATGGCAGGGCTCCCATTCCTGACCTTCGTATTTATCTTGCTGTATTAATGTCAGCCTATTAATTCCTAAGCGGGGGAATATTTGGCAAAGACACCGTTTACAGTGCTGGCTGAATCGTTCTTATCGCAACGGACCTTAAAGGAATAGTTTTGTGCTATCAGTAAGTGGAAATGACATTTTGAAATTTCATTCACAATAATCCACTTCATTCCCAGTAAAACATCAAAATTACAACTAAAAATATGGGAAAGCTGTTTTAAAACTTACTGTGGCAAATCATCTTGCTGTAATCCATGTGGAAAAACAGGTGTAGGTATCTTTCGGCGATAATATGATTTTGTTGCATTGCTAAAGTCATTATGAGGCCATGAATTTGATACATAGGCAGGCAGAGGGCAATGTTGCACTCAGCCGCTGTGACACGATTCAACTATAACACCCGTTCATTGATTTGAACTTGATTGATTTTAATAGATAAACTTGTGTCCACACAGTTAAATACTGTATTCTACAATTATCTAGATTACACTTTTGCACCGTATATATTTACACACACACACACACACACACACATATATATATATATATATATATATATATATATATATATATATATATATATATATATATATATATATGTACATACTGTTATACTGTTTATATATATACTGTTATACTGTTTATATTTTGACCATGGTGCCATTTTTGTGTCCATGATCACTTACGGGGCTGGCTCATTTTTGTTTTCATTATTTATTTATTTATTTATGTATTTATATATTTATTTTAGTAGCCATATGTCCATATCAGTAGGGAGTCTTCTTATCGATTAACTGAGTGGCTCATAAAGATGATGAATGGCTCACAGAATGAGTGCAATGGGGGAGTCACACACATGCATTTATGACACATGCCCAGGCGATTTGACGCTACTACGGATTTGTAGCTTTGAAAAAGCAGCATGTTAGATTTCATTCAATTTCAACATGACTTGGTGACTCATTCTGATTTAGTACACGAGCACACTCATTAATGAGGATAAGACCTGCAAATTAGATTTTGATTAGTGATACAGTGCACATAGAAAAATGGAAGTGAAAAAAAAGTCATAAAACAAGTTTTGTTTTTTTGTGAAAGCTGTCTCCATCAGATGTTACATAATAGCTCAAACAGAAAACATTTCGCCAGTAAAATTCCTTTGTTTTGTGAGTCCTTTGTTTCCACCTTCCCTCTCATTCACCCATCACCGCGTGCACGCCTCCTACATTAGCCCTTCTCCGGCGCCCTCCCCTCAAGTAGCTTCGCTTCCCCGCTGATCAGCATGCATGTTTGACCTGGTATTTCAGTGGATGCACTTGTGTTGGGGTAAGGGCCGATGTTTTGGGTACCAGGGGTTGTATTGTGTGTGATTGGGTGTCATTCATCCCTTCTATTTCTCTGCTGCTCTCAATCATTCCCTCAGTGGAGAGGTCAGCTCCTGATTCCTCTCTGCCCCATATCTGGCTCAGTGGGGCTCCAGGCTCATCTGATCACCAGGCCAAACGCTTTCCTCAGGATTGCAAATTTTCTGATTTACGCTTGCAAATTGCACATCTTCAACAGTGTCAAGGCAGGAACGCTATCTCTTTTGGGCATATATTTCTTTCAATGCCAGAGCTAAGACTTCTTTGTCTTAGCTCTGCATCCCGAAGGTATTTCAGTTTTTCCCTTAAAGTGGGTAAGAGAAAAAGAGATAAGAGGGGTCTTACAGTATGAATTCATGTATGAGGATGCTTGGGAAGACTGAATACAAACCAAATGTGTCACCCCATTCAACATGTGGTGGTCTATTGGTTCTGATTTACATTTCAGTGAATCTCTGGCCCCATATTTCCCTTCCTTTGGATCCCTGTGATGTTCCATGACAATTAACATCCCAACTCTTTCTCAATGTTTGTTGAAAGCTCAGGGGCTAATTCAGGGGTCAAGCAAGACTTGCTAGCTGTCAATCTTTTATTGTAACTTGAGTGCCCCTCCCCCCACCCAAGTTCTTTATTCTGGGTCCCCCCATTCTCCTAGACCTCGTTTAATAGAAAAGCCCAGCTCTTCTTCTATTCTCCCGCGGCCCTCTAACAGCTAGAGAGGGACAACCAGGAGCTTTGTTTGGGAGAAGCCAGGCATTCTTTCACATCTGCCTCTTGTTTTCAGACCCCCACTCCATTCAAATTTCAAACTGCCCTTTTCAATCAGCTCTCCTCCTGATCCTTCTAATAATGCTTTTCCTCCCAACATCTAAGCCTTTTTTTGTTCTGTAAAACACAAACTAAGCTCCTACTATTTCCAATTTTGTCTCTAAGCTGTTGATTATAAAGCGTCCTGTTATTTTGCAAATATATCAGGAGCATATATGACGAAAGCCTCTGGGCCCGCACCCTTGTTGCGTCTCCGTTTCTCAGAATACTTAAACATCTGGCTGAAATGGCTGCATAATCCGTCGAGGGAAAGATTATAATCGGAAAACGTACAGGTTGATGACTATTAATATTTTTAGCAATCTTGTCTTAAAAATGATAAAATGAATGTTCTTTGACATCTACCCATCCCTCATGAATGTGCAATATATTGTTGAAGGTAATGAAAACCTGTTACACGTTGATGACGAGGCTATTTAAGTAAACAGTTAAGGTTCTCCGGTAAAGTGCAGAGGGAGAAAGAAACCCCCAGTAGAGATGAGGACCTCAGCATGTCTAATGAGGAGAACGGCAGTCTTGCAGTCTCTCTCTAGTCACTGCTTTTGGTTTCTCAGCACGTTAAACACTCACAGCATGATACAAAATATATTAAGTACAGGACTGTTATCATCGATTTACAGAACACCAATCCCCATGTACTAGGGATATACATCATGCGTCTTTTCATGGCAGGGGGCCTCAGCTGCCTTGGAGGCAAAAGTGGAAAAAGGCATCTCGTCTTTGTCTTCTCATTCTAACACTTGTAGGTACATTGTGCATGCTGGTTTGTTTCTCACACTAAGTACTGGCAGCAGGGAAGTCATCATAATCATTGTGATTTAACATTGTTATCACAGAGTAATACTTTGAACGCTTTGCTGACAAATGTAAAGGCAATTAGCTTTTGGCCATAAAAGAAACTTGGTTTGCTTTGTTCTCCGGAATAGGCTGTCACTCTGACAGAGGCATTGAGACTGAAGCAAAGGTTAGGAATATGTTTAAAAGTAGGGAAAAAAAATCCAATACTTTGGCAGAAAACTGGCAGATGTACTCAAGATAGGTTAAGGCAAGTGACCTTTGCAAATATGGAGCATACACCTCAACCGGGTAGGAAAAGTATATGTGGCATCATGTACTTGATTATAACTAGCTTAAGGCAATACACCAGCTGTCATGTAAACATGGCTTAGTTATTGCTTGCATAATTTCTTCAAGCCAAGCAGCACTAGTTTTAAAAGTTTCACCAGATACATATATTTCCAAGTAAGTAAAAAATATTAATAAATGAAGAGATGATGATTTACAATGTTGCTGTCCTTGAGGGATGACTAAATGGATGGGATGATGAATAGGAAAATAATGGGAATCATATGCCGTGGCAATGACGGTCCCTGGATCCGAACCCCATTTATTGCAGAGGGTGACGTGTAGTGTGGTACAGTTATATCACTATCTCGCCATTGGATTTCCTAAGACTTTCAAAGTCCATGCTAAGACATTGTGAAGCTTTTTTCATGGCTTGATTCGACTCCAAAGTTAACTCCAAACTTTATCGATAAAGTGTTGTTTTTCCTTTAAGTTACCGGTTTCAGAAGCTACAGAATAAATGGAATAAACCGGTTCAAGAGGGTCTCACATTTTGTAATATAGGGACTTGGGATTGTGTTGAAACGTAATAGATATTCTTGAGTAAACTGTAGACTGAATTTTATCGACACAAATCGAGAAGCTAGATTTTGATCAGCATATTTGGTTGTTCAAAACAAAATATTCACATCCTTGATTTGCAATTTTCTGTCACCCTCAAGAATTCTTAGAAAAGCCACTTTTTTAATGCATTTATGTCTTTATTTATTTAAATATTAAATTGCTGTTGCTCAGAAAGAGAAAAGTTAAGGAATGGATGACTCATAGACAACCTTTTTTCCAATCATCAATCTGTGTTTTGCATTTTTGAATAATCTTAAGTTCCCATCATAGACCTGCAAATGTTGTAGCTGTCGAAAGCAAGAAAGGAAATAGAAAAAAAAATTAAAAAGATCGTGAAAGTTTAAAAACTATCTGAAAATGTTTGACTTGTATGAACTGATCAAATTGTGTTTTTGTCATTAAGTTTTTCAAGATGAAGGGATGGAATTTGATGTTAACTATTTGTATTTATTGGCTCTCTAAAATGGCCAGCATGTAATCACTTCATTTTGAAGACTCTAGTTTGACGGGATATTTGGTGTGCTAATTATTATAGTCGTGCAAGGTTGTTTCTCAAAAGGTAGCCAAGCCATGAAAAATAAACAGCAATGAATTAATCAAAAGTATTAACCAGGTTTAATAACTGAATATTTAACCATAATAAAAGAAGTAAAACAAAAGAAAAAAAGAAATTGAAAATATTTCAAAGAATAAATGGATAAAAATCAGACATTAAATCACAGGGACAAAGAGAAATGCTTGTGTATTCTTTCAGAAAATCAATTGAGTTTCCAAATTCTATCCAGGTGAAAACCCAGTTTTAGATTTTAAGGCATTCCCCAATTCTCTTCGCTAGATTATTTAAAAAGCCAATGTTTTTTACGAATATATTTTGTGGGTGTGTGTGCATGCATGTGTGTGTAAAGTAATGACTAAATTCTGTGTAAAGTTGAATGTCCATGAACCTCTGTACCAGCCGCACAGTCTTATTCTGCAATTTGCCTAAAGCCTCATTGTATTGCAAGGACTTGAAGCATAGGGTGATTATCGCATAGTTCAGTTGGTTCTTGCCTTATAAATTTAAAACAACAGAAGAGAGTATGGTTTTACTAGGATTCCTTATGCTTGTGCACCCTGAACAATTTCTATTTGTTGCTTCTCAAGCCTACATATTATTGATCTAATGTAAATGCATTGTGACTGTTGTTAACCTCTTTTAAATAGCTCTAAAATTAGTGGTCTCAGGTGAGGCATAATTTCGCACCAGATGAGCTTATTATGGCAGGCTTAATTGCAACTTTGTTGGTTAATGTGTTCACTCCACATCCTTTCGCGTTGATGAATTATAACATTCTGAGAACTCAAACTAAACAAATCAAAGACTCTTTTTACCAGTGAAGTTGATCCAGCCGAGGCTGATGTGAGCAGTTCCGACTCTACATGACAAACACAATTCCTTGCTGTGGTCTCAGTTGTGTGATAGCTAATTCTATGATGGGGGAGTATTGACATTCTTAAACCTACAATCAAATGTCCTGGACATAAAAAAGACAAACAAAAAATAAGTAAAAAAAAATGCTTGAATCTGGAAAAAAAAATAGAAAACGTATTTCGCCAAGGGGTCAGATGGTCTGATTGGTGCTAAACACCTTGGTGAATGTGCTAATGGTTCATGGGAGTGAGAGGACTGAGCTTAACCCAGCAGTGTAAACACAGACACAAAAGGGAGTGGTTAGTTGTGTGAAACACATGCCTGGTCATGCAGGTAGGCATTAAGTTTCACTCTACACAGACCCTTCACTGGTGCCGTGATCGGGAGGAGGCCATTTGCTTTTGTGCTAAAAGAGAGTAAAACAAACATTCAAACACACTAGTACTGGCGTGGCAGGTATGGATGAGGTGGGAACACAGGAATTTGGGGTTTGAGAGATGTGAGGGAAAGGGAGGAGATGGAAGGGTTATATAGATAAGCTTGTAATGAGTCACAACAGAAAGAAGTGACCATTTGGTGCCTCATGTTTATCTGTTTGGCTTTGACATGGGGAATGATTGAGTATCACTTTGTAACTTCCCACTGAAGTAAATCAAAACACCAAAAACATAAGTCATTACATCTGTAACCAAAGGTAATTACATATAGATCCAAATATATCAAACTGTAATTTAGAAAAAAAAAAAAGATGTTCCGTATTTTTTCCCCACTATGTATCTTATGGTTCCCACAATCTATCTAACTTTACTAAAGATTGCATAAAAAGCAGTCAAGTGAATGAAACCTAAAAATATATAAAAATTAAGAATTGGTTAGCTATTCCCCCAAAAAAGTAATGGAATTCAATCTTTATGGCACCCAGATTTTCCATCCTAAAGTTGGCCGTCGAGTTTGGTGTGTCACCTCATGATTCCTGATGTAAATCTTAAAAGGTATTGATAGGAATCTCACTTTATGCTAATTTCAATGCCGATATCCTTCAGCAAGAAACATTTGTTGGCAAACGAGTCAGCTGTAAATTTCTTGACATCAATTATGATCTCCTTTTTTTGCACTATCCAAAGGTAAAATATCACGCAGTTGAGTGCATGAGACTAAAAGAAATGGTGAAAAGCCATACGTCTTTGCAAATGGTGCTGATAATATCATTTGATCTAGTACTGATAAGCTTCACATCAGTTGCCAATAGGTCACAACCAGATATACAGGCGGGGTTTTATCTGTCTGATGACAGGACCAGCCCCACCCTGTCCCCCACCCTCTTAGCAGTGAAATGGTTAGTGAAATGGTAGCTACCATTAAAGGATTTCTCTTCCTAGGGTTTTTGACCTTATGGGATTATTTGGTCGCTTAGTTGGTGTTATAGCACTTCAAAGCTCACGGTTTGTCACATTTCTGCAATGGCATGCAGCATCAAGTGCCTTCTGAGGAGATTGTGACAGGATGAGCATTCTTTATGAAACCACACCACGCAGAGAGCCCTATTTGTGGAATTCAGTTCATCCCTTAATCACATTTTTTTTTTTCTCTTGGTCTGCTCCGCAGGTTAGAGGATCAATGATGAGCATCACCGCGGCCAGGTGACTTGGACTTTTTGTTAATCTTTTTTTTTTTTTTTCCCTTTTTTTTTGGCACAACAAAAAAAATTGCCATAGACCAACAACACCTGGTGCCATGGCATGCTCCCTGTGGAAACTACACACCTTCTGCTGGTTTCTCATCACTCTCGCCCAAGTACACTCCACAGAGGGTAAGTCCATTTGACATGGGTGTCTTTGGGATGATGAAAAATATTTCTTTTCGTGCTCGTCTATTTTTACATCTTTTAAATGAAACTAGTTACAGATTCGGCGATAGTTATGGTAGAAAATATTTGTTACTGATGTCTGATAAATAAATTCAGCTTGACGAATGAAAATGGGACTCGAGATGAGACGGATTCTTTCAGTGCAGACACTGAATGTGTAAATAAAACAGTTTTGAGGGCAGTGGGCACAGGCGGATGGGGGATAATCTTGTGCGATTTCATTAGTTGGTGAATTGAGATTTGTCTGAGATTTTCTGCTTGAAAGCACCAGTTGTTCCCAGTGGCACCAGAGCTGGATCCATTTGTGAATTCTTCGCTTAAATGTTTTTTCTCATGGCCAGCACACATAGATTTCCCTACAAAAAATATAAAGCGTAAATGTTTTAATCACAGTTTATTTCAATTTGATGAATCATGCTCTCTTCTCTCATAATGATAAGATTCGCAAATCCAAACTACATCTGTATCCTGTAATTATTAGTGTTTAATCATTGGAATAATGATGCACTACTTTAGACATTTGATGATTAGATTCTGAATAAACCAGAGTTGGACTCATTTCAGTGCAATATATCAGAAAAGCCATTACAGATTTGGTTCTGTGGTGCCAACTGTTGAAGCCCAAGCCAAATGTTCATGTTACCTTCTTCATGGAATGAGAAAAAAAGGGTTATCTGTGTTTGCCAGTTTGCAGGATAATGATTTACCTAGTTCCTTAATTAACACTGTATCATTTCATGCTCAAAAATGACAAACAATAATAAGTTTGTTTGCATATATAAAAGTTGTCTGACATTAAAGTATTGCTTCGTTTCTATCACGTTCAATTGGCTGAGCAAATTCAGCCGAGAAAAGCTTAATCATATGCATTTCATACATTTTGGTAAAATGTATCATCTAACAAATTGCATGCACTGGTAGGAGTTTTCAATTTCAAGGCTTAAGATATGTATGAGTAAAGCAATCTAGGGGAAATGAAAGAACCCCAGAGACATTCTCTACCTGTTTGTGGTGCATCTGGTTTAACCAGGCGCTCCAAAGAACTCCAAAGAACAAACAGGATTGTGTGGATTGGAGTTTGGGAAACTCACGAGCAGTATGGACGCTACGATACTCTGTACAACTGCTTGGTTTTGCTGCATTTTCACTGAAGTGAACCTTTGTAGAGCTTAAAAAAAACTCCTCGCTGTGAGGTAATCCCATGTGGTGTGGAGGGAGCACATGACAGTCAAAAGCCTCTTCGCTGATAAATCTTATTGTGGCTACTAGACTTACTTAATTTCTTGAATTTGTTTTGTCTCTCATTCAGAGGCTACTTCAGTTCAAACTAAATGTGCCTTCGTCTTTGCACAATTGAAACCAAAATATAGAATGCAGAGATTCAATTTTTGGTTGACATTCTCCGTCCCGTACTCCTTCTCATTTTCTGTCTGTTGAGAGATCAACAGAGAAACACTTCATTACAAACAATATCCTGAAGTAAACATGCTTCATTAAACTGCGTCTGCCACTAATATCTTTTTAATGCATTTTTATAATTGAATTAAATGGGTAACTGCAATTCTGTACATAGTTTAAACTTTCTCTTTTATCTTTTCATTAATTTGTCAAGTAGAGAACTTAACTTGTTCAAGACTGACAATGTTTATATTGGAACTTGTTGTCTCTCTTACACACCTATTATACAAGGTGTATATCTTACAAATCTTACAAATTTGACTTTGTGTTGAATATGACCCCAAATGTTTACATGTATTTGGTCAATATTTTTATGTTTTATATTTGATAAACTGCAATTCACTATTACTCAAAGCCTCCCATCTTGCTTTTAAAGCATTATTTCCCATTCAAGTGCACCTCTAACTGCATGAATGCATCGACAGCTGCGTACACATAAATATATGTAGGCCTGAGGCATCTTTTTTCTAATTATGTGAAATTAACATTGTTTGTGCACATTATTTTCAATGTTATGGAGTTTCATTAGTAATTCTTTCCATTCTTTTGAGCACGGTGACACAAGTGTTTACAGTCAGTAATGAGCCAATTATCTTTGATAATTATGTCAGATTTCCGTCTGTAAAATAGGTAATTTTAATTGCAACTTTTAGTCACACTTTTCCTGGAACAATATTTTTGGAGAATATGATTTTCTTATAACATGTCTTTTAAACTGACTCACGAAATGAAATGAAAACTTCATTATGTGAGCTTATTGACGTGGCATCAAGCATTAAATATCTCAAAAATCGTCTTTGATTTTTGTATTGATAGCACAATTTTTTTTTTTTTTTTCCCATGACTTCAAGAGACATACCTGGATTCTGAAAAGAAGTATTGATCCCTTTATATTTGTTTTTCATTTGGTAACCTAGTATTGGGTTTCAAAAAAAGCCTTTGTTATACCCTGAGATGTTTCAATGACACCTTAGTATGTAAGAGAGAGTGTCTCCGATAGATTTTGGATTGAAAGAGGGGTAGATGTCAATGTTTTCAAAGCTTGAACAACACTGTTTTTTCTACTAACTTTCTTTTTATTACAGATGTTGAACTGGCAAAGTTGTGGTGAAGTTTTAGATGCTGCAAATTGATTTCCTCTCTCCTGTTCTTTTCTGTTTTCATCTCAAAGTGCCATCATAGAAACTGAAACATAATTCACCTGTGGTATCACTGTACGGTATTAAAAATTGAAATCAATCAATTCACTTTTTGCTCATTCATTCATTTCTGTAAAATGTGTTTTCTCAGTTAAACTGGTCAAGGCGAGAAAAACCAGAGAGTGTAGCAATATTCTTGTTTTTCTTGAGAGAGGGACGGATTTTAAGTCCACGGCATGTAAGACCGCCAAGAAGTAGGATTGGCATGTTTATCTGATTTCAATTCATGTTAGTGTTGGAGTTATGATTAGACGATGATTTCTTCCTGTTGAATCCAACATTTTTGGATTGATGTATTGAATCTGATTTATCAAAGTCAAATATAGCGAACTAAGTCACAGAGGAGTTGAGTAGCTCATATTTAATGACAATTTATCATTAAAAAAAAAAATCATGTTAGATTACATATTGAATTGAAGGATGCCTCTGCTGGTTATGTGCGTGAGATGAACTGCACATAAAGAGTATGTCACTGTATAAAAGCTGTTTCAGTGGCAAAAGTTGTCTGAACAAGCCTTACACTGAGAATGTCTTTTTCTTCCGTACATCCTGACACCACTCGCTTGTTTCTTTTCAAAGCTTGGAATGATTGAAGTACTTGAAGTACTTTCTCAAGGGCAACCGAGAAGGGCACCTTTAAAAGTCCTCTTTTTTGTACCAAGTGAAAGGAAGAGGGGAGATTCAAGGCCTTAATCTCAAAGTGAATGGAGTGAAATAGACAATCAAGGTGTTCTGAAATGTAATTACTGGAAGTAAAGGCTCAGGGCTTAATGTGAGCCAAACCTGCAAGAACTTGCAAGAACAGGATCCTGCACCCAACTGCGTTGCCACCACCTATTTGCAATGGTTAAATATCTCTTTTAACTCATATATATATATATATCTATATATATAGTGTTCCCCAGGGGATCTTGTGCCTCTAATTGAAATACTGAAGAAAACACATTGAAATGTATCCAATCGACATAATTGAATCTACTAGGAAACACTAGGAAAAAGAATATATCCTTCACTCCCGTATACAATACTTTAAGACTGCTATTTCTGAATATGTAATCTTGTTTAAAATAAGGGCCTTCTCCCACTCGCTTCATTCATTCTCTTATCTAACAAAGACAACCTGTCAAGTAAGAACCACAGGAACCACATCAAATGAAATTGGTGCCGCAGCTCTGCATCAGCTAAGTCTTCATTGATTTTGTCTTATTTTAAATTGATTAGTTTATTTATTTTTTGTCAAATAAGCATTGAAAAGTTTTTCCATTATCGGTATGTATTAAAATACCCTTTGTTTGGCAATTTGACGAACAACTTAAAAATAAAATATCCCGGCCGTAAAAAGTAAGAAATAGAAGGTAAATAATCGTGACTGCAGAGGTACATTCTTCTTCTGCTTGTTGTCAATTTAGTAAACAACCTGTGTTGGCTTTGTCCTCCCTCCTCCTGTCTTATGTCATTGTAGTAGTTTGTGGCAGAATGTTGACTCTGGCTTCCTATGGAGCCAGGCAGGCGTGGGGTCTGTGTACGAAGGTCCGCCATCCTGTCAAGTCTCTTTCATCGCCAGCCAGGCTTGGCCAATAAGGAGATAAGGAAACAATAACTGGGAGAGCAAGCAGTGGCAAGGTGTAACCACTGCCCCTGGGTCTCCTCCCTGCTGAGCACTTCAAATCCTCATTAGGATTTTCAGCAAAAGGAAGGAGGGATTTTCTGGATTAGGGCTTTGTCACAGTTGGCCCCAGGTTGGTGTTTGTCATGCAAGAGCAAAGCAGAGCTCTGAGATCCTCCCTCCCACCCAAACACAAAGCATCCATTCACCTGGTTACTGATATAGTTTGGATGTCTCACTGTCCTAAAGTATAAGAAACTAAACTGTATTTATTCAGTACCCTTGCCAGGGTATTTTGGTCACCTATCTTTGGAGTTTGTAGGTTTTTGCTGCAGAATCAGCATTTTTTCTCCGTGGTTACTTATGCAGACATAACCTTGGAACGCATCATTAGTTTGTTGTTTGTGGTCACCTTTGATAAGTCAAGCTGAGCTATGATACCGGTGCAGCAGTTCAGACAGAATATGCAATGTTGTTGCATATTCTGTCACTTTGTTTCTAAATACAGGGGTCGTAACAAAAAAAAAAAAAAAAAAAGAAAAGAAAATCGCTTTCCTGATCATTGTATTTCTTTTAGAATTCAGTAAAAACAATTTCATTTGAGAAGACATGGCTGTTTGATTAATTAAGACATGAGTCATGGGTTTTGGATTCTCACACAAAGAAAGGAGAACTGTGTTTCTCAACATGTTGCCAAAGCTTGAACATGGTCCTTAATTGGTTTGCAGTCAAGTAGAGTGGTTCAGCATGACTGAGCTTTAGGATAGTGTGCAAACATACCTTCTCCCACCATTCTCTGTGTTGATGTTTGTGGGGAATTCACCCAGATCCCAGGAGGCTCTAGCTATGTGGGATCTAACCACCCAAGATTAGATGTCATCTATCCTTATGTCCCAATCTGCCTTATGTTTTACTCTCATGCTTTGTCTCACTCTACTTTTGTCCAGACAAAATCGTGAGGGTTCTGAAGAAGTGTATCTGAAACTATCTGCAAAACACTGTCTTAACAAATGTTAAACGCATGTTTTTTTTGTGACCATGTTTTGTACGCTTTTTTTGTTTGTTTTTCTGTCTGTTTGTCTCACTGTCCACACTTCTTATCGTGAATTTGCGATATCGGTTACTTTTGATGTTCAGTATGAGTGGTTCTCATGTTCGGCAACATAGCACGAAGAACATGAAATCGTCATTTTAAAAAAAATCAGGAAAAAAAAAGAAACTTAGGGTTCCCTTTTTTATTACTGTGTAGTTCTAACTCTACTTTGCTGTAATTAGACATCAATGGCTGCAGACAGGCCCCATAAAAGAATTGCTGATGAAATGCCGTCTGGGACGGATGGATGAGGAGGAGTTTTTTGAGTATCCATTAGTTGATGTTTCAAAAAGAATCCAGCCTGTAGACGTTATGTCAGTTAAATGAGCTACTCCTGCTGGTCATATGGTAAACAAGGGTGGTTTCCTGTTTGATAAATAATGATGATTAGACTATTGCACACGTGGTGCATCTTGGCAATATTCACTTGTTTTCTGTAGAATCTCTGCCTATGTGTTTGATAAAGGCACCTGCATATGCCATACCATTTTTTAATCCTACATTGAAATATATCAGTTATACCAATGGGAGTAATTTTGAGGCTTTCTATACCTTCTGATTGAGCACCAAAACAAGGGTTTAGTTACTATTATTCGAAGTCTTTATTTGATTTGTTTTTATTCCCCCCCCCCCCCCTTTTTTCCCCTTTCTCCAGTATACATCATGTTAACAGGTGTTCATGGAGTATGTAATCATGCATTCATTTTGAATAGGTTTTTGAAAGGCATGTTTGCTGAGCCCCAGGAAACTATGGCTTGGAGGAATATCATGCATTAACTTCAGAGCACGTAAGAGCATTTTCGCTGAGGAGAAAATAATATATCTAAAGTTCTATGATTCCAGATTTTACCATTCACTTTCAAGAGTAAGATGTATAATATCCCTGCTTGCCCTTAGTGGACTCCTCTTTGTCCTTTTGCTTACAGTCCTAATTTAGAGCAGCTATAAATCCAGACGAGCCCCCTATAAATGAGGCTTGGTGAAAGTACAGTCATAAATATAAAGGATTTAGAACCAGTCCCTTCAGCAGGAGGTCTGAGAGCCCATTTATAGACCTTTTTAACTGAGCAGTTTTAGTTGTACCTTCAGAACTTCTTTATTTTGTTCCAAGTTTGAATAAGCCATTACTAAATGCAAAACTTGTCCATAATGGTTACACATTAAAAGGAAAATGTCTGTGTGTGTGTGTGTGTGTGTGTGTGTGTGTGTGTGTGTGTGTGTGTGTGTGTGTGTGTGTGTGTGTGTGTGTGTATGTGTGCGTGCATGCGTGCGCGCACGTGTATGTGTTTCCTTATTGCCCAACTTTTATAGTTCATCATTTAAGGGTAATAGTTCATGAAGTGCTAGTTTACTCGCTGTCAAACATAACATATGTTAGCTCAGTCCATTTGTACTGTGATAGACCACTGTGACCTGACCCCAAGTGACTTAGCTTTTGACCTTGTTAGTCATTATGCTCCCTAAGTGTTTCCGTATGTCAAGGGCTTGGATCTTTGCCCTCACACGCCTAAATTAAACAATGGTCTCATCAAGACAGTAATTTGAGACTGATCGTGCAAGCAGAAATATGATAGATCAATATCATATTAAGAAAGTTGCCTTCTTTTAGACTGTAACAGATTTCTGTTCTTGACAGTTCGGCTGGACCAGTGCTCTTGTCTAGTATTTGATTTATTATGTTCATCATATACAACCCCAGACAAATGGCAAATAATTTTTAAATTGCTTAAAATTAGGATTGAGGATGGTCTGATACAATATAACCAGAACTGCTACTTTGTACTGACCTTGCACTGCCACACAATGCTAATCTGACTTTACCCAGATGTTTTTTAAATTAAAAAATGATCAATGGAACAAAACTGACAAGAGAATATCCGGAGAGGAAGTAGGTGTGTTTTTGACATTACCATCTTTAAATTGAAAGAAAATCTTGATATATACCTTCAAGGGTTCAAGGGGTTCATTTACATACGGATGTCACTCTTACAACATTGAAGACACAGAGAAAATGGGCGTCGGAAACACTGAATTCACAGATTCAAGAAATTTGTACGATCAAGCTGGACACAAGAGCTCAGACTCCAGACTTGGATTCCTGATATAGCCTAGTGAGATCTTAACATCAATAGTGAGAATATTGAGTTGAGCTGTTTTTTGAACGTTGTAACAATCAGCTCACTGAAGGGAAAATGCACTTGTGATGGAAGGTCATCATGATAATGCTCAGCTTCTGAATTATTAAGACTAGTAGTCAAGGAATCCTTGATAAAGTGGAACAAGAATACAATTTAGTTTTATGCTCAGAAAGCCTCTTCCACTATTATTTGATTGAATTCTCAGTGCGTTATGTGTGGATATCCTTGAATTGATCAAGGAAAGAATGGTTGCTTCATGAGAAAAAATTAATGTAAAATTAATGTAAATGTTTAAAAGTAAAAAAGAAAGTCTAAGGTTGTGCATAACTTTGAAATGCTGTTGTGTTAACTTAACAATGTGCCAAACCTACAAGGTTACAAGTCTAGTCTTCAGATTGAGCAGCGATAGTGTCTTCACGGCATGACTACCCTGTTGGTCCGGGGTTTTAAATGCCAAGTGGGGGTCAGTCAAAAACACCAGATGAATAATGTGGCATAAATGCATACACATGAGTATCTCGCGGAAGGAAAGGGAACCACTGCTGCGTTGTGCTTGAGGAAATGCACTTTGGGAATGCACACTAAACAGATGGCCCCCTCTCATTTGTGTGTACTGCTGCTGGTGACCCGTTGGGAAACGCTTCCTTATTGAATCAAGTACAATCAAGAGCTTCATTGGAGCAGCCAGGGAAGTCTGGTCATCCAGTGTATCTGAGACGACACTTTCCTCACTGTATCTGACCCAGCGTATCAGCATTCCTGAAGGGTACTTTTGAAAGGATGTATACCTGACCTGTCAAGGGCAGTTACCGCACAAGATTTAAAAAATTCACATGATAAAGCAAACAAAAAAAAAAACACGAGTAAAAAAAGTGGAGGTCCCAGGTTAATGTTATTGTGAAATTAGTTTTGTGTGGTAACAATAATATTGACCTGGGACCTCCCTTTTTTTTTTATTTGTATTTTTTTTTTTTTTATCATGTGAATTTCGTTACATTTTAAAATACCTGCCTGACATTTACTTGTACTGGCAAAACAAACCTTGACCTAGTGGTGCCGATCCCAAATGAAGGCTCAAATTGAAGCTTCAGATCTACCGGTGACAATTTGTTAAGGGCCATGGGACAAAGTTTGATGGTCATAGCATCCATATCATTACAAGAAGATGTCCTTGCTTTTTTGTGTGACCTAAAAAGCAGTCACCCCTTCTATCACACACACACAATCCAAACTCACCCGCATGCACACACGCACGCACGCACACACGGCTTAGCCCCAGGGCTATCCGATATTAGACAGTGAGATGACATTGTGTGGTTGTGCAAGTGCAGTCAGCCGACATGTGCAGATGATGTGAAGTCAATAATGCATTATGAAAAAAGGGGATTTATGACCTTGATGAGCCCCATTGAGCTTAATTAGGCCTAAAGGTTGATTTACATAGAAGTGTACATGGAATTTGATGAGACACTGTTTCTCAGCTCATGCACTACATTTTCATGTTGTCAAGTGGCGATGTTCAATGTCTGTCCTTATACAAATACAAAACAGAAGCAAAGCTCGAATCTGTCTTGATTCTCTGCAAGTGTCCATTTATTTTCTGACAACCCATCAAGTATAGAGATACTGAGGATTAGGTTCTTTTTCATGGCAATGATGGTATTTCCTATCCAGACTTATATGCCCCGTGCGTAAGCTGCATGAGAAATAGTCAGTGTAACAAGTCTCTGGTTGGGTGAATTTCTGTTTAGAAAACCCATTGTAACACTAAAAGAGAGAGAGGAGGGCCTTTTCTAAGAGAAATGACAAGACCTTTTTCAGAGTCATGTACCTATATCAAAGATGCTCCTGATAGCCCCCCTGCTGTTGCTATGGAAGTAGCAGAGATGTAAATTAACTGGACTGAGTTGGATGGTAGAGAATACAAATGAGACTGGAATGCTCATTCTCCCGCTGCTCTTTGCCTCTTCTTATCCCAATATCATTCTGTGTCTTTCTCCTGCTTCTTGTGCAAGCAGGTCTATGATTTCAAACAGGATGTTGTTTTTGTATTTCATTTATTTTTAAATGAGCCCAGATGTGTGCGTGAAGGTGTATTTTTTTTTTTCGGGTCACTTAAAAAAAATGTATAACTTCAGGCAGGACCCCACTGAATATATGCATTTCTTTTTTCTTTAACATCATATACTGCATATTCCACTTACAAGGTACTTGATCTATTGCGAAATATATGTGGTATTAAAAGAGCGAAGACTTTACAGGGAGATATAATAATGACATTATATCACTGCTGTATTCAGACAAAGAGTGTAAATGGTGTTAAACTTTAAACTTCACTCATCAAATAGTTAAGAGTCCAAAAGAGAGCCAATATCTCAGATATGATAGGCCAATTTTTAGCTGTAAAGGAACCTTTACATAATTTACAGGTGCACTTTGCTCAAAATTGACATCACCTTTTAGCAGAAAATGTGGGTAAATAAATCACCCTTGAGATAAAGTTCATGTTCAGAAATGTGAAAGAATTCCAAAACCTATCAAACCAGTAGTGTAATTCAACGTATGTCTCTTTTCTTTTTTTTTAAATTTATGTATTTATCATATTTATTTGTTTATGGCCATATAGTCAGCAGTCTACCGAGTTCCTGCTGTTTACAGGGTATATGCAATATTTTCTTTCTTTTCTTCCCCTGTGTGGACCTGACGACTCAAGAATACATGCTGTTGTAAAGGATATCTCTGGATTATAGAATCAGCGCTGCTGGAAGAGTCTTGACTTTAAGGTTTTGTTTCCTTCGCCTGTGTATTTTGCTTGTATCATAGGAGGGCGGGGTGGGGTTGGATCGCAGAACCTTGAGGATTCAAGCTGTGTTTCCTGTTGTCACAAGCTAATGCTACGGGCCACACTGTTCTTTCACCCCAAATCCCCCTTGCAAGCGACCTCATCGGCTCGGGAGCGCAGAATAAAAGCAGGCCAAG
Organism: Fistularia commersonii; assembly: GCF_037954325.1. Lineage (NCBI taxonomy): Eukaryota > Metazoa > Chordata > Actinopteri > Syngnathiformes > Fistulariidae > Fistularia > Fistularia commersonii. The sequence goes on along the minus strand of NC_141299.1, from coordinate 13,247,568 downwards.
CAGAGATGGAAGCTCATTTACAAGCAGCTGTTCAGCTCTCATCAGAACAGTGAGGAAATCAAAGGGCAGTGTTAACGGAGGATGACAAGCATTTGCAGCGTCCCTGTCACACTTCTTGTTGGCTCATGACAGAAAAATTATCTGGTTTCAGATCAGAATAGTCTGGAGACCTTTTGTATTTTGGCCAAAGTGATGGTGGCGATAAGTGACCAAATAGGTTTACTTTTCAGGCTATGCTTTGTCCGTGGATTAATTTTGAAAGCACAAGTTACTCCAGCGATTTAGGGCAATTTTGATTTAAGACTATTTACTGAATGCAAGGCCAGTAAACACAAAGTACATGAAACTAGTTTACAACATCAGGGGTTATTTAAATATGATTTTAAACTATAGGTAGAAACTTAATGGGTGCGCGTGTGTGTGTGTGTATGTGTGAAAATATATAGCTATGCTCCATCTCCTGAGTATGTCCTCACATATTCAGTGTTTATGTTTAGTTCTGTGGGACATCATGATTTAATGTTCCAGGGCTGCTATTGATAATCCCAATGATTTTCTTCACTTTAGAAACAGGAGGCATATAACCTCCCAATTGATTTGATTCATCGCTTGGGAAAAAAACAAACAGAAAACCAAAAAAAAATCACACACACACACACACACACACACACACACACACACACACACACACACACACACACACACACACACACACACACACACATATAGTATATGTAGAAAACCACAGACAATCTGCATAATGGGCCCGTATTAGATGTGGGAGTTTCTTACACATCTTTAGCTGCTTAATGCCATTGTGAAGGTTACATCAAGTAATAATTGCCAGGATAGGAACCTTAAAGTACAGGTTTCTCATCTGTGTAATACATTTCTATAATCCATGAAATAGAGGTCTTTTGCACCAATTTAAATCAGTTACTATCATACTATGAGAACATAGGCAGTAATCAGGCACCAGAAGGTTGAATGGTCACATTTTAAATACTCATTAAACAACTAGTTTATTGTAGAGAAAAGTTATTCATTTCTATTATTAGCTATCAAAATAGTGATACTGTAAGAATGATACTTACATGATAATTGATACGACCGAGAAATGCCAGATTTGACCAGGGTGCCTTTATACGGTTTGTGGTACACCCGGATTTACAGCAAATGTTTTTTTGAAGGAAGATAATAAGAATTATTATTAATTCAATGACATAATATATACATGATCTATTAAATGGTTTATGGGCTAATAAACACTGAAATGCTCTTGGTCTGCCAGCATACCTAATAAAGAGGCATGGCAAGAAGAGCATGAAAAGAATCGTCCCAGTTATTTCACTTAAGTGCTACATCATGGTGCCGTGGCCGTAGGAGCTTTTCACATCACATTTTATTGATTATGCCTTGAACTTTTGCTTCTTGCTGTTAGACTGATGCCAATAATATAGAATCCCTTTAGTTTTTTGACTGATCGTAATCAATCAATGCACATTTTCCTCACTGTTACACAGGCTTGGGTCAAAGACTGAAAGCTGGTAAAGTATTATTTTAGGATGTCTGAAGGCGAGCACACTTCCTATGGAGGGAATGTATGCTGAGAGGTTCTTTGGATATTAATCCTGGGTGTCTGACAACCCAAAATAAATACAACAAAAAATTGGCTCTTGTATCACTTGACTCAGTGTTCTCACCTAATGCACACGTGGCACCGTTTTCTTTGGCAAAGCAGCTTTTTCCCAGACATGGAAAGTTTTAACTTCAAAATGTGTTGCTAAACGAAAATCCAGCAGCAAGGGTCAAGCCATGCCAGTAAAGTGTTCCGAATCAGATACCATTTCAGATGACTTATCAAGGAACACAGTTTAAATAAAAAAAAAAATTAAAAAAAAACGTAATACCAATCACCATCAATATTTGAACATTAACAATAGATGGATGTTCCTCATATGGATTGCTGTTGCCATATGGAGTGTTAATAGTTTTAATATCTTGGTCTCCTTAGATGATTATGCTAACGATTCCATAAACAGAATAATTATTACTTTTCTTTGTCGTTTGAATAATAAAATTAGTAGTTAAGTGAAACAGCCGTCATATGATTTTGTAAGATTGTCTGCGCTCACATAATTTGATTGTAATTGCAACACATGGTCTTGCCATGATGACAATGATGGTGCGCTGGCACCCTGATATTATATTATACAAAAATAGAGGCTTGAATTATAGGCACATTAACCCAACTTGAATATCCAATATGAGTGGTTTCGAAAAACAAATTTTCATTGTTTCTTCAGTATGATAAATGTTAATGGATGTATGAAAATTGATTTTACATTACACATTAAACATACCAGAGTAAGAACAGTGTCTCTTCCCAGAAGTATTCTATGGATTCTAAATTATAATCAAACTGTCATAATCACAAATGCATTAAGAAAAAAAATAAAAGAAATGTCTGTAATCACACGGACTGCACTAGAATTTGTCATCTAATTTAGCCCCTGTCGCTTTATTGAGCTGTCTGTGGTCCTCATTTGGCCTGCACCAAAAATACCATCCGACACCAGGGTGAGAAACTAGTTCAGCCTCAGGCCTAATCAATGCAGAGAGGTATTTTTACAGCACTTCTGAACTGTGATGCACAAACCCTGTTGGTCAATTAAGTGTGGTCGGAGGACAGCAATTGTATTTAACCTAAAACGCTTTGAATGCAAAACCCTTTTTTTTTTTTACTAAAATAGTAAAAGCATGTGAATGTGAATTCATAACAAGAAACAGATATTATGAAGGATTGGTTTATTTATTTTGAGAGTTAAGCAATGATGCAACCAATTGTTTGGTTTGGCTGCAGAGCTGCAGACCAAACTTGGGACCAAGCGCGTCCACACACACACACACACACACACACACACACACACACACACACACACACACACACACACACACACACACACACACACACACACACACACATATATTGGCCATCATTTCATAATCAAAACAGTTGTCTTATTTCCTAAGTTTGCCTTTTTAATGTCTCAGTTTGACCATTATATTTTTAATATACCGTACCATAGGGTGTTGTTGTTGACATTGTTGACGCCAAACTGTGCTGGTTGTATTAAAGTGGACTCAACTTTTTTTACTCCTTAGTGAAAATTGCTACTCATTTGGCTAGAATTGTCCTGTCTGAGCTGAGATCTTCTCCCTATTGGTCACAAGAGAAAAGTAAAATTATGTATTCTATACTCCCAAACAAATACGATTATAGAGATTTGACAGGCGTTGGCAGCTGCCCTCCTCCATATCGTATATCCGTTGTTTACACCAAGCTTTTCCCAGGAACAAGGCCTTTCATCTGATTGGTGCACAAATGGGGGATCAGGCAATACAAACTCAAATTTATCTTCCTTTGTAAAATACCACAGTAGCATTTTCTGGTGAGGGCCACAATATAAAATGTTAATCTTCTTCCAGTGTAGCATAGCATTTAATCAGACAAAGTTAATTGTGTTTGTTGTTAATTGATGAAACATCAAATAGGGTAAGATAAACTCAGTCTTCCCAGCTTTTTTCAATAGAGCTGAACACATGGATGGAGAAACACACACACACACACACACACACACACACACACACACACACACACAACACACACACACACACCCACTCACACACACACACACACGCACACACATACACATACACATACACATACACACATCAACATTTTATAGAATGATTCATGAAAAGAAAATTACTTTATAATTATAAACAAGTGGACATATGGATTTGCCGGAGTTGCTAAGGTTGCCAACAAATACAGAAAGAGAAAGACATTGACGAAAATATTTATTTTACAGTACAGCTGTGGAGAATATTGCACAAAAAATAAAAGCCTGTTAACCTATTGGTTTAAAGTGAGTAGCTGAAAAGTTTATGTGTATTTTAGTCATTGGTTAGGTTTTCAGTACACAAAGCCGCTCTATTGATTTCTCTTCTATTTTTCTGATTCCCCCACCTTCCCTTACAGGCAGAAAACACACTTACACACACACTTACACACACACACACACACACACACACACACACACACACACACACACACACACATTTTCTTTTTAGCCGCTGCCCTGATTGTCAATCCTGCAAATACGTTTAGGTTAAATGCATGATAGACAGATTGTTTTGTGGCTTTATAATTAAAATAAAGTGGAAATGCAGCCAAAAAATTGAGCTTTTACACTAAACCCAAAGTTTCTGGTGATTGACCACTGATAGTATTACCATTTCAAAACAGAGAAAAACATTATGGTTGAATGATAACATTTACAAACTCCGTTGGAAAAGCAATTAATGTTGTTTGTTTTTGTTTCTTGTTTAATCTAACAGCCAAATGTAAAACTTTCTAGATATTTTCGCATCCAAGATGGACTTAAAAGTGTTAACAGGGCAAGTTATGGCAAGCGATTTACAAGCCTTTGAGCTCACTGATGCTGTTGAGATATTATTTTTTTCATGAGTGATATGTGTCATGTAAATTTTACTCCTCAAATTTCACTGTCAAGAATCAGGCAGGCTATTTTTAACGTGGTATCCAAATATATTCATAAAGAGACTTTTTTTTTAATATCCTGCACACACAGCTTGATATTCTGTGTTGTATGCCTTTTACCAGCAACCTCGCCTCAGTGTCGGCCCAACTACACAAATCCCTTTGATTTCCACTGACAGAGCTCTCTCTCTTCTCTCCCTCAGGGTTTAGTCGGGCTCCCCTGCCATTTGGCTTAGTGCGGAGAGAGCTGTCTTGTGAGGGTTACCCCATTGACTTGCGGTGTCCAGGAAGTGATGTCATAATGATCGAAAGTGCCAACTATGGACGAACAGACGACAAGATCTGTGACGCCGACCCTTTCCAGATGGAGAACATCAATTGCTATCTTCCAGATGCCTACAAAATCATGTCGCAAAGGTAAATCTCTCGATCCGTGTCGTGTGAAAATAGAATATTCCCGAAATGAGGTAGCTGCCAATGTTAGTGAGCCTTTGACCGCGCTTATTGATAACTTTTGTCTTGAGCTCCTGAATCTGGACCACAGTCAACAATCTCTTTGGTCAAGTTGGCCCTTTTGGCATCCATTTTTCCTGGGTTTATTATTCTCTTTGCTTCCCTTCTCCCATCAATCTGAATAAAATGGTTACTGTTAGATTGAGTGAGAAAAGCTAAACTAAATGTAACCATGGATTAAAAACAGAAAAAAGCAATAATAGCTTTTCAGCATCAATAACTTACAAAATGTTAACGGTTGCACCAATGCTGAAATTGCTGAACCTGTACAAAAAAGATAATTATAAACGTAACAAGAATCTTTAGATGGTGGGGTTTAAAAGAGAAGAAAAGCACAATTTGAGTCGGACAACAAAGTGATGCACACAACTGACTCCAAACTTTCTCATAAATGATGAAAAAAAGCTAGCTGGCTTTGAGTTATGGATTGAGGCACAGCTGGGATTGGGTCAAATTGATGTTGACTTTGTTTATTTTTTATCTGCTGAAATACAATCTGTCATATACTGTACATATAATGTGTGTGTGTGTGTGTGTGTGTGTGTGTGTGTGTGTGTGTGTGTGTAAGAGAGTGAAAGAGAGATAATACTAGAGAAAGAGAAAATGCGCACTTAACGTGTACATAAGTAATTATAAACTTTTCCAGTTGAAAAATAGGGATTTCAGATCTCAGACCAGAAGACAAGTTAGTCAGATGGCAAATGTGGAATCTCCAATGCGTGCGCACACACACACACACACACACACACACACACACACACACACACACACACACACACTCACATACACATTCAGTTTCTCCCCACAGTCTGATTCAAAAACAAAATCATATTTAAATAATCCTTGATGTTGTTGACTAGTTTCACATACTTTGTGTTTACTGGCTTTGCATCCAGTTTTCCAATCAGGGGCTGATTCACAATCAAATCAGGGGCTGATTTGATTGTGAATCCTGCAAATGCATACGCATATACGTTAAAAGAAATTCAAAAGACAATCATGGATACACTCACTCACACACACACACACACACACACACACCCACACACAAAACTAGATAGGGTTCCATTGGACACTCTAAATATATGAGACCATAAACATGAGAGCAGTTGTCACACAGGGATGCCATTTGAGCCAAAGAGCACAGGATTGAATGACATATGAATGCCACAGAGAGAGAAATTGAATGGTATGAGACCGTCAGCAACTTTGTCAAGCTACCTTGGGAAATAAAAAGGGATAAATAGAAATAATAAAATAAAAAAAATAAATAAAGCCATTCTTGTATTCAAGGGGGTTTATTGTCAAGCTCTATTTGATGAAGTGAGATAGCTGACTCACATTGTCTGCCTTGAAAGGGTGCAGTCTGCCTGCTCCCTGCTTGCGGCCCTGTGTATTACTCTGGCCTCGGCCTTGCTCGAACAAAACACAGCCCACTGAAGCTCAAATACTGACCCAGCAGGAGCCGACAACAAACAAACAGGCTGACTGAAAACCTTTCCACCAACATCTCTAGAGGTTATATGCATATCCTAAGTGTGCGAGTTCAGATTTCTTTTTCAAATGCTTTTTAGCAGTGCAAAGCCGGCGCCTTCTGAAAATGTCCTATGATTGAGGGCCTCTTACATGATGGCTTTTAAAATCAAACAAAAATAACCCTGGAAGAGTGATATCTGGTTCAGCTGCAGAAAACCAAAAACTACCAAACTATATCAAAAACGTGAACAATTTTCCAGAAGTCTGCTGTGTACGGTTTAGTCTGTGTATTTTCTTTTGAGAAATAAAAAACATCAGAAATGTGAAAACATTTTTAAGTTCAAAGAAAAAACATAAGGTGGTGATTTTAATATGTATGGGCTATGTGTAAGAAGTTTTCATTCCTATTTTGACTAAGTAAGACATGATATACAGATATGCTACATTTGTGTATATATGCACACACACACACACACACACACACACACACACACACACACATATATATAATAAATAATATGTATATATTATACATATTATATATAAGAAATTAGTTACTTATTATTTTGTATTATCTATCTATCTATCTATCTATCTATCTATCTATCTATCTATCTATCTATCTATCTATCTATATGATATTTTTGTTAACTTTTTATATTAATACGGCATATGTTTTAACAGTCATGTTGGTTTATTTTTTAATTTTAATATTACTTATTGCTTCAATGTTGATGTCATAACTATGTGACGTTGGCTCATTTCTCACCACATGTCATTGTCTTAAATATTCAACTCGTTGGCAACACACTGAAAAACTAATTCTATGTCTAATGATTTTGAAACGATAAATCTGAAAATGTTTGAGCGAAAAATACTATAGCCTTCTAATTTAAGAGTGTGGGTAAAATCATGTTACATTTGTGTGAAAAATTGTGTTCATTTTTAAACACCCAAGATTGATGTGGTTCTGAAGTGTGGAGAATTGGATTGAGGCTTCACTGAGTTTGATAGATCCTGGTAGCACTCCAAGTTTTTTCTTTTTCTTTTTTTTCCCTGGCATATTATATTCATGAGCACAATGATTTTATGAAAATTGCCTCAGGACTGTTGTGGCTCAGTTAGAACATTCACCTGCAAGCAATTAGTCGACAGAAGTGGGTGATAATCTGTGCAGGAATTTTTCAAGCGGACACCTCCCTAGCAGATGTGAAACTGCATGGCAGTAGAGTTTGAAATTAATAGTAGTATAATATACAGTCACGTAATTTTTCATCTGCACCATTAGCAAAGATGATTGCTCACATTTCCATTACTATGCAGTACGCACTGGACCAAAGAAAACAATATATAATCAAAAATATAACCTGTAATATAAACACATCTGAATATAATTTTGCCATACAGCTTGTCATAGAGGATATTTTAATCTAGCCTTAAATTATTGCTTTAAACCAGACCCCCTTTCGCCGTAGCTTGGGGGATTTGCAAGATGACAGCAACACATCTTGACTATTTGCTAAAATATATTCGGACACACAATATGAATAAGTGGCTTACAATTATTGATTTCTTTTAGACTAATGAGCTTCCCTGTAAGTATTCAATAACAAAGACATTGATTGCTGTAACATGACATGGCTGGGCCCTGCCATGCTTGTGGATCATGGCTTTACAGAGGAGTGTATTATTCACAAAAGTGATCAATGATTGCTGTTCTGGGGCAGATGAGCTGAAATTCATCAGCGGGATTACTGGACAGCTACGAATAAGACTTAGTTCATTATCAGCAATAATCATGTAAAAGATCATTACCATTCACCACTGGGTATTTGAGAAATTAACTTTTTAACTACATATCAATTTTTTGGGGGGATCTGACAGTTTTTTTTTTAACATAGATATTTGCATTGACGTGGGGATGACAGTTTGATCGTATTTTAAAATGTCATGGCTTTTAATATGTGACCTTTTTTTGCATGTACTTTACACTAAATGCAAAGCAATCGTTGAAACTAAATGATACTGCTTAAACGATTTATACCAATGACAGGAGTGCTTGCAAAGCTCTCAGAGGATTTTTTGTTGCTGCCTGACAAGCCACTGCCTTGTTCCTGTCTGTATATACAATGTTAGATTTATTTAAAGCACACCAAATTAAGATTTTATAAAGATCCAGATCCAGCTTCAGCATTTCAGAGGCGCTTACACAAGTTCACGAGCTATAACCTGTTCTCCAAGAGCAGCAGAGTGTCTGCGATGACATACTGAAATTGCAATCGTATAATTAGTCATCAATTATCTTCACTACCCAAAGATCACTTCACAAAAAAAAAAAAGGAATATAGTTCACTAATGGTTCCAAATCTCCAATTGAAAACAAAACCATCCACAATGGTCACATTTGAATGAGGTGATCGCCACAAAATGACTTTTACTTACGTCATTCACACGGTAAAAGTAACTTAAAAAATAGGGTGTGATGTAGGGCTGTGACTCAGACAACATTTCTCCTAAATCTCCCTGAATCCCAGAATCCCCTGCTATAAGACTGTTGGCAGCTCCAGTAAACATAGCATAAACATGAGCATATGACAGCAATTACAACTTTCTGGAACGTCTTGTTGGTATATTGGTTTTGACCTCCTTTTGAAAGCAGGATGCTAATGGTTAATTTTTAACAACCTATTTCCTGAAACATTGTTGCCCTCCACAACCCCCCCCCCCTCCCCCGCCAAAAAAAACTGTGAAAAGAAATAAAAAAATGATATTCTATGTGACAATGCAGTAATTTGTGTATATGTGCATGCCTGCATTGTATGTATATATGTATGTATGTGTGTGTGTGTGTGTGTGTGTGTGGCTGTGTGTTTGTGTGTGCGCACACCTCTGTATGATTGTGTTCTTGCCTTGTTAGTGACAGATTGTTTCTTTTGCTGCCATTGTGTGGCCCTGGAAATGATTTAATTTTTCAATGGCCTGTCTGCTATCAACAGGCTTCCCTCTTGAGAGAGATGTCTGCTTTGATAATTGTGCCATGAACCTCATCAGCATTTCAGATAAAATGGAGCTAGATGGGTCACTTTGAGTTTAAGAGATGCTAATTTGATTGAAATTCAAACTGGGAGCACCAGGAAGTAGATTATGCCTTTTTCTGTAATATGCCATTCTCACTTATACCCACTCTTTCCTTCAGTTACAATACAGATTGTTTTTACTGCTCCTTATATTATGAATTCCAAATGGCTGCTTAGTATTGTTTGGGTGATTGAGGGCTTGACAATTCAGCGGCAATCTGATATTCACTGTTTAAATAGCATCTTACCATATCCAAAATGATAAAGCAATCATAAATCAGATTGAAATTGTTATAAAGAACTTCCAAAAAAATATTTGTTTTTCGCTAGCCTTTAAGCTTTAAAAAGACATGCATTTCACAGACTATTGCATTTAGTATGTGTGTGTATGTAGACATATGGCGCGCGCGCACACACACACACGCACACACACACACACACACACACACACACACACACACACACACACACACACACACACACACTCACAAACACACACACACACACACACACACACACACACACACACACACACGCCTGGGATAGTGGCACACAGTGTCATAGTCCAGTATTTATTTGTCTCTTCAAGAGCAGCAACTGTCTTTTACTGGCATGGCATACGAGTTAACATGATATTCACATGGCAGAAGATGCATCATTGTTCAATAATTGACTTTTAACTTGAAAATAAATTTAAAAACCAAGACAAATTATAAGGCAATCCTAATTACCTTTAAGTCAGGTACCACATAAAAACTGACCAAGAATTGAAGACAGTGCTATGTCAGTCCTGACAACCTCTGAAGTATGGAAAAAAAAATAAAAAACAGGTTTTCTGCCGATGCTGTGACAGTGTAACATGAAGCACAGCTATAACATCCATCAGTCGCCTTTTTTGTTGCATGAGTGTGTTTTATATTCACTGTGATTTTTATCAAGAGTGTTTTTTTCATAGACTGTCAACATTCCTCATTTACCATAAATGACTCTATGAGTGCCATAAGTGTTTTCTATTTACCTGTTTTGGAAGTTTAAATTATTTCTGAATTAGGCAAATAATAACAAAGCAACTCCCCCCCCCCCCCCCACCCACAGTCATAGAAACAACATTTTCTATGTGAATTAGTTTCACCGATCCATAATGGTGTGGAATGCCTTCTAGCAAAATCTATCGTAGAGGCTTTTTACTCTGCATTGACATAAAATTAAAATTGTATATACAGAGATGGTATTTAAACTGATTTGGAATAAAAACAGGGAATTCACTCGTAACCAAAATGAATAAAATTTTAATTATGCACCCCCTGCAGTACTTCTGTATGTGTACAGTTTTTAATCTACCTTTGTTTGACAAAATATAGTTTGAAATATGCTCTGTCTAGTATCAGGCAAAAATTAAATGAGCTCCAACTAGCTGACAACATAATTGAAAACATTTGTGAAAGTGCTGTAAACGTGCCCTGAAGACGAAGGCCTGCTTAAGACATCATTGAAAACATATTGTTACGAAAGCCCGGCAGAGAAAAAAACATTTGTACGACGACATGAGGCCCACTTATCCAACTGACTTCAAACTCAACTCAATGCTTTCGAGCAACACACCTTCCAAGCAAGAGAAGGATGTAAAAGAGATGGGAAGAGAAACACGTACATGCAGATTTCTCCTTATCTTGTTAGATTTAGGACTGCATATCTATTTTAACTTCCTCTGATGAAATTCAAATGGCAAAGGAAAGGGTTAAACTGCATCTGGATACATGGTATCAGGAGTCCTATCCGTTACACCTGGTTGGCATCTTATTGCAGCCGGTCCTGCCGTCAGCAGGGAGTGCTCATTTTTAAAGGAGATCTGCGTGGAATCCAAGCAGCGTTTTCTATCCACTCTAATTGTACTGATGTTTGCCTCTCCTGAAAGGTCAGAGATGTGATGGGATTACATTTGGAATACTTGAGTGTGATTAAAACGGCTATGGAGCAATGGAGCAATAGAAATGGAGAATATTCTACTCCCGCAAATCATTTAATGTCACTTGAAAGTATGCTTACATTCATATTCTTTTTCTTATCATCAAGATTAATGTCTTTATTTTTGGCTGTTGACGTACATATTCGTGGACCTTCATTTTTACCGTGCAAAATAATGCCTTAAATTACATATATTGAGCTACAAAATAATTCTGAGGAAAATGTATTTAAACAGAATGTTTCACTCAAGAGAAATATAAAGAAAAGCTTCCTTAGACAAAATATTCATTATGTGCTTGATTAATTACTACATAGCCTCAGACTATCATAAGATAGTCAGAGATATCATATTTTACATGTATTTAATTAGTGTGCACTTTGAGACCTGTGCCCTAGCAGGCACCAAATACTGAACTTTTTTATGGAAGGAATTTCAATTACATGCACTCTCTTGAATTGACAGCCAGGACTATGCATAGAAGAAGTCATTAAGGCTTTTTCAATTGGTCTCAAGAGATGCCTGAGGTTTCACACATGAGACGTAGTCAGAGTCACACTATCCCATAGATCAAGGCGCCTCTGCTCCATAGCTGCAAAATTAGGGCAATACATCAACACGAGCTATCAACACTTATGTCAACATTGTTTCAAAAGAAATATGAGGCATTTTTCCAGTGCTTATGTCTTGTTGTTTAATACATTTGCTTGAGAAATGCTTGCAGAATGTCTCATTAGTGTCACAATTTTTAGTTTTGTTACCATTATGTTTCCTATGTATTATATGAAGCAGACATTCATTTTCCAGGCCTGTTGGAATCTGCTAGATAAACACTGTAATTCATATTGTACTGTTATGATATGTATGCACATGGAAAACAGCAACAGAAACATCAAATTCACCATATAGGAAAAGGCTGCGTCGTCATGAAATATTACACACCAAAATGAGGTGCTTATTATATATATATTATATATAGAACCAGGATGAAATGTATGAATGTCTTTTTACAAACACACACACACACACACACACACACACACACACACACACACACACACACTGACATTTATTGTGTTAAAAATTTGCCAAAAGCAAATAATTTTGATGATGTTTTTTTTTTGAACTCTAAATGAATTAACGATTAAATATGTATTTGTAACTCTATATCCGTACTTTGATCGCTTTAAATAAAAAAAACAGACCGAAAAAAAATAGTATCGAAATGGATAAAGGCAATAAAACAAAGGGAATCTGTAAACTATCGATGAAAAAGCATAGGTGCAGATTTTATTTATCATGATGACACCTTGAAAAAAAGCACAATGTAATGCACAGTCCAATCGGACTAGTAATAAGTTCTTCAATTATTCGCCAGAAATGCGCATCCATTCCAGTTTGATAAAAAAGCAAACCTAATATTATCTTTGGTTCCAGCTTAATCAGCAGAATGCTGTTATCGATCTGCATCCGTCATACCCAGTAGAATTAGAAGTCTGCCCTGTAGCAGATATGTCTTATTGTGGTCTTGATGTTGTTATCATGATTTCGGTACAGCGACGAGGTGATCGCCAGCAGCCTCCCTGGAATACACCTCCAACTGATTTCGAATCTTAGTCCTCCAGATGTCAGGGCAGAGACTAAAATTAAACTGTATGGAATATCACATCAGATTTTACACACACACACACACACACAGAACACACACACACATACACACACTTGAGTTAGGCCATTTTGATCCAAATAAGCAGCTATGTGTACTGATAAATCAATCTAAAAGTGAATTCAATCCATCCTGAATTTGTTTATGCAGTGTAAAAGAAGACCACCAAACATCAGTTTGAGATGAAAATCATTATGTGACTTTTTTCTTCCGATAGATCGTCCCGTCTATTATATTATCAAAAGTAACAGGGCTAAGTTTAAAGAGCACAAATTACTATTTAATTTGGCGGCCTTTATTTATTAAAAGACATCCTCTCCAAGAAAAAGCTATTTGAAGCAGACAAAGGACCTCTTACGAACCACAAAAAAGGTGAATGGCATATAAACCTGCACTCTGAAGTACAGAATTACTGGAGTCGGCCCTGATTGTTTTTCTGACAAACTAATAAGAGTATTTCAACTTTTTCAAGGTAGTTAACCACTCATTGTATTGAATCTTTTTGTAGCTGACATTGAGTATTTGCCAGCTTCAACATAAGTAGAGAATATTTGCTTTCTAAATGTTTGAGATTTATCCTGTGCTGTATACACTGTATATATATATTTTCATGTATTTATTTATTCAAATTCTTTGAACAGCTTGCTTTTCTCGTAGACTGAAGAGTGTATTAGCGTTATGTTTACACAATGAGTTGTTGCCAACTATCTGTTTTTTTTTTCTCATTGTGTATTCTCGGCAGATGCAACAATCGGACCCAGTGCATCGTGATCACGGGTTCAGATGTCTTCCCAGACCCCTGCCCAGGGACATACAAGTACCTGGAGGTCCAGTATGAGTGTGTGCCCTACAGTAAGTGTGACGGTTCTACCCTGAAATGAGAAATCTGTCTCCCTCATTTACCCTCACTCCCTCGATTCAGTTTTTCTCCCCTCTGCTTCTCTCCTCTGCGTCGTGACATTTCTTGCTCCTGCCTAGTTGAGGTTGTCTGGTCTCTTTGTCTGCAACACCTTTTAGCACTTTTTCCCTCTGTCTCTTCGTCCATCTGTGTCACACCATGAACTTTTCATGAAAAATGACCTGTAAAACCCTTTGGTCCTCTTTCGTACTGCCTTTATTATTGATGTGCCGAGCCCAGGGTTGTGATTTAAAAGAACAGAGGAGGGCTAGATGCAGTCATGCTGACTCTTCATACCGCCAAGCAAGTTTTGCATTACTGAAGTCTTGCAAATAAGACTGTCAGGCTATAATGCAGCTCACCTTGATGACTCTATATCCATCGATGCAGGGACTGTTGAAATATGCAAACAGATGCGTGATATAATAGAACAGAATGGTAATATTTCATGTTAAGAGATATTATTAACATTTTTTTTCCTGCTCCTGGGATTCTAAGTATTCATTGCCATTCAGCTCCCAAACAAAATGTAGATTGCCCTTTGCATTAAAATTCCCCTCTGTCCTTTAAGCTGTCATTTTCATTTGCAATTTGTGAAGGAAATTCCCCCATGTAACCTTTACAAAATGATTTATGAAGAAGATTTACATGAATTGCCAGAATCACTAATCAGGTGAAATTGAAATAATTAGAGTGGGAGTGATGGGAAACTGATACCTGGTAGCTCATGTAGACCCAAATTAGTATTTTGTACACCAGTGTCTTTTCATTTTTAAATATCCTGATGAAGGAGAATGAGATCAGAATAAAATGCAACACATTTCAACTCTGTTGACTGCATTAATATTATTATTATCATTATTATTTTTATTATTATTATCATTATTATTATTATTATTAGTAGTAGTAGTAGTAGTATAATTATTATCATCATTAATATTATAATGCTATTATTAGTGTTTGTAGTGATGGTGGTAGTACTAGTAGTAGTTGTATTTGTAGTATTCTATATTTAACACAGGGCATACCATTTCTCATTCCTACTCAACCTGCCCAAGCTGTCCCCCTTAGTGCGGAATCAGAATACATTAATATCATTAGATGGTGAAACTCATTACAGCCTAAAGGTTAACCTCGTCAAGGATTTGAGGACCTGTAATTAAAAATGGAATAAGCAATAATGAGTATATGAGATCAACTGAGTGAGCATGTTCAAACCCTGGAAATTTAACCTTAAACATCCAACTGTTGTCTGGTGCTGTTTACTTTTCTTTCTTCATTGTACGGTATTGTTGTTTTTGCATTATTTTCTTTATTTATTTACCTAGCACTATCATTACTCTTTTTTTTTTAACTTGCCTCACAGTTAAGCAAAGTATTGATCTCGTATCTTGCTGTGTTACCTCAAGCTGTAAGAGTGGGATTATCCTCAAGGTGTACTTGTGTCCACCCACTGTTATGATTGTCTTTAGCCTTCGTCTTGCAATAAGGAAAGAGTAAAGTCTGCTATAGTTTGGTGAAAAATAGCCTTCAGGCCAAGGTCTAACAAAAAACAACCACAAGCAAGTCCTTTATTCACTCTAAGTAGTATCAGCTTATATATGTTTGTAGCCCGTCTTTTTGCTTCTCAAGGTCCATGCCCAACCAGAATAGGATCAAGAACACAGAATGTATCCTATCGCAACTGCCCTGGTAAGTGCTTAGTGTTCTCCCAGTGTGACCCAGTCCTCATGAGCCCAGAACAGCTGCTCCCACTCAAGTCAGCCTCGTCCTTTGTAAATTGTGATGGACTTTTGATTTAGACCAATTTTGTCTTGTTGCTTTCCCCTAGCACTCCTCTGTCTCTTCCCCTTACTTAAATCCCAATAATATTTTGTATATTCAGACTTGTACAGAGAGAGGCTATCATAATAGTGTTTTTTTTTTTTTTTTTGTGATTTTCCATGCTGGACTAGAATGTACTTTAGATGGGACAGCAGAGATCTGTCAGAAAAGTTCTTTGTAGTTGTCAGACATGGACAATCATATGCCAGATATCTGTGATTAAAATATTTTAGTGATTCAAGAGCTTAGGATCCCATGGATTTGCTTGGATACACGACTTGAGAAGTTGATTTTCAAGACAACATATTAAATCCCCATTAAGCTGATCAACTCTGGGACTGCAGACAGTGTCCCCATTTTGACTAAACTAACTATAGTCCCTCAAAAGCACCCTGCACTATAAAAAAGAAACATCAGTGTAATAATCCGATCTAGTTACTACGTCACTTCTTTTACTTACATTTGTAGGGTTGTCGACCCAACAGAAGGAAAAAAAGTTACTTATTTATCGGTTCTGTTCTAGAAATATTTTTTTGGCCACAATTTCAGATTTCGATTTGCTTATGTCATTTCCATTTCATCCTTCTGGCTTTATTATTTGGATTGTTGATGAACTGCTCTCATTAGCAACATCATATTGATTTTTCAGGCTAAAGTTGTAAATTTTGCCCTCACCTGGCCCAGCGTGACCCTTTATTTATGCAACTAACTATTCGAAAATTCAGAAGAAAAGAAAAAATAAAAATAAAAAAAAAAAGAAGAAGAAATAACCACAGTAAACATTAGAATCCCAAAAACGTGCAGCGGGTTAATCGGCCAAAAAAAAAAAAAAAGGGGGAAAATTGCCCTCGAATGAACGAGTGGGTGAATGTTGACTGTCTTTGTAAGCGGCCCTGCAGTTGACTGGCGACCAGTCCAGGGTGTTTCCCACCTCCAGCATCTGTGACCTTGAGTGCAGGATAAGCGACAATAGAATCATCCCACTACCCCTGAAAAATTCCTTGACGCTAATAATACCAGCTGTCACGACACAGCTTGTAACCCTTGAGTTTTATACGAGTTGTTGGTCAAATTCTGAACATTAAATCGTGTTATTCTTGACCAAATATAAGCTTGTACATTATTGTAGTTTACATTTGGATCATTTTGATACCTGTTAGGATATACTGAAGGCAACGTAAGCCAATCGGGCCACAGCAGACGTTTTAGAAAGATGGGACACCCTATTATCTACTATTGCAATTAGTCATCAAAATACATTTTAAAGATGGCAAACAAATAATTCCCTTAAACCCACTTTATGTCTTGTAGAAACAGCTTGGGTCTGTGGGGCTTTGGTGTGGGAGGATGGTTGTCTTATGGTTTAATGTTATTTAATTTAACGTGGCTGTTTCTCTTCCCTTCCCTTGTGGAATCTATAGGAACTATCCCTGGCTGCTTGTCTCACTTTTCTTACCCAGTGATTTCTGACCACACTGACTGCTGTTTCTACTTTCCTCTTTATTCTCACTAACATCATCTGGTCTTCCGTTATGTGCTCTTCTTTTCTTTCCAGAATTCTTTGCCTTCTTGACGCCTTTGTTTTATGTGGCTGAGGACACTTCTGGGAGCTCAACTGTTGTTGATTTGTTTGTCTCCTTCCTACATTTGTTTTCCTAATCGACTCCAAAACAGTGACATTTTTTTCAACAGAATTGTGTGTATTGATGGATCCTTTCAAAGTGCTGGCTGTGATTATGTGTATTCACTGAAGTCTATGTCAGACTCGACATTTTATGACAGGGCCAAACCAAGATTTGAACCATACACAGTATCTTGGGCTGAAAAGTTGTAACATCTGAGAGGAACTTTGGGGATTTTGCCATTAAAAAAAGAAAGAAAAGAAAAGAAAAGAAAAGGAAAGAAAAGCATCTTTCTTTTTAATCTTTGAAGGTTCTCACAGTTTTTCTTTAAAGCACCTAATATGAGAGATTACATGTTTTAAATACAATGAACAAAATCAGTTGGCACAATAAGATTAGTCAGTGAAAGGTGTCAGTTTGTCTGCAATCATGACAAAATTTTTGAGTCACTGAAAACTGAAGAACAGTTGGTAAAGCGCCTCAAAGACAACAAGATCTTGATTAACATTTGATTGTCTGTGATGGCAACTTTTTTACTGTGTACCTACATACTCAAATTCCAAAAAGTCAATTAAAATATTATGTTAAAAATGATACCTTAGATAATTCCTTTTTAATTGAACAGTGACAGAAGCAGTGGCACATAGATATGGTTTATTATTGTTATTAGTAGGAGTACTAATGCAGTGGTAACAGTGGTAGTAGTAAATTGTATTACTCTTTGGGAACAGGAATTTCGTTTTTGGCGAAATTTGGTAATGAAAAACAAGAAATTTTGAATTTTGAATTGTATTACCTGATTGACAATCGATAACGCTAAGAACAGAAATGTTTGTATAATTCAACATCAGATTTCCTCAAAAACCTACCATTCAAAAAACAAGCATAACAGTAGCCAACTTTTTGGTTTTATAGAAAACATTTGTCAGTCTGACCAAGACTTCAGGGAACGTGTCTTTTCTTGGAGGAATGTATTTTGTTCATCTAAACATGTCGTTTGTTCATGCCTGCACAGGACTCGATTTGCTTTAAAAAAAATGAAACATTGTGCTTGCACATACAAATGGAGTTAATCTATTTTTAAAAGGGTATTTACATAATATTAGTGCAAGAGAAAGTGCTTTTTACCCTCACAGTGCCTTTTATGTGATGATAGCTAATTTACATATTGTATAAACTATGTATGTATTGTGACATAGACTATGTGTAGACTATATTTTCTGTTTGGTCGGTTGTTTGTTTTTAATAACGCACACACTACTCATGTGGTTTGTTGCAGAAAAAAATGAAGATTTACCTGGAGTGCATATTAATTTAACAAATGCATGCATTCCGTCGAGCCAAACTTTTGATAGGCCTTTATTTATTTTAACATATATGATTCACATATAGTCAATACTGTAAGGCTATATATGTCAGTGTAAACATATATAAAATAATGATTACAGTAATTATATTCCTGTCACATTAAAGTTGTGTGTATATGCATGATCAGTTTTAATTTTGTTAAAGTATTTTAAATAGTTTTCCAAAGCACAAAACTCTGCAATTTAAACACTAATATATTGGATCTTCAACTTCAAATTGACACTGCAGAATAGTTTTTCTTGTAATGTAAGACAAAAAAAAATGTCCATTCATCACTGCATTGTTGTGAGTCTTGATGTTCTTACCCCTCTTTTAATACAGGGCCAAAGCCAGTGTGTTTGTCACATCTGTCGTAACATTGCTGTTTTCTCTCAATAGGTTTGCCCATTTTTGTCCATGTGTCATAACTTGTTTCTGCATATGTAATCATAGCGCTAACCATTTATTTATATTAATCTCTTTTTTCCCCTTGCACCTCTTTCATTCTCTCTTCCAACGCTTAAAATAGAAGTGGAGCAAAAAGGTAAATAACAGACACGATCTAAACCCTAGCTCCTTGTTTTGTGGTATCTGGATGTAAATTACCTTTTTTTCCTGTGATGGCCCTTGCAAACCCAGCACAAACTTAATTACTCGAGTTCTACAATATGTAATGTCAACGGCCAATGTAGTGCAACAAGGGAAATAAGACTAGTCATAAAAAGGCAGTACATGAGCAGCTAAAACATTTAAATTCTGGCTTATTGGCTGCTGTCCATCTGGGTTTCCTATCCTAAATCTGCCTGGGCGCTTTTGCGACTCAGCAAAATTTCATAAAGCCTGGCTTCAAAACTGTTTTCCATAGCATGCCATGGAAATAGTGTTTCTTGGCCATTTTTAAAAGCTATTGCTTTCTACTGTCCCTTTCTCTCCAAGGCTACTCTTTCTTTTGTCTCCCTATTTTTCTTACCTGACCAGTTGCTGCTCTTCTCTCTGTTGATTCCTATGTCTCAGAGCAAGAACCAAAACACCTCAAGACTCCCTTAATGAGAGATCCGAAATGAAAGTTCTTTAAATTTTAATGTTTGTCATATAACCACCCTTGCATAATGGCAAGCCTCTCTGGTATATATTGTAGAAAAGGCGGTGTCGGTGACACACATCTAAGTGTACACAAATATTTTTTCAGACTCTGCTGAATCCTGCTCTCTCATAACCCTCACGTCTGCTGCCAAGTGACTTTAGTTGGCTGCATTTTTTTGTTTACAGGACAGATTATTTTGTTAAGTTTGTTTTCTGTTCTATTTCCCCTCATTTGTGTTCTACTCCCTGCAGTAAATGTCTATGAGGCAAAGCTTCTTTCTATATTTACACATTATGTTTAATAACTTTCCTATTTCCTCTTTTATTTCTTGCGATGCAGAAAACCAAAATTGTTCCATTTATTGTGGATATTGGCTATAGCGTTTAGGAACTTTTTGGCTACTCCTCAATGTGTGTATATCCTCGATTTTTTTTTTTGGACTACTCATTGAACCAAGCACAGTTTTAGATATTATTGTGATATCACACTGTTTTGTATTGTGACAATCTATATATGTTAACCTCTGTTTCCTATTGTATTTTTCTTCTATTACTAGTTTTTCTTTGTCCTGGGACTCTGAAAGCTGTTGGTGAGCCCTCCTTTCTATTTCAAGTGGAGCAACAAGCTGGTGCCTGGTGCAAAGACCCACTGCAAGCAGGCGACAAAATATACTTTATGCCTTGGACTCCTTATAGAACAGACACTCTTATCGAGTATTCTTCCCTGGAAGACTTTCAAAATGGCCGGCAAACAGTCACCTACAAGCTTCCCCACAGAGTGGATGGTACTGGATTTGTGGTCTATGACGGTGCAGTGTTTTTTAACAAGGAGCGTACCCGCAACATCGTGAAGTTTGACCTACGAACTCGAATCAAAAGTGGGGAGGCAATTATCAATAGCGCCAATTACCACGACACTTCACCGTATAAGTGGGGTGGTAAAACAGACATTGACCTGGCCGTAGATGAGAATGGGCTCTGGGTGATCTACGCCACAGAGCAAAACAACGGCATGATGGTCATCAGCCAACTGAACCCCTACACTCTGCGTTTTGAGGCGACATGGGACACAGCCTTTGATAAACGTTCAGCTTCCAATGCTTTCATGGTCTGTGGAGTACTCTATGTGATCCGCTCCACTTATGAAGACAATGACAAGCATGTCAGCAAGAACCTGATTGATTACATTTACAATACAAAACAGAACCGTGGGGAATATGTTGATATCCACTTTCCCAACCAGTACCAGTACATTGCAGCAGTGGATTACAACCCACGAGATAACCAGCTCTACGTGTGGAATAATTTCAAAGTCCTGAGATACAATCTGGAGTTTGTCACACCTGAGCCAACTCATGGTAAGAATAACACACTCAAATAGTTTCTTTGACAATAATGAATTGTATGCATTTCTGGTCATTATGCTTTCAACGTCTCCATTTATTACTCCTGTATTCCCCAACTATGTATTACGTATCACGGACGACTGACTCTTAATTTAAAAATGACTATCTGCTAGATACGAAGGAAGACCTTTCGAGAGTAGGAAAGCATCTCGGGGGCTGTGGTGAACTGAGCGGAGCTTCGGCAAACAAAACCATTAAGCCAGTTTCCATATCATAAGGAATCAACATCCAGGGATTTGGTCAGGTTTACTATTAGGGTGCTCCTTAAGTCTCTGGCCCCAAAGCCCAAGGGACCCTTGCTTGCATATCCCCTTTTCTGAGAGTTTGACAGGAACACACTCACTGATGGAAACATTCATGCCCGGACAGGTGCAAAGTCTGGCCTGAGGCATGCTTGGTTTATTCCCCAAGTGATGCTGGAATCCCCATTGGCCATTAAACACACTGTGGGTGGAGTACGATGATCTAAGGGTCTGCCCGAAAGAGATGGTCGACACAAGGGAGGAGGATCAATCATCCAGGGTCACATTGGTAGCACATGTTTTTAATTTAGCTGTCAAGAGCTGAGAAGAGGCTAGCCGAGGCCTACAACAGTCCTCACACAGAGAATATAATAACAGCAATTATCCTAATCCCCTCCACACCCAGAGTCCAAAGTCCATGTAATACTTAAGATAGTCAGCAATAAACCAGGGAGGTCAGGCAACTTTACCACATACTATCAAAAGAGACCAAGATTTATGGACAAGTTTGTATTAATGAGACTTGGACTAGGAATGTTAAATTGGGTTCAACTGGTGGATCACAATCCATCTATTCTAAGCCCAGCCTCCTTATAACAACACTGTTAGTCCAGGAATGAAAATAAAATGCCGACCACTGGGTGCACGACCAAAACAGTTTTGTTTTTTTTTCATTATAATCGGCATCCTTATTTTTCATTATTCTTTAATTTACTCAAATTTTAACTGGTTTACATATTAGATAGTGGATAGTTTAAGAACACCAATGTGGAAAAGAACGTTTGGTGAAGTCAGGACTATATTCTTGCATCTTGCGTTCCCTTATTTTTTGAGCCTATCAAATTAAAGCAGAATTGTTGTGAAAAGAAAAGCAAATAAGATTGCCATCAATGTATTTTTTTGAATTTTCTATAACACAAACAATTCAGAAGATTTATTATGAACATTGCTTAGAAGACAAGATCATAGTGATTCGTGCATACCATCATGTAGATGGTATGCACATATTACTTTGATATGTGCGTACCATCTACGCGATAGTATGCATATATTACTTTGATATGTGCATACCATTGACATGATAATATATACACATAGAAGACCCAAAGGAACCGATTTGCTGATTCTTCTCCTGTAGGTTCTAAACATATCTGATACTATTTTCTATACAAGGACATTTGTTTTCCCTAAGCTTTCTCACTAATGGTCCAGTCATACAAATTATCTTTTCCTTTGTCTTATTTTTATTTGCAACACTGGTATGGCTGTCCTGTGACCGATGTATGTTGAGGTGTCACTGAAGACTACAAGGCACTATGTCGGTCGTATGATCATCACAATGTCATTAAACTTGTCCTCCCACACAGCTGATATTTACACATAAATGATGGTACATTTTTTTTTAGCTGTTGCTGGACCCCCTCTCTGTGCTGTCTTGATGTGCAATTCATTGCCTGCTTCAGTAGACACTGAAACAAGCTATCTGAGTTTTTGTGGTGCGGAAAGATATCGGTACTTGTTTTGAACAGCATTCAAGTTAGAATGAAAACAATATTACCTTTGCGGACAGGAAATAGTTGTTGATACAAGAGAACGTTGCCAAATATGAATGCTGTTTTTCTTTTTTCTGTGGATCTGCAACCTTTTTTAGAATATATGCACTCGGGATTAGTCAGATATATTACGGCAGGAAGTAATGTGTTTACCACTCAACACCGCACTTCCTCCTTTTGTCCCATATTTCTCAAGTATGCTGACAACTCACATGATTTTTCCCGTCACGAAAAGCAATCACATCAAACTGATGTTTAGAGGCAGGGTGGCAGACAATTGGGTTCTTGTCAAGACCAATAATGTTGCTCATGTCGAGGCAAGATCATCTCTTGTAGGATTATGGGAGAGTTTGATCGGGTCACAGCCAACAAGCGGCTCCTCTGGAAGTGGACATTAAATGAGTCATTAATTCCCTCTCTTTCCCTCAGCCAAAAGGAACATAATCCACACGTTTACTCATGACCTATGGCTATTTCCCCTTTGAGATATAGGGACCCATAAAACAACATAGGCCTTTTTAACTTCTTATAATATGTGATATAATTAAAAACATCGAATAACTGTCATTCCCACACAACGATTATTGTGCACCATTTATGTGTTCAGTTTATCCAAGCACATATCAAATGCTATTTTTCCTGGTAGCGCCAACAAACACGCTGCATTCAGTGCCTCAATGGGTCACAGGTGAGTTTCAGAAACATTTATTTATCCCATGGTGCAGAACTTGATTCTGAATCATTCCCATATAAAAGCTCCCCGCACTGTAGTCAACACCCGCACAAATAAAGACCTTCTCTTTAATTGTTCTGGTGTCAATACCTTTGCATAGGGTATCGGTTTGTGCACCGCTGTCAAATTATATATTTGAGAGAATGGGTCATGTAGAAAAAGATGACCCAATTTGTATATAAATTATACGCATATTGACATGACTCACCAATTATCTTGGACACTGCATCTGTTTAAGCAAAGGCTAGTGGATTGTGACATGGACATGCCTTACAAAGCACATATGTTCAGTTGATGGGGTTGTGAATCATATGCATGAGCAGTCACCTCAGATAGCATACCTCTTATAGTCTGATGAGTATACGCTTTTATAATAAGCGCTATGAGTCATTCCTATGCTCTACACTGATTTTATGGAGGTGAACTTGTGCGTGTCAGTATTTAGAATCAAATCAGACGAGAGGAAAAATAAAGTGACTGAGACCTAGAACATTGGAATTGAGCTTTCATCATCATCGTCGAGCCTTGAATGACAGACTTTTTTTTTTTCTTGCGTTCTCACCAGTGGAACAAAAAAAAAAAAAAGCATTGCTATGTTTTAAAAATGGACAATTTGACTGTTTGCCTTGACAACAACCCCCCAAATCCCTTGTCAGCTGTTCGAGTGGACACAGCAGTGTGAAACGAGATGGTATCGATGTGGAAAATCACTCTTTTTTGTTATTGTTTTTCTGTCCTCCTGTCATATTCTCCTTGTTTTCCTCTGTCAGCTTACATATTATCGTCTCTCTCTTTCATTATATCTCTGTTAGCATTCAGTCTCCTTGTTTCTGCCTCTTGTTTCGGCTTGTCCTCGCCAATGTTTTTCCCTCAATATCTTATGCTCTTCCTCCTTAATGATCTGTACCATGAGCCAGAATAGCTGCATTTCTATGTGTGTATGTTTATGGTTGTACAGACTTTTGTCATGTTTTTAGAACTGGCATTCCTCCTGAAGTCACCCTTAAGTCGAGGTCAGACAACTTAAATCACACCCAGTGAGCACTGCACAGTAAATGCTGGGATTTAAGTAAATCCTCCCCTGCGCCTTTTAAGAAATAGTACAAAGACGCTGTCACGGAAATCTAAATTTAATATTTCAAAATATTTATGCGTTTGGAGGGACACTTTTATTTTTAACCAATAAGATTTCTACTGAAAGTTCTGGTGTTGAATTTCAAAAGAAAAAGAATTGCATGAAGCTCTTATAATTGAGTGTGGATCCATGTTTTCAGATGAACAGGCTATTTTGGCAACTGAAATCAGGGATTTAGGATTTCTCCCGGATTTTTATATATTCTTTCTTGCTGACCTTTTAGTTGATGCCAATGAAATAATAAATAGTCCAAGATCAAAACTTGTGAAATATCCTGTGAGTTCAACTGTATACCACTTGAAACTAAATTTTAGTTTTCATTTTTATCTTTCTGCTCTGCCTGTTGCACAGAGTAGTTTGGTCATGTTCATCTTTGTAATTATCGCTAAAGATTGGATATCTACTCCCCTGTGCACAGCCAGAGATGGTGTTTAAATTCATTGAATCAGTCTTTTTAAATTTATATCAAAGTTTTTCTATTTAGCTATTACATTTTGAGTTGTATTTATTTATTTATTTGTTTGTTTGTTTATTTATCACTCAATGATGGCTTTTTTTTTTTCATAAAAAAAAAAAGATAATCAAAAAAATCTTTGAACAGAGCTTCTGTTCTTTGTATTTGAAAATGATCCGCTCTCACAAATTTTACATGTTCTTACAGGATCACACTCATTATCTTTTTTTCGTATATTTTATTTCAATACCCTCTTCTTTTTGAGTTTAAATGAAATACAGTGATGTAATCCTGTAGACATCGT
This sequence comes from Fistularia commersonii, assembly GCF_037954325.1. Lineage (NCBI taxonomy): Eukaryota > Metazoa > Chordata > Actinopteri > Syngnathiformes > Fistulariidae > Fistularia > Fistularia commersonii. The sequence goes on along the minus strand of NC_141299.1, from coordinate 13,221,705 downwards.
GATGCTGCTAATTTGACTCTGGGTAATGGTATAAGGGTGACTTTAACTCAAGTAATAAAAAAGGGGAACTTCCATAGGAACTTTCAGCCTTTTACTCTCGGTCTTTGATATCAAGTAGTGGGACAGTGCCTAACCACCAAGTGTCTGGTGCCATTAAACTCAAAATGGAACGTGAGGTGTTGGGATCACCTGTTTCCTCTGAAATTTGATAAGATCCTGCTACTCCTCAAGCACTGGAAAACGTGAGTTAGAAAGACCAGTTGCTGTCAGGCAACCCAGCGCAAAACACGTTTCATAATCTTGTTAAGAAGATGACATTTGCACATCTCCCCCGATGTCTGATGTACAGCGCATATGTCAAACTATTTTACACAGCATAGCCAAATGGTTAACAATAACACACACAAAAAGTGGGCTTGTGATTTAGAATGTCACCAAGATTTGTTTTGTATAAAAGAGAGAGTGTGATTATAGTTTCATTGAGCCCTATAGCCAAGGGGATCCACAGACTCTTGTTTGATAACAGTCTAACAGTGAAACAAGGCGTATTAAAGGAATTATTACTTAGACATCACATTGGTGGCTCATCACTCCCTGACACACCATGGAGGAAATTTATTTCACACAAGCCTGATTATTGTGTCAGTGTGTGTGTCTGTGTTTCTCTAATCTGTCTATATGCAAGTATGTGTGCCTTCCTCATTCGGCATGTATCTGTGTTTGTGTCCCTGTCCCCTGTCCATCTATATATCTGTGTGTGTGTGTGTGTGTGTGTGTGTGTATGTGTGTGTGTGTGTGTGTGTGTGTGTGTGCGTGTGTGTGAGGGAGAGGGAGAGGGAGAGAGAGCACCAATGAAATAGACCCTGCTTGTGGGCACAGCATTAGATATCGGTCTGTGTGGCAAACTGAGAGTTAATACTTGAAATTTGAGGCACGTACAGTACAGAGAAAGCTGCAAGGGGGAAGAGCAAGCTGTAGTCTGGCAGCTGCTATGTCTGTTCTCTATACTTTGGTGTCATTTTGTGTGTAAGGGTGTATATAAATGTGTACATACTGGTATAAGGATGTGCTTTAGTGTGAGTGTGTGTGTGTGTGTGTCTATGATTAAGCACACTGCCTGCCCGTGTCCATAAGAATAGCTGTGTAAGATTTGTGGAAAGTATTGAAGAAAACATTAAATTACATAATACGGATGTTAGGTTAGGTTTAATGTTATACAGTCCCTCAAAGTACATGACTCATGGGAAATGATATGAATTTTGCTCATCTTTCTGAGTAGTTGCTGCAGATATGCAAGCAATCAAAAGGTGTGTTCCCATTCACTTCTACAAATTCAGCAGAGTAAAAAGCTATGCAATCAGATATCCTTTCAGCATTATTGTTATTGTTTGTTGGTATCACAACAAATCACAAATATGTTATTAATTGTCACATTAATTCTTAGTGAAGAATAGGTAATTTTCTTTATGGATGTAGCCACTGTATTCAGGGAGTAGAGATAAAGAAAAAGATATTGATATAAAATACATTTCAGCATAAGAATTGAGAGTAAATCATGTGCATTTTTTTCCACGGCCCCACACCTCATTTCGGTCGGCCTTGTGTTCTGTACCGAATGACCTGAAAGCTTACAGGCTATTCATTTATGTTCTGGCCATAGGATTCTCTTTCTTTTTACAATATAGGAGTGCAGAAACACACTTCATATTATGAGAAGTTGAATTGAATTGTTAATTTCCGCTATATATTTTTGTATTAACAGAAGCAAATGCTGGACAATTTTCTCAACCTACTTAATAAATAAATTCTGCTCATCAATTCAAATTGAAAGCAAGGCCATTAAGTATAATAAAAGTGTGTGTTCTGTCATGTCTATATGTACATATATGCTGTGGCAACAATTTGACATGCTGGGTTCTCCTCAATCTCTCCTCTTCTAGGGTTCTGCCTCATTGCCTGTCATCAGTCGTAGACCTATAACCCCCAGTGGTAATAACGCAACCACCGAAATATGTTCAAGTGCAACAATGTGTGGGTGTTGAATCACACAAAAAGGTTATGAATAAGTCTGCCCTGAATATTGGGGGTACTTAGGAGAATATCACTCCATGCACTCGCGCTCTATGACAGCTAATTGAAGGTTACCCTTGGGCTGAGTGCAGCATAGACATAATAATCAAGCCGCTTTCCCTGGTTCCATAATACACACCAAAAGTGGGATTTACATCTTTTGTCATAATCAAAGCTATTTTTCACAGTCATTTAGACATGTGTTACAGGAATCATTTCACTCTGTGGAATTTATACATTTGTCCACTTAGACATCTCTTTGAACAAGTGACTTTAATACCTATGGGTTAATTCCTCTTAGCTCTCATTGGATTGAATTAAACCAAGCTATGGCATAAAGGTAATAAGATTATTGTGCTGCTGGACGGATTACAGACCGACACGCATGTGTACACAGGAGCAGCAGTGGTCAGAGGCCGTATTGTTTATGCAAGAATCGCTCTGGGTAGTGTAGCCTACATTCATATTACCTTCTTTTTTCACACAGGAAAGAGGATTAGTTTTCATCGTAAACATAAAACAAAACCTCCCGTCAGGGTTTTTTTTTTTTTTTTTCTCCCTCCTCTCTCCTTTTTCTATGTTTTACTCCTGTCCTTTTCTTTCTGTTTTCATGTTAATTAAGCTATATAATGTACAAGTATATTCAGTGACAGTGCATTCTCACAGCGACTTTTTAGCAATGCCAGCACAGCTTTTCCGTCTAGCACAGAACAGACATTGGCACATCAAATCCACCCCACACTCATTTTCCCAAGCCAAAGGCACGCAGTTTACTAAGAGGAAATCCCTCTCCAACGGAATGCATTAGGAGAGCCAAACACATTAGTTTTAGCCTCGTATTTCCAGTGTACATAAATCACTCGTCACTGCTGATTAGAATAGACTAGAATAGAATAGAATACGATGGAATAGAATAGAATAGAAACGTGTTTGTAAATGTTATAATTAGAGCTAATAATGAATCATCCCGCCAAGTCAAGGCAGCTGTCCCCTCGAGTGAATGATGTAGACAAGATATAGTTGTTAGTTGACATGCTAAAGGAATGTGCTTGGATTACAGCAGATGGTCTCTTTGATTGATATGGGAGTTTGATTTATCGGCCGTAGGTGCATGCCCTTTATCTTAAGTCACGCTGCCCACAGTGATTCGTTTTCATTTTATTTGTGTCTGGATTCTAATCTCCCCACCCATGCAGACCAGGATCTTAACATTATCATCTTTCATACTTTGGAAATGAGAAACCCAAAAAGGGCCCCACAGCCTGAGGATTACTCTGGACATTTGCCAAGCAACTCGGAGCCAGATGTTAAACGCGAATAATGAAAAATCGTGATGTGTTATAGACACGCATCTTGCAGATACAAATTTTTTCTTTCCGAAGAAACATGTGTAACTCTACTGAAATTTTTATTTATTTCGTTTTCATTTATTTTTTCCTACATTATGTCTGGGTGACAATTGCTTTCACCTCCATGAGTCTTCTCAGTGAGTCACAGAAAACAACAGTTATACCAATAAAAGGCTATTGGTGCAGAATAGAGACGGGCATTTCTCCCAGCAAGTTAAATGCTAGTGCTGAAAGGACATTAAGCATAGGTTGTCTCTTCCACTTTGACAGGCTGTGTAGTCAAGAGTTTTACTGTGTTGAGTAAAAGGATACAGGTAGGGGAGGGGAAGGCAAAGAGAGGAGGCAGAGCATCGGCCAACTACCCAGATATGCCTTTAGCACAGCCAGTCAGCTGCCTGTACCTTCCTGACACCTGCTTTTTATCTTCATTTTTTGGATGTATCCTGTTCTAAGAACAAGCACTCTCTCATTAGAGCCTAATTTGCCACAGGGAGCAGCCAGACTCAAAGGCCGCTTTGTTCGACTCCCTAATCCATATCATGAGGCCAACGGTGATAGCCATAGTATTTTGTGTGCTGTTTTGAGTCACGGTAGGATGTTATCACTAACGCCGAAGATTTATGGGATATATATAGATACAGAGGTGTTCGTGCCTGAAGCATCGCTATCCTTTTGAGCAACTAGACCACAGTTTATGAAAATTTCCGTGCACCGGCTCGCATTTGTGTTTTCCACCACATGCCTGCTAAAATACTTCTTTCCTGCCTCTGACCCTGTTTACTCTTTGACTCTGACAGCCTGTCGCATCGATGTTTTGTCTGACGGTTATACCACTGCGAACTGTGCTCATCTCAAGCAGTGTAACAGCACTTCTTCACATTCTCTACATGCTCTACAGGCGGCCTAATGGAGGAAATCAAAGTGCTCAAATGCGATTAGATCCACTGTGCTCATTGCATTCCAATCAGAACCCATGTGACTGATAAAGTTCACCCTTTTAAATACAGCCATTTTTGTACTTGGAAATACAGAGCGGATTTACATCACATCACATCACATCACATTTATTTATTTATTTATTTATTTATTTATTTATTTATTTATTTATTTTCATTGACCTTTAATCAATGATAATGTCCCTATATTTAACTTTTTATTTGATTCTATCCCGGGATTACTTTTCAGATGCATCACATGAGAAATGTCTTCATAGCTGTTCCATTGTGACTCATGTTAAATGTAAGGCATGCGCTGTTTTCTTCTTTCCTGGGACAGAAACATATTGTTTTTGCCAGGGGGCATTGAACAAATTACTCCACACCTGCTTTATCAGAATTTGAGTGGTGAGAGAAACAATGGTAAAATGAATGTTCAGGTACTATGGTTACACATACGGGTCTTGTGTTGCTTCAGTGAAATTTAATCAGCCATGCCACAAAAATCTCCCAGGCAAGAATGATTGCCAGCTAGGAGGATGTTACTGTAATTATTGTCTTGTTCGCTGCAGACTGAGTGCCTTGGATAAGCCATAGTCAATGGGAAGGCAAATACGCTTGTTGAACAAAGCACTTAGCAGCAATTTACACAACAGGATACTTGGATGTATAAGCATTACAGTCTTGAAAATGATGAAAAAAATTTGAATGTTCCTTACATGGGGAACCATTATAGTTTACCATCACACCCGAGCATCTGCCACCCAGAAGGTCAGCCTTTGAATACCTGACAAAGTATTAGCAAAGTAGTTGATAGACAACGTATTATGCACCCCGAGGGGGGTGGCTCAAAAATCGCTTTTTAAGTGCGACCCCAATCCAAAAACAGTCGTGTTTTTTTTTTTTTTTTTCCCCTTTGCTTGTTTTGTCAGTCATGCCATTTTACATAAAACTACTTAGGTTACAGGATCGTTGACGTTTTCTCTGCTCCGTCCAATATCACACACTTTAAAAAGAAGTCTCCCCACATTATACCAATTTATCTTTCTTCTTCACAGCCCCATCTCTTTCAGAAACCTCAACGTCTCCCCAGCCAGTAAGAACTACAACCACCACCACAACTACTGCAGTGCACTGGGGTGTGGCCAACACCACCACAACAGGGCTTAAGGAGAGCAACAAGGGAGCACCCAAGCCACCTGCTTTGATTCCACAGACTACTTCCCCTCCGCCTCTAGAGTTTTTCCCTTTACCTGAGCGCTTCTGTGAGGCCACGGAGAGGAGAGACATAGAATGGCCTCAGACCCAGAGGGGCATGCTCATAGAGCGACCTTGTCCTAAGGGAACACGAGGTAAACAGAGCTGCTCTTACCTCGGCGCTGTCTGACCTGATGCTTCCCAAGATAGTATATGGTTTGTTAGATCAGTCTGATATTCTTGTATGCAGCGATCTTTTTATCACTAAAGAGCAACGACCTAAACGTGTGCGTAGAGAAAACCATGACGACGGTTTATAATGGTGCCGGGGTTTTGCTGGCTTTCGCTATTGCTGTGTCGAAGCATGATTAAGCAATCTGTAATGACTTGTTACTGTGGAGCTGGCTCAGCTGTTTCTCCTGGAGCATGCATAGTAACATGCTCTCTAATTTGATTGTGAAATTGTGTTAGCACTTAGAGTTCATCAGACACAGACCTAATTAGGACTGGAAAACTGTTTTCATTTTCTAAAAAATCACACATTGACTATTTAGATGATTTAAAAAACACTCTAAGACACACAGTGACGCTTCTTTGGATGTTTACTATTTTCCTATTGTGACTTAATGGTATACAATTAAAACATGATCATGTTGGGCGAGGGGGGGTATTTGTTTTACATGTATCCGTGTTCTCCGTCAGTGACTTTACGGGGAACAAAAATTTGATTTGATTATACTTGACTATTCTGTTCTTGTTTTTCCTGTCAGGCACAGCCTCTTATTTATGTGTCCTTTCCACCGGGGCCTGGCACCCGAAGGGCCCTGATCTCAGCAACTGTACCTCCCACTGGGTCAACCAAGTAGCCCAGAAGGTCCGTGCAAGTTCTGTTTTGCTGTTTTCTTCCTGAGAGGAATCTGTTCCTTGGATACATTGTGGGAGTAGACAGAATATTATTATTATATGACAAATAAACTATATGTTTGGTACCTGTTTCACACATGTAAATATTGTAAGATTTCACAGGAGCATACACTTTAGCAATAATTATAAACCTCAAGTGGGTTATAAATCTCAACATTAAACCCTCTCCATTAAACAATACATTTGACTTTGCAGTTGTGACATTTCATAAACATAACAGTTTATTTGCTCTATGCTGTCTATCTGTGTTTTATCAACATTTAGTTAATTCAACTAACTACAAGAAGAAAAAATTAGCGATAAAGAGAGAAGGACGTCTATTTATGTTACTTTTTAAAGCACACGTTTGGAGGTTATTTTGTGTCAGAATATTGTGAGACTGTATGTCTTAATAATGCACCTGTCTTCATTATCCACTCAATTCGGTGTAGATCCGGAGTGGTGAAAACGCCGCCAACCTTGCAAATGAGCTAGCCAAACACACCAAAGGCCCCATCTTTGCTGGGGACGTCAGCTCTTCCGTGCGCCTAATGGAGCAGCTGGTTGATATCCTGGATGCTCAGCTGCAGGAACTTAGACCAAGTGAGAAGGATTCTGCAGGGCGCAGCTTCCAGAAGGTAACAACATCCAACGAAACAAAACTAATCAGAGAAAAATCTCCAAGGATCGTGTATTATATCATTTTTAGAATTATACTCAACCTGAATTATGCTACAATGGCCCTTTATTGGAAAATGAATGCACTTACATGACACACATATTATCATCAAATACTGCATTGTTGCATTGCATTAATTCACCTTCTCTCCACTAAGACAAAATGGATGAAATATCAACTATTAAACCACAACAGTGATTTTGCAAATGCAAAGCCATTGATCAGAGGCTCGTGGACGTTTGTAAAATATTTGTCTGTTTTGTGTTTGTTCTTTTCTTGTCAAATAAAAAAAGCTTCAAAAACGAGAATGGACATGCAGGGCATACATGAAGGTACTGAAGCAATGCTATTGCCCACACTGCTTGCTGCCTTCCCTTCTTCTATTCCTCTGCTTTATCGCACAGCTCAAGCTGAGCAGCATGAACACACTGCGCTGTCATGTTGCCCCTGTCCCCCAAGCTGGCTGCTTTTTTAAGTAATTGCCTTTGACATATCCAAATCATACCCAAAGTTATACGAACATCATCCCCTGCTGTGAAAATGGCCTCTTTTCATGTATATGAATGTCTCTGTTTCGATCTATTTTTTTCAATCTTCATTGAGTAAATGGGAACAATTTCTCTTTAGATTCTTACATTTTGGATATTTCTTGCTTGGGTACAAAATACTGCAAAGCAAGCATTTTGCCCCCTGCATTCTGGTTATGAAGTTCCTTTTTTCTCCATAAAATCAATTCATCAAATTAACATTCAAAAATACAACAGGGCAGAGGTTTTATTTTTCTCAAATTGTATCAGGATGGTTTTCAGTATCTTGGAATTTTACCGTATATATATCCCCTGCTATTAGGGACAGCAGTGTCCTCCAGTCACCTCATCCATATCTCCCCTTTGGGAGCATATTAATATGGGTTGACTTAAATAGCCAGTGGATGGCTGTGAGCTTGTTAAAAGTAAGGCAAAGGAAAAACATAAATAAATAAATGAATGTATATATATGTGTCTGTGTGTGCGTGTGTGGGTGTGCGTGTGTGTGTGTGTGTGCGTGTGTGCGTGCGTGCGTGTGTGTGTGTGCGTGCGTGCGTGCGTGCGTGCGTGCGTGCATGAGTGCCCGTGCGTGTGCGAATCTAGTCCATCCCCATCTCTTCAAAATTGTCAAATCATTGTAGAGTGTTTTTTTTTTTGTTTTTTTTTTCGGTTGCTGTTGATTTTTCTGGTCAGAGCATGAAGCCTTTGAGGCAGAAGTAGCAAGGAAAGGTGTTTCAATACATTAATAGATTTTTGGACTAAAAGTGCGAGGATCTGGAACAGGAGTTGTTTGTTCAGCAGTATCTGAGACTTGCCATACTTGAAGTAACATCGCATCGCCCCTCGCCCCCCACCCTTAACACCACATGTCAGTCCCATTGATTACTTGATTAGACACATTGATTTTGTTATTTCCTGAAGAAATCCAGCATCTCCTTGATCGGACGTTTCACATTTCTGTTATCAGCCCAGAAAACATTTAAAGCAGGACAAATGTCTGCATAAATAATGCATTTTAACTGAACAATTTCACGTAACTGTTGTATGGTTTATTTTCAAGATTTATTATCAGAGGTGTATGGTGTATTGCGCTCCAGTTTGACATGACATGCATGAGAATTCAGCTGAACCAAGATGAGAAAGGGGAAAGATTCTGCATGCTGAATTGCATTTTTCAATATGGGAATTTAAATTAGGGCAGCTTATTGTTCTTTGAGGTCTATCACATCATAAACGCCATGACCACCAGCATTTCTCCAGTGATGTTTCTTTTTTCCCTTACTCTGCAGTTCCCCCTGCAAATTGTTTTTTTAAGCCAATACATGTCTGCAATGTCATATATTCACTTTAAATATTTTCTTACGATATTAGATTTAATCATATACTGTACGTAATTCTACATTACAGCGTTGTATTATTTCACTGTCTGCATGCTGCTGCTTATCCACAGAAATTTTCTTTTTTTTTATTAACTTTTTTCCTTTTTTTTTTTTTATTACTCAGGTTTTTCACTGTTTCTTGTATCTGTGGTTTGATTCAGGCAATCGTGGACACTGTCGATAACCTGCTGCGACCAGAGGCTCTAAAATCATGGCATGATATGAACAGCACGGAGCAAACACATGCAGCTACCATGTTACTAGATACTTTGGAGGAAGGGGCTTTCGTCCTTGCTGATAACCTTGTAGAACCTGCTATTGTCAAAGTCTCTGCAGACAATATCAGTAAGTAAAGAGTTAGCAGTAGCACAGTTTATTCCATTACTTTCAATTTACAGAGAGAATACCTTTTGTGATTGGAAAGAATACTGTCACATAAATAAAATTATTTGTTTTCATCATAGGTTAACAAATCACTTACTGCAATGAATATCAGACAATCAAATAAACTGCATTCTCTGATTGAGCATGCTTAGTTTCTAAATGTGTGTGTCTAGACCTTGTAACTCTATACATTAATGTGGACATTAGCCCGTTGCGGAGTCAGAAAAATATGCTGTTTATCCACATATTCAAACTTGTACCCTCATTTATTCAGCTGCTTGAGCAGAAGTCGATTTTATTTTTATACATTTACACCATTACATTATGTTCATGTCCGCTTAATATGCTCTTGCACCACCACGGCGTCGTTGCAGTTTAAGTTATTGATATAACACTTTCTAACTGGAATATGACATTTCACAACAAGAATCTTTGCCACACACATTATCCGTTGTAAATATTGAAGTCCTTGTTTCTCGCACAAATGTACGTAATGGATTTTCTTGTCATTTGATTTCCATCTCAGTTTTTCATCATCCATTAATTCTAATTCACCCTCTGCTTCTTTTTGCCTGACAGTTCTTCATGTGTATGTGCTCAGCACAGATGGCCAGGTACAAGATTTCGAATTTCCGCAATCGAGTAAGGGTGGCATCTCAATCCAGCTCTCAGCCAACACAGTAAAGCTCAACAGTCGTAACGGTAAGCTCTGTAAAACTGTCAGTATTCTTCAGGTATCTAAAAGAGAAATGACAAGGAAGTCAAATTGTGTGTGTTATGACTTTTCCCCGGTGCTTGTTTGTCTCGAAGTATGAAGCCCAAACACTAAAGTAATTTATTTTGAAAACCCTGAAGCACTGTGGTGGCGGCCAAAAATAAGAGATCACAATTAAAAACCTTCTGTCTTTGTGCCTCACCCAGCTGTCTCTCCTCAATGTTTTTTATGTTTATTTTTCCGTTGTCTGAATGTTTTATTTAACATTAAAATAGAATGATGGGTTTAATTATTTTTGTTGTGTTTTTTTTCGTGACTGTTTCTGTCTTAATACGTTCCGGGGGCCCTAATATTTATAACGCCTCGACCTCAGATATCTGTCTACATCTGTCTTTACACAGGGGTTGCAAAGCTGGTGTTTGTTCTTTACAAAAATCTCGGCCAGTTCCTCAGTACAGAAAACGCTACCATCAAGATGGCCGGAGAAGCTTACGGCTGCAACGTATCCGTCAACTCTGACATCATCGCAGCCTCGATCAACAAAGAATCCAGCCGCGTATTCATCAATGACCCAGTGGTTTTTACCCTTGCGCACATTGATGTGAGTGTCCCCGCTGGAGTGAATGGAGAGGTCATATTAAAAACACCAGGAGGGAAATCCAGAGTAGACTGAGATCTGCAATTTGAATTGTAAATGTCTGACTAGGTCAGTCTCCAGTTTATTTAAGTCATTGAACATCAAATTAAAGGAGTCTTTAGATTTTAAGTGAATTCTTAATGAAAACTAATTCTTTAATCAAAATTGGGATATAAATGATACCCATTTTCTTTTATAGTGGGGGAAATTAACTCCTAGATTAGCTGTACAATCTAGGATGAAATTACTAGAGCACCAATTATCTTTCGTCTTTTAAAGTTGTCACTAGAGTGCCCAGTGGGCCATGCGTGACTCCATTCTTTATCAGAGAAATTGTGCAATTCCAAAGACATGCCGTCAAACAATTATGCCTCTCTGTTATTAAAGCCTCATATAACCAACCATGCTTCAGTTGATTTGGCAAGCATGTGCCAAATGAGATACAACATATGAATAGCTTCATGAGAGCTGTGAAGTGAGAAATCCTCATCCGTATCAGTGTGGAAAAATACTTTGTATGAGTAGGGGGTAAATGGCCTCTGTGTTCTACATGTACTTCAATTTCAGGCAGTCAATTATTGGAACACTTAACCATATCTCTTGTTATCTGCAGATGAAACACTACTTCAACTCCAATTGCTCCTTCTGGAATTATTCTGAGAGGAGTATGATGGGGTACTGGTCCACCCAAGGCTGCAAACTACTGGAATCCAATAAAACACACACCAGCTGCTCCTGCAGCCACCTCACCAACTTCGCCATCCTCATGGCACATCGTAAAATCTCAGTATGTCACTCGGTTGTTGACTTTTCTTGCAAACTTTTCTAGCACAACCCTTTGGCACACATTGGATATCTGAGCGAATAAAGCTGAATTTAAGGCTGATAATCAAGTATGACAAGCACTGACAGTTTTAGATGGCTATGTGGCACAGTTTGGGGCCCACTTAATTGTTCCTGTTGGCCATACTTGCCCCGGAGGAACACAAGAAGAACAGATGATTCCCCCAGCTGAATTAATTTAATTGCGGGACAGAATTAACACAGCACATACAGACCCTCTTTTTCTCTATGAAAATGGATTTTAAATATTGAAAGTGCAAGTTTTAAAAATCAAAATGATCCAAAGATTTGGACTAGAAACTCTATTTTGTGACTCAAAGAGCCATGTTTTCATGTAGTGCCGGGGCTGAGGAAAAATATACAAAGCAAAAACTGTTGCTGAGAAGTTTATGAATTTGAAAGGAGCCTACTGGGTTTGACTGACTGTTGGAGCCTTAAATTAGCTGCAGGTGATGTGAAACCTTTCTTTTTGAACAGAAAAAAGACTCCGGTACTTTCAATGTAAATTTTGCATTGCATTATTTTCAACAAAGGGTATTCAAAAGACTTTTGCACATCTGTTATACTCAGTGGTAGATACTGAACACAGGACAGCGAATTGCTCTTAATGCATTGTAGATACTTCAAATGAATAGATATGGTTCCCTGTGAGCTCTTCAAAAGTAGCTACAATTTAAAGTAATGTGTTGTTTTCCTATATAGTTCTTCAATTATACAGTATCTGAAATAGTTTAACGCATGTTAACGCAGTCAATCATACAGCCGGCAGAAAAATGACATGCGTGTGTATATCTTCATGTATGTTAATGTGCGTGCGTGTTTCAATTTTGTGTGTGTGTGTGTGTGTGTATACATATATGTATATATTTATATGTATACACACACAAATATATGTAAAATTTCCCAATAATATCAAACATAATTTGTAGTTTCACTTTTGTCTCTCTCATGTCAACTAGGTTAACAGACCACATGAGTTGCTGATGACCGTCATCACTCGCGTTGGAATCGTGGTGTCCCTCATCTGTCTCACCATCAGTATCTTCACTTTCTGCTTCTTCAGAGGCCTCCAAAGTGATCGTAACACCATCCACAAGAACTTGTGCATCAATCTCTTCATTGCAGAGCTAATATTCCTTATTGGTGTTGATATGACAGAACCGAGGGTAAGCAGCAAGGATTGCATCCTATCGATTTATTTTTTGATTAATTCCCCTGTGCTTTATCTCCCTTCACCCTTAAAAACAAAACAAAATTCCTGTCAGCATGAAATGGATGAGACTTTGGGTGCACTATTTGTGTGACCTTCAGTTCTGGTCCCTGACATGGCATGGGTTGGTCAGTACCATTAATATAGATAAGCTCCATGTCTCTATAGTTTACATTTCCTCTTCAGTCGGCAAGAAAACACATTTTCTTTAGCATAAAGCCAGGAATAGAGTCCAAAAATACTGAGCCGTATGATTAATTGAGCTAATTCTAAAATTACGCGTCATTAAAACATGCACTGGGTTTTCGTGATTTGAGGCAAAGCCAGACGTGCATCAACAGGACCTGTGTTGTAAAAAAATATGCCTTTCTTTTTATTTCCAGTAAGTAGTGTTGTAGGCTTTAATACCAACTATGATTGATATAACATCAGTTTCTGATGAGAAACGATGCTGTGGAAACCTGAAGTTATTTGTGAAAGTCAAAGTTAGAAAAAAAAAAAGTTTTACAGAAACTGTAGTTGTATTTTTGCTTCCTCGATTGCACTATATTATCTTCGCCGCCTAATCCTGACCATCTTAAATGATCGCACACAGATTGGCTGCGCCATCATTGCGGGGATCCTTCATTTCTTCTTCCTGGCTTCCTTCTCCTGGATGTGTCTTGAAGGAGTCCAGCTATATCTCATGCTTGTGGAGGTCTTTGAAAGTGAATACTCACGGAAAAAGTACTTCTATGTGTCTGGTTACCTTTTTCCTGCCATTGTGGTCGGCGTTTCTGCAGCTATTGACTACAGAAGTTACGGGACCGATAAAGCGTAAGTGTGCCTTTCCAAACAAATTTTAAGGAATGTTGACTGCACTTGGTAGATGTTCCAGTATGTGGGTTTACCTGCTGTTTCTGTATTACGGCAGTATTTGAAAAGAAATCTACACATCATTCCTTCCACTGCCATTTGTGTATCTCTTAGGAAAGCGCCAAAACATTGTAGCTTCCACTGCAAGGGTTGGGCTGCTGTTCAATTTTTTATGCAATTTCAAAGTGGCTGACAGACTCAACACTGTGGTTTCAGGGGGCGCACCTACATTAATGCCTTTCTACTCAAAGACCCTCCTGTGACCTCTTGTTTGTAAATGCTCTCTTAAGGAGAGGATCGTTGTGCAGAAAAAGGCTTTTACATAGATTAATGACTATGTCTTACTGAGGACAATCAAATGGGGCTACTTAGGGTCTTCACTCTGGTTTATACATTTGCATTAATGCTCACCGTGAGAAAGCTGTTTTTCAAGACTCTCCAGGTTAAAGTTGGACCAGGAATGTTTTTCTTCATCACGTTGTCGTCCCATCGTTATCATGAAAATGTGCTCGTTTTTGTTCATTGACAGATACACTATGGAACGCACATAATGTTCTTTTGTGTTCCCCGAGCTTAAGTGTGTGTTTCCTTGTCATAGGTGCTGGCTAAGTGTGGATAATCATTTCATATGGAGTTTCATTGGACCTGTCACCTTTATCATTATGGTAAGTTAATTTTCTCGAGGTACAGACTCAGAGGGGCAGAACAAAGAGATGTAGGAGAGAGATTGAGGAAGAGAGATGGTTGAGCTGACGGGAACATGTTGTCTTTCTTTTTGAAGGCAGTTTAATTTATCTTTTTAGGCATCCAACAATAATTCTTGCCACTCACCAGTTGACAAAGATCAAGATTTGATAGTGTGCTTAAAACTTGCATTTACACAACATGAGGTCCCACCATATACGTGTAACCTAATTGTCTTTCAGCTTCACAGTTTACAATTAAGAAATAAAGGGGATAAAAGGGACACAAATGTGCATTTTACGGCACAGAGTAAAAGGGATCTTTGAGATAATATGGTTCGATTTTCCCCTTTCTGCACTACACTCCCTTTTTTTGTCTCGCGCCCATAGTAAATAGCAGATGACACTGTCAGTGAGAGGAAGAAAGCAAAGGCACATCTTTGTTTGGTCAAGGACCATTTCGGGTGAAGGACATATAGCATATCATATTGACATATGTCCCATTGAGGCATGCAATTATTTACTGGTCATGGCATTATTATCTCCCGCTCCATCAGAGAGGCTCAAGAGAATGAGACCATAGGGAGTCTTAGTGCCTTGAAAAAAAAATAAGGAAAAAGAAATCATAGGCTCTTTACTTCAAATATCCTCTCAGCCCACCATACCATGTCTTACTTTGCCCTTATTCACACCGAGGGATGAGCACCCCCTGCAAACCTCTCCGGCTTCAATGCAGGGAGTATGGGTTACATTCGCTCTGTCCCGAGTTCATTATCCAGTATAATGGTTGGCAGTGTGTCTACAGATCCAGTGACCTCTGTAGAACATCAAACTGACACTGTAACTGTATTTCTGAGCGAGGGCTCCCATGTCAAATTCCAGAAAGTCTCTGTACACCTTTGCCAGACCAGTAACGGCTCTCAGAGTCAAAATAGAATACGGCTCTTTGCCTGCATGGGCACAGAAGGAGTCCGCAGGCCTAATGGAAGATCACAATTTTGTAAGTGAGATATATTGCCACTTGATGTAGTATTTAAAATGGTGGAGATGTGTACACAGCTGACCTGATGAAAAGATGTGGCGGGAATATCTGAGTGAATTGTGAAATTTTATTTTCACCGATTTTATTTCTGCTCGCCAACCCAGTTTGGAGGTGTGAACTTATAATTGAAGAATTGTATTAGAACAAACAAGCATTTCTCCCTCTCTCAGCAAATGCTCTGTCAGCCACACAGGAATATGTTTCCTTCCCCTAAATTAGGTCCTCATTGTTTTCCGATTGCATGTTGCTTCCATAACGATTTGCATGAAAAATGTGTCTGCAGTCGAAATGATGATCGGGATCCCAGTGGTGATGACCGGAGAGATGCAATCATGACCCTGTGAGAGGCTAATGTATTGTAGCTGAGCTCATGTGTGACAGGAATGTGGTTTTTGCAGTACTGGTCCGGCCGTTGCGCCCTGCTTCTCTGGTTCTGTGCACCAATAGACTAAAAAAGACAAAGTACTGGGGAAAGGGCTATCTCAGGGGAACATGCAAGTGCAAGGTTTGTCTGTACCACCTCATGACCCTGGTTTCTCTACAAATTGGCTTTGTCCTTGTCAGTGCGGGAGAGGAGAAAAGGCACGAGCGGGAGAAAATGAGTGTCGGTGTGGCTCATGTCTGGGGCCCCATCTGCCATCCGAACCTTGTTTTTGTGTCAAGTAACATTTGTTTTGACCAATGGTCATCATGTTGTCTCTTTTCTCGTGTCTCCGTTCTGCTATTTCTTTTTTTTTTTCCTGTCTGGGTGGAATGGGTACTAAATACCAGACTCAAAACAAATGCTGGTAGAAAGCACTTAGATCGTTGTTCTCAGGCAGTGGTTGCACCGTCTCTTTGCACAGAGGGTATTAGCTCAATGAAAGAGGAACATGGAAGTAATGAGTGGAGGGGGGAGCCATTAGCATGCTTGAGATAGCTTCACCAGAAGACCTCTTGGATCATGACACGTCGTGAGCAGTTCTTATCATCTGGACAGCTCCATCTGCACCTTTAATATTTTATCCCCTGCAGTTCATTTGGAGTTCAGTGTGTACACACACAGTCCACTTCAGAAAAAAAAAAAAGCTTTCTCCTCAGTCCCAGCGTGGCAAGGTGCTTCTGCATGGCTTGCAGTGATGATTCAGAGACAGAAAGACAGAGTGAAAGATAGAGACAAGGCAGCTCTTCCCTGGCAAGGGGGGTCCCTTGGGAAGGCCTCTGAAAACATGGTGGTGGGGGTGGGAACATGTGCTGTGCTGCTAGGTTACTTTTAAAGTACTGTGGCCCTCTCCTCTGTCTCATTGGATCCATGTCACCACTCTGGGCTGTGTGAAAGGGTTTTTCGAACGCCCCCGCCCCCCCACCCCTACCCCGTCTGACTCATGCAGGCGTCCAATAGAAATAATGGGCGATAACTGCAAAACACAACATTGTTTCAGTGATGTCTGTGATAAGAAAGAATGGCCATGATGCGATTTTTTTTTTCCCCGCTTTTTTTTTATTTTTATTTTTTCCCCCCCAATCATGGCTCTCTTTACTGGCCAGGTTATTGTGAGCCACACCGCGAGTTGATTGCATGTGAAGGGGTGATGTATCGATCACAGGCGGTCTTTGATAGCGCCATTCACCAGAACAGAGAATGTCTGTTCAAGAGCGAATGGCAACAGTTGAGCCCACATAGGTAATTTATTCATTCCCTCATGCATCTAGAGTTATTCTCGTGCCAAGGTTTTGCGATGCTAAAGATAAGTGAACTCTTGAATATTTTCTTTAAATGTCTGACAAGGAGAAAAGCTTTCGTAAATTGTTCCTTTATGTCGAACCCGTCACAGCACACTGACTTATGTTGAGTATATTTCTGCAAAATATAATATGATTATATTCTTTATTCCTTTGTATTAGCCTTGCAAACTGTACAAACCCAGATTGGTCAGACTGCTCTGAGTGCACGTACGTATCGTGTCAGGGACTAGTTTGTTAAGAATAAATGCTTTTGAAGTAATTCTTTTAAAGTGAACCCTATTGGTGCAACCACTCTTTGTGTCTCTAAATCACAGTATTGATTTCTTAGGTGCTGAATAATACCCTCAGAAACGCAGCATGTAGGATCCTTGTCTGAACCTGATATGTGCCATTGTTGTCTCCCTTAAGGTTTAAAGGGATATTCTATTCTAATACATTAAAAAACAAGCAGGCAAATACTGTCTCTCCCTCTCTTTCCATTCTCATATTTTTATGTTCTCCATTCGCTTGCCCACACACTACAATCGAACAAAATATACAGTTTTCCCTCAAGACCTTATAGCTGGTCCTACCTTATAATGTTTCATTATATGCAAGGAATTACATGCGTTTGTTTTGTTCAACAAGAGGATCTCTTATTTCGCCTGCTCCTTTTCGTTCCCGTATGACTTCCGCAGACTTGTGTGGCTGTTTCTTTCTTTTTTTTTCTTTTTCTTTTCCTTTTTTTCCTGTGATGGATTTTAATGCATTCGTGTGCCTCTATTGATATAGAATGACACTAAATTTGGCGCCAGTTGGATGGTCTTTGTCCGGCAGGAACAACGTTCAAGTGATGTTTATTGGATTAGTCTAAGGATTTGCAGAGATTTGAAGAGACTCCTCGTTTAATAGTAAATATTGTTGTTTTGTTAGCTTTGCTTATTTATTTTTGTTGTTAATTTTAAACTGTTTGGTATAATGCTCAGTCATCTATCTAATGCCTGTATTAACATTGCTATCACTCTAACTTGGTGATCTGATTTGATTTCAGCTTAATCTCATCTTCCTGGTCATCACTATGTACAAAATGGTGAAGCACTCTACCACCTTGAAACCAGACTCTAGCCGACTGGAGAATATAAAGTAAGTGAAGTATCCAGTGCTGAAAATGCACATCTGGTTTATCAGCGTTATGACAATGGTATTATTTTGTCCGTACTTCAGGTCAAATAACATTTCTTGTACTCTTACGGTCGTGATTTAACTTAAAACTAAGCGTGAAGCTTTTCCTCTCTGAACTCAGTTGAATACACTAAGATATCCCATTTAACATTTTTTTTACTTTCAAATGCATATATAAAAATGAATATATTTTATTAGAAATAAAAATCATTACATATATATGGAAAGTCAAATATTACTGAATGTTTGAAATACACCAGTGGTATGACTGTGCTATAATGATGACTATACTGACTCTGTCGTCGGTCATTTTGTCCCTTGGTATTTTGCTTGAAAATGCCTGCAACAGAACTTTGCATTATCATGACACAAATCTACCCTGCACTGGTTGTGAGGGATAAAAGGAAAATGGATTTTTTTTTTTGTTGTTTTTGTTTTTCCAACTTAGTGAATAACAAAAATATCTTTATTTTTAAAGTTTAGTTTGTCTTGATCTGTCAATTTGTATGATGTGTTTTTAAAAAGGACATTTTCTGAAGACTCATTAATTTCTTTATTGTATTTTATTTCATCAATGTATTTTACATTTTGTTGTAAAATTAATCCTTAATTTATACAGAGGGTCTTTTCAAGAGAGTGTGTGTGTGTGTGTGTGTGTGTGTGTGTGTGTGTGTGTGTGTGTGTGTGTGTGTGTGTGTGTACATATTAACTCAAGTTTTCAATTAAACTGCTTATTTGGACCACAGTATTTTTGTACTGAGAATATATATTTTTTATGTTCTCTTTACAAAGATATCCAGCATTAAAGCAGTGTATTAACACTAGAAATCAAAATCACAGTCAGAACTGGCCTTAAAAAGATCTCTTGCTTCACAGATGGAGTACTCTTATCAAGGAAACCATAACAGAAATAATTTACTTAATACGTCGCAATGTTTCATTTTTTTTTCTTCTTAAATATGATTGCAACAAACTGTGTTTATGGTGCACAGCATGTTAACAATTTCACAGCGGTCATTTTGTCTGTGCTCCCATGTCAGATTCGTCTAAGAGTCAGGTTTTGTCCAGTGTCCTTGCATGCCGCATGATAGAATGTTGCATTAACAAAAAAAACCTCTCCTTTCTTCTTTTCTCCTCACCATTGTCTTTGCTGTCCATACCAGTACTTATCGCGTTTGTGATGGATACTATAATACTGATTTACCTGGGTAAGCTTCTACTATCCACCTCAGATAGCTCCATCTACTCAACTCCACCCTCACATAAACATGCAAATTTGACCACAGACAATGTACTCTGTCCAAATGGTTTGCTCAGAATATTGTAATTGAATCATCAACAGCAAAACATCCAGCTCAGTCTTTGATAGACCCACTATTCGTTTACCTGCGGTGACTTTCAAGAATCAAAGTTTACAATATCTTAGTGAAATGCCATCTAATCTCCACAGTTGAATCCTGTGATCTAATTGTGTTTCTCTCTTCCTGCTTATCATGCTTTCTAGCTATGAAGATAATAAACAGTTTCTCAAGTAAGGACATGCTGCTTAGACCTCTTCAGCTTGTAGTTATACTCTTTTCTTTGCTCCTTGGTTCTTTCCTCTTGCCCTTTTTTGTGCATTTTTTTTTTTTTTTTAATTCTTGCTAGGTCATCTTCTTCCAAACTCTTTCCTCAGAGATATTCATCCACCGTTCATGTGATCTTTGTATCCATGACCATCATGTAGAAATCCATTGTGTTTGTTTAACATTTTAGCATTGAATCGTGAACTGTTGTTCCATATCTGAAGGATCACACACAAATCAAGGAATCTTCTTTTTACCTTTACCTCCTCCCACATCTGCCTTGTGTTGTGATAATGTTCACTGAATGTTTACTTTATAACATTTTAATATATTTCCAAAAAATATTGAAATAACTGTATGTTTGGCAGGATTTTCTGATGCATTTACTGACTTACTGTCTCCGCCGACTATAATGTGCTGTGTCCTCTAACACACAGTATTATTTATCAGATTAAGGTGTTGGTCCTCTGTCTGCTTGAGGCCAGGAGTTTCATCTGACTCTGATATGTGACCTGTGTATGTGTGGATGTATGGAGCGTTGTGATGGCATCGAGGTGTTTTCATTTTATTGTTTTCCTCACCTCACCTGGTTTATGGTTTTCCTTAAGACTTTCACAGCTTTGGTAAAACCGAATCATTTTGTCCGACCGGAAAACACGTCTCTGTAATGGTGGTGATGTTGTCTTCCTGTGTTTGTCTTTACTGTCCTTCAGATCCTGGGTAATCGGTGCCTTCGCTCTGCTGTTTCTGCTGGGTCTGACATGGTCCTTTGGACTCTTTTTCATCAATGAGGCCTCGGTCGTCATGGCGTACCTCTTCACCGTATTCAACACCTTTCAGGGAATGTTTATCTTCATTTTCCATTGTCTTCTACAGAAAAAAGTAAGTGTTTTCTGCAGACAATGTCTAATGGTTGTTGCAGGATTTAGAACTCGGTGCGGCGGACGTTATGTGAAAAACAGATTCAAATTGCCTTGAACATCTTTGGCTACAATTTATGAAAAAAAAAAACAACATTATACGTACAAACTTGTCTGTTTGTGCACGCAGGTCCGCAAAGAGTACAGCAAGTGCTTCCGCCACACATACTGCTGTGGAGGGCTGCCGACTGAGAGCTCTCATGGTTCTGTAAAGACTTCCACCACACGGACAAGTGCACGTTATTCATCTGGTACACAGGTAGCCCTGAAGCTTCATCCAGTCAACGGTGTCAAAAGAGAAAAAACACAGTTGCTCTTAAACAACAAAAGCCACTTTTCACAATTGGTATCTTCTGTAATGCATGAATACCTCTTCTGTTCTGCCCTCTTGAGTACATGCTTTTATCTTTTTCCCCCACTAATGTCATGTGCATGGGAAATACTGCTGCTCTATTAAATTGCAATCATCTATTGCTGAAGGAAAGCCAAAGTTGCCCAAAATATTACTCTATTATTATTATTTTGTTGTTTTTTTTTTTTCTAGAACCGCAAATATACATGGTAAGAAATCCCCCTAGATCTACAGACCCCATCACGTGGTTTTCAAGAGATTAAAGACAGAAGCCGGAGTCATTCACTAGTTTGAGTCCCATATAATGAGCGCAGACACATACAGTGAAAAGGAGAAATAGTACTTGCGTTGCCTTGCAGCAAGTTTAAAGTTATTAGGAATGAAAGAGTTCATATAGTTAAGATAAATGAAAGTTGATCTGAAAGGTGAGCGGGCTTAATTTAAGTCCTAATGGCTGTCCCTTGTTGACCTGACAGAGTCGTATCAGGAGAATGTGGAATGACACCGTAAGAAAGCAATCTGAGTCCTCCTTTATCTCAGGTGACATCAACAGCACCTCCACCCTTAACCAAGGTCAGTTCACACCTCATTTCTCTCCACATGCACACCTATGCACACATTTCATCATCTAGCTAAAAATACCTTCTTCAGGTTCCAATGATCTCATACCACCACCGAGGATGATACCCTGGTAATCATAATAAATGTCTTCAGCTTCTAAAGAAGAGCAGTACGGTTAAAAATGGGGAAAAAATAAAAAATATATATATATATATATATATCTAGGCCTTTGGTCTTCACTCCCTTTTCTGGCTACATAGGATTACAAAAATCCATCCTCAAATACGCTGCGCACTGTCATTCTAGGTGGTAGTGTCAGTGTTAAACTGGGGCAATGTTAAAAAATGTTATGTTTGTGCCGGCTGTCCAAATAACACAGACAGACATGGAATAGTGGCAAAACAAAAACAGAAAGTAAATGTTATTTCTACACCCCACAAAAAAAAAAAATAGAGTGGCCATTTGTTACCCCGGCATCGACGCAGGCCTCTTACACTTTTAAAAGGATTTTATGAGAAAGAGAAAAAAAAAAAAAAAAAAAAAAAACAACTGTCATTTATTATTTAGTTTGAGCACAAATATGATGATGAGAAGATGATGTTCAACTCTGGCTGACCTGTAGTGCTTAGTGCATTGTTAGGCTCTCTGCATCCTCTAAAATGCCTTTCCGAGCATGCAAGGGAAAGGGAGGTTCTTACTGAGGATATATAACAACCCCTCCTCAGAGCAATGTCATATTCCTTTGCTTTCTCTTTCTTTTATTTTTTGTTATGACTCTCAGAAAAAATAAATTTTACATCGGATGATATTGAGCCAATTTTGATTAGCTGACAACACAAAAGTAGGGGTTTTGTCCCTTATAATACAGCTCCAAGAGATGTTAATGTGAAAGTTGGATATTGATTACTTCGAGGTGTAGAGGACTAGTTCCCTCGGGAGTTAGTGCACTAAACAAGCCCTCTATCTCCTGAAAGCACTTCTCCGTCGTTTAAAAATGTTGCAATGGACTTCCCCATGTCACAAATAGTATTTAACACAAGTGATCAATGACAATTCAAATACTTCAGATTCAATAAAAGGAAAAGTTGCACAGAGAGATGACATATCGAAGAAAACAGAATATTTTGTCTTGTATAATATCAAACCTTCAAAAATATTCCTCTCTATGTAACTGGATAAATTCAATGTCTGGACTTAAGCTTTTGCACAATGATAGAAATCCAAGCAGCTATTGGAAAAGAGAAAAAAGGTATATTATTAAATTGACAATATACGTGCATTGATGTTATAAAGGTTTTATTAGAACACATACTTTTGAAATTTCAAGCAAGAAAGAAAGAAAGAAAGAAAGAAAGAAAGAAAGAAAGAAAGAAAGAAAGAAAAATGTGAGCAAAGACAGCAAAAGTATTTTGGCTCATGCAGAAGAGGCTGGTTTACTTGCATCTCCCTTGTTGCTTCTCAGACTTTATTCTGTAAATAAACAGTCGAGTTTCACATTTTGGCAGATGCACCACATGTCTCAAAACATAAACTTTCTGAAAAATTCATTAATATTTTTCGTGACACTTGCTATCGACCGAGCGTGCCAAAATTTATCTTCTGCTCTTCTGTCTTGTCGCTCCAGGAATGACTGGGAATTATCTACTAACAAATCCACTTCTTCGACCACAAGGCACTAACAATCCCTATAACACCTTACTGGCCGAGACGGTTGTATGTAACACCCCCACGGCTCCTGTGTTTAACTCTCCAGGTGTGCTTACTTAATACTTTCACCTGTATTCAGGCTTTTCTTCTCTTGCTGCTTTATTTCTGTCCCTCCCTCCTCTATTTAGTCTGCAAGAGGCCAAATGAAAAGCAGGATGTACTCCAGTGCTGTATTTCCTGTTGAATGTACTGTCTCTCAATGCCTTATGAAATAAATTTATGTTTTTGGGTCAAGGTTGCACATACAGGCACTTTGGCAACACAACACGTACATCATGTGACAACAGTCGTTGAAGAAAAAGCATTCTTTTACAGTTCAGTTACAATTAATACATATGTTAAATACTTATTTGCTTGTCCTTGAATGTCAGGAAAGGCACCGTAAAATAAATGTTGTTATTATTATTATTATTATTATTATTATTATATACATTATTTTGTTACTTGTTTATTTGTCTATTACATTGATAAATAATAAATATAATATCATATCATCTATATTATTATATCATATTATTTTATATGATATAATACTATTATAATAAATATGATATAAAAGTGTAATACATAAATGTAAGCATATTTATTTATGGTGCATCTGGTTCAATGGTTGTGTAAAATCACGTAAAGCAAATTGTTTCAATGACAGAAATATTGAATTCAATCCTGTTACAAACACAATGAATGCCTACTTACTCTGCCAAATTTTACAGACTTGTCTTATATCCTATAAATGATTAATTTGTGTTGCTTTAGTGGACTATTCATTGGCAAACAATAGTTAGTTATAATTGTAGTATCAATCAGTGCCTTACTGAGCTTCACGGCATTCCTATAGTCCAGAGAGATGAAGTCTTTAGTGCTTAAATGTAAATCAGTGCTTTTATGATGTGCTATTGTAAAGTGTTGCCAAAGCATCTAATGTAACTTTTGCAGTAGGTTGTCTATGGATATTTATTTATCAAAAGCAGATTGGAAAATATTCCAACTGGCTGCTTTAGCGAATAAATTCCGCTGTATAAACAGTTTTGTGATGATAAAGGCTCTTCTAAACATGATGGAACAGAATTAAGCATCTCTTGTCGTGTTTTGTGCTTTTCCCCTGTGCTCTCCTCTAGTGACCTACAGAGAGACAAGTATGGGAGTAAAACTTAACTTTGCCTATCAAATGTAAATTTTTTTCAGCATGCTTTTTAAAAAAAACAACCAAACCCGTGGCACAATCACTGGTTACTTGAGGCCATTAACACACACACTCAGTGAGCAAGTGGTTCACAAAATGAACTAATCAAATTTTACTCTTGAAACTAAGATTTATTTGGTCATTTTAAGTTGTCATCACATTTACTCTGTCACCTTTCTTAATTTTAGTCAATGTGCTGCATCATAGATCTGGCTAAAAGGTGCACTTGAAAGAGATTTTTAAAAAAAATATTTCTTTGCTCCTTTTTTTGTTGTTTTTGCCCGAACATTTCTGCCCTAATATGAATTTGGCTTTCGGCAGTCGCACTGTTGAGCGAAATGCTGCGACAGATTTCCAGAAAAACCCCGTGAACACTAAATTGAATAAAAGTCCTAAGCACACAGTTCATGGCAGCAGCTCTTTAATTTCCTCATTAGTTAAGATCTTTCACATTTACTTCCTTTAAGAGACACTAACAAACACTGTAGTATGTCTGTAGCTTGGTTAGTCTTAATTTCTACATCTGCCGTTTTGCAAGACGGTGCGATAGCCATAACAGAGCAAATTTTTCCCTTATCGCCCATCTCAATCATGGAATAACAAATAGTTTTCATTTTCCCCTTACTGCTTTCCATGACCTCTACGGTTAGTGGAATTCCTAGCGTGGCTGTGTTATTCCTGAGCTGTTCTGCCTAGACGGGTGTCTCACTGGGAACTGTCACAGTGACGAATGCCAAATGCTGGGCTGTGGGCAAGCGCTGACCTTTCCCAACTTTGGGAAACTCCCTGGAAATAGCGAGGAAGTGTACCAACATTCAACGAAAACTTCCGATAATTAGAAGAAAAAGCTGTTCAATGCATGCCTATTTAATTTGCTGAACCCTTGCTCTCGCTAAGTTGATATTATGATTTTTGTTTTATGTTTTGTTGATTTTTGAGTGATTTTTCTTCATGATACAATAAATCATTTTACTTTCTTTTGTACATCAGCTGCTCTTAGACCAGATAGCCTGAGCAGACAGACATGATGTGAGTTGTCTAAAGTGAGTCTTTTCACCTGCTGTGTGTGGTGATGGTGGAGTGCTGCTTGTGGGCTCCTCTTGTAGTGAGAACGAAGATGGCTGTCCCATATTTATACATGACTATTTCCCTTTATGTCGATGTTATCTTTTCCCATCTCTGTACTGTTTTTTTCCCCTGGCACATCCAATGTATTAGTTGCTAGAGAACCTGTAAGTGTTGTAGCTTGCCTTTTTTTGGCTTCATAATTGTGGACATCTACTTTGCTGGTGTTTTGTGATGGTGATTACTGTCTCAGTTTGTTTATTAATGTTGTTTGGGATACGTTTTTTTTATTGTTTTGTCACATTTGTGGCAGGATAAAATATAAAATGCTCTACTATATTTTCCAAGAAATGTATTGAGACCAATTCAAAATTAATCAGGTGAAAAAAGTACAATTACTCAGCCCCATGCATGTATATCTTGTGAATGTAAGGGATTGTGCCAAAGTAATAATTATGGCATGGCTTGATTGGACTTGAGTTTTATATGCAAAACTGCATCCTAAACAGCATTAAACTTAACTCCTGTAATGGATTTTGGTTTTGACTAATGTGAAATGCCCTCACCTTGTCTTCTGTTTACAGGGCACTCACTGAACAGTGCGGTGAGGGATACAAGTGCAATGGATACACTACCGCTAAATGGTAACTTTAACAATAGCTACTCGCTGCGCAATGCAGACTTTGGCGACAGTGTGCAGGTAGTAGACTGTGGCCTCAGTCTGGACGACGCTGCCTTTGAGAAAATGATCATCTCTGAGCTAGTACACAACAACCTGCGTGCCTGTAACAAAAGCCACCAACAGCAACAGCAGCAGCACCCCAGCTTTCATCATCCAACTCCCCACCAGCAACCACTCCAGTATCACCATCGTCACAATCATGCAGAGGGGCCGCAACCCAAAGTGACAGTGGTAGGCCACAACAGCGGTGAAGGTGGTGCCGCCGTAGCAGACGGTTCGTCCTTGGTGCACATGGGTGGCACAGTGGGCCTCCAGCTGCACCATCAACAAGAGCTGGAAGCGCCGCTTATCCCCCAGCGGACTCACTCCCTTCTCTATGCACCCGAGAAAAAAGTGAGGACCGACGGGGGAGTTGAGACATTTGGTGGTCAGCTGACATCG
The DNA here is from genome assembly GCF_037954325.1 of Fistularia commersonii. NCBI lineage: Eukaryota > Metazoa > Chordata > Actinopteri > Syngnathiformes > Fistulariidae > Fistularia > Fistularia commersonii. The sequence goes on along the minus strand of NC_141299.1, from coordinate 13,194,935 downwards.
ACAAACAATGACGAAAGTTTGCAATCCCCAAACAGAGACTCCTTGTACACTAGTATGCCTAATTTGAGAGACTCTCCGTACCCTGAGAGCAACTCTGACGTGTTGGAGGACTTGTCCCCTGCCGAGAGAAGTGAAAATGAGGATGTTTATTACAAGAGCATGCCTAACTTAGGAGCTGGAAACCAACTCCAAGCCTATTATCAGATAGGCAGAGGAAATAGCGATGGTTACATTATTCCTATCACAAAAGATGGTTGCGTCCCTGAAGACAGTGTACGGGAGGGACAAATGCAGCTAGTGACAAGCCTTTAAATGTATTTAAATGAACCCATTTCTCTTCCACGTCATTTGCAAAAGAAACAAACTCTGCTTAATTTGTCAAATAAACAAATTAAAACAAGTAAACAAAGAATTGAATGAGAACGTACAATCTCTGTTAAATTTGCAAACCTCTCTCACCTTATCTCCATGACCATCTTCTTTTCCCAAACCTACCACTGCTGACCGACCTTTTTCCGCAGACCAACAGACTTCATGCACAGCAACAGCTGGGCAATGTTTTGATGAGACTGTACATAAAATGCTGAGTGAAATTTCAATTTTTAGTGGAAAGCCAACTATGTATTTAAATGTGCTGCTGCTGTTGAATAATGGGAGAAAAGTTTAAGGTACAAAAGTAAAAGTAGAAAATACAAAAAATAAGTACTGTCTTCATCAAATCAGCAATTTTTCAGTCAAAAGGTTGTACATACACTTCCCGACATCCTTGTTGAAGCCTGTGTTTTTATTGTGAATACAACAACACTCCTGGACCAGGACGAGGACTCTGTAAAATGTTCCTGTGCAGACTGTTTCAAAAGGAATATAAGGTCCTGGTCGTTCTTCATCACCATGAAGTTTGGATTGTATAACCACTAGCAATCAAACCCCTGGCCTTATATTTTCTCAACTGTACATTGTTGTCAAGGAAAATGGCTAAATATATATTTTGTTGTATTGCTAGTGTAAACTAAAAAAAAATAAAATAAAAAAAAATAAAAAAAATAAATAATGGGAAAGTAAATATGATGAAACATTTTATTTGCAAAATTGACCATTTTGAGAGACTGCTGTCTTCAAGTTACACCTAATGTTATACAGTGTGTTTATGGTTCCAACACTTCATTCATGGTAGTATGTTTGAATGTAAAGGCCTAAGAAAAGAATGGAGAATCAAAACTATTACAAGGATTCCATTATCAACTTTTGCACTTGTGAACAGTGTTTTTTTTTTTTGTTTGTTTTTTTTTTTAATTTAAATTGTTTCATTGGTATTGCCCATTGACTTGTGTTTATTGATTTTACAGGAGTGGCATTACATTTCTAACAGTGATGGGAAAGTGCAACAAAAATTAGACCAACTTTGTCAATAAAGTTTCTATCATACCTAGTAGTTCTTCCTCCAGGGTTGGGACAATTTATTTATTATCTTTCTAAAAATGAATTGGAAATATGTGAATACCTTTCAGCACTGGTATCAATGCTGTACTGTAGCTCATGGTTTAATGTAAACGTGTCTCAAGGGGCTCATCACGAAGACTGATGTAAAATTCGACACTTGTTTAATAAATACAATAAATGTGAGATTTTTTGTCAAATGCCAGTTGCTTTTAATGGTTTGTGTTTTTGGTACTATTTGAGAACAGTTTAACTTATTTTGCTATGGGCAAAATACATTTTTTGACTCAGGTTGTTAATGCCGAGCACCTTGAAAGGTAAATTTGTGAAATTGTTTTCAGGGGAATCATTTATTTGCTTTTTGTTTCACTTTTACTTTAATCACTGCAGAGTAGACTGAGCCCGTTCACCATACATGTTAGAAAGCCAAATCTTTCCATGTTATTCAAAGATGAGAAACTCAGGTAGGAAAATTGCATTGTAAATGATTCTCTTGTGTGGTTGTGACACTAATAAAGATTCAAAACTGACACTGATTCACAATATTGTCCACTTAGTATATTTCTGAATGAGCACTAGTTTGGGTAACAGTAATGAGCTCAGTACCATAGAAATCTTGTAATATGTTGGTTTTAATACTGTGTGGGTGTAGAAATGTGTCTATGGACCTAACTAATGGTCTGTGTTCTGGGTGACTGCAGATGTAAAAATATATTGTACATGATCTGTCCAAGTTAGACACATATTTGCTCTAATTAATGCCTGCTGCTGTCGAAGCCCACCATAGCTTACTGTGCCTGAGGTAATGTAAAACTACAGAATTTTATGATGATACCAAGTGTGATTGTCAGCTCTCAGCAGGTTAGCGGGGCACCATTTGGTCTGGATAGAAATGACCCAGATCTATGAAAAAAAAAAAAAATGCATTGATAACAGTTTGGGTAGCTGATGGTTTTCCCTTCATCCATAACTTTAATAATTGTGTGTGTTTATTCATTTTTTTTAGCTTAACAGATGGAGTAACAGACTAAGGATACTTACCAGTTACAAAAGTGGCTATCAGGTGAGCACCTTTTGGAAAAATGCCTGTTTCTTATTGTATCCTTGGTAAGTGTGTGAGTGTGTGTAAAATGCAGTAAAATAGTGGAAAACCCATGTGAATTCCCAACCTTTAAATTGGAATTTCGAGAATATGTTCAATCAAAGGCTGTAAAATAACTTGGTATTTAGTCGTTACTGTTTAATAATGGCTAAAATTTTAGCTGCAGGTAAATTTCTGCTCATATCGTATAGTGCGTAGTTATAGAAAATACTTGGTTTGGCAAATGAAAATCTACATTTCGTTAGAGGTTGGGGTTTTACTTTATAAATCTGCACAGTGTCTGACCTTGTATAAAATGTTATAATTTTGACAATAACCTTAGTTGAATCACTTTGACAGAACATCTTGCTCATGTCAGCCTGAGATCTAAATGTCTGTATTGGATAAGTGAAGGCTGACAACCTACATTTTGTCACATCTACATGAGCTCTGTATCCACTACAACACCATCACTGAAAGTTTTAAGAGTATGTGGCTGTTAGTTAGATTAGGATTCTATTACGTTACTTCTTCACAATGCAAAATGTATTCACAGTTAAAAGATTGTACTCAGATTAACTGTCATCAGGACAGGCTTTGTTTATACGCTCAACCACACTGTGAGTAAAAGAAATAAAAAAATGGTAGAAAATAAATATAATATCCCTTTATGAACTCATGTAGAGTAGCCCATTTCCCAGCGGTTCAAAGAACAGGCCAGTAGCAGATAAGCAGTCTCTTAAAGGAAATTAAATCAAATCTGAAATCTTAATGATTCTGTGCCATTCAATAACGTAATGTCAGTGACCTGGGATGCACTGAGGTGAATTATAACAGTTGGACCTTCTGCAAGCCAAAAAGATCCAACTGATCAGTGTGAAGTTGATGTAAATTTTCTTAGGAGACAAATGAATACATTTTTTCAAGATGACATTTTTTTTTTTATAAATCATATTTTAAGGATTAATTATTCATTCGGCATCCAAAAGGCGCCAAAATAGCAACAAAATATCCAGGAGGAAGAATAATAATTTAAGCTGGTGGTTTTGTAGCCTGCAGCTATCCATCAGGCCTTCTAACCATTTAAGAGCCATTTCTAATTCCCCATCTTTTGCTCATGAAGAGACTCTCCGTCAGACATCGATTTAGAAGTAGGCCAGAAGCAGAGAGGCTGAGAGCCATGTTTCCACTGAGGAGAGCCAGTGTTTCAAAAAAAAACTAAAGAATATTATCAGGAGAGTTTAGAAAGTACCGTTCTGGACAGATGAAAAATACACAAAACGGGGAAATGAGTTAAATGTTTAAAAAAATGTGGATATTCATGATTTTGCAACTGAGTGAACCGTTCATGTTCAGAATCTGGATGCACAAGATGTAACTTCATGACACATTTCCCTTGATATTAATAGAAGGTGTAATAAAGTTCATTGTTCTGTCATATTCTAGAATTCTCTTCCACTTCTTTGCTCCTCCTTCCTTCATAGAGTTTCAATATAAGTTTTTTAATTTGTCTGTTTAGTATAAACTTGAATGATCTTTGTTGACTTCTAATCATTTTGCAACGCAACACGTGACTCCTTTTTTCAGTCAATATGTTCAATTAAGTAAAGACGATGAATTTTTCAGTGGATGAGTGAGTGAGTGTTATTGCTACGTATGTGCCAAGGTTAATTCACATGTCATTATATTTTATTGAAAGATACGGGACTATGAGTGTTTTTTTAAAGTTGATATTAGTGTGTATGACTGTGTTTAAAAATGTAACTCAAAGCCCGGGAGATATCCAAGGTTATCAATAACCACCACAATGGCTCTGCTGCAGTAATTCCTGAGATGGGAAGGCAGCATGCCCATTTTAGATGTCATCAATGTGGATGAAAGTTATTGTGTACAAGGAAAACCTCTCAAGTCACAAAGTAACTGGCAATACAAAAGTAACTCTCTTAACTACTGAAGTCAAAGGGGACCCTTTACTGCTTACTTTTTTCATCCCTCAACCGCTTTTGTCCTGTCCCTGCAACTTCAAATGTGCAGATTTGCGGCCCATGGGCGACTTAGATCCGGTCCCGTCGAGGTGAAAAATCCAATTAACCTGCGGCTCCAGCTGCCTTCGTTATAATCCCCTCCCATAATTATAAAATTACCAGATGCAGGATTTCAAATGAAAAAAGGGGATGGATGTGACAGGCTCAGGAAGAGATGATGAAATAAACCATTCTGTGCCAGTATACAGAGTTCCAGTTTAACCTTAGTGGAACACTGAATTCTTGTGACTGGGATTCAAGATGAGACCTGCAAAGTCCTTGTGATCAAGATAAGAAACATTCTGACAGAGTGAGATGTGTTCAGTGGATAGGCACTTCAATGTTACACCATGAACTTCAGTGGGACCTTGTATGTAAACCAACCAAGTAGTACAAGAGTAAAAGGTGAAGGTCTTTATGGAGTAAATTGTGATAGAAGAAAAGATGGATACATAAACACATGAACAACATATGTTGTGCATATTCCCTGTTTTCAAGTGTCACAATCATTTGAAATGTCTAGTCAGATTGCTTTTAACAAGAAGTCTTATTTGACAAGTCAAGAGATATTTAAAAAAAAAAGACTAACCTTATGACTTTATTGTATTAGACATGCATGTCTCTTATTTTTCAGAGTATAAATGACAAATTGAAGAAGAGAGCTAATCCAAGTATTGCCTTTTAATTATATTTTTGGGAGATGGGATACAAAGATGTTGACTGAATTATTTGGCAGTGACCATTTGTTCAGGGACCTTTTAAAATTAAATTCCTTTAAAAGATCGGTAATTAGGAATGATCAGGCAAGTTACATCCAGATTTTAAATGTGTTTTTCTGACCTAAGGCAAGAAATTTTAGAAAATTAAAGCATCAAGAAGGAAAAACTGTAAAAATCCCCTCTGTAATTGTCTGACTTTTCACATCGCTTTACATTCAAAATGAGTTTCTATTCTTCTTCCATTGTTTCTGGTTCAGTTTCTCTGCAGTCAAGACACTTTTATCGGTAAATCTAACTTTGTCTCATAAACTCATTGGCACTTGCCAGAGGGAAGCCTCAGGCAATAACTGCCTGGATCGCCTTCTATGTACAAGCTTCCACAGGCCAATATAGATAACTCCCGCCACTTACAGCATTCTGACATTTATATGAACAAACCTATTTTATCAATGTATTCACATTTCACCAGCACTCCCATTTGCAACTCATCAAGACAATAAGGTGCGTTATAATGATATTAGGAGCTACTCACGAAGCTATTTACGCCTCAATGGCAACAGTTTCTGTCTTTGAATTCAACGCAGTTGATCGTGTCCTGTAACTTCAGTGTTAGGAGTGCATATTGTGACTTTGGAATTGGAGCAGTCCAGAAATCTTACATATCTTAATAGAAACAAAACAAAACACACTTCATAAAGACAATGCATTGCTGGAGGATTACCGAGGACAGCTGTATAACTGAATAACATATAGTGTACCTTTTATCTTTTTCTCAAAATAATTGGAGCAAGAATACCAATTCTCAAACTATGTATCTGAGAATTTGACGTAACTTACAACCATGTATTTTCCAATATCCAAAAGCCCTACCGTGCAACAGCATAGAGGAGCATAGACCCCCCCAGTAGCTGCCATAAACACCACCACGTTTTGGTTGTTCACGAAAGAGTCTTTTGATGGTCACTCCAAACACTCAAGAGCTTCCCTGGTCTCAATAGTCCCTCTTGTCAGTGCTTTAGCCATATAAAAAAGAATTAATTACACCTTAAAGCTCTTGATGTGCTCCAGGAACAAACTGTAAATTATTTAAACCCTGGTCTTTTTATGTCCTTCCATGACAGGCGCTTAAGTCTCTCCTAAAAACATTTGGAAAGTATAATCAAACTTAACTTTATATGCAAAGACTATGCATTAAATTTTTCAATTTAAAAATGATTAAAACATTAAATTATTGACTGACCGTTGACTGGATCTCATTAAAACGCCCTGCATTCCAACCTTTCGTACTGGGATATAGGTGGAATCCATACAGCAGGCAGTGGCCTCTGTACTGTTTTTATAATTAATAAGTAAAGGGAAAAACAGTTGTAACCTTGAACACACGTGTTCATTGCAACTAAATATTGATTCACAATCTCCTCGCGAGTGATAGAGGTGCAGGGAGACTATAGAGACGAGGTATTAAATATTGAGATTATTAATTCCAAAAGAAATACTACAAAAGTCCCTGTTGACCTGAACTTTCTTGTTATGTTTCAAAAGACACTTGCAAGAGAAATCTTGTCATGCAAATCCCGGCCGAGTGTATCCACAAGGTCCCAGCTGCTACGATGTACATACAAGTTGGGGAGCATAATTTGTGTATGATCTTTTTCATACCCTTTTCATTTCTATTTCAGTGCTTCTATTATGTTTTCTTTGTCAGAAAAGTGGCTGTGGTACAAATATACAAATCTGCTCCGGTTCTTGTATCTCTTAAGCTTATATAAAGTCTACTGATCAGTAATAATCTTCTTCAAATGTTCAAATCCAATTACATCCAGACCTACAAGTCATGATATATCTGAAAAGGTCTAGAAAGAAGCATATAGTGTGCTCTGTGATTTAATCCCTTCTGAACTTCAGGTCAGTTTCAATATAGCATGAGAGAAGTACTTTAAGATTTAATCTGTTTTCATTTATCATATGGGAGTATATTTCAAGGAATCTGTTGCACCTAATTGATCCATATGAACAGTGATTCCACCCAGGGCTTGCAGTGAAAGTATACATTAGGGTTTTTATTGGTTGAAATCATGTCCATGAGATTGAAAATATGCCCTTGAATATATAGCACATGCCTCAAATATGAAGGTTATAATAACCCCAAATCACAGTTAAACAATGCTGTAGAAGTACCGGCTACCCAACAAACTTGAAATTGTCTAAACATTATGTCTTAAATATGTACTTTGTAAAAAATGATCAGGATGACTTCTTTCATTATATTATCATATTGCTTATCCTTAAAGCAAAATGAAACAAAATTAGATTAAGATAAAATAAATAAAATCATAAAATACAATTATATTGCATTTTGATATTTTGGTTTACCGATAAGAATCAATATTCCATTATCATTTCACTCTTAAAGAAAATCCTTGACATACAAAGATGATAGATTGTGCCATCAAATTATATATGAGGTATTTAAAGCTTAATTCTTCAACGGTTTACTACATATCTGATATGTTGATATTACAATGGGGAGAACAATTATTTGATACACTGCTTATTATTCAGCTTTTCCCACTTACAAAGCATTTAAAGGTGTGCAATTTTTATCATAGGTACTCTTCAACTGTGAGTGACAGAATCAAAAACAAAATCCAGAACATTACATTGCATGAATTTTAAATAATTAATTTGCTTTTTATTGCATGATGTAAGCATTTGATCACCTACCAACCAGTAAAAATTGCATCTCTCACAGAACTATTAGTTTTTCTTTAAGAAGCCCTCCAGTTCTCCACTCATTACCTGTATTAACTGCACCAGTTTGAGCTCCTTTACCTGTTTAAAGACACACCTGTCCACACACTCAATCTAACAAACTCCAACCTCTCCACAATGGCCAAGACCAGAGAACTGTGTAAGGACATCAGGGATAAAATTGTAGACCTGAACAAGGCTGGGATGAGCTACAGGACAATCAGCAAGCAGCTCAGTGAGAAGGCAACAACTGCTGGCACAATTATTAGAAAATGGAAGAAGTTCAAGATGACGGTCAGACTCCCTCGGTCTGGGGCTCCATGCAAGATCTAAGCCCGCGGGGCATCCATGATCATGAGGAAGGTGAGGGATCAGCCCAGAATGACACGGCTGGACCTCTTCGATGACCTGAGGAGAGCTGGGACCACAGTTTCAAAGGAAACCATTAGTAACACACTATGCCGTCATGGATTAAAATCCTGCAGTGCACGTAAGGTCCCCCTGCTCATGCCAGCACATGTCCAGGCCCAACTGAAGTTTGCCAATGACCATCTGGATGATCCAGAGGAGGAATGGAAGAAGGCCATGTGGTCTCCACTCACAATGTTTGGAGGAAGAAGAAGGATGTGTACAAGCTTAAGAACACCAATCATAAGGCATGGAGGTGGAAACATCATTCTTTGGGGATGCTTTTCTGCAAAGGGGACGGGACGACTGCACCGTATTGAGGGGAGGATGGATGGGGCCATGTATCGCAAGATCTTTGCCAACAACCTCCATTGTTGTTGGGTCTTCCAGCAAAATCCTCGCTGCAGTGTGTGTGTGAAAACCTGGTCAAGAACGACAGAAAATGTCTGATCTCTGTAATTGCCAATTGCCAACAAATGTTTCTGTACCAAATATCAGGTTCTGTTTTTCTGATGTATCAAATATTTGTATCATGCAATAAAATGCAAATTGATTAACCAAAAATCATACAATGTGATTTTCCATGGAGTACATGCTTATGCTGAAAAATCAGCAGTGTATCGAATACATGTCTCCCCACAGTACCTGCCTTGCAGTTAATTCAAATAACATTTCATTTTAAAAAAGCACGTTGACCTGAAGTTTCATATCCCCAACAATCAAAAGCAGAAGTGCATGATCAGATGTTCTAATGCCAAGCTTCCTCCATCAAGCCATTTTCCTGTTAATACAGACGAGTAAATTGCTTCGGGCTTATTTGTGATAATCATAGTATTGACACTGTGCTATGAATGGTGCTTATTAAATGTTCCTACAGAAACCCTGAAAATAGAATTTTAATTTAAATGCATTTCAATAACACTGAGTATGATAGATTATAGTGGCACTTCCACCTGATTGATTAGCTTCAGCTTTCATGTGTGCAGCAAAAATCTGGCCAAAACCGCAGATGTCTTCACCGGGAATGAAAACATTGTAATAACTGTGTGCGGCTAAACTTTGCATTCAATGATTGAGCCAACACCGCAGTACAATTATCATAGTAAATGAACATGTTCTGCCTTGTGAGGACCTTCAATATTTCTTCATCCATGTGCATGATTCAAACCTATTAACAAATAGCCTGGAGGATCCTGACAGATGCTGAACGGTAGTTTTGTCTTGAGAAAATCCAGAGTTTTTCAGTTTTAATGCTTCAAACATCAGCCACATTACAACTTTCTGTGATAGCTTACATCTGTGCCTGCAAGATCAGTGAATTGCATCTTCACTATAGTTGAAGCGACCACATGGTATGCTATGCCATTGACTTTTTTCCCCACAATATTCTTACCTGTATCCACGGTTTAGCCAGCTCATAACCTTGTGCCAGTCTTGACATGTTGCATTGGATTTGAGTTTGACAACAGCACCCGGCCAGAGGCATTAGCCTCCACTCTCCACCCTCAAACCGGACGGTTCTGCCCTTCCTCGGCCTTGAACTACGGGGAGGTGGTGAGAGCCCTTAGGAGAACTAAGGTTAACACAGCGCCAGGAACAGACAGAATCTGCTGACGGACCCTTGAGCACTGTAGCGACCTGCTGGAAGGAGAATTCTATATCCTTTTTCAGAACTCCCTGTCCTGCGGCACAGTGTCCCAGACGTTGAAGCACTCAACGGTGATTCCCATCCCAAAAAAAGGGTACAACAAAGGTCCTGAACAACCTTAGGCCTGTGGCTCTCACCTCTCTGGCGATGAAGGCCTTGGAGAGAATTGTAAAAAAAAATCATATCATCCGAGTAACTGAACCCCTGATTGATCCTCTCCAATTGCTTACGGGGCAGGCCGAGGGGTATTTGATGCTAAAATCCTCTCCTCAGCTTTCAACACCCTGCAACTCCACATGGTGGCTGAGAAGCTGATTACTTGTTTCCACCTGAACCAACCAACTCGCCAACTCTGGTGGATCATCAGCTTCGTCATCAATAGATCCTTAACCCTTATCCCAACCCTAACCCACCTCTTCTTGCTCACCACAAGGCTGAGTCCTATCTCCCATGCACTTCATCATCTACGCATATGACTGCAGGTCCTACCAGCCAAACCGCCACCTGGTGAAGTTTTCAGACAACCTCCTGTCCTTACTCTCCAGTCCTTCCCTCCAGCATGGTTAAGCCCCCCAGGACTTTGTGCACTGGTGCAAAGGGTCCTTCCTCAAGATGAATGTGAGTAAGAGTCAGTGGCAGGCGGTGCATTTCACACCTAGGCCTTCAGTAGTGCTCCGAATATATCCACCCCCCAATAATTAGTTTATAGCTTTAAAAACATCTTATAATGTAGAAATGCAGTATAAAGAGAGGTGCATCGCAGATAGATAACTCATGTCTGTACTCCTCCCCTGACACCCCAGCACGTAATCGATCACGCACCCTGCGGCTTTGTCCGTGGCTCGGCCCGGCACCCCAAGTGCCCAAATGCCAAGAGTGTGCAGAACAAGTCCTTATTTGGAAGTAAACCCGACCGTTGAGGCGATGGTATAAAATAACCGTGCCTCCTCGGCTCGGGGCCAGAATCTCCTCACTTGCACATCCACTGGACGCGTGTCAGCGGGCGTACTGAGAGGGTGAACGATCCTCTCGGGGTGACATTCATTCTGGCCCGGGATATCTCGTAAGTGTATTTTCTGACTTTGAATAAGCCATTCTTGCTTGATCAGTTCCTGACCATTGTGACATTTTTCCCTGAATGAAATCTGAACACACCGGGACGACAAGGTCCGGTCCCATGGCGGGAGCCACAAAAACGGACAGTAGCCACAATAAATGCCTTTATAGCAAACAGCTGCAACACATAAAAAGAACCAATAATAACCTTATAAACTTGCTGTATTATTTTGGAAATAGCAGCATTTTACTCACCAAAAATTCTGATCATTTGTAGACAAGATACATCCTTCTTTCTTTCCTCAAAAAAAGAGTTCAATTATTTTGTTGTACAGATTATCCGTGCACTTCAGCTCCAAGCACTCTCAGCAATACAATTTGCAGTGTACCTCGGAGCCTGTGAGCCAGGGGTACCGGTCGTAGTTCGTGGCTTGAGAATGTCGGACAAATCCTTTTCCTGGTTGTGACAGGAGTTGCGCGACCTTTCTTTTCTATGTCCAGCTTTTCCTTCAAAAGAAAATTGCTTAAACAATATATTAGTAACTAAATCCATTTCTTCTTCTGCTGCAGCCATTGTGGGTTGACAATACCGATATTAAACAAGCACAACTATATTTCTGTTTGCAGTTGGCTAGTAGGCTTCTCCTTGCTAATACACTTGTCCACTCTGTGACTATGCCATCAGAGGGTGTGAATACGCTGACATTGCTGTAGCCTGCTAGAAGGCTTTGATGTTGGCTACTCAAAATCTGATTGGTTGAAGCAACAGCGTCATCAACACTTATTTTTCTGCGTGAAGGGCTTGCAGAACTGATTGTGCAGGCCCCCCCCAACCCCAGGCAGATTCCTTTGACTTTGACCCTGCCTGGCAACAGATTACGGCTAAAATGTAATTGGTTAAATGCTTTAAATGAAAATACATGTCTGGAAGCAGCACAACCAGGAGAAAAGCGATGAAAGGAAGTGAGCAGACCATCTGGAATTATTTAATAAGTATTCATGAACAAAATATAATTAAAGTTTGTGATTCAGATATTTTTTTAGGCCAGCAGAGAAGGCCTTACAGGCCCTGGCGGCCGACCACTGGTAAGAGTATACTCTTCATCAAAAGTATAATGACCTTCTCCTTCACCTGCTGTTTATGCTAGATTACCCTTCAGGATAGGAACCAACCAGAGCACACCACCAAGGTCTGCTCTAAAATCATCGACCAGCCGGTCAGATTGCTCTCCCTCTTCCACAACCAGCAAACTACATGGGCAGCCAAAAGAATCCTTCAGGATCCATCCCACATCAAATCCCTGGCTTTTGAATGGCTCCCCTTGGGTCGCCCACTGCTCCGGCTGCAAAACCAAAAGAGGATGACCTTTATCCCCAAAACTGTCAAACTCCTCAACTCCCAGCAGCTTCCAAATCCCCTCTCGCCACCCCTTCCTACCCCCTTAATGTAGCGCTGCTCGTGTTATATTTATTGTATCAATGAAGAGTGCAAATCACCAATATGCAGTTTTCTTCTTCCCTGGTACAGATGTGCAGTTATCTATAGATGCACAGCCACATGTACAGATGTACAGCAATTTACACAGATGTACAATTTATTTATCGCTTCACTTTATTTTTCACTCAATTTACACTTATTTCTATTTTTTATCTTATTTTATTTGTTATGTTGCCTCTATTTTACCTTTATTTATACATTTTTATCATGCATATTTATAGATGTTGGATCTGCTTTAGGTTGCTATGCTACCCCTTCCGCCTTGCAATTGCCCCCCAGGGACAAATATGGTTTTTCTGATTCTGATTCTGACCCCTTTCAACCAAATTACTGCACAAGAACCCAATCATTAACATATGAAACCCTTTCAACTTAGGCTAATGCCCAACCCCAACTCATAGCAGAAACTCCCCACCGTCTGTTAGAAATGAAGAAGCCTCTTGGATGAGAGGTGAAACATCTCATCTTAAACTAAGTCCCATTGCCAGGATAAGATCTGACAACGGTTGGCTATGACTTGGAAAACATTTGCCAATCAAGTCAAACATTTGACTTAATCTCAAGAGCCTTGTTTCTGCATTTCTACAATGATATATGTAAATATTCCCACACAAGGAGTTTCTTTGTCATAGCCATTTCATCTGGAAGTGTAACATCCATATTGACAGAGCCTCCTATTGCCAAACCCAAATCCTAAATTTGACAAGCGGCCTATGGTTCTGAGATTCATTATCTGATGGCTTGATGAATATGTAAAACAAGTATTGAAGTTTATTGCAATACATTCAGGCAGGGTTATAAGTGAAGGCAAAACTAAAATTGCAAATTCAGTTGCACACAAGCAAGGCAGTATTATGATACTGTATGTTTTGAAAGCTCTAGTCAGTGCAGGTTCTTTAAGCTGAACTACCTTGATACTTTCAGTATCAATGAAACAAATGGTAAGACTGTGGTTTTTCAACGATGAAATAATGGCGGAGGCGTAGAGGAGTTCGATCCTTTAATTTGAAACACCAACAAAATTAAACTAGAACTTGAACATCCGGGATCATTTATAAAACCACCCGCGCCGACCGTTAGTCCCGCCACAAGACAAGCAAAAGCAGATAACCACAAGTAGAGCCATGTCTACGGTCAAGGTATTGAGATGTCCCCCAAATAGACGTGTCAATGCAAATAATACTCATGTGCTGCTTTGTCTTGAGCTGTGAATTAATTTCCTATTATTTGAGTTCAAAGTATGTGTCAAGTGGTGTCAGTCCCTTTGCTGTACTGTAATTCACTGCTCAGAGACCTTGCCAGGGATGATGTAATACTTGTTCTCTCTCAACAGAACACTGGGTCACATGGTTGATTGTGGCCAAGGTCTGCCGGGGTCAAATCAGCTGACAGGTCAGCCTGTTGGCTGGATGTAAATATGTATATGAGGTTTTAGAGCAACTCTCAGTTTCCTAAAACATAAAGGAACAATAGAGACAAATCAGTAAGTATAGTGCAAAGAAGAAGGTAAGAAGTAAAGTCGACAGATTTTCCTGACAAAATGTCTCATTTGCAATGATTGTTGCATAAGGACGATCTGAAAGTGGCAAAGATCTTGGATGAACTGGGGGCACTTGGACAAAACAAAGGTGCATTTGACTAAAACAGGGCTGTCGATAAACCGCCTACTCTGTGAATGTTTGTATAGCAGCATTAATCAACATTGGATCGACTACCCAGAATAATAAAAGAGGTGATGATACAGCACTGAAAAAAAGCACTTATGCTCAGAATTTCTACTATAAGTTGGTTTTCAAGATTTTTGCCAGTTGAAAGTCATACAAATACTGAATTTGTGAGATTCAATAGTAATTTGCAGTGCAATACTTACTAGATGTTTTTATTTGCAAAAATTTTGCATCAATATTAAAACATAAACAGAATTGGAACACTGACACTTGATTGGAACATGTGCAATAAATTATTGTTTTAAATTATGAAGTTGAGAAGCATTTAATATTATCTTGCAATTATTTTTTGAAATTGACCATTCAAAATAATAAAAAATTGAATGATGTGTAAACAGACAATCAAATTTTACTTCAATAATGATTTATTCAACCCTGGTCTGACAGTGACAGACATGTCAAGTCACTGATTTCTTTTTACGGTATTCCTCATGTCGTACTTTCTTCCTCTGGGGACAGCTAACAGTAGAATATATCTGAATGAATTTGTTCATTTTTACGTTTTTGCGAAGAAAATTTCCATCCAAGTGTCCGAGGCAACTTGCTCAATAAAAAAAACGACAACGATTTTAGAATAAGAGGAGGATAGTGATAGAAGACATGACCGAGTTCCTCATGTGTGGAAAAAGTAGAATGTTACAAAACTGCATTGGTATCTTCCAGGACACATGTATTTTTACAGAATTGCTGAAAAAATACAGGAAGAACATCTCATAGGTTTTGATTTGACTTTCCCAAGATTTAATGCTGCACTGGCCTCCAGAAGATATGGCATGCCTCTGCCTCTGACTACATTTGGAAAAAAAGAGTGTGATCTAGGTAAACCAAAACATAATCATTGAGCAGGTCTTCATAAATCTGTTGGGCACAAGCTTGGGATAATTGGTGAGACCAATAGGGAATAATCGCTCATAGTTTCCATCAAGAGTATTCAAAACAGTCTTCCAGTCATCCTTCTCTATTATAAGTATTACATTCAGAAATGCCAATGTGCAATATTTGGAAAATGGTAGCAACCCTTAACAGGTTAAAACCTGTTTCTCAGTGACGTTATTGAGTCTCCCATAGTTGATGCATAGACGTTTTTGACCATGAAAAAAAAGTTGATGTAAACGATAATAATAACTTTTGAGTTAGTGATGCGGTTCTCCCTTGCCATTCCCGCTGAAAGAAGGAGGAGAGGCAGCCGTTAGAAGGAGACATACCTGACTGGAGGTCAGCGGTACCAATATGCAGGCATCGGAGTAGCCAAGAGGCGACCGGGCTTTATTAAACATCTCTTTCAGATCCAATAACTCTTTGTGAACTCTGGGAAGATCTTGAAACTGGTACCAGGTTGGAGCAGGTGGCAGGGCTGTTCTGAATAAACACGTTATAATGAGCACTTAATTACTGTACCTTCTAGAAGCCAAGACTATGCATGAATATGTCCTCAAAGCCATTAATAGCCCAGAATGACAGAATGGTATTCTGTGAACCTCACAACCAATTCACAGCAGAGGCAAGATGGAGTGTCAGTAAGGTTAGCTTTGATACCACAGGCAATGAAGATTGACACAGTGTGACTTTTCCTAGAGCAATGCAGCTTAAGATGAATCAACAGCCAAGAGAGTATTTGAAATGTAACTGCCGTTCTTTCCTGTGTCCTGTTGATTTACACTGATCCATTTATTCACCAAAATATACACAATGGGGCAAAGCTGCTATTCTCATTTGGTAAATTCTGGTCTGTAATCAATTGTATTATCTTAAAAAGTGGCAAGAGGTTTACAGACTACATTAAAACCCTCACTAACAGCATGGTGGGACATCAGCTCTTCATTACCAAACACAGCTGTCAATTTGTATGGATAGGAGGACTATCAAATAAAAGTAAATAAGAAAAGTTCAGGTTGCCAGGCTCTTCTCTGAGTCAGTCAGAAAAGGCATCAAAAGGTGAAGGAGCGTTCAAAGCACTCTCAGGTCCCCTGGTGCAGAATGGAATATCGAGGTGTGGGCCCTTCCAATAACATGTTGTACAAATATTGAATAGCCTTCAATGCATGTTTAACTGTAAGCAGATGAAACATCTGTCTGTTAGAAGGGTCCAGTTCTGTTGCCAAAAGGTGAGGGAGTCTTGCAGAAAAAAATGTACAACTAGAACAAGGAGAATCAAAACAGGAATTCTGGAGCATACTGTGTATTCAGTGCTGTAGGGGTTTCGGGCAAAGAGTTGGAGGATGTTGCCCTATTCTTCAATATTTGTCCTTTTCTTCCTCTTCTTCTAAAATAAATGATCTGACATGGGCAGCTCCTGGAGAACCCCATAAATGAAGCTGGTGCTATCTCCTGCAAACAATTTGCCAAGGAGGTCAGTTGATCAACATGGCAGTTAATATTTTTGTCCTGAGCCATTGACTAAGGACACGAGAGTTTATGTGAGGACAATAGTTTCGAAGCAGTTTTACAAATGATCAGTTTACAAGTCATGCACAGCCACACAAATATACCAAGAAATGCAAGTCTGGGCTGATTATGATTCTGGATAGCTGGGTAAAATAACACAAAGCAAAGTGGCAGATGGAAATATGCACTGGTACATACACAAAGGAACCGGTGTAAGAAAGAAAGGTGGAGGTGGGGGGGCTGGAATAGTGCTTTCGCGTCTCATCAAGAGGTTCCTTGTTTGACTGTGAGAGAGCTGTTTTATACTATTTGTATGTTCTCTTTGTATCTGCGTGGGTTTCCATCAGGTTCTCTGATTTCCTCCCTCTGTCACAGTAGGTTAATTGAAGACTCTAAACTCCCAGATTGGTGTCGCAGAGAGCGAATGGTTGTATGTCTCTACATATGGCCCTGTGATCAACTGGCCTCCCCCAGTTCAGGGTCAACCTCGCCTCGCTCCTAATGATGGCAGGGATAGGCTCCACCCTCCCGCGACTTTTAGTGCATCCATCCATCCATTATCTACCGCTTATCCTGCACATAGGACCACAGGGATGCTGGAGCCTGTCCCAGCTGTCGTTTGAGCAAGAGGCTGGGACCGGTGGCCAGTTGATCATTGGGCCAAATATGAAGACGAACAACCATCCACACATCTGGGCCAATTTTTCCAAATTTTCTTGCATGTTTTTGGACTGAGGGAGGAAACTGAAGAACCCGCAGCAGACATGGGGAGAACATGCAAACTCTACAGAAAAAAAAAAAAACCCAGTGTGAATCGAACCAGGGTCTTTCTTGCTTTGCACAAATGTGCCTCCAACATAAATAAGATATGGTTGATTTAATGGATGATAATGAAGGGATGAAAAAAGTGGAAATGGGAGGAGAAAAGTATGTAGAGTTCATGAGGACATATGAGCTGTCCATTGGACAGGAGATACTCATGAGACAATAGTTTAGGATCAAAACAAAAAGTGACCAATGTAGCACACGAAAAGATGGAAAACTCTCTCAAAAACTATTCATCATAATTTTTCTTTGAAATTCACAGATCCCAAATACAAGGCCTATTTTTAAGAGAAACTGTGAAAGTATACTAAATTTAGAAAGCCAGCATATTGAAATCCTCCTAATGTACATACACGAAACAGATGCTCAGGGTTTCCCCAAAGCAAGTTGTCAGGATTGGTGAAAATGTCTTTTGTTGGGATTGAAGACCCAGCAGCAGACTGGGGCTGGCTTTTAGGTAAGAAGGGACAGATGGTCTCACAAAATTCAGAATATCAAAAAGCTTTAATCTGGATTTGATAAGAACCTACATTAGGTCAAGCCTATTTGAATGTAATACAAGGAAATGCCCATGGATTAGAAATAACACTTTCAGGACATCAAAACACAGCAAACACATCAAAACAAGATTAATTATAATTAAGGAATTGAAAGCTTTAAAAGCCCAGACATTGCAAACACATTGTGAATTTATATCAGATTTTACAGTGAAGGTTACTGAAGTAGTCAAGAGACCCTCATTGGCAAGGCAGCAGGTGTGAATAATTAATCCAAAAATGCTTAAAGGGCTGGACAGCATAGGATTGTCTTGGCTGTTGTGTTACATGGTGGTTGGTGTCATTGACCAGGAAGTGGCCCACTAGTGTGGTGTAAAAAAGTTGAAATTACATGGTATATAGTATATACCAAATATAGGGGATCACGTTGCTAAGCCTCTCAGGAAAGTTTTCCAGAGATGAGACTCCTGCAAATTCTTGAATTTTCAATCTAGGACGAACACTCCAGATTCTTTCTACATCATAGAACTGTGGATTTGCTGTCACTCTCACAGGAATCATGGAAGGATCTTGTGAGTAGTCATCTTGTCTGCATGTGATTTGCTGCTGTAAGAGACTTGTACTCTTTCTCAACATGATGTCAAACACATTTCCAAACAAGTTTTGGCTCTGTCCTTTGTTACCAGTTGTGTTTGTGGTCTACTGAAATGGATCTCAAGACACAGCTGGGAAAGAAGTGTTTGATATGAAGAACTCTGGATTACTTTTTGGTCACAAAGTGGCCATGTTGACATTACCGTTTTGAGTTGGTATCCGGTTGATTTGCAGCTTACTGTGAAATGCAAATAATCAGCATCCATAAGAATAAGGCCTTTGGGTCTTTTTCTAAATCTGGTGGAATGCTCCCTCTGGTTTTGTGTTGTGGTGGATGATTTTCAGAATCAGCATTCATTAACACCACTCATTTAAACTTCCAGTTTCTAGTTCGACTGATTCTTGAAATGTATCATGATAGTTTCATCTCACCAATTGCTCTCAAAATCCACAAACTGGGCATTGTTAAAATGAGTTAAGTATGGAAAACAATTGAAAGCCTCCTGAAGTCTTCCAACTGCACTGTTATTTTCAACATTGTTATTTTTAAGAACAAGGCTGTATTTATGATCCTGCTTGCGAGCCATAGCACAGAAACAGAAGACAAACACCACAATTTAAAAAAGAAAAAAACGTCTCAATTTAAGTGTCCGGGAGCACAATGAAATCATGCCAGCCTTGTTAGTTTTGTGCTAAAGCTGTCCTCACATAAGATCCACTATGTTGGATAATGGCCACTGGAGCTCCATTAAAAATGTGACACACACACCCAGAAATTATTCTTAATTTCAAGTAGGCTAGTAGACCAAAAACTTCAAGGTGGTATAAACTCAACGTTGCACATGCTAACCTTGGTAACACCTCACATAGGAAGAAAATCTACATGCATTCTTGTAGCCAAAAAAGCTGATCAGAGGGAACAGACCTCATTTGGGCCTTGCATAGACTAGTTACACATGCCAAGAGGATTCAATAAAATATTTAGTAGATCGCCTTGAATAAGGCAAAAAGGAGGACCCGCTGGAGGTGCAAGAAAGAGTCTCTTGCGTTGATCAGTACTTTTAGGACCTGCATCAAATCAGTCTGGAGAAGCCAAACCCAAGCTCACTTCTCATCTTCATCTAGGCAGAAAAACATTATGAGGAGAACACCCTTGGAGTATATTCTGGCCAATGTGTAAAAAGAGCTAAATAATAAAGTTAACATTATCTAGAACTAAGAAGCAGGAAATAATTTCAAACACTGTAGCCCATAGCTGTTTATTTACTTTACACTAGTGAAGTTTGGATCTTCCGGTGGCTTTGTCTCTTGCATATATGACACTGCAGGTAACAAAGCCGTTTAAGTGTTTTGGTTTTGGAAATTCGGTCTGTCAGATACTTGTCAATCTAAATTATTCATTCATTTGGTTGCAGCCACTCCAACTCAAGAGTTCAAGATAGTGTCATTATATACATTGTGTGTGTGTGTGTGTGTGTGTGTGTGTGTGTGTGTGTGTGTGTGTGTGTGTGTGTGTGTGTGTGTGTGTACACATGCACACTGTATGACAAATGTGGAGGAAAATAACAAAATTAATAAAAAAAAAAAATCCATTACAGGAACAATGCCTCCCTAATAACTGTTTGATGAACCTTTTTAATATTTTTGACATTTTCCACTCCATAGAGCCATTATATAGAGGTTACCAACTCTCAAAGTTCTGTGTAGGGTTAGCAAACTAACTCCAGTTGAGTAAGCTGAAAAGCAGAAGCTTTGACCAAACTTTAACACAAAATAACTATCTGAACATTCATTCATCCAGCTGCAAAGTAATAAGATGTGATAAAACAATGGATGAGTCGTATAACAAGTAGAAAATTAGTGCGTTTCCCAAGCTTTTAATGTATTTCCGTAATTCAGAAAAACATTGCCCCACAGACATACGTAAATGCATCGTAAACAGAAGACTTTTGCAATATGGCTGTACAACACCTTTCAGTGCATTCTGCTACTTGATGCTAGGCAGCATAATGAAAAGGTAGTATTTTAGCACATCTAATAATTAACCTCATAAATTTATATTGGTTTGTTAGTTTTTCCAGCAGCTTAGATTTTCACCTGTGCATCTAATCAACACCCTTTAGCAGCAGCTCTGTGCTCTGAAAGCTTAATGCTATGGGGAAAAACAGCTGACATCATTTCATTTTCACAGTGGTATCTTATTTATGTGAATACAAAATAGACATATTTTTTTATGGTGAAAGAGACAAGTCTCCAAAGATAAATTTTATGGACAGAGAGTCATTCTGAAGTTCTTAGACATATCATAATGACTGACAATGATCGCTTGAAATCCAGCAGACACGACTGCAGTGCTCAAACTTAGAGATAAGTGCTAATTGAGGTCATACACTCTATACTAAATTCCCCAGCATCTATAATATAATGTACATGATAGCAGGATTGTGGGCTCTATTCATTTGACACTGAGAAAGCTTACAGAAATGAAGTAATAAATACCCAAAATAATAAATAGCCATGGAGAAATGTCAATTTTATTTATTTTTTATTTTTTTGCAAATGTGAAAAAATGCTCTAAATGATAAATTTGGCAGCAAAAGTGTTAAAAGAAGAGTTGCATGTAAAGTACAATGCTCTCTGTGCCTTTGTATAGTGTTTTTTTTATAAGCAATATTGATGACTACTCTGGGAGAGAGAGTCTCGAAGTTTGTTTGCCAAATTGGAATGGGGAGAGAGGCAGGGCAACTCACAGGGTGATTAGGGAGCAACATTCACAACAGTCATGCCATCAGTGAAATCACACTCAGCACTAATAGTTTCCAGCTTCGTGCTGGAAAAGCAGAACGGACCAATGTCCATCCAACTAATGTGTTCTCCTTCCTTTCGCTCCAGATGAACAGGAAACAGGCCCCCACTATGGTCCAAACATATGACGGTGCAGTTTAATCCTTTGAGGAGGGTTTAGGTAACAGACCGGTATCCCCTGCTTATTATTTCCTCTCTGAAAGGAAATCGTAACAATATGTAGATTAGGTCTTGTAAATTCAGGTTCGTGATTGTCAATGTGTTCGTCCAGTTCTTTTTGTGTTAATAACAATGTTCACTGTTATATTATAGTTTTTGTTTGTTTTTCCTCTGCTCAGCAAAGTGTGATAAGTATGCTTAATACGCAAAGATGTGATTGACGTGTCTTGGCAAAATATCTTGACCCCATGGAACCTAAATCCTGTTTCAACAGAATATGATAGGAATGTCAAAATTCAATTTAATTAATGTCTAAACTGCACAGGAACACTTTGCTTTGTTGCCCTAAGCAAACAAGGCTGCTGTTGTTTTTCTTCAAAGCAGAAATGGGGGAAGCTAATGAGCTGCACAGAATTGATAATTACAACAGTAAACACGGTGGATAAAGGTAAAAGAGGCATGCTCTTATAGAGCAAAATCGATTTTTGGAAAAAATCTTATTCTAAATCTATTCGTTATTTTTTTCATGTGAAAGGTACAAAGAAATATTATTCTATTATCACCATAGATTTTTTTTTTTTTTTTTTTTTACTGAGTTCTATCTGCGGGAAGGTTCTGGTAAAGTTCTAAATGTGTCTGACAATATGAGGTATAGCAGAGCACTGTTTCAATCTTAAAATGGCAAACATTTTAATTCCTGAAGCCTTTTTTTTTTTTTTTTTTTTTTGAACGTCATTTGCATTAGGGATGAAAAATCATCCTCAACACAAACTGGAAATTTCAGCATTGAGACTGTGTAATACATTTGAATAATTTGACAGCTATAATATATATGAGTTTTTTCTTTCTCGTGAATGAGAATGTTTCGGGACTCCTAATGATTTGGCAATATTGTTGTACAGCTGTGTTTTGAAATGATGGAGAAATGTTTTGTATGCAGATGTGCAGAACCTATTTCTATGCATCCTCATGTATTTTGGTGCTTTGCATGAAGCACACACCTTTTAAAGTTTGCTTTCTGGGATATGGTAATTAGCCTTTTCTTTGTGTGTTTTTTTTTTTTAGGAATGGAGCACCTTTATGTGCAAGCACATTTACATCACAAAATTCTGAAAGTAATTAGGGCAGCATGAGGTCTAATTTTTAAAGAGGTTAATGAATAGCTGTGTTATTGAATAGACTTCCAAGTTTTGAATTATACAAAGAGCAACAGAGTGTTGGGAGTCAAGGTTTTTTTTTTTTTTTTTTTTAAACTTAAGGTTTGGTGATACTGTCAATTTGGGGAAAAAAAAATGACAAAAGCCCCAGCTTTATTTCAAATACATACTAAAGCTACTGTACTTATTCCCCTGATCTTCATTTTGTGCAGAAACAAGACATAAAAAAAAAAAAATCATTGGTACCGTTTTGACTGTAAGGCAAGATAGCATATCAGCTTAAGGGTTATCATGTATGCCCTTTGACTCCATGAGTTCTGAAGACACTTTATAGATTCTGCAGACCCCTCCTGTCTAAGCCGTACCCCAAATGAAACAATGGATATACCTCCACAGGTCTCCATAGGACCGGTGGCTATTTGACTAGCTCTTGGAAGATTGACAACGAAGCATTACATTTCACAGAAAAAGTGTCAGGCAGTCCCTTATGCGATATGAGGGCATTTGGACAGCTGCTCTCTATTTCTCCTCTTGTTTTTTTTTTTCTTAAAAAAGAAAAAAAAAAAAGCAGCTCTGCGGCTGAAGCGTGCCTCTGAGCATTTAAATGATCAGAATTGTGCAACAAGGCTGTCTGCCTCCATCCTGTCACATTTGGACGGATATGTTTCAGCAAGTAAGAGAGATGGACATGGACAATACACATGCACTCCACAGACACATTTGCCCACAAGTCCAATATCCCTGCTCAAGACAGGCAAACGCCTTTCACTTATCCAGCGGTTGAACCAAACATACAAAAGAAGGGGGGAAAAAGAAAAAAAAAAGTTCCTCTTCAGTGGAGATGTCAGTCATGCAGGCAAAACCAGTAGGACTGAGTTCAGTGAGACGAGAGGGCAAAAGGCCAGAGTTATTTTTCTTTTTTCCCCAAACTTTCATTAATTTAAAAACAGTAAATTTAGGGAGGGTAAGCTTTCAGTCAGTGTTTCAAATGAATGAAACACCCATTAACGGCTCTCATGATTCATAAATAAATTACTGAACCTTGAATATAAAAAGCAAAATCCAGTGCTGCTATGGTATGAAATATGCTAAAAAAGGTTCAATAAAAATGGTTCTATAGAAAGTCATTGATTTAGAGACAATGAAATAATCCACCTTTCAAAATCCCAAAGTAATATCTGAAATTACTAAAGCCCAAATTTACTAAAATCCAATCATAGGAATGTGTACATTTTCACATGTATTTTTGGTGGGGAGGGGGGTTCAATTGAAATGAATGGGTTTCGAAACATTCACAATACTGTACTGGAATATTCAGGATAATTATAAGACCTGTTTCATCACAAATTTCCAATTTCAGACCTAAATCATAGGGCATAAAAAAAAAACTTAGACCTGGAGAACTGCAAAAAGTGCAAAAGCTAACAAGGTGGTGTTGTCATTTACATTTCTGTGTCTGCATTTAGTTTAATCTTGGCTCCTGCTTTTCCTCTACCTGTTTGACATTTGAATTAATTATGCTTATGTTACTACTCTAAACAGTGGTGGGTTTACGAATTCATTTTAAAGAGCGTCAATCTGTCGACATTAAGATTAAATTATACACTTGCAATACATAAATCCCAACCGTAATCAGGACCTTTTATTGTGGTTTAGCACAGCCATGTCCCTCACAGTAGGATATATAATAATTTAACATTGTAACTTACCTGTAAGGACACTGTTGGTATATTATTGTTATTATAATTGTTTATATATTATCTGTTTTTGTTTACTATTTCAAGTAATCATGGCATATAAGAGAGTAATCCCTGGAATCGAGAAACAATAGTGTCCTCATGTTTGCCTCTGTCTGTCTGGGAAAATAAATTCCTTTTGAAAATTAGATATGCATGCTATGTGCTTGGTTGGGGCTTCCACTGAATGGTCTAAAAATATTATTTCATTTGATTTATCTGCTTGTGGCTCTATTTTTCTGTGTTTTTTTTTTTTTTTCAAACATTTTAATACCTTAATGTAATCTAGAACATCTTTCATATCCTGTCTGAGTGACATGAATTTTGGCAAAAACTGAAACTGATTAGAAATAGGAGAATGCATTTTAGTTTGATAGCCTTTTTTAAAGTCCATAATAAGCATATCAATGGCTGTAATATCTGAAATCTTGCTTTTGGGGGTTTCAGATGCCCGTGTCAGAGAGCAGTGACACACTTAAAATTGCTCCAAATGTGAAGCAAGTCCTAAACTGACCCTGTGAGCTTGGTATTAGCTTGCCGTAGAGCAATCCCTGCAAATCTCACTGTGAAGTCTCTGCAGGCTCGCGGAACATGTGTCCAACATCACGACCGGTCCTCTTCACCACTTGCAAATGCACTGGAAAAAATTGACATTGGACATATCACTATTCATCAACTGGGGAAATCCAATACCCCCCGATATCTCTGGGAATCATCCGTTTCACACTGTGCATTGGATTTTGAAGAGACCTCAGAGTCCCGAAGCAGTATATTTGAGCATTATGATGACTATGATACACAACATTGACATTCTGAAAACAGCCTGTTCTTTGGATTTTCACAGGGGTGAAATTGAACAAATCAAATATACTGTGTCCAGACAGTGATCTAAATCCTTAGAGCTCTTTTCAAACTATTTAGATAGGAGATGCTTCAGTAACTTTTGGTAGAAGTGCCTCCCCACGTCATGCAGTTGACTTTGAGCCTATTGACACTGTCTTAAGGGATGGCTTAGGTTTCATTAGGTGGAAAAGTTCAATTTTGTGGGTGAATTGTAATGTCCTGTAAAGTTTGAAAGTTACATTACAGCTAGTTAATAGCTCCACCTTTGTTTTTATCAAAGTAAATCTGGAATACATTCCCGTCTAAAGGCTGGTGGCAGGAAAAGGGTACATTTCAGACCGCCTGTAATAATTTTTGGCAAGGTTGAGAGATGGAACAGCTGTAGGCTACCCGTGTGTGCCTGAAACAGAGATGAACGCGTGTGTGTGGGGAAATGTCTGGAGATGTAGAAGATCCCTGACATCCTGACCAGCAAGTATGTCCTTCACAGTAAATAATTCACAGATAACTCACTGAGACAGAAAGGTCTGACATGACTAATCTCCTAATTCTCTGACAAATAGACAATACGCAGCGCATAGAGAAGGGAACAAGAATACAGTACAAAGACACTCCAATGGCTTTTGTGTTTCGCATATAAGAACAATAATTGACTTCTTCGCCTTTTCGTCCAGCGACAAATGAATAAATAAAATCATAATGGAATTCCAAGGCCACATTGGCATATATAAGATGCAGCAAAACATCTTGGGACAAGGTTGCTAATAATAAATATAATTAACGGATATAATGCACAACACGGATGGCAACAGAATGAGATAGCAGAGAAAAATATGAGAGACCTCAATCCATAAAAACTGGTGTTTTGCTACATTTTATGCAGGAATCTCAATTCCGTACACTCTACTAATAAGATCAAAGAAAGTGAGCCAATTAATATTGTGTTCAGGAAGGTACTTTATGCTGATGAAAGAGTCGATTATTAAGAAAATATCCTGGCGTGGAGCAAAAGGACCTTTCTCGTCCAACACATGTTGCACAGTCCTATATTTTTGAAGAAAATCGCAAAAAAATTTTTTTTTTTTTTTTTTTTTTTAAGCCTTTGAAGGCAAATAGGTTGAACATGCATCACAAAAATTTTGTATGCATTCAGGATGCATGTCTTTTATAAAAACCTTTATACTGAAAGCTTTAATGTTAGTAATCAAATCTTAGCTATGTGGGTTTATGTCATCCCACCTTTTTGCTTCAGCTTTGAATTTCCTGAATAAATAAAACTAACAACGAACCACAAGTGTTGCCTTTTTATTTACTTCCTCTGAAAATTTATACACATTTGATTACAGTGGAGGATTCACAGCACTTTGGGACCTAGAAAAAGTAAAACTTGTAACTTCATATGATTTGTATTTTTTTGTATAATTTTGTGTTACAAGTGGCCTGGTCCTCCCTTCAGGTTATTTCAGGTTTCCAGAGTCGGGCATTAAAATGGACTCAGACGAAACGCTCTACTGAATCAAATTGGTAATCAGAATAAATGGGAGGTGGGATACACACATCTAAGGACTGAAATGCAAAACTAAAAATTTGGCAGAGTTCCCTGGTTTCTATGCTACATTATGTGGTGAACTTTTGACACGCAGAACTGCAATACCAGATCACCACAATCATATTGACTATTATTTTCCAAAGGCACTGGTGCTTTTTCTCAGGATATGGATGAATTGACTGATTTGCCCTTATTTTTGAACCAGCTCTTCAGACAAATTTAGCAAAATATGACACACCATTGCATGTTTGTTTTTTTTCCCCCCTCCCCAGGGCTACTTTATTTTAACATCATTCTTTTCTGATGATTGATTTAGTTGTGAAAATGTTTCTGCACCAAATATTAAGTTCTGTTTTTCTGATGTATCAAATACTTACATCATGCAATAAAATGCAAATTAATTACTTAATCATACAATGTAATTTTCTGGATTTTAGTTTTTGATTCTGTCGCTCACAGTTGAAGAGTACCTTTGATAAAAATGACGGAACTCTACATGCTTTATAAACGGAAAAAGCTGAAAAATCAGCAGTGTATCAAATACTCGTTCATCCTACTGTATCAATTATAAAATTGTAAATGAGCCGTGGGGGAGAAAATGTCCAATAAATGTTGCATAACTTTCTTTTGTAATTACCCTTTTAGACTTTGGCCAAATGGAACTGTGATGATGGTTGCCTACTGTCTTTTAATTTGAGAAGATCCTACCTTTTCTATAATAGTACATACGCAGGTGCAAAGCTAGTTTTTAAATTGTTGACTATTTATACCTTTCCTTTGATACCGCGTTGCTGTTTCCCATAGTGCACTCAGCTCCCCATCTAGTCCTGACATGGGATCCATACCAGACAACAAAGGGAAGCAATATGTTTGAGGTCAGTGCCCATTTTAAAATGTCTGCCTTTTCAGACCAGTGGTGAAACCTACAATGGTTTGCACTCTTCTGGGATCATTTTCTAGTCTTTTTCTGTTTTCAGCAAGACCTGAGATTTAATTTTTTTTTTTTTTTTCCTCTCTAAAAGAGGGGTAGGAGAGAGGAGCACAGTAGCTGAGCAACTACAAGTACGATGTCATTTGTTACAGGCAGATTCCATTGTATTTCCTTTATTTTTATTTATTTGATTTATTTAAACCGTCTATGAATTAATCGGGACAGCATGATGGCGCAGTGGTTAGCGGTGCAGCCTAATAGCACGATTCTGATAGGGGACCTTTCTGTGTGGAGTTTACATGTTCTCCCTGTGTTTGTGTGGGTTTCCCTTGGGTTCTCCAGTTTCATTCCATCGTCACAAAACACGCAGCAGGTTAATTGGAAAAAAATTGAAAAATCATGAATGAGAGAGTGAAGAGAGTCGTCTGTTTTTGTGACCCTGCGATTGACTGCCAACCATTCCAGAGATTACCTTGCTCGAGGGCAGCTGGGAGAGGCGCCAGCTTCCCCCGTGACCCTGAGTGGGATAACCGGTAGACAATCGATGGATAAATCATCTGCGCAATGGTCGCCTCATATTCAATAAGATAGAAATCTTGATGACAGCGTTTAGTTTAATATT
This sequence comes from Fistularia commersonii, assembly GCF_037954325.1. NCBI lineage: Eukaryota > Metazoa > Chordata > Actinopteri > Syngnathiformes > Fistulariidae > Fistularia > Fistularia commersonii. Next base: position 13,166,483 of record NC_141299.1, on the reverse strand, counting down.
TCCGTTAATTTGAAGTTCCTGTATATACCCTTAATAACCCACCGATCCTTTTATATAAAAAAGGTAAAAGGGAAATATTTGGCTTTAAAGTAAACAAAAATGAATCTAGTATCCTTTTCATAAAACCATGCCAGAGGCGTGCAAATAAATACATGAAACAAATATATGCTTCACTGCGGGGATTCCAAAAACTCTCTTTCAGCCACCTTGGTCAGGACACTAAAAGTCATGACCAACGCTTAATTTCAACAATCAAGGGTATGTTTCGGTAAATCAGGAGTGCCGTTGGTCTCATGGAAATCCTTTTAGTTATTGTAAAATGGGAGTTCATTCTAAAGTACAAGAGAAAAGCAGATGTAGTCATACAAATAATCTGCTTTTTGTTTTGGCTCAATAGTACAGCCAATAGAACCTCTAATCTAAAAGGGTAACAGAAACACTGTAGATATTTGTCAATGATTCATATTAGTACGGACAACGGAATTGAAACATTGTTTGAAGTTTAAACCACAGTTTCACGGTACTGTAATGGTACTGAACTAAATTTTTGATGGTTGAAAATATTTCTCAGGGCTGCAATCTTGAGAACGACAGCTGCTTTACACAATGTTCTACAAATATTCCACTACTGCAGACTTACATTAAGATGCATTCTCTCAGTTTATAATAGACAACACTATATTTCACGATAGATGTTGTGAAGTACCTTCCTAGAGTTCACGGCACCCTAATATCCAGTTGATTTTACCATCTTGACAGCTATCAGTGGGCATGAAGACATGCAGTCAAGCTGTAACTGTAAATGATGCTGCTTAGAGGCATGATTTATTGCACCAATTTTGCATTTCACCCAGCACTCTGCTACATATTTGAGGTGCTTTATGCATTTTTTTTCCAAGAACTATATAGAATCAAGCAGACTCCAAATAGAGTTTAACCACCATATGCGTGCAGGTGTTTCTGTCTTCTTGATCAATGCCAGTAATGACAATGTGGAACTTGATATCCCAACCCCATTCTTTATCCTGTGAGACATCCTGATTTACGAAAAAAAGACAAAAAAACATTATTCCAGAATGTTGAGCAGGACAAGCATTGCATTGTTTTCAGACAATTCACAGTTCAGGAAATGTGATATCATTTTACCCTTTTCAGTATTGAGGGTATATATAATTGTCCTGAAATTTCACATATTTTTGGTGGTAATGTCAACTTAATGCTTGGACAAAATGATGGCATTTATTTGGTAACATCTATTAAAAGAAAATTAGCAACATTTAAATGATAAAAAGGAAATGAAAATATTTCATATTCCTTCAGTCCCCATATTCCTTCAGTGATGTTGTGTCAACAAACAGTACTCTGTATCTTGTAATTCAATTTACATGTACACAATATAACGTTGCATAAATAATATTTGTTGGTTTTGCATTTGATGGAAAGACAAGTTTAATCAAACATGGAAAATGAGTAGTTTGAAATTTGTACTTGACGTTCTTTTAGTCAGTTAGATTTAAGTGAATCCAAGTAAGATGCTGTCCACAATATCTAATTCTGTTGCATATGATAAATGCATATGTGAAAATGTCTAATTTCTAAGTTCATGACATATGAATAAAGTATCCAGAAATTAATACTTTTCTTTGAAAATAGTCATTAGTGCATTTTAGCTATGCACTTCGTGTTCTTTAAAGGAATGAGAGGAGCTGATTTGTGTGACCTTTTCAAAAACCGCTCGGGTTCCACCTGCTTCTGATCTACTCCTTCTCCAATTCTGTTTTTCCCCACACCATTATTGCACCCTCACCAAAATACCGAAAAAGTGCTAAGTGCTACAGTGCCCTCTATGACATTCACTTTGAACTTTTCTCTGCACTTTGATCGAGATTCTTAAAAATGTCATTTCCAGACTGTGAAGGACACCTTTCAGTCAGGAGTCTCCCCACAATGTCCCCCCCCCCCACAATGTAATCCCTGAAATACAATAAACCAAACAGCATTAAAAAATATCATAATTTTTCATCTTACTTTGACCCATTCTATCTTTTGAGACTTTACTGCCCTGAGAGGAAAAAAATGAGAGAAATGTCCTCAAGTGACAGCTGTAAATCTGCCTCGTTGGATTTGCATGTACAGCATTAATCCATTCGCTGTAGGAAAATATTACACAGTCAAAACTTGTGGCTCGACCCAGACATGTCCATTGCATATTGGAAAGTTGAGCCAGTTCCGAAAGGAACCCGGGCCTCACAGCTCTTTGCTACAGCTTCTGATTTTCTGTTGTTTCATGTCTCTCTTCACATGTGTGATATGTCAAAGTCTTATTTCCATGTCCTGGCGCTGGTTATACTAAAGGAAAATACGATGTGGTAGGCTATGTGTTGATGATTGTCAGCAGTGCCCATTTATCATTTGTCAAGCAGCTGTCCTCTCAGGAGGTAAATACACCCTGTGAATTATGGTTGTTTTAGTCTGCAGGCGGAATCCCACATGACAACCTGCAGAAGGCCATGACTAAATCGTTTATGGGGGAAATAGTTTATCATAGCCATTGTAAACATTGTCCATCACACATGAAGTGAGCAATGGATCTTGGATTTTGATGTAGAGAAGCCTTGATTGGCTGCATTTGGGAGCTGAAGTGGAGGCATAAAATATGTCCTTCAGTGTGACAGAGGGGGAAAGATACCATAATCGTCATGTTTCTGTTGTGTCTCATTTATTCCGAGTTAGATCAGACTTATGTAATAATATTGGTAGATGTGCCTTGAAAAATGGGATACAGCGATTTCAATTCATGTAAAACTCAGAGGTTAGACTATTTGTGAAGCGAAGAGTAAATCGCTGGTTTCATTTTTCCTTGTCTGCTTTTCCAAAAAAGTAAGTCATTAGACACAACATGAAAAAGTTAAATAGACACAGCTGCACTGTAATATTTTAATTGAGTGTCCCAGCGCAATTAGTATCAATACATGTAGGAGTATCTCATAATTGGCAGCTTAAACTGTTCTTAAACACACACGAACAATGACGAACTCTTTTTGTCGAAAAATAAATACATCCGGATGGTTTTGCCAAGATGAGAGACATTATGAAAAGGAAGGCAGACTTGAAGGAATGGTCTGATTCCACAGCCAGTCCAGTCAAGCGTCACAATCATTAACAGATTTGACCTCTCGCTTTCTGTGTGTTCTGGCAACAGCACATTTTTCTGAATGCTCTCCGGGATTCTCAGTGAATAGCCTCCAACATATGGGGAGATTTATGCGCCAGCAGGCAAGAACTTTTTCTAATCTTTCTGAAAGTTCTATATTTTTTAAGATGCCCGGAATAGCAGTTGCGGTTGGTGATCGGGCATTAGGATATTTCGGTTGTTCCCGTAACACATGGACATAGCACAATATTTGACCTTGAGATCCAGTTGGATTGGAAAATTTAAGCATCTAAAATATTGCCTCCATGAAACTTCTGTAAAATGACAAGACCTTGATAGATTTTGAACTAATCTCCTGTTAGGCACCAATTTAGAAAACCTGGGCTTGGATCCAGCAGTTTAAAAATAATGACTCTCCTGCAGTCCTGCGTTCACTCTCCCAGCAATTTGGGTCTCACAAGACGAACAGGACTTCCTGTGCCATTTGCCTTGGGAGAACCGTGAAAGTCGCTTAGTTCTATTTTGACAGTCTCTCTCTAACAATGTGTTGAAAATTGGTACACATACTGTCAAAGTCTCAAAATGATATTTCATATTTAGGGATTATTCATGATGGAAGGTAATCAGCTGCTGACCCATGAATGTCTTGGTATTGGGAGGAGTGTCTGCTTTTGCTAAAAGAAAATTGTGTTTAGTAGGGTTTTTGCAGTTTATAGTCCATTTGAAGGACAAGACCAGTCGTGCATCAAAAATATGTTGTCTTTTTGCTTTTGAAACATCCAACTGAAACAAATGTAAGTTTTTAATAAAACATAAGGTTGGCATCGTACAGACAAGGAAACAGCGGAAAAGCAGATGCCTCTGACCGAGGCCACATGTGGTAGGCTTGAGGCGAAGAATAGTTAAGTGCATGATAAATGCTCTTCTCTGTGTCATTAATGGCAAATTGTATAAGATCATCTAAAAGGTATTTGTTGCACACGACCTGGGCAAAGATCATTGGGGAAAAAAAAAATTGCATACTGCACAAGGTGTTACTCTGAATAGCATTTAGGCCATAAATCAGAGGCGCACTGACAGTTTATAAGTCTTATCCTCAGCTACCCTATCCTATTTCCTTATGCATAACACATCAGACAATCCAGATGTTCAGTCACCCATGCACAACTGCTATTGTTAGAACATCTCTTTTGTCTGTTTCCCAATGTGTAACTCAACTCCTTCTCTTGTCTCTTCCCCTCATGTCTTACACACTCCCAACTCTGAGACAAGCAGAGGAGGTAAAGGAGACATTTTGAAGATAGAGTTGTGAATGCAGACGTTTAACAAAATGACAAATCCAAGCCTCAGCCTGCTGGTGGAACAACTGTTGTAAAATCTGTCCAGGTTATTGTTGGATGTAAATGGATTCTAGAATGATCTCCATAAAAGTTCACGACAAGTTAAAATGTGCAGATTATAACTACTATTTTTACATTTAGGTCCTTAGTCAGTCAGTTGTATTATATGGTCAATTATATTTGTTTAAGATGACTCAAAGTTTGAAACATATCACGACAACAGTGACTAAATATTCCTCGATCTATTAAGAATAAGAAGCATCAACAACATGAAATGTTACTAAAGACACTTCAATTTAATGGAATATGGCTGGGTGAAATGCAAACAGCAGAAAGTTTGATCAGTTTAATATCCAAGTGATTTACAAAAATAAAGTGAAATATTTATGCATTTGTGCTCTGGCTTCTTTCATTGTTTAATGATTTGTAAGTGTATTAAAGGTTTCATTACAAACCTGTGTGTGTGTGTGTGTGTGCGCACGCACGCACGCTGCTCTCCACTGCTTGCATAAAGTTCTGAAATAGAATGGTTAATGTGCTTTTGTGTCCTGTAATTTGATTATTTATATTCTTCTGTATGTAAGTTGTCATTTTTATTCCCCCATACTTTTTTTTTTCTCCAGCTGACTTGGTGCACAAATTTTATCTCTGTTCATTATGAACGATGATTGCAATTTCAAGAAATCTTAAAATGCAATGTCGCAGGTTCATTCTGCAATAATTTTGGCATCACCCTCTGCACCTCAAATATGCAGAAATGATTATACATCAAAGAATAACTCTTATTCCAACACACACATCCTGTGTTTTTCAGTAACATGGGAATAGAAAGAAAAGACATATTGGACAAGTTACTTCGTAGAGATTTTAGTGTGGGATTTCAACCCCAGTGTATTATTCCACTAACTGGACCAAATGAACAGCCGTCCACGCATTGTAGTGCTCCGCCAAGTCTCAACAGAGTAAACATTTTTGGGTTTCAAGCGGCAAAAACGTATCCAATACATTCTCTGTATTGTTAAGACTGAAATTATTATTTTGTTTGTTTGATCTTGTTTGCCATGTGTAACGTTGTCCAACATTAATGTATGATTGTCTCTTAATTAATATTCTGTAATGACAATTAAGGTAAAAAAAAAAAAAAAAACAATCACCTAATTCCTATTTTTCTTATTGTATTTAGGCTGCAGAGCTGTGATATGGGATGTTCTATCACTGCCGTAATGGGATGATGCCTTTGGCTCAGGAAGATCACACTTTCACAACCTTGCCTGTACAGCCATGGAATGGCCAAGGTAAGAAAAGCAACAGATATTCTCATAACTCATGGAGTCCCATCGTTTGTCATAGTTCGTGAGTGGAAGCACAATTGCACGAAAAACTTCATTCATTTTCTTATATTCTTTGAAAGACTTGTCCTATTTATTTTGAACTTTGCATTTGACACAATATAATCCTGTATGTTGTAATTGTAGAAATACACATGAACACACACTGTGGTTATCAGCGTTTATTTCTGTATTTTGTACACCTGGACGGTCATTGATTAAACAGCATCACAATACGCAGTGTAGTGTATAATTTTAACAAGTCATTTTCCATCCTTGAAATGTCAGGAAAAGGCCAAAGACATTTAAGAGAACAAAGAACACTGAGACACACAAAAGGTACTCACAATGGGCTTAAATTGCCCTTGTCATTTTTTGTTATGAAAAAATCATTCTCAAATCAAGTGTTTGGATTAAGTGGCATATTGATTGTAAATATTTGAAAGATATTCTTACAATTCAGTTCTGATACTATACCTGAAAGCTACAAAGACAGCAGGAACAGAGATTAAAATGTTTTTAGCTTATTCTTAAATTTTCTTATTTCAACTAAAAGGAAATGTCATTGTTAATTTAGGTACAATTAACCTCCCCTCAATTTTGGAGCCTATTTTTTTTCTTTTGAGATCCCTTTCTTCACTATATCTTTAGACTAAACTTAAGTTTTTGATCGATTGGACAATTTGACAATTATTGCCTTAATCTCTGTGAAAGTCATTTTTTTAAATGACATTTTAAAAGGTTGGCTTTTTTTTTATTACATTAGATTTTTAAATAATTTAGGGTGGGATATGTTTAGGGGAGGGAATGCCTGTAATTCTCATGCTATATTCAATACAGTTTTTTTTGGTCACAGCTTAAACTATCACTGACAGTTGGAACCGGTCCCCGCTTATATAGCATTTTAATCACCTCGAGGTTTCAAATTGCTTTAGAGCTCCCATCAATGTGCTAACCAGGCCATCGGGAACAAATCTGGGTTCAGTGTCTTGCTCAAGGAATCTTTGACATGCAGACCGATGTTATTTGGGGTTCAAACCTGCCACCTTCTGATTGGCGTGAGAAGCCGGTGTGACTTAAACTAGGCCACCACCTCACAAAGTTCACCTCAATATGTGCACCACATCTCTGAGTGCCCCAACGCCCCAGTCAAACACCTCAAAATGTGGTCTTTTTATTTATTCATTCATTCATTTCGGACCAATTATCAAAAATGCACTTTGAATATTGAACACAAAATGGTCAATATTTTAGAAAAAAATATGTATACGGAATTATGAGCTGAGATATCAAGTAATACAGAGTGAGCCAAACTGAGACCAGACATGGTTTTTGTTAGAGAAGGTGTTTGTAGCTGCTCTGTGAAGGAGTAAAGTCACCCTAATTTCCAGAGGCTCCATCAGCACCACTATATGGTATGTTCCCCTCGGCCATTATTTCTTTATGGAGCAGAATTGCCACACTGCTTTTCTAGAAACACAAGGTGAGTCAGTGTTTTTACCAAAACAGCATCCATTTTAGTGGAACCTACCAGGAGGACAGGAATTAGAAGCACAAGACTTTTTTTTTTACTTTGTTGGTTTGTGGTCAAATAGGTTCTATATGGCTATAATACAATGTGAAACGTCACCAAGTATTACCAGGATACCTGTACTGTACACATCCCAAAATATTGATTGTTTCATATTTCCTTGTTCTTGAAACCCACCGGTGCCTGTTTAGAAATAGAAAGAAACTCACGTTGGACATTTGCATGATTTTGTTGCCCATTCCATGAACTGTTTGATTTAACAAAAGTGGAAGTCTGTTGTAAAGAATTTTTCATGTTTGGAAATCCCATTCACACATTCTAACCAAATTGGTTGAATAGATTTGCAGTGGCATTAGATTGACCACAATAGAGGGTTTATTTTATTGTATTGTATTTATTTTCAAGATAGATCTGAGATTAATTTCTCTGCGTGTAAAGTCACACTTGGGTAGCTGCTGCATAAAGACAGGCAGTGTCTAAAGGAGGGGCTCCTCCTTTGGTTACTGAAATGCAGATTACATAACAGCAATATTATTCAAATTTATAAAGTCTTTGACATTCATTGCTTGAGCAATTAGTGGTTACTAACACTTTGTGCCGCCTAATTGACCATTTGCATGGTATGAGACACTATGTATATGGCATTGAAAAGGAAAAAACAAACAACAAACTCTTAACAGTGACACAAATAAGTGAAAGTTCAAAAGATCATGTTTATGTTTCACTGTTGAGGAAGAGTTTTTGCTAATGCTCATTAGTTTGAACAGAATCTGATTTTCATGCCAAAGTAATATATGAGCTTTGTCACGTCAATTTGCTGGAGCTTTCTATGCCCGTGCATTTGTCCTTTACCTCTAATGAGTACTAGTGAGTCTTTTTTCCCGGGGCAGTTAATAGGGAAGAAGTATGCCTGATGTCACATTTAAATTAAAGTAATTGCAACGTACTGGCTTCATTGATAAATTTCAACCCCTGAAAACTGCAGACACGCGGTTTCTCAATTAAAAAAAAAAAATCTTAGTGATAGGAATAAGGTTGTTCCTTAGTGGTATTGTTGAACTGATGATTCTTAGATTTAAGAAATGAAATAGTTACCACCCTCCCCCCTGACTTACAGTATTTTCTCCAATTGTGCAGCTTGTCACTTGTATATGAATGAATAGATAATAATATTGTCACATTTGGCAAGCTATTCATGTGGGCAAGATACAGCAGATGGGATAGAGAAAAAAATCAGCTTTGTATTTTGAATAACTACTGAACCTCGTAGATGATGGTGACAACATCTTGCTCTTCAGTCCCTAGCTGACAATTCAAAATACTTACCCTCTCATTGCATTGTAGCTGTGTGGTAACAGTACGTATGCACACAATAAGTCTTTGAGAGTGTCTCCTTGAATTAACCAATTTGAAAGTCCACCAATTAATTATCTACAGCTTATCCTGCACTTAGGGTCATGGGGATACTGGGGATAGCCTATCCCAGCTGTCATTGAGGGACTGGCGAGAGGCAGACTGGTCACCAGTCGATCGCAGGGTCACATATAGAGACAAATATCTATTCAATCTCTCATTCACACATGTGAATGAAAGCATTTCTCCATTCTTTCCCGCTAGGCTTCTGCATATGTTTGGACTGTGAGAGGAAGTTGCAGATCATGGGGAGAACATGCAAAACCCCACACAGAAAAGAAGGCCCCCTGTGGGAATTGAACCATGATCCTTCGTGCTGTGAGGTGGAAGCGCTAACCGCTGCGCGACCATGTTAACGGGGGAGGGGGGGTTGCAAGCAGAAGAAAAAGAAAAAGAAGCAATGAACATTCTCTGGATATCAATCGAAAAATAGGATATTGAAAGAGCTGTAATGAAAATGTAAGCTAAGATATAGCACCACTTGCATCCCCTGCCCCTACTATCTCCACCATACTGATAGCAGCAGAAATCGTGAAAAACTTATCACACACCAATGTCCTTGTCGTACACTAATATCACAAATGCAAAACATTACAAAGGCAGGGGATGGAATGTGGCAGGGTTCAAAACAAATCATGTATATTTGCCATTATGTTGTAGTTCCCAGATACCCAGAGGTGGCCACTAGTAGATTTACGGGGCCATACAGAAAGATATAACAATTCACTCTCTAATTCAGACCAATGGATAAGTTATCACTATTTATAAGGATTTTTAAACATAATCACAATACCTTATTTTGATCTAAATTGATGTTAAGGCAGTGATTGGTGAAAACCTCAGAAATCATTGAAGCAATCTTTCCAGCTTCTCTTTGAGGGACCAATAGTTGTGTGGGGATCAATGTTTCTTTTTCCTGTTTGAGAGTATTGTCAGGTATGGGGTTTGTAATTCATTTACCATTGAAAGATACATTTACGGTATGTAAAAGTTCTGAGTGTACATAAGAAGCGTTTGTCTCTCAGTTGTCAAATTGGGAGCCAATCGGTTGCACCTTGACATTTTTTTTTATAATTTGTATAGTTTATTAAGCTCTTGTGTTGCTCAACACTTCAACGCGCTAGGAGGAGCCGGAAATTGAACCCGGGATGTTCGGTTCCGGGTAGATCACTCTACCTCCTGCGTCACACCGCCCCAAAAATGAAAGAAATGATGTTCTTGTGTTCATATAACTATACATATAACTTGTGTTTGTAAAATTCTGAGCCCCCGGAACCCCTGCAGCATCTTGGTCTGCTCTGTGGTTTAAAAGGATACTAGTTACGGTTAACTGTGTGATGTTGTTACATCCAGCTGTGAAGCACCTGTTGGATTCTTAAATGCAAAGAGTAAGACAAAATTTTCTAGGGACAGTAGGAAAAAACACTTTCACTACACAGATGGTTCATTAAATTTTACTTGAGGAAAAATTGCTTACAGTCTGGCTAAAACTGTATGTAATGACTGTTAAATTAAATTATGGTAGTTTATCACCCCAACAGCAAAGTTCACTTCCTGCATGTTGCGGGGGGATATGGTTATCATAGTTTTGATTTTGTTGTTTTTATCTGTTTTATGAAACCTTTTAATTTGCACAGAAAATTAACACATATTTTCATGCTGCGCAGATTTGATTTGTCAGTTTCCCTTCTATCTAAACATAAAAGGAAATTAAAGATAAACAACTGCCAAAATGAGCACGGTCTGATTCTCATACCAAAAAGGCTGTTTAGTTTATGCTCTTGGGCTTGTTACCGCTAACTAGGAAAGTTAGAAAGGGATCCTGTGTGATTTTAAGTTTTATTTCTGGACATTCATTTGATGGTATGAAGTTGTAGTGTATGAAGAGCCAAAACATCTACACAGTCGGTTTTGTGGATGCTCATCGCGCAATCAAAGGTTTTTCATCAGACTTCTCTGTAAACACTGGCATCCCTAAGTAAACCACACAGTGATCAAGAGGAGTCGGCATCTTCTCTCCGACTTTAAATGTCTGCCAAAACTTTCAGGATGATCAAGAGAGGCATGCTGTTTTCCTTCTCTATCATATATTCATCAGTCAATGACTGAACCTAACCTCCAGTGATAAACTCTTGACTTTCTTTGAAATATTTGCTTAATTTTGTTATTGTTGTGAAGTCAACCACCAAGGTCTCTAATTTGTGAAACTTTCATTTTGGATAAATCTGTTCATGTAAGGGCATAGCCTTGCCTTTTACTTTATCATTTCACCCTATTTTTCTGCTGAGTTGTGTGTTCTGAGGTCATAATTCTTGGCTTCAAGTCTAGCTTGAAGAGCTATCACAGAGAATCATTGTCATATCTTAAACCCCAATATATCTGACTGAAATAAGCTAAGCAGAATAATAAGTTCGATATGTGTGGAGGTCAAAGTAATGACTTGACACGACCCGTGCTTTGATTAAAATCTGACAAAATTCTTGGCCCCCAAGGAAAGCAGAGGCTAATGTAACCCTTCTGACCTGACATTGATAGCCATACTGCTTCAGTCATTTAGAAAGATTAATATTGAGTTATCCTTTAAATGTGCTTTAATTTTCTCAAGAATTGGCTCAATTGAGCAGAAAATGGCACAATATTAAAAAGCAGTATTATCTAAAAATATTATTGTTCAGATAATGAACTTCCTGCTGAGGAGAAAAAAAATGTGTAAATGGACTGCTGGCATTACAAAACCATAATCTTTCTAATGATACACGTTAAACTGTGCACACCCTGCTACAAATGTGACTTGTAGAAATAAAATACAGTTTGATTTTCTTAGCACAGGCTTCACAAAAATATTTAATGGAATGCTTTGTTTTAATCTCTACTTTTTCTGAAACTTGAGTCCACAAGAGCATACTTTGGGCTAGATCAAGGATTCTTTATCAAGACTGGATGATTTTTATCTGTCAAGTCATTATGTTCTGAGGGAAAAAAAAAACCATCATTTGATAAATTCAATTATGTTTAAATATTCATTATTTTGTTTCCAATGAAATCACATAAATGTGTGCAGGAAAACAAACTATAATTTAATTGGATTGGTCTGTATCAGCCCTTGTCGTGCAAACCCCAGGCTTTTCTGAGAGCATTGCCATAACCGTGCAGGAGATATTAGTCTTGTGAGACAGGTTGGAAACTAGGACTGGACCCTTGCCAGCACTACTCCTGTGTGACCCAAGTATTAATGGTAGCAGGAAACCAATGCAACGTTTAAGGTCGACAAAGTGGGGGGAGAGACATATTTCACACACCTTTCAACAGTTGTCCTGCTACATTTCTGTTGTCAGAAGAAGTGGAATTATTGACAAAATGGAATTCTTGGGTGAAAAATGTTCACACAGAGCGATCGATAAATCTCTGATGAGGTAATGGACACACACTTAGGGCTTCTCATTAAAGCAGTTTGGTATTATAGACAGAGCTGACCTATCGTTATGGCCGGACTTTTTCTGAAACATTAAGGCAATACTTTTTGGTTATGACAAATGCCATTAAAGTGCCACATGACTCACTGACTTTGGGCACCTTTGTTTCACATTATCGGACTTGCTACATGTATTTCCTTTCTCCGTGTCAGCTTTTACAAATCAATCAAATATGAAACAAAAAACTTCATCACGCTTTGCTTAGTTCTACAGTTTTTCCATGTCACCCTGTAATCAACTGGCAACTGGTCTTGACAGATCCACGTTGTGATTGTCATTGACTTCTCCAAATCTTGTAATTTGGTATCTTATTATCAAACCTTTCCTTGCTAATTTAATCTGTGATGTGCGCTCTGTCTTTTTGCCAGTTCATCTCAAACAATCAAAATTTCCGAAGAGTGTATTTTTGCATAGTTTTGTTTATTTAGTCTTTTCAGGTACCTTTTGGATCAAGCTTGATTATTGCTTGATTTCAGGTCTAAATTTAAGTGAAGCAAATTATTTGGATTCTGTTCTTGTTTCGAGTATTGGCAGCTACAAGTCAACCGTCATTCCAGTTTTTGTCATTAAAATTGTCCGTGCAATCAGCTGCACAGATTGTGAATGTATTCTGGGGTCTGGGCTCAGGAGCAATGGTCACGATCATAAGGAGCAGATTCCCTCTATCAGTCACGGTGATATTGGTCCAAAATCCGCCAATAACATCAACCGTTAGATCTACATCCTTCAGGCCATTGCAACTGCTCCTCCTCCTGTACTGTACCTGCTCCTGCTTCATATCAAATCCCTGCTCTATCAACCAATCTGACCACTCCAGCTCAGAAAACCTTTAGAAAACAGGAGAGAAAGAGGCATGGTAATACATTTGCTCAAGTATAACACACCAGTATTTATAATATTTATGTTGTAATATCCCTTTCAATGGCATTCAAAAGCCAGGATCAGTTATGTCCCCCTGGATATCTTCAACATATTTGTTTTTTTTTGTTAATCTTCAATTTGGCTCGTCATGTCAGGTTTTTCAAACTTGGACAGCATTATTTTGTGAGGCAAATTAAAATATTAAATTCACATTCCCTCAATATTCATTTTGGAATGCATCATTATATTGCAGGTACAATGATAAGTGTATGGTTTCAGTGCCAGGTGAGAGCTGTATATACATTTATGGAGAATTAGATGCATGTACAGTATATATGACCTATATAATAACAAAACTCTGTTTTACAATTTCAAATGTTGATGCCTTTTAAAATTTAATTAAAAAATCAACATGATTTTTTCCCCTCATTTTCTGTGTACGTTTTTCAAATCTTTATAAACAGATTTATAGTAGCTTGATTACAACTGCATAGCAGTTCAAATACTTCCTTCAGAAGTTGCTCTGCCATTGGCTGTTTCTGCAAGACTATCGTTGTGTTGAATGCTCTGAATCAAGTAGACTTCATAAAATATTCAAAACACTTCTCCCAGGCCGGTTTAGCCTGAGGCGCTCAAGGTTTGTCTTTGTAACAATTTGATGATACTGGTCACACCTCATTGTGTGTCCTTGAGTGTGCAGACAAGGTCAAGAGATTTGTTTCCTGAGTTCATATAGTTACAAAGAGAGTTTGGGGAGGAAATAACAATCATTTGACTTCTAGGAAGTCATTGTGAATTTTTTTTAAGTGACAAGGTTGACAATTTCAGTGACTTCTTAATCAACTATGCCTGAAAAATCTGAAAAACTAATGGAGCAAGTAAAGGATAGAAAATTGACGAAGAGAATAGTGGATTATCTACTGTATTACCATCCAACATGCTGTTTAACAGATTTAGACTGTAAGCAGTTGTGAAGTCGTCCTAATTGCTGACACTCCCTATAAGGCCCATTAAAGTATTAAGCCCCAAATGATCAATTCCCATTAAATATTTTTGATCTGTTATGATGTTGTTTTAAGTGTTAAATATTTGATTATGTGGTCTAAACATTACGTTGGTATTAGTTGGTCAGTGGTCAAAATGACTAACTCATACGGAGCTTACACACATCGGCCTGTTTCCCTCCTTAATTTTTTGTTTTTAGAGGGACTTGTTTTGTTATGCAATATATGTGAGACTGAATATCCTCGCCCCCGCAGTCTGTGCAATTTCGTATGCGTTGGCTCGCCACAATACCGATGCAATGATCTGCAGTAGATTCTTTATTTTTAAATACACTGTGTTGAATGGGGTTAAAATACCTCACTTATGTGTTTACAATAGTTCCACAATCACATTTTCCTGATCACTGTTCATGGTCCATCATGGTAGGTGATGACTTGCTAAATCCACTAAGTGTACAGCATCTTTGTGCTAGATTGACTTTTTTTTTAGATAGATTAACAGTTATCTACTTGGAGATCAGAAATTGGATTCATCAGCAACACAATAACACCTATGAGCGGTTTCATTAAAAACAACAAAATTATATTTTATTCATGTATCATTGAAGTTAGTCTCTTTAGCCTTGGCTATGAACGTCATCATCTTTTATCAGTGAATCAATCAGTAAATTAATTGTTTCGTGTAGTTTCAAGAACTCACCTTGAAATTTAGGACCCACTTGAAAAATATGATTCGGTAGACAAACACAAAATCTGTGAATAGCAGAGTAACTCTGAGCTAAATAACACAATGTATCTCTTCTATAAGGCCTGCCAATTAAATCCTTAAATATGTTGTTTTTATTTATTCATCTTTTTACTCGCCTGAAATGCTCAGTATGCTGCCACGAATGGGAAGCCAAGTATAGGGAGTTTTCAGATTAGCAATTCGGCAGAAAACATCAAAAGCTATGGTGCTTGTGAAAGAAGTGGTATATTGATCGTTTTACATCAAGATCATAGAAATACCATTGAGATTACTGAAGGATAAATAATGGAAAAACTGTGTTTGTTTCTCCATAGTACCTTTTTTCTGTTTTTTCTTTTCTTTTTTGTTGTTTGCCACTTGTACTAAGGGAGGGTAATGATGTTGCAGTGAGATGTAAAATTGAATACAAGTCATAGTCATTCTGAAGTTATGTGTTACACTTATTACATCAACAATATATAATTGCCAGGACTCTATAATTGTCACGTTCTTATTAATGCATTTATTTGATTATTGCACCCATAATTTTTGCACCCTTTCTGGTTCAGGGTTAATACATAACAGCAAGCCTCTTATAAAACCTTAAGTTGAGGGCTGACTGTAAAAGGAGCTACTTGTACAACCATAAAAAATGAACATTACTTGATGCCACAGCTGTCAGTGACATACTACTTCTGTGTTTTTCATTTGAACATGGAGCAACTTCATTATCAATAGGTTTGAAGGTCATCACAATCACCCAGCAGTTGTACTTGTTTTTTCCTACTAGAAGATGTGCCATCCCTTCTATCAGTGGGTTCTGTTTTCGCTGACTGGGGAATATCAGCTATATAAGCATTACGGACATTACTGTTTTTAGAATCTCCTTTTCCTTTTACCTACACCTTTCAGGGGTTGTCACAGAAAAACCTCTGCCTCCATCTGACCCTATCTTCTGCATCTTTTTTTTTTTCTCAAAATAATTTCATGTTTGTGGTCACTCCATCCATGAAATCTCCTCTTTGGTCTTCCTCTATACCTAGGCCGTTCAACCTCAGCATCCTTCCACCAATTTATTCATTATTCCTCCTCTGTAAATGTTCAAGCCATCTCAGTCTGGCCTCTTGAGGTTGTGTCTGGGTGTTTGGCCTTCGGGGCGCGGAGGCTTCTGTCTCTGGGTATATAGGAATTTGAACAAAGTCCTCTAGTATTTCAAACCTGCAATACACGATATGACAATGTCCTTCCCTTAATTTTTTTGAAATATCATACTCTGTGCCTCTGGTTGTCTTTCTGTTTTACATTTTAACAAATGCCTAATTTGAATAGCCATGTGATTTTAGCACTTTCAAGATGTGGTTTTGCACCATTCATTGATTGTGATTACAAAATTAGATTTTTCAGCCTGCCTCTGCTTTATCTTATCGTCTAATTATGACCTAATTAAATCAGTGTCAAAAAACATTAGAAGTTACAATTAAAAGTCGATGCTATCGGCCGTCCTTTATCCTGCACTATATCTTTATCTACCAAGAGAGGAGCTCGGGAAAATCAATCGTGCTGATAGCAGTTGTTAGAGGTTGACCACCTTACCTTGACCAGTACCTTGTTGTGGGTCAATGAGTTTGATGATAATACAGATGTTTGAGATGATTGATTAGTGGGAAACACAATTCGCATTTGAACCTGTGGAATGGAGTTGCATCCCAACATAACTTTTTTTTTTTACTTAAGAAAAGCACAGCCTTTTGGTGGGTGGGTGTGTGTGTTTTTCTCACAAAGTTAATATTTTCTATTCCTCGAAAACATGTTATAACCTGTGTACTTTTTGCAAAGCTCAGCACGAGTCATTTATCATATTGTATGATACTGTATGAGAGTCAGCACTTCACACATCATAGTATCATCTTAATTAATTTCTTGAGTTTGTTCCTTAGTTTATCCAGTAAATGCAAGGCTGAAAGTGGAAAGGCCGGAAAGGTAATACAAAAGAGGGGTAATAATTTGATGATGTTGTTCAAAACAATTAGACGATACACTTGTCAAGCAAGAATCTTTAAAAAAACTACAAAATCTGAATTCTTTCAAGCCACAGATTAACTTTTTTTTCAGGGATTTGTTATGACAGCTTTTTTTTTTGTCCTTTTTATTAATATAAATGAAGACTCCATACAGCTATTGGCAAAGTTATTGAGAAATGGTTTCTGAGATCACAATGTAATTATGATCGAGGGTAATGATGGACTATTATGCATTTGGACCTCTCCCAAAGGGGGGAAAAAACCCTGATTTTATAAAAGTGCATGATCTCCTTTCCTTCAGTTTGATTTGTTGAAACAAGCAAATATGCGTGGAAAGTCAAAATGGATTATACAGTATATGAGAAAGATGAGCTGCAATTAACCTCTGCCACCATAGTGGCTTGACTTTGAGAAAATCATAAACATACATTGTTAAAAGGCAAATCCCCAAAGACATGATTCCAAGACAGATGATAAACAAACATTAATGTAAATACTTGACTTACAAAACAACTAAGCACAGGCTACTTTGATGCAACTGCGGTATGATGTTAACCCTTGTTTGTTCAGTAGTGTGCTGGTTTTCAAGTAAGTTGTACCTGGAATTGTTCTTTTCAGGACTTTTGTGGAGGTTTTTTTTTGTGCTTTTAGTACTCATTCTACAATGGGCTGTTAATTTTCTTTGTAATCCCCTCTGTCCTCAGGCAAGGAATGTTTCTACATGCATAGCAATCTCAGTTTATCTCCTCCTGCTTTTTGAGTGTGTCTCATTCCCCAAAAACTCCCTCCTTCCTCCTTGTCTGTGCAAATACCCAGCTAATTAAACAAAGCAAACGATTTGATTAAACAACTAATTTGTGCTAGTCTGAATTTGCCACAATTAGGGTAACCTAGAGTTTCCTTAAGAACATTAACTGTGATGGATGTCTCTTCTCCAACTTAGAATGGCTTTGCCCCGTCAATACAAGGGGACGAGAGCGCCTGCTGTGACAGAAAGAAAGAAAGCTTCGACGGAATCTTGATGATAATCTCTGACATAGATGGCCCTCTAAAGCAATTCGTTGAGGATCCTAAAAAGAATAAATACACAATGTGGGATTTTTGGGATGTGTTACCCTTCTCCTGGGGTTCAACTTGTAATCATTTTTAGAGCCCTCATAAGGAAGTAGCATGAAATCAGCATGTCTGAAATTGGAAAGATATCAGACCTTAGTTTTTAACCTGGACCTGCCCACAGTTTGCTGAACTTTTATTCCCTGAAACCCTGAAACTGTCTGATTAAGAGTGATGGTAAGGTAAAGTTGTAGAGGTGGGTGGTGTTGGGAGAGGCGGGGGAGGCTGCTGGAGGCAAAGCAAGCAATGGCCCTAAATTTACAGGTAGTGGTGGGGATTCTGATCCATTAAATCCCACCTCTGATTAAGTTTTCAGCTAGAGATGCATAAGACAAGGCTTTGGAGAGAAGAGGTAGAGCAACTACAACAATGACACAAATTAGAATATAAAAGCTATTATACTAATTGTCATTATTTATTTCTTTTTGCAAGTCCATATCTCATTGAAAGGTGCTTCAAATTTTTCACCATGAACAAGCTCTCTATCTTAATTATTGAAACGAAACCTTGTATTCAATTAAGCAATTATTTGAAATAAAAGTCTTTTATAATGTAAGGAGGTCAAAGGTATCAGAAGCACAGAGAAATATACAAAACTATTCGTCTATTGTATTTTCACCCACCAATTTTTCATTCAAGGACCGCAATTAAAATCCTTTGAATCCTGAGAACAAAAATGTGAGCTATTTAAAGGTTACACTTTCTTTTGAAACAAAGTTTTCTGTAATGATTGTCAAAATAAGTCTGAGACCAAAAAAATTTAACTTCTGAAGTTAGTTCTTTTAATTCCAGATGAAACCGCTCCACCCGTCAGGTCAGCCTTTTGTTAGCAATTAGAGCATTTTTTGAGGAATATTACAAATTTAGGTAAACAGCCCCAAGAGTGAAAAACATTCAAACTGGATGCACGATATACAAATATTCTATGTATAGATTGGGTAAATAAAAACTTTTCTCAGTCTGAGTGTCTATAAATAGTTTTGCAGACCAGTCACTATATGTACGGTGAAGGCAGCTTTGGTGGTCGCAGAGGTGTGTGAGATGTATGAGACATTAGTTTTAGTTCCAGAGAGATTTTTTTTTTTTTTGAAAGTCTCAAAGGTGTTCAAACCAACTGTCTGGTGATGAAGGAAGGGGAGTCGGCGCAGTTTGAGCTGTGCAAAATCCATTTGGACATCTATGGTCTGGGCAGTCTGCTGTGACCTTGTAGCTTGTCTGCACATAAGGGGTTCAAATGCACAGCAGAAAGCTCTAATTCATTCATTAGTGAGTGCCAATAAAAATAATAGAAATATGAATAAAAGTCAAAACTCTACATGGAAGACATTTACAAAGTTGCCTCTCACAGGGCTACTGTCAGCAGCAGGCAGTTTAAATCATATTTATTCACAATGGAGTCATTAAGTCTGTAGTTTTTCTTTCTCACCAGGACTGCTTAATGAAGCAAATCGTCTCCGGGAGAATCTGTTTGCAAATATCAGAAAAAGCAATGAGCAGAGACATTGTCAGCGGACGCTCCTTTACTGCCCACACAGAATGTGGACTCCAAGCAGACAGGGAAAGTATGAACAGAAGTATTACATCTCGATGGACTCTACAGACTTTTTATTGGTTGCAGAAACCAACCCACATACATTTATTTCATTCCTGGGACTTGGAAGCATAGAGGAGAAAAAAAAAAAAAAAAAAAGAAAGCAGATGTGAACCAGCTCACACAAGTGATTCCATTTTAAATTCTGTTAGGCAAATTCATTTACGGCCGCTGTCTTCATGAACGGGAGGCTAACCGAGCTGGTGGCAAGCATCGATGTAGACCATAAAGAAAGGCTACGGGTTTTTTTTTTTTTTTTCCCCCCACCTCGTTCTTGTAATCTGTCAGAGAATAAGTGGGGAGGGTGCAAGGAGCAGAAGATGAAGGAAACTTGGGGGTGGGCAAAGGAAAGGGGCAGGCATGCACTGATTTAAGACTGTCTTTGTTATGTAATTAGCTCCTAGAGAGGAAGGCCCCACTGCTGCAGGGATGAGAGCAGCTGGTCTGAGGTTGTTTAATTGCCTGTTCAGATTCTTTCCTTGTCTCGTCCTCCGGAGCCCACACCCAAATGGCACAGATGTTTACTACTAGCCACAGGAGCAAGGGTTACATGGTACCCATTCTGCTATTACTGGTAAACTAGTAACACTTATTTGACCCAGGACTGGCACATTTACATGATGGGTGAAATGGTCACGGCCATGTGTACACAGAGTGGACAGAGGTGAGCAAATTCATCGTTAAAGTTTTTTCTTTTTTTGACATTTGATCACGATTAAAGTAAAACTTGACTTTTAAAGATGCTGCTATCAAGGGATAGCCGCATCAAGGCCGTTTAACATCATCCCTGTCAT
Source organism: Fistularia commersonii (assembly GCF_037954325.1). Lineage (NCBI taxonomy): Eukaryota > Metazoa > Chordata > Actinopteri > Syngnathiformes > Fistulariidae > Fistularia > Fistularia commersonii. The sequence goes on along the minus strand of NC_141299.1, from coordinate 13,146,133 downwards.
ATTTAGATAAGTGTTGTGTTTATTCTTTTTTATCTAGTTCAACCTAGGGTGGTGCGGTGGTTAGTGCTCACAGGCCAAAAATATGCAGCAGGTTAATTGGGAAAAAAATTGGCTGAATGAATGGTCGTCTGTAGATGTGGGCCTGCGATTGACTGACCGGTCCGGGGCGAAACCCCGCCTCTTGCCCGATGACAGCTGGGATAAACTCCAGCATCCCCCGCGACCCTGACCGCAGGATAAGCGGCAGAAGATGAATGGAAGGATAACTTAACCTAATTTGCTTCAATTTAACTGTAAAATGATTTTCTACCAAAATTCAACAGCACATTTTTTTTTTTTTTTATTTGTGCATATTGTATAAAATACGAGGAGGCAGACATGTGAACCTCGGTGCGGAATTTGCGGTTTATAAAAAAAATATCAACATTTTCATCATTGAACCAATCATATGCGATTTAAAAGTTCAAAGAGTGAAATGGCTTGCCGAGGTTATATAGAGGATCTTAAAAGTGATGTAAAGGAAATGAAAATTACAAAGCAAATTGCAAAATGGCCACTGGCAATTCACAAACGTCACAAACTGTATCAGCGCACTTTGGCTTGAATATTTGAAATCAGTGGCTGATCATACAATCAACAAATGTCACTTCCCTGAAATTGGGGTACGTAGCTCCCGCTGCCTTATGGATACACCGAACCACCGAGGACAAACAATAAGCTATCAGGAACCAGACATGTTACAATAAGTCTCTTATCAAAAAGAGAGATTAAAGGTTTCAATAAAAAAATCACACACACATTTCATAGCGCATGCCACTACAGTTGATTAGGGCTCAGCTAGAATAATAGCCCACTTCACTTTACTCATGCAGCAGTAAATCACATTTACAAAATGACAAAACATAAGTAGGCAATGAAGAGTAAAGATCGCTTTTAGTAAACAGTTCACAATCTGAGATATTCTTGCATGTGGAATACACAACTACCTATCAGAATGTTTGCAATTTTTAAAAAACTATAAGGAAATTCATATGCAGCCTCTTCGTGGGCCTATACTTTCATATTCATCCAATATCTTGTTCTTTTTTTTTTCCTTTAACCTTTTTATTGAATGCTCACACATTAGAAGAGTGCAATTTGCCATTCTGTGGTTAGGCAGCAGGTTGTCAAATGTGTGTGTGTGTGTGTGTGTGTGCGCGCACTCTTTCACAATACTGTGCTTTAGGCAACCACAAAAATGATGCCTGAAAATGTACCAACACATTAATACATGTGCTCTTTGTTTGTTTGGTTGGTGGTTTTGTTGGCCGCATACTGCAGGCCTCCTACACTAGAATATCAGTGCATTTATATATCAGGGTATCTACTGCCTTTTTGAGCCTTTTTCTGCTTATCTAAAGAGAAAGAGAGGCAGCAGGGACATCCATTTTGGTCTCCTTTGAACGAACACGCAGGTGTTGTGTTCTGAAAGAATAGCTCTAATGTGGTAACCGCTTGCAGTCCCTTGTCAAAATTATTCTGTCTCATTTTGAGAGGTGTCAGTGCTTATTTCAATATTTTGCACAAGCCTTATGCCAGTCTGAGGACAACAACACACAGCAAAGACACCTGCTCCACAAAAAACGAGCCAAACACCTGCATCCCCCTGTACCCCGAGCTCTGCCCACATTTCCCCGATGGCCTCTGTACTTACTCTTCCTTCCTCATTTCTTTTCAGCCTCCTGCTCGTGGGACTTGGACACATTTTGATGACCAATACCCACCTCCCACACACACACACAAACACACTAACACCTCCTTCTTTGTAGCTTTTGCTGATATTAAAAATGAGAAACCAGCTGGGTGTATGCTGAATGGTTGGGTCAAAGCTATTCTAATAAATCTGAGGGATGAGTCCAATGTGAGTAGGGGAAGATGAAAATGAGATGAGAATAGAAAGAGGAGCACTTCTGCGGGGCAAATATAGCTCAGGCCGAGGGACCGCTGTTGGCCGGCCATTGGCTCTGAACTGAAACTGCAGCTCTGGTTGACCTGAAAGGCAACAGGGATCTTTCATATACAAGATAAAGACAAATACATACATTTTTAAGGTTACATGGAATAAATATTTGACACGATCTTACTGTAGTTTTCAAATAAACGCTTGATCCGAGATATTCTTTCGAAGAAAGTGGTTGCAATTGTGGGCTTCCACTATTGTTCAGGCTTAAGTTTCATTTAACCACATATAAAAATATAATGAAGGTATTTTCAAATTGTTTTTCACAGCTGGCAAGAGAAGCGCGGCTCACTGAAATATTTTCATGCTCATAAAAAGTCCTTATGATTCTTTATGATGATGATTCTTTATGATCTTCCTTTTTATTACATTCAATATGGAAGTTTTAATTAATACAGAATAAATGTTGACTTTATTTTTAAGTTTTTAATTGTACAGCAGTACTCTCTTCATTAAAATAATCCCTCATGTGTGTCATACAATTTTGCTTCCTTCATTGTAGATGATAAAAAAAAAAAAACATTGCAAACTAAACTGATAGTTTGTTTTGTAAAACATAAACCCCTTTTATTTTGGTCCTAAATGTTACTGTTGAATGATAACAAAGAATCAATTGTTCCAGGTGGTAATACTAGTGATTATGAAGTGTTATGTGTCCTGGAACACAACGCTGCCATCCAGGCGTTAATCTGTCTCGTCTGTTGCTCACAAGTTTTAAAAGCATTTTACTATACTTGACTTCATCCATTGATGTATGGTACACTAGAATGTTGTATTATCCACCCTCAACTTGTCATTTTGCGTCTGGAATAAAGTCTGTTGTTAGTGCCGAAGATTGAACCCCAGCAGCCTTTCACTTGTTGGACAGCCCTGCTATCTGTAAGCCAATCTGTCATCCAACAGTTTTTACCTTCATAAGGTTGATTCCCTCTGAACCGAGGGCATAATTTACCCTGCGAAGCGCCGACGAATACAGCTGAATTTGAAAAGAAGAAAGAGGCTGTCAAATTCATCCTTACCATGATAAATAGTATTTACTAAGGAAAGGCACCAGGATAGGACAGGTATTCACTGTAGGACAGTCAGTGTCTTTTGATTTTTTTTTTCTTTTTTCCTCTTCTCAGTCTGTGCTGTGATGTCTGGCCTAAGCAACAAGATGGCTGCATTTATTTTTTTATTTTTTTATTTGTTTTTTATTTTTCTCACACTCCAATTGCCTTGAAGATTGACAGGCTGTCCTGGTCTGGCAGATGTTTGTAATTCACGCTACTATTACATCAGTTTATACTTCACGCAGGTATGTTAGCATTTTCTAAGTATAATATATCAAATCAGAAAAGCAGTAAAAAGTGACATTTCTTTGAGTGAAGCCAGTGACTTGGTATTATGATAGTAATTAATGAGCTGAGTCTGCTTGAAAACGACCATCAACCAATAATTTTATTTTGATTGCTGTGCAAGACAATTTCTGATCTATGAATTTTAAGCCTCTACTATCGAAATGCTAATTTGCTTATAATAATATTTTTTCATAGATCATTGTTGCAATAAGCATTTAAGGATTTACCTCTTGTTTATCAGTCTGGTGCAGATTGTAATGTGAACATAAATTAAATTTCAATTAAAACTTTTTTTTTTAGAGTATATCATCCACAGTTGGCAATTAAATCTAAACCCTACCCTTTCAATTGATTAAATACTTGAACTACAGCGACAAGATTTCACGTAGGCCCCACCAGCAGCAGTATCTGATTTGAATGTTTTACTTAATTATCTCATATTTCACGTAACTCTCTGCCCAGCTCTGTTAATGTGTTTAAATTTAGATGACGCATCACTGTAGGTAGACCTACAAGGAAACTTGTTTGGCGTACATGTGAATATATATATTTTCTTTTATGTTTTTGATGTTTTTCTTTCAATATATGAATATCAATAAGTTTTTGTTTTGGATGTTTTTCTGCAGCCATGTTAGCCACTGGCCTAGATTAAAAAAATATGGTGCTCCTGGGTGGTAGCATGAAGACAGATTTTTCCTACAAAAAATATATTCATATGGACCTCAGGGAGAAAAAAAAAGAAGCTTAAAACTCAAAAATATATGGCTACTCTAATTGTATCAACTAGTAATTTTGGATCTGTTTGCTGCCTATTCAGTCAGAGCAACAAAAGCACAATACTTTGGGTTTTGTCACATCCCAGGGTGCATGTAGATGAACAGGCTACAAGCAGACTACTGTAATTACAGGCTTTTATCGAAAGAAGCTTTTTTTTTTTTCCCCGGTAATCTACAACAATTTCAGTCAGTTAAAGGACAAAAAGCAGGGGGGCAGGAAATCAAAAATGATGAGTCACATCCAATTTTAACATCATCAATGCTACAAGTGTCGTTTAAGTGTTGTGGAGTTAAAACCGCATAAATAATGTGCAGGTAGTAGAATATCTACAAAAGCATTTCAACCGGCCAGCATCTATGATATACCTGTTATCAAAGACCTTTTTATTTCTACACAAGTTTATTATTTTTTTTTTATTTTTACTTTTTTTTTGTCATCAGTGTTTTTCCCGACTGAATGCTGCCTACAGGGAGATCTCTGTGTGCCTGATGTAGGTAAACAGTGATAGCAGGACACAAGCAAGCGATAGTGAGCAGAAAACAAGAGATCACAAGATGTGTCCCCTGCTCTTCATTTCATAGACGTTCCCGTCTGTTAAACACTGTGAGGCAAATCCAACTTATAAAATTTGTTCACGGTCCATACTTGAATTTTGAGCCCCACAGAGCCATTTTGAGAGTGTTTTAAGGGTTGGGCTCTGTGTTACAGCAAATGCCCAAAAGAAACCTTACAGTCAAGAACCACCTTGACAGTGATGAGAGTTCATCTCTGTTATATAGAGGATACAGAAAGTATTTGTATTTTCTATTTTTCTGTTTGTTTTGAAGGTTATTCTAAACATGCACCAAAAGCATGCTCTGCAGGTATTCTGCTCTACCAAGGAGACTTACTGTGAATGGACAATTTGGATTTGGATTTGAACCAACAGCTTCTGTGAGCATCATTGTAGTTATAACTGTGCAGAACGAGCCCATAATCATCCTTTACAAAATGTAATTATATCTGCTGTAGTGAATGAAGTTACTTTACTTTCACTCACACCGGGAAGGAAGTATAATATAAGAAATGCAAATTAACTTCAAAAAATATTCTAAAAAGAACCGTTGTTGTCTTGATTCTGAATTGCAGTAGCTCCAGTAATTCAGACCTGATTTAAAGTTCAGTCATAATGTAAATGCAAATCGATGTAAATAAATACACCTCATTGCGCTGATTCTGACCACGGTATAATATTCATGGTTCTACAAGCGCGCAATGATCAAATTCTCCAGCAGCATACGAAACAATTTAAAAATGATTCAATGCAATGCGAGACCTCAAATGGTTTGCATTGCTGAGACAGTTTCCTGGTTCAGTGTCTATCTTCGGTAGACTTCCTCTATGGAGTTATTTTTAATGACAGATATGCCTACATGATAGCTCCAGTGTCTCCTGAAAAGAGACCAAAACATTCTGTAAACGAATGCTTAAGGAGGTTTACATGCACAAAACACAGCATACATTTCAGGTACACCTTTCAAATATGCTTGGTGCACTTAGGGAACATTTACATGGTGGAATATTTAGCTTTGCTGAGTTCTTTGAGGGGGGGATGGGGAGTATATTTTATTATTTTGCTAATAATTGGTCTTCTTTGGTTGCGCAGCACCTTTCTGCTCATATTTCTCAAATTAAATTACCTGTAGCCTTTGGTCATTCAACATGACCCACACCAAGACACTCTCTTAGATTTGCAGCATTTCAACTCAATCTGAAAAGATCCCTTCCATTCAATGAAGGGTCACTTTTTTATTCAAATTACAACTTACGCAGACATCAATTTATTTTATTCTCCTCTTTATAACATATTGTGTACTAGAATGTTGTCCACCTGTAAAAGGTAAGATCAAGGATAAAGTATCATATCTTTTGAGTATTTTTTGTGTCTTATTTTCTGTGTATATGTCAATGTGGTTGTATTTAATCCAAAGAAGGGGTGACAGTTTAAGTAAAAAAATATTTTTTTGTCACATATCTAAAGAAGGGCATAAGAAATATCTTGAATCATGGATCTGATATGCTTGGCTGCAAAATGTTCAACATTATCAATCAATGAACATTAATTGATAATGATAATATTTAGCCGAATAAAGAGAAATGCTTTATCCACATCAGTCTCCTGAATAGAGCTCTAAAAACAAGGCCTTTGCATATATTTAAAAGTAGCTGACCTACGCATACAAAGTCCAGATCCAGATGGATCTACTATACATGTGACAAACTCAACTCTGCTCATGAACATTGCCCTTTAAGGATAGCGAGTTTAAAAATATACCTCTCAGCAGGATGCGAGACAAGAAGCAGGAGAAAACATATGGGAAAGTATAATGTCATGTGGCAGCTGTAGATATATGACCAGTCTCTGGCTGCGGTAACTATAAAGTTTACCATAAATTTGCATCCTCCTCCATCCATAAGGGAAATAGAGAGATTCATGGGCACTTCATGGGGCATGGGGTCTATCTCACTAAATACCCTTTAGAATGCCACAGGTGTACATTTTATTTCAAATCAATATTTATTGCAACTATTTCAGGAGGAAGTAATATCCTCCTTTGGGGGAAACATCAGTCACAATATGCAGTAGAAAAGGAGCTAAAAACTGAGATTGTCTGCAGCGTCACATTTTTTTGCATGATACTATAACTGTAAAAATAAGTCTGAGATTTTACTCACAACACACCCAAACTGAATGGAAGTGTAGATCTCACAGTACAAAAAAACGAAACTCTGTGGTGATCGGTTTGGACAGAGGGACACGTAGAATCCACCGCTCAATTGTGACAGATTCGAATTTAATATTCACAACTCTGTCCTGGTCAGCTCCAGGCCACCTGCTATGTCAAATAATGGGTGCCAGTGTAAGCACTCGGCTTGTAGCTGAAATGTACAATAAATCACTGCTATTCAGACTGTAAATTGTTATGAGTGTGTGAATTTGTCACGGTTTCTTATTGTCACCTGCTGTGCGCGTGCGAGTGGCAAGCACACGAACACAATGGCTTTTTTTGTTTTAATCTGACACGCCAAAACAAAATCTATCAGTTCAAAAACAGATTAATTACACTCATCCAAGATTTAAAAGCCCCCCAAAAAATAAGAAAATATTATGTCCAGTGAAATGTAAGACAAAACTGATATGAACACTCACACACTTGTTCTCTTACACACAAAGGCAGGTGCACATTTATATGTCCCTCTTTCCCAATATTCATAGAGAGCCTGTCCATCTTCTTCCTTATTAATAGGTTATGTCATTACATTATACCTCTGCAATATCTTAAGTAATAACGAAAACATTAATGTGTCTGTTTACATAGGGAAGTGGCTGTTCGCGCTGTGGAGTTAATCTAATATATGTCATATCTTTTGGATTTTTCATATCGCACAGATGTGCTGAACTTGCCTTATTGGATAGCTGCTAAATTTCTTTTTAATCTCCTCAGAATTGTTCTTAGCAGAGATCATAGTAAATCTAACCTAATAGCTTATATTTTATTGAACTTGGTATGGATGGGAAAATAACAAGACCCTCTCGTCTTGTAGGAGAGTTAATACTCATGTTCAAAAACACACTTCGATGTATGTGTCAGTGCTTGGCGGCATGCAGCATGTGCCAGCAATGTACTGGCACACACACAACACATTGTTTGTAGAAAAACCTGCTTGTTAGTTATGTTAGCTTTTGCTTCGCCAACATTCTGTCAAAACAGACAAAGAGATTTGCACCAGACATGGTGAGCATTCCATCTTTGGAAGAAAACGTGTTTGATGATAGTATTAACCAGACAGCTGAGCAACGCTTGCTCCGCACGGCCCCGTAAGACAGTTTCCACTGAATTCAAAGTTTTACTCAAAATGCTCACCAACTCTTTTCCTGAATTATACATAAATATCTTACTAATAGCAGTGAAATGTTCTCTCGCTGTTAATATGGAAGCATTGCAAGCAGCCTTGACTCATCCAGTCTTTCCCGCTACTACCTAAATGATTTGTTTTCCGACAGCATTCCTTGTATTCTTTGAGAAGGAAATCAAAGCTGTGGTTTATTTCCCAGATTGCACGAAAACATTGTAGAATACATAATAAAAAGTCTTGCTTGCGGGAGCATGATCCTCATTTCTGTTTTTAATGAGATGCCATAGCTTGGGTTGAGTGCACATGGGGGGGTGGGGTGGTGGGGGGATGTAGGACATCTTGAGGTATTATCGTATAATTGTCCTCAACAATTAATACCACCAGTTATCTGCCCATGTAGTGGCTCCACTTCCTTCTGTGGTGAGATGTAATTTACTCCACTGACCTCAAAATACCTCTAAGCTCTGTCAAGGTTCGGCACCACTCAGTGACAGAGATGGACTGAGCTGCTAATCTCCCTAACTGATCTCCTCAGACACACTCACTCTGTCACCGATACCCTGAAGCAACAGCTACCTCTTTTCCTCCTTTCCCTTGTGAACACTGACAGGTGAAAGAACAGTATAAGTCTTATATCTCGGTATATCTTCAGATCTGTTGCCATGAGGGTGTGCTATTGCATCTGAGTTTACCAAGGTCATTTTTTAGTATTGTGCAGTTTGAGGTTATGCAGCATTGTTCTCAACACAAAGAGCAATTTGACAAATTGATTAAATAGATACTTCATATTTGAAGAAATATGGATTCTTAAAATAATCAACATTCAGTCTTAACAGATAGAGGAAAAAAAAATAAGGAAATGTATCCGATGAGGATTCATCTTTATGTGCAGGTGGCCAATTCTTTGTAAATTTCTCATCTGTCGTATCTCCATTTAAGTGAACTGAAGCGCAGGTTTAACGCTGCATTGAATGCAGTGGTTTTATATGAAAGCCAGACAGAGCCGAACCACCTTGTCCTATTTTCAAGATACGATATCCGATCACTGTGCCAGGAGCTTTGTTCAAGGGGGGGTCACTCAGAGTCATTTGATTAATTCATGGATTGATTTTGGACACAGACAAATCAGTCTGACAGTTTGCTCCTCTGCTTTTGCAGAGTCCAGTGCAGCAGAGATGCAGTTCACCTACATGGCAGGCTCTGCCAGGAGGAAGACACCGGTGTCTCCACAGGCTTGGCAAGGTGTGATTAGTTACAGTTACTGGGGAAAAGTATAAACCGGGTAAAAATGTGAATATAATACCAAAGTAATCTGTGTGGGAACTGGTGTTTCCGGCCTTAAGACATTTCAGCTCTCATCCAAGAGGCTTCTTAAGTCCTCATGAGAGTGGGGAGTTTTTGCCATATAACTATTAGGTTTGGTGGCTGGTCTAAGTTGAGATGGCTTGTTGTGTGAACAAGAGTGGCTCTCCAGAAAAACTAGGTTGAATGGGGTTGTTGTGTAAAGTGGGTTTGCATCAGGGGAAACAAAAATTTCGACCTCCGGGGATTTACATGAGTTAGAATTCGAATAGGTACATGAACTGCTACTGTTTGGATTGTGTGAAACAAAAGAAAAGAAACATAAGAACACTCGGACTGAGGTGCAGGCGGTCGGCACTGGGGCCGAGTTTCAGTGGTCGATCTTCCCTGGTGGTTTTGAGGGTTCTCATAGACTTGGTTGGTGGGTTTGTTTGTGTTTTGATCTGTTTGGGGAGAGATTATCCTGTTTATGTGGGCGAAAGTTTTAGGGCCCCCTCCTCTGTTCAGAGATGTTCTTTTTTTTTACCCATCCTGACAAATATTGCCTCTTGGTCTCCTCTCTCAAATCATTGGTCTTCTCTGTCCAGAATCCATACGTTACAGTCTTCAAAAGAGTGGCCCTTGTTCTTCGGGTTTAGGTGGACTTTGGATTCCTGTCCTGAGGGAGTGGTTGCAGAGATAATTTAGTCTCTCCACTATCGACGTCACAATCCTCATTACACGTGACAGAGCATTCTCATTTCAAGCCTCGGTGTTCTGTCCTTGGAGTGCAGCAGTCTTTGCCTCAGGGCAGTATGGGGTTTGACATGTACCGTTATTTGGTGTTTGTTGAAAACCCTCTGAGTTTTTCCCAAATACCGGCAACGTATGGTATAACCATGTCCTTGCATTTGTTCCTCTCCTGTTCTGTGTTCTTCTGTCTGGTTGCTTCTGTTTTGGTAATGGTCCAATTAGGGCACCCACAAAATTTACATGTAAGACCTCAGTTTTTTTTTTGTTTTTTTTTGCCTTCAGCAGTTGACAAAATGTTTCGGCCCGATGGCGAAGAGTTCCGATTACCCCTAGATTGTCTTCGAGGCGGCGCAGTAAGTTCAATAGCAAGGATTGGTCAGTTTGTGATGGTTTCCGGTAGATCTAGGCTCCTGTCCTGTCAAATGGGAACATATCAATCCAGGAAAGGACATTTGTCATTAGTGACATCCTCCACAGTGATTTTAATGTGGTTGTTGATCATGTTAAGGTGTGTCGGGAAAGCTTCAACCATGCTTCTGCAGCTAGAGGTGGAAGTTTTCCACCTTACTTGGTGACTGAGAACCTTCGTAGCCAAAACCAACGTGTCATTTTTTTTCTCTTGATGTAACCCTGTTGAATACAAAGAAATACAAAAAATATTATGCGTGAAATAGCTCTACACCTCCACGACCCCACACACACACTCTAAATCAGAATATAATGGTGATCTTGAAATACACTTGAGTGTTTGAAAAAATGCAAAGTGAGTTACGCATGAGCCAAATAAGAGACACTGATTCATGTAAGAAAGAATAAATACTTCATTTGATTTCAAAGAGGTCTCTTAAGCCTAATGACATCCATTAAGATGGAGAAATGTGTGATGACGGGAAAAGAAATAACAGCTTAATAGTGATTGGATTGACAAAATTTTTAGTCCATTAGTTAACCACATTAGTTTGGCTGCCAGACAACTTTGTCTGTAACCTTTCCTGATGACCTCCAATAAACAGAGCAGTGTTCGAGGAGAGAGGGCGAGAACATCTCTTCAAAGAAATTAATATTCACAGACGTTGCTGTCCTCCGCCGTACTAATCTGCATGAGACCTGACTTCCTTTCATTAATCAAGATGAATATGCCCCGGTGCATCAACATTGTTTACCTTCGGAGTATGTTGTTTTTTCAAGCCTGTTGACTCAAGGCTAATGCAAAAAAAAAAAAAAGGAAAAAAGGGAAAATAAAAAACATTTTCCATCCCTGAGTACTCTCACCAGGTGCTTGGTATCAGGTGTAAACTATCCATTAGAATTGTGAGGAGATGCATGAAGGCTGTGGTTATTACAACAGACATCAAAATATCTGTAAATGGATCCATGATTTATATAGTAATAACACCTAAAAAAAACCTGAAAGTGGGTTCAACAGTGGCATAGGTAGTTACATAGTAATATCAGCATCAAATTCATTTTTAATTCGGCAAATGGTCTTCTAATGGCCTATGTATGCAGTATGTATCCTTCAATGTGAGTTCCTTCTACTACTAAGAATAATACTATGTGTCACCATATCCTATTTCACCACATTAAAATTGTTTATTTTTTATTGTAAGTTTTAGTAAATAAACTGTATAAATTTATTCCGATTTAGTGACATTTGTTTGTCAAATCCATAAAATCTAGTGAGGATCAGTGTTCTACATTCCACACAGAAAATCATCCGAAGAAAGGTAACGAGTCTAACGATAACACATAATGCAATCTCACATCATTCATTACGACTGATTTTTTTTTTTTTTTTTTCCTAATTTGCAAAACAAATTTGACTTTTAAATACAGGCTAAATCTGCACCGGCACATTGATTATCAGAAAGTACAATGATGAAATAATGCATAATTCACTTTTTTGACCTTTTCGACAAAAAAAAAAAAAAAAGTTGTAATTTGGTATTGGGGATACTTTACTGTAATCAAGAGAAAAAAGCTAAAAATTAAAAAAAAAAAAAGAAAAAGAAATAAAGTTTAAGCTTGAGTCAAACGCAAAGATATTTTACAAAGCATAAAGGAGAGGGGGGGGCATGACAGATTTGTTTCTATCTTTTGTCTGGGTGTGTACAAAATATGCAATACTACCCGGAATACCAAGTTCAATGATATGTTTCATGTGCAATGTTTATCCCCATCAGGCTGCAACTGTTTCAATCAAATATAGATGATATGTTTCTCTTTCTTTATGTTTTTGGTTTCTTTCTTTCTTTTTATCATAGTGCTTTTGCTGAGCTCTATTGGTGGATTTTCATGTATGGTAGATGAACAAATCTAGCATAAGTCATTCTGATGTTTACATTCATTTTATCTTGCAATCTTTTTTTCCCCTTTCCTTTTTTATAGTTTAAGCACATACTGGACCAATCAGAACATTCAATGGCCACAGGGTCAATCCCACAGACATGAACGGCTCCGATAAGCCTCATCATAGGGGTTACAATCAAAGACCGAGGTGTGTGATCAGTAACAGTTTCTTTGTAAGGCCACTGACTCATCTTCAAAGCAGAAATAATAAAAAGTATATTAAATGAACAATTCTCGCAACATTACATTTTTAATACATTACATATTTATAGACACCCCTATCGGTAATATATAGGAAAACATTTTTCTTCTCCTGAATAATCTGTTACCTGTTCCCCTATATCCTACTTTTACCATTATATGAAAAGACTTTACTTATGGATTTTTGACATTGAATTGTAGGTTGATTTTGTAGGTTTAAGTAAAATTGGTTTTGAATAGTACAGTACAAGGCTAACGTGCATGAGTTCACCGTAAGAAGAGGCTGATGCATGCTATACCTGCGAGGACATGTCAAATGTGCATAGGACCCAAAGACTGGTCTCATTTAATGTGAAAAGTGTTTCTCAGGGACAAAGATGCTCAACTTATTACTCTATTACATCACTCCACCCCTGCTGGCAGATTGCTTTTGAGGTTAATTACTTTATAAATTTAGGCCAATGTGGTCAGGAGAGAGGGATCCTTGTAACATGGCAAGAAAATATATTGTTCTAAGTTGGATTTTAGCCTTAATAAACCAATAAATTGAGGGCTTCATATTTTATTACTTCAGAAATGGAATTAAAGAATAAATTCCTTTCACCTTTTGATATGTTCTCTCATTAAGGAGGGACTGAAATTGCACCACCTGCTGCTTGGTACTCTCTGAGCAATTGTTCTTTTACAATGTTGTGCTTTCAAGCCAAGAGCGTAATCAAATTCGTGAGCATTGCAATTAGATGCAATGGCTTTTTCTATCCCTGTGTGAGCATCCACTGTACAGAGCACGTTGGGAAATGATGGTGTGAATATATTGTCTACGTTGAATGATGGCGAGTCACCGGGTATGTACGCCGGGTGTACAAACCCCACGCAGCAGGCAGTGAATAGCCTTTGTTTCGTAGAGTCTGTTATATATATCGCTCAAAATATTGCTTAGAACAACGTCTTTCTGCAGAATTTTCGGCTTTCAAAGAAAATGTCTGCAATGGCCGACATGCCATGTCAATTTAAACCAGATAGAGACAAAACAATAACATCAGCTTCAGTTTGAAAGATCATATCAAGGCCTCTGGTAGGGGGAAAAAAATCTCACATGGCTTAAATCAATGCCTATATTCACTTAAAGACACAACATATTTTATCTTGAAATGCAGTACTGTGCTGTTCAGAATACTTTAGATCAAGTGGCTTTGCATTCTTTGTTATTTACAGTGAATCTTTAACATTCATCCTATCCGTGGTCGTATTTTGTAATGTGACCAAAATGTTTGCTGCTTATTAGTTTGGGTGGATTTTTCTTATCAGATCAGGAATATTAATGGTAGGTAGCAGAAGTTTAAGCAAATGGAAGGAATGATCTCACACATATATATAGTGGATAGGACAAAGGACTTTTGTTGGTATTAGATTTCAAACTACACCAAAGAGAATATCCAGTGGGCAAAAATATTTAAAAATAACCTAATTTAAAGCAGGGGACCAGATGAACAGAGGAGCCCAAGCAGTTTTTAAGAAAGAAATCCCAGGATTTCCTCCAGCAGTGTTTGGTTGTAGAAACATATTGGTTCGCAATATTACATTGTTGGATAGTAACAAACCATGGATCATTGTCACACAGACCAAGTCTGTATTGTAGAATCGAAATAAAATAAATGTTTTCAAAAAATGTCCAAAATATCACAGTCTTGCTTTAGATGAGAAAACAAAGGCGGAGATGTGGAGGAGTTTAATATTTCAATGTAGAAACACCAACAAACAACAACATCCTTGATCATCCGTGATCGCCCTTATATACCCGGCTTAACCAGCTCTTAGTCCGTTGGGGGGAAAGGCCACACCCTTTAGTGTCTTCAACGGCATTATCTTTGACAGGTACCCAGAGTCTTCAACAAAAATGTTTAGCTGGTAAACACAGCAGTTTTCTGCAAGACAACAGTGAAGACAAACATTCATGAAAGTGACGCAAACAATGTTAACAGCTCTTGAAGAGGTTAGTACTGGAACTGCCACGGTATCAGTTGTATCAGGTCTCATGAGGATTCCTTTTCTGAAAAAAGAATCCAGGCATTTGTTAATAGAAAAGATAGCGGTCGACCCGTCCATCTCCACTGTTTATTTCCATCTTTGTTGAAATGATAACATCATCCATTTCAAGGTTTGAGGTCAGACGGTAGAGGTATTTCTGGAAATGTTCTGTCATTGAAGAACCTGTTTATTCCAAAGTTTCCATATTGGTGTGCGTGGTGTTTCTTCTGTCAGGCTTCGTGTTGTATCACATTTTTCAACTTTATATAAGAATCAATAAATACATAATCATACTATGGGTTGTCTTGTTGGCCTGGCCTAGAGCCTCTGACATATGTTGCTCTGCCTCCTTGGAAATTCCTTTTTTTTTTTTTCTTCTTTTTTTTTATTGTCATCCCAACCTATGTCGGTGACTTCAATTTGGGGCCCTTGAGTTTTTTTCCCACAGCTGTACTATTACCTTTTCCCCCCTCGCTGGTGTTCCCAGTCCCTGACATCCTTCTGTCCCCATTTATTTTTTCTCTCCATGTACATGTATTGCAACCTCCATCTATTGCAGCCCGGCCACTGGATCTGAGTTTAGTTTCAATCAACAGACTCCCTCCCATTATGTTGATTTCCAAGGCCTTTATCCCAGTACAGATGGGGGCACTCCAGGGCACTACACCAGGCTTTGTTTTGTTTCCAAAACATGCTTGACTTGGCAAAGTGGATAGAACAACTTAGAACAGGTTTGGAACTGTGATAAAATATGGTTTGGTGGACTGTCTAGGGCATTTGGTAAGCAGCAGGTACCCTTTTTACATTTTTCATAAATTTTATTCTACCTTGTCGATTTGGTCTGGCAATGTCAGGCTAAATTCAATCTTATGACTTGTGTTTTGCACTGACTCCTTTCTTTTGTTCCAATTGTTAACTTTAATGTTAAACATGAGTGGTTGGGAGCTGATGGCTAATGCTTTATAAATATTATTTCCACTGTTTGTTATGGTTCTTCAAATGCCAAAGCACTTAGAAGCTTGAAAATAAAGAGCAAGTTAAAAATATCACTGAGCAATGGAGTCGCAGTGGAGAGGTTGTGGGCCCTATAAAGTCTGTTTTTAACTCTGGGACATGCTGAATACAAATAGATTTGATTGAATACAAAAAACAAAGTTTTGAAGAGAAGAAATTGAGAGTGGCTCAAGGTCAGTTGTCCCCTCACTGGGATTTCAGCATCTGGAATCTGCACTTGTGATTCTGTTTTAAGCTTATTAGACAAACAACAAATCTCAAATAGTATGTGCAAGAAAATTGGAATGCAACAAATCTGGACCTTGGAAGATTTTTGTATTTTTCGACAGCTTTTAATTCCAGCTCAAAAAGTTAAAAGTAAATATCTAATTTTCTCCATCAATTTTTTCACTTTCCTCATGCAATACTTCTCAAAAATGATTGGTGGACAATGTCAGGGAACATTAATAAATAGAAAACAACAAAACTTTTTATTTAAAAACCAACAACCCTTTTGTGATGAGCACCTATGAGGTCACAAACAAGGAATTTTAGACATATTTTTCTTAGCTTGATTCAGGTTCAATCCTATGTTACACTGTCTAACTTCTATGGTCTTAACAGTCAAAAAGGAAAAAATAAAAAGAATAAATTTAAAAAAGAGAGAGCTCATGGGCAGTCAATTAAATACCTAATAATATGAGTTAGCTTTATGGAAATGCTGGTCTCATTTAACATAATGCTCATTTAACACACTCACTGGCCTCAACCTCATGACAACCTCTCTTATGTGTTGCCAATAATGCACTTTCCTCTCGATGCTGTGCTTCTATGTCTAGCAGTAACATGTTCGTAGTTCGTAGTAGATCCTTCAAATACTTCAAGAAGCGAGGGAGGAGGCCCACAGACACAAATGTCTCAAAAACTCATGATATGGAAGAGTATGAATTAGCATATATTAGTTTGAAAAAACAAACAAACATTTAAAGTGTTAAAATGCAATAATGATCATGAGGGAGTAGGGGGGAAACCTTGGTCTCACTTTCCCTTCTGCACCTCTGCAGTAAAACTGTACATTAAAATTCAGGGTTTGAGAAATGGAACAGATTCCATCCATTGCGAGTTACTCTGAGACGCACATAGGTGGCCAGATCAGGCCAATGTGAATCAGAATTAAGCTTCAATGAGGTCAACCATGAACGAGTGTTGATCTAAAGCAGCTGGACGACTTGGAGTGCTTCCACGCTTTCACCATGAAAGACATATTTAAGAACACATTTACCCACACTGCAACTAACCACACCACTGGATCACATATACCTACCTCACTTGCAAGCATGCAAGAAATCATAATATAAACACAGACGAACAAGCAGAAACATTCAATTATGTGCAAGTATACTCGCATACCAAAGGCCACGCTCAAACATATTTACAAAAATACACATTGTGCACAACCTTACATGGACACGTATTCGCATTCATGTCTATGCGTATTGGCATCCAATCATACCCATACAATCAGTGATGCATTGCAGATTTACTGTTGGTGGTCAGACATTGTGGCCAGAATTGGTTGCAGATGCCATCTCTGCTGAATGAATGTTGCGCAATTCAATCCTTTGGTCTCCAACAGAAGTCTTTTTTTTTCATACTTGGGAGCGTTGCTTATTTTAGGATACGTGGCTTAATGAGAAGATAACATGCTTTGGAATCTTTTCCATATGTCTGTCTTGTCTTAATTCGTATGTGTGAACAAGGTCAGGATAACGAAGTGAGAGGGGCTTCTACAGCTCTTCATGAATCTTTGTATTCAGATGGCATCTCAGTTTATTTATGTACGCTTTCAGAGAATGCTGCTCAGCTGACTTGGAAAAATGTAAACTGACAAGGAAAACAAATGACAATCACAAAACATTCATCCATCCAGCCATCCATCTTCCGGGGCGAATCCGACGTCGGGTCGTGGAGGCAGCAGCCGGAGCGGAGAGGCCCAGACTTCCGCATGGTCCAGTTCTTCTGGGAGGATCCCAAGGCATTCCCAGGCCAGCCTAAAGACATAGTCTCTCCAGCATGTCCTGGGTCATGTCCTCCCAGATGGACATGCCCGGAATACCTCTCCAGGGACACTTCCAGGAGGCATCCTGACCAGATGCCTGAGTTACTCACCTCATCTGACTCCGCTCTATGCATAGGAGCAGCAACTCTACTCTGAGCTCCTCCCAAACTTGATGAACTTCTCACCCTATCTCTAAGGGAGAGCCTGGCCACCCTGTGGAAAAAACTCGTTTTGTCAGCTTTTATCCGTGATCTCTTTCTTTCGGTCACTACCCACAGCTCATTACCGTAGGTGAGGGTAGAAACATAGATTAACCTGTAAATTGAGGGCTTTGTTTTCTGGCTAAGCTCCCTCTTCACCACAACAGAAGAATACAGTGTCCGGATCACTGCAAACATTGCACCGATCCACCTTTCAATCACCTGCTCCATCCTTCCCGCTCTTGTGAAAAAGACTCCAAGATACTTGAGCTCCTCCACTTTGGGCAAGACACCTTCTGCGACCCAGAGTGGGCATTTTGGTTGAGCACCATGGTCTCGGATTTGGGGGTGCTGATCCTCATCCCGCACAGACCTTACCAGGGAGGCCGGTTCCAGGGGGCTACTGAAGAGTTTTTTGACTTCTTCGGCAACTTCAGCACAGGAAAGGGGTATGTCGACTCGAGAGTCCCTTAGCTCTGCTTCCTCACTGGAAGGCATTTCAACAGAATTGTGGAGGTCTTGGAAGTATTCCTTCCACCGATCTACAACGTCTGGAGTTGTGGTCAGCAGCGCCCCGCTTCCACTGTACACAGTATTGACGGAGCACTGCTTCCACCTCCTGAGCCGCTGGATGGTGGACAAGAATCTCCTCGAAGCCCTCCAGAAGTCGTTCTCCATGTTCTCCCACGATCGAATTTTTGTCTCAGTGACCACTTAAGCCATGTGCCGTTTGGTCTGCTGGTAGCTGTCAGGTGCCTCCAGAGCCCCACAGGCCAGAAAGGAGTCCTTCTTCACTTTGACGGCATCCCTCATCCCTCAGGTCTGCTGCTTTAACAATGGAAGCACAGAACCTGGCCCATTCGGGCTCAATGTCCCCCACCCCCTCGGGATCTGTTTGTAGTTCTGCTGAAGGTGGGTGTTGAAACGCCTTCTATCAGGGGACTCTGCCAGGCATTCTCAGCAGACCATCATGTTATGTTTGGGTCTGCCTGGTCTGACCGGCATCCTCCCCCACCATTGGAGCTAACGCGCCACTATGTGGTAATCAGTTGACAGCTCTGCTCCTCTCTTCACCCGAGTGTCCAGGAGATGCGGCCGCAAGTCCGATGACACGACCACAAGGTCGATCAAAGAACTGCAGCCAAGTTCTCTTGGACACCTTTGTGCCAAAACGTGGAGTTCGCGAAAAATCCAGTGACAAAACACTGCTCTGGTTCAGATCTGGGGGACCGTCCCTCCCAATCATGCCCTTCCAAGTTACACTGTCATTGCCAATGTGAGCGTTGATGTGTCCCAGTAGAACGAGGGAGTCCTCAGTAGGAGCACTCTCTAACAGACCCTCTAAGAACCCCAAGAAGGGTGGGTAAAGTGAACTGCTGTTGGGTGCATAGTCGCAAACAACAGTCAGAACCCACTTGAAGGCCGAGGGAGGCTACCCTCTCGTCCACCGGCTTAAACCTCAACGTACAGGCACCAAGGCATGGGGCATCATGAAACATAGCTCATTACATTACATTGCATTTGGCAGACGCTTTTATCCAAAGCGACTTACAATAGAGGACATAGGGACTGCAAATACACTTGCAAATACATGATGCACAGGAAATATACAGAACAGTAAGCTTGGGTTGGTGAGTTTTTTTTTTTTTTTTTTTGACAAAGACATACACAAACGTACACACACACACACACTGCATAGCCTAACTTGCTGCCTAACCTGATCTGGGGCATCAGCGCAGTGAAAAGTCCTGAAAGAGAACAGTTTTTACCTGTTTCTTGAAGGTTGAGATAGATGATGCTAGTCTTGTTGCTTCTGGAAGTTTGTTCCACAAGTTTTGTACCACTGAGGTAGTAGAACTGAGAACAGTTTTGCCTGAGATCGCCTAGAGCGAGCAAAAGGTGCTCATACAAATTCACCAGTATGTCTTGGTACACAGCAGGAATACAGCAGGATAAAAGGTTCAGTCAACAGCCCTCACCCATCACCTTTCTCTTGTTGTTATTTGTTGGTGACAATGGCTCTGTATATCAGATGCATCCTATTTATGTAAACTTCAGATGTCGTAAACTATCAGATTTAAAAGATGAAGCAAATTTTCCATCATGAAATAAAATCACATGATTCCTGATGAGTAACAATAAATGGGTCAACACCTCTCAAAGGTGTGTGTATAGCGGGGGGTTATTGCTTGCTCTAGGCTATCAGCTGTGCATTTCAGCATACACCTAAGACTCATGTCATTATTGTGACCTGCAAAGTTAATTTTCAAAGATTCCATGCCACGCTCTCATTTTAGAAATTTGATAAATGATCTATTGAATTAAAACCACAAATAGATGTATTGATGAGAAGAAGATGGCAATGCAAATCATCTCTCGGTTGGGTGTGTTTTGCACCTGCTCGTATGCCTGATACGAAGTTCCTGAAGTTCCTATGCCTGAAGTTCCAAATTTGAAAACATGCTAAATGCCAGGATCATGGTGCAATTTTCAGTAACAGTTTTGTCAAAAAAGGAAGTACAGAAATGTGGGAAAAGTGGGTGGTGAATGAGGTGCAATTAGTTGGCTTTGCACACACCCAATGTGCAAATTACAGTTGTAGAATACTGACAATGATATAATGTGCCAACAGTCCCCTCCCCTGTAGTTTAGCAACATGATCACACTGATTATGTGAGAGAGATCAAGGGATGATGTACAGTTCTGCAGTTCTGAAATCGCAGGAGAGAACACCCCCTAAGTCTTCAATGTGCTCTACTCATTTCTATGTCTATGCTAACAACTGCAATAACATAACTAAAATATGCAGAAAACATATCAATTGTGCAGATATATTTTTGGGTTAAAGAAATGTCAGTGAAAGTTATTTGGAGACGTCTAAATGATCAGATGTTAATGGGACGTAATTTACCAATTACGTCAAAAATAATGAGGACATAAGGGGCTGACATTAAGGAGTTTGAGTATTTAAATGGAAAAAAAGTGAAAAGCCTACCTCATTTTATTCCATCTTTTCTCAAAGGGTCACATTACTTGTAGCCAAACCAAGTTTGTGAGACCTTTACCAAGTCCTGAAACTGTTATATTAACAAATTAGAGAGGTTTTTTTTTTTTTTTTTTTTTTTTTTTTATGTTTCCATAATGAGTGTATGTTTCAGGCGAATATTTCAAGCTGAGGAGGCAAAGTCAGCTGTCGTCCTCTGTGAACTGTAACAGTGGAGGTAAGCAATACAAATAGGCTCTCTCTTATAATGAGATGTTAGCCCAAGTATCACAGAGCTTTTAATTGTCCGTAACATGCTCTCTGGGAAGATAAAGTGAGATAACAAGCTAAGTGTTGGAGTTCAAAGAAAGTCTTACAGAGAATCACACTATTTTGTCGAGTGTATATTTGTTGGTCTGTCCAGAATAAATCTGTGACATTTGATATGTAAAACAGCAGTCAAGTTATCTGTCAATGTGTGAAACACAGTCACTCAATGTGGAATTATACTTATTTATTTTTATTACCAGAGATAATCCGAGCAAAATGTCATTAGACCTGTATGAAATACTATCATTGTGTCAAAGTTAATGCCTGCTCTGTGACAAGACTATTGGGAGTAAACCATAACCCGAGTTCCGCCTCCAACATTGTTTCCGCCAGTTATTAAATATAAATTAATGGACTTCTGTTGCACTCAGCGCTCTTCCAGTGAGTAGCACCCCATTGATTTCAAGGTGTACTTCAGTCCATATACGGCTTTCTGAATAACTCTTTAAGGTGCAGGAAGAGTGCCTAGTCTACCGCAAGAATGAAGTACTGTCTGGATAAATATTTCAACACTTAGACTTTGCTTATTGATTGGGGGAGCAATTTCCACACATGCCAACCCGGTGAGACAGACGCTAATGATGCTGGTTCCACCATGTCCAGCCAATGTTTTCCCACAAAGACATACTCCCAAGTCTCGGGCCCGTGAATTAGGGGATGAAACATTAACAGCTTTAGAAAGTGTTGCGCATATTGCTTTTTTTCACTGCCATGAACTAAGTCTGGTGTCTGTCATAAGCAAGCCCCAAAGAGGGTAATGGCATCCTTGGTTCGAAGCCAAACGGACTGGTGGAAGAAGATGCACATGCAAAATAAATGTCAACTCATTTTCAGAATAATCTCTCTACGCTTCCATAATTGTGAAGTTGTGCTTTTGTACGGAGAAAAACAAGCAAATGGCATTTTAACTTTTACAGAGGCTAGAGAAAAATGCATTTTTCTTTTATTTTTGGTTTTACTCAATCAAAAATATCAGCCCTTAAAAGAGCAGCGGTACTTTAACCATGCACATTGTCACATTAGGTAAATTCCTTCATTTTCTGCAGTGTCACAGCCTATGGCATTGCCTGTGTTGATGTATTTGCCCCAAACATCCCAGTCATTTGTCTGTTTTTTTTGCCCCTGGCAGAGGAGCAAGTTGAAATCCCAGTTGTTTGTATGTATGCCTGTGCCCCTCTAAAAAGGAGCAGTAGCCTATTGGATTTGCGTGTCCCCCATGGGCTCCATAAAGAGTAAAATATCTCATGAAGACACCAGCCACATGCTGTGAGGATAGTGGTTTAATATATGTTGCTGTGTCTCACATCCTCTGGGGTGATGAGGTGATGAGAGCTAGTTTCCCACCTGTGGGGCGACAGTATCAATTTGTGCTAACGCTGAAGCAAGTCAGCCAAGCCTCAGCAGCAGGAGAGCAAAAGGGGGGGAGCAATGCTGTTACTCAGACGTGCTAATTACCTCTCCAGTAATGTATACAGTTACTGCCCCCCCCCCCCCCCCCCCCCTTTGGCCTGGCGCCTCACACCATCAACATAATGAGAACATAACTTTTTATTCTGAAGACCTAAATATCTCCTTAAGTGATCGATAATGTACATCATCATAAATCACATCAGGGATTGCCTGAAATTATTCCAAAAGTCAATATTGTGTGCCGCGGAAGACTTTGGAGAACGACTAATGGTGAGATATAGTTGCCTTTGGGGAGATATGAGGGATCTTCATGCATATGTATAGCGCAAAGTTTCTCACCCGCGAGCAGGAGCGAGACCGAGTTGGCGCACGACAGGCGCTTCTGGGCCCGCTGTGTGGCATTGGGCCCAGCTGAAAGAGCAGTATAACCGGTGTCTCGTGGTGGGACTGGCCTTGAAAATGCACCATTAATTCTTAATGCAATTAAGCTCGTAGAGTAGAAAAATTAAGAGTGCTCCTTATTTTGCAAACAAGAATGCCTGATTGCTTAGATTTGAGGGGAAATTATTCACAAAGGGGCCACATGGGAAGTACAAATTATGTTTATGCTTAGCTGGCATTACAGAAAACTTTGGTCTCCTTTGCTTTGTTTTTCACTCTTGTAAGTTTCAGGTTGTGAAAGTTGAATAAACTGGGCAATCCTGTCATTACTTTTGTTTTTTCACAATATTTCTGACACTTCGAGTGATCAGGCAAAAATGTCATGTATGGCTAATCAAGGCGTAAATAACTCGCGCTATTTGGCTTTTAAAGGCATTTGAAGTATGAACATCCAACTCTGTTGGCACCACATGCAATCAGTTACACTGCTTAATTATCATGCCAAGAAAACCCGTGGCTGTGGGTTTAAATAATATTAGCCATGAAAGCAAATACAGAAATAAAGTTTTTATGTTGTGTATATAATATAAAGCAACACATCAGAAAAATTATATGCAAGAAGCAACATTTGTGACACCCTTCCTAGAGCAGCCACCTTACCGTGGTGGATGGGTTTGCACATCCCAGTGATCCTGGGAGGTATGTTTTCAGGGGCTTTATGCCCCTGGATGGGTCACCCAAGGCAAACAAGTCCATGTCCCAAGCTGGCTCTTGAGAAATGGAATGTCAACTCTCTGGCCCCCAACTCATTGATTGCCCCCTCCGACTCATGTGGGGGGATGAGTTCTGACTATTGATCGTGGCTATGCATTCAACAGCAGTTCAGCTTACACACCCTTCCTGGGGTCCCTAGAGGGGCTGCTAGAGAGCGCTCTTACTAGGGACTCCCTCATTCTACTGGGAGACTTCAATGCTCACACGAGCAACTACAGTCTGACTTGGAAGAGCGTGATTGGGAGGAGCGGCTCCCTGGATCTTGAAACCAAATGCTGTTTTGTTGTTGGACTTCTATGCTAGTTACGGATTGACCATAAAAAACACCATGTTCAAGCATAAAGGTGTCCATATGTGCACTTGCACCAGTGCACCTTAGGCCGCAGTTCTTTGCTTGACCTTGTGGTCGTGGCGTCTGCTACAGTTGGTCGGCTGTCCTGGCTGATATGCCTTTGCAGCATTGCATGGATGTTTGGGATAGTTCCACTAGACTGGCAGAGTGAGGTCTGACCTCCAGCCAAATTTGAAGTGGCCGGGATGGGGATCAACACCTCCAAATCCGAGACCATTGTGCTCAACCGGAAATGGGTGGAGTGCCTACTCTTGGTCGGGGAAGAGGTCCTGCCCCAAGTGGAGGAGTTCAAGTATCTTGGGGTCTTGTTCACAAGTGAAGGCAAGATGGAGTCTTGGATGGAGAGGCGGATCGGTGCAACATCTGCAGTGATGCGGACTCTGTGTTGGTCTGTCGTGGTGAAGAGGGAGCGGAGCCAGAAGGCGAAGCTCTCTATTTACCGGTCAGTCTATGTTCCTACCTTCATCTATGGTCACGAGCTGTGGGTAGTGACCGACAGAATGAGATCGCGGATACAAGCGGCTAAAATGAGTCTTCTCTGCAGGGTGGTTGGACTCTACCTTAGAGATCAAGTGGGACATTTGGTGATCCGGGAGGAGGTCTGAATAGACTAAATGCTCCTCTGCATAGATAGGAGTCAGATAAGGTGGCTTGGGCATCTGGTCAGGATGCCTCCTGGACGATTCCCGGGGGAGATATTCTGGACATGTCCATCTGGAAGGAGACAACAGGGAAGACCCAGGACACTCTGGAGAGACTGTATTCAGACCATGTGGCGGGGGAGAGGGAGTTCTGGGCCTCACTGCTCCGGCTGCTGCCCCCGCGACCCAACTCTTGATAATTGGTGGAAGATTGATGGATGAATGGATCTTGTCATACATCACAAATGAGAAGTGATCTTTTTAATACTGTATTCCTCAAAACGTAATTGAAATGGATTAACTTTATTTCTGTTTTTAAAGCTTATTTTCAGGAAAAACTAAACTGAGTAAATTATGTTTCTTTTTGTTTCTGATGAATCGGTAGTTCAATGTGAACATTGTCTCCACACTGTCAGGACAAGATAACAGCCTGAGCAATTTTTGCTCCTTAGTATGCACATAGTATTGTGATGGACTTGGGAATACAGCTGTGAAGACACCTGCATGTTCATTTGCAAGCTAGCATTCAAAATCTCCAAGGAATCATTTCAAACTCCTGATTGGGCACCTGTCAGCTCTCTCTGTTCACCTGACATCATTAAATTGCGGGTAATGATTGGTAAATTCTAGCCAATCACATGGATTGACAAGAGGAGTCCATAAAGCAAGGACTTTGTGTCAGCGCTGCTACGGAAAAGACGAAAGCTCTGTAAATTAGTGTCTGTGTGGATAATACATTTGATCCTGATTAGTGCATGAAAAATGTCAGCATATTTTGAGGAATGCTGACAACGAGCAGCACATCCTCTAAGAGCAGTCAAAAGTTTCTGTATGTGCAAGTATTTTGTGAGCATCAAAAAAAAAATATTTGTGTGTGTTTCTGAGAGAGAGAGAGAGAGAGAGAGGGGGTTGTGTACAAGTCCTTTGTGAAGGCATGCTCTGTGAGTGTGCATGTTGGTGGATCCATGCAAGTGTGTGTGTGTGTGTGTGTGTGTGTGTGTGTGTGTGTGTGTGTGTGTGTGTGTGTGTGTGTGTGTGTGTGTGTTTCCTTCTGGTCCCAGAGGGAGGGTGCTGAATAACAGGCCCTTTTTGACAGGCTGGGACGCTGAGAGCTGTCAGCCCCCTCGCCAGGCCTGGGATGAGAAGTGAAAAACAGAGGGATAGGAGACGGAGAGGAATAGAGAGAAAGAGAGAAAGAGAGAGAATGGGGGGCTCCATGTGTTTAGACTAATAGGAGGCCAGCGTTCAACTTCTCCTTCAGCAAGAACAGACAGTTGAATTCTCTGGGCAGTTAGCACAGCGCTGCCTCTCAAAGATTTCCTGTCAGATCATGTCTATAAAAGGCAAGAGGTTGTCAATAGCAAAGGGAGGAAAATGGGATAGAGGGGGGAAAAAATAGCACCTGGAAAAATTGTCTGGCTTCATGAGAATTGAACGGCCGGAATGGAGTTTTATGGTCTGGCTTGACAAGGCAAATATGCCCTCTCTTGATGTTATTATGAAGGGTTTTAATTATGTGTCAGCTCAAGACACGTAAGACTCAGGATGCAAAAAGACAATTAAGTTTGTTGAAAATCTAAAATGCAGATGTCGGTTTCTTTTTCTGCCCGTGTCGGAATTTGCTTTGTATATCTCTGCGTGCAATGATGTACATAGTGCAAACATTCAGACAATAAAACAGGAATTAAATTTCCATGTCTATCAGGGCAATATTGTTGTACTGCAGTGTGTATCTAATGGTTCAAGCTGAACCTGAAGGCCCATCATATTTTGCAAAATGTCTGAATCATTATAATAATCTAATTGCTGCAAATTAATGCAAATATAAATACAAGTAGATACATAGCATTTATAGGAAATTGGTGACCTTTTTTTATTGAATATGACAAGAATAAATATGGCTTGGTATTGCTGTCAAAAATATAGAAAAAAAAAATGTTTATATTACAAGACTGTCTGTATTCTACAGTCCCCTTCTGAGAGAGCATTCCACTTCTCAATACTCAAAGCGAAAACACAGCGGTGGCCACTTCTTAATTGCGTGCCACGGAAAATGTCAACCCTCGCTTTCAAAGGAATAATATATAATAGTTTTTTTTTTCTTTTTGCATGGAACAATATTAACTGTTTGTTTTCCTTCAATAATAATTCCAACAATTCTCCCATTTGGCAGCAAGAAATGCTGCAAGACTGGCCAAAAATCTTGATTTCGATTTTGAAATATTCAGTTGTATCTTGTTATGTAAATGGCATAAGATTCAAATATCAGTTATTGCAGACTTTGTGTACAACAGTGTTGATGATCTGTGGTGACTCTCAGTTTTTATCCATAATTGAGGCTCAACGCATACATAAATCTAGGAAAGGGTTTAGAAAGCTACCGCACCGGAGAAATGCTGAATAATACTACCTAATACAAAAGTAAAATGTCAATATTACCATATATTGCTAATTGGATTTTTACATCATGAATAGCTTGCTTTGCATTGCCGTCTATAGAGAGAATACAAAATGAAAATATCAACAAAGTCATCCTATCTTTTCTTAGAAACAAAGAAGGAAACTTTATGTGGTGGTAAGTTCATGGAGAATTAATTTTAAGTGGATGCAGTCAGATTCATTTGTAGTCAGCTCTCTAGCAGGGCCAGACGGACATATTTCATCTAATTAGAAATGGTTGCTACAGAACATGTGTAAGTGATGTGTGAATAGACAAGATGACAACATGTACACCAAGTTAAATAGCTTAAATACACTGTTGGCAACGAGATGTGACTTGCAGATCGCATAATACTTGATTAATTTGCTTGCGAGTTAATCTGATTTGGAGATTATGGTAAGCCAAAGTAATGGCACATGCATCCCCACAATGTTCGTCACCCCTGACCCATCATACTCCGTCCTTCGAGATGATTCTTACAATAAAACCTAAGCATGCCGTTATATCCCTGAAATTATAAACCGTTTGATTTGATGGGAATGATCCAACTATTTCATTCTTAATTACATTTTTAAATGCTAACTCTGGAAGGCATATGAATTTTCAGTGGAATTTTGAACAGATCTAATGATATGAACGTAACAATAGGCATGAATATGGGTTTGAGTTTTTTTTTTTTAACTTTTTGGTTTTAGGTCACCATAAATTTTGGTGTCATTATTGCACTGGAGTGGGGAAAATAAATAATAAATAAACGTTCTAAAATGGTTAACAATTAACCCGCTGACCCACAACACTTACTGATTGACACCAGTGGACTGTGGACTGTCAAAAATACTTAGCGTTCCGTTTGAATGTGTTTGAATGTGTCTCTGCTTATTGAATTCTTAAGGGGAGAACCTTGCCTTGGGGTTAATACAATAATTTACTCAGGACTGCCCGTGGATGTGTTTTCCTGATTTGTTTGGTGAGCGTTGTCAGCCTGCAGGGTTTGGCCGCTCTTGCCTCTCTCTTAAGTGGGAAGATGTAGTGAGTTCCAGGGGAGCGTCATCATTTGCCTCCCTCAGTAACATTCTTTAATAAATCAGGAGAAATTAATAGTGGCTCAGTATATCATTGATTTGATTCCACATATCACCCTCACTCAATGTTGATTTCATCTGTTGTTTTATCTTCGTGCCTCATCGACAAATGTCATCTCTATAGCTTCCCTAAATATCCAATGTCGATTGCATTTAATCATGAATAGATGTTCCACACCCAAAATGTTCTGCTAGAGCAATTTGTTTTTTTGTTTGTCTTTTTATACCCTGTCTCTCCTAAATTAAATTTTCAATATTCCAAATAAAGATTCTTGGTATTAAGATATGACTAGCAAATATTGTCATAGATTAAAGTGAAATAGACTCAACATGAAATAATACTTGATCATAAACTAATTTGCTATTTTGGTGTAAACACTACATTTTCTTCGCTAAGAACTGAAAAATCCAGCAGACTAAAAAATGTCATCATTTTTGTTATGGGGCGTGAGGTTTGATTCACAGGGAGCTGTTAATACCATCTTATCCCTTCATGTTTTCACCCGACACATTTTTGTTCCAGTGCAACCTCCAGCGCTACACCTCTGCCATTTCATTATGCCTCAAGTGTCAATGAAACTACACTGGCGCAGCATATAATGAGGTTTGTATTTTTAGCACTTTTCTGAAATGTCTCGCCTATGCTTAGAGCAAGCTACAGCGTGTCAAAACAAAGAAGATTCGTTGTTCAAATGTGTCTTGTCAAGACAATTCATTGGTTTGTGCAAGGTTTTTTTTTTTTTTTTTTTTTAGTTTAGTTTTGGCCATGACCGAGTGATTGTTAACATTCAGTGACTTTTCGTCCGGGCGTGTTTGTGTGGGATGGCGATGTTGATCAATCACTGAACTGCAAGAAGTCACTGCCTACCGTGATCCATTGTGTTTATCGCGTGTACCCAACGATTAAAATACACAAAAAGATACATCTGCTGGTTTTGCGCAGACATTTGTTACCCTTACTGGTCAGTCAGAAGAAAGATCAGGGTGGAGCAACACAAGGTGCTTTGGATCTGGAGAATCTGTTTTTTTTTTTGTTTTTTTTTCTCTTTCTCCTCCCCCATTTTCACTTGCCTAATAGAGGTTGCATCGTCTTTTGGGTCAGCGGCAGCTTCCCTCTCAATTTTAGCTTTACTTTTCATCTGTAGAACCATAGCTCCACTGCTGTCCCCTCCAACTGAAGCCAAAAGAGACAGTGGGAAGGAATGTCTGTTGGCAGGTATGATTGTACCGCCAGCACAATATTATCATCCAGACACAGTTTTGTTGAACATTTGGAGAAAATCATTTTGCTCAATCTTTGACTGTCTGCTGGGCTGTGAGGCAGCTGTTGGGAGACTCACCACCTGGTGAGCAGCTTTGAAGTACACTTTGAGGATTAAATTATTCATTTAGGATGGTGACATATTTCCAGCTTGCCTGAGACTGTGGAGAAGATTTTACCTCCTGCAGTTCAGCTTTACTGTACATTCTTTCAGCACATCCTGTCCAAAGTTTTCAGGAAAAACCTAATTGTAATATTCAGCAGTTGACCATAGTCATAAGTTCAATAATGATGAGCAATAGAAAGCTAAAAGAAGAAAAAATAAATATAAACATGTGCAAAAGGCATATAATTATTATTATTATTATTATCATTATTATTTATTATTATTACCATTGGCCGTTTTTATCTCCGCAACAGGCAAGGCCTTAAAATGACTGTGTCCGACACAACACATGATTGATGTTCAAAGCGATCTTGTTTCAATTAAAAATATGAGCCCCATTTTGCTATTAACATATTTTAACTGTTATTTTAACTAGCTCCGGCATTTTGGAGATAAATCAATGTTAGTTTCAGGTTTGAGGCAACAAATAGAAAAAGCAATTTAGATTTTATTTAATACATGAGTGATTGACAGGAAATTGAAATGGACCTAGTCTGTGTCAAGGAGACTTCTAAAAGAAAACAATTATTCTGTTATTGAATTAGTTTCCTTGCTGGGTTGGTCTGCCCATCAACATGTACTATTTTATTCATAGGCCTAACTGTGATTCTGCAAATCAATAGTATTACAGTATTTTGGAATTCTTGTACATAACAAATGTGACCAAATAAATATGAATCATTTTTTTCCCAATTTCCATTTGAATTAAATATGTATCACCATAAAATCGTTATTGCCATTGAATTAAGTGTGTGTGTTTGTGTAAAAAAAAACAAAAAAAAAACTACAAATACAGACAAAATACGTGTTTTATTTCGCACATACCCTACTTTATGTTCTCCATTTCTTTTTATGTCCCCTAGAGAGTCATTGAATTACTTGTCTCATTCCCATGCTTCCTTTCACAGTCAGGCACTTATTGTATACAATGTCTTGTTTCTGCAAAACAATATTTAAAGTGTGCCTTGTTGCTGTGACATCTTCGGAAAATGTCACTTGAACAATATATTGCAAAAGCTTTTTTTTCTGCTCTCATTTTTGTCAAAGTGGTGTGAAATGATTTGTGTTCTGTGGCACTGGCAGTTAAGGAGATTTCAGGAAAACAAACTTGGTCTCTGAAACAGAGCCACCAATTTCCTCATACATTATCACATGGAATTAAACAAAACTTTAGTTAGTCAGTTACTAATGGTTTTCCCTTGGATTATAACCATGTAAATTATTTTATTTGGGTATGGCATATTTCTCTTTCACAGGTTCTCGTGACATAATTGATAATCAGGTAATTATCAGTAGTTTCATATCTTAGAATAAAGAAAAAAATTGTAATCCGGACATTGCATGGCAACAAATTTATCCAATGATAGATTCAAATATGTCATAGAGTCAAACTTTAAATTAAACACTTCCAACAGGTCGATTGCATTTGGTTCAAGTTAAACACTTACTTTCCCTTGAGTATTTCATTATAATTCTGTTTTTCATGCTTCAGTGTAAAAAGATATGGAAATATATTTATTAAAAATGTACAGTATATTGGTTTCTAAGTGTAGCAGATTCATAACCCAAGAAAAAGACATTTGAGTAACACTGTCTCCTGGTACTGTGGCACTGAAATGAACAATCTTCTCAATGTCACGTTATATTATGTAAAGTGTCAGGACACTTTCATTGATATTTTTATTCTTCTTCTCCTGTTTGTTGGTAGTAGTTACCCTCTTAGCTTTAATTGCTTCCCAAAAAGGGTGTGATGAGTATTCAGTAAGCTACTAGGAGATTGTATCTTCTTCCATACAAAAGAACAGATCGAGAGTAGACCCCAGAGGGGTGTAATGCTTCAGAAAGGTTTGGATGAGATATGTTTTCATCTGTCATGATCCAAGACATCACCAATTTTACTATTTTGTGCAGTGAGTTTAAATATACCAGAGTTTCTTGACTACATTTTGAGCCTTGGCCATTTCTGAAATAATGCAGGCAGGACACTTTCCACTTTCACAAATGATAAGGATTAAGAAATGGGACCGTATTTAAATCAAGTTTGAAGTTTTTGGCAACAGTGACAAGTGCGCACTAAAAAAAAAAATACACCTATGAAGGCAATACTTTCAAATATAATCTTACTGTTGTAACACGATCCAACAGACTCGCCAAAGTTGAAGCAAAGGGGAAAGGCCCTGCTGGACTTATCATCGCTTTTCGGCAGCAAGGCCATTTTGGGTCACAAAGGATTGCTGAATTGGTGGTTATCCTGTAGAGTGAAGTAATGAATTATACCATGAAAAATAAATCCTCTAGTCTGTGATTTGAGAAGTCTGACCAAGACTTTGTCTGTGCATAGCTGATAGACAGACCAAAAGGTGAGGCATCCTTGGAGAGCATGCTGTGGGGCCCAAGTGATGGCATCAAGGAGCTCTGTGGAGATCAAAAAATAATTTGCATTACACAGGTCAGTCTTATGGCAGTGTTAGTGAGTATCAAGGTTTTGACGTCGCTTCAGGGACTGCTGGTCTGGTAGTTCATACCGTCAGACCCTTCTTTGTGCTTGCGTTTTTACATTTAATTTTTTTTTAACAGTGAAAGTAACCATAAACCAAATTCTCTCCGGACAATGTATTGTAATATGCATTGTGTAAACATAATTTAAATCTCCTTGCAGTCAAAAATTGGTGTGATGTACCTGAAGAATTTGGCGCTACAAGGCTGTTTTTATCTTCACTGATGAAACCACAGGTGACTGAAAATACATTTTCAAAGTGCAGCTGTATACGCCCTGTTCCTGAAAACAAATACCTCAGAGTTAATCCTGGACTTATATTCATGAGACGTAATGTTGAAAGTTAAGAGCCTGCAAGTCAAAAACACTGAAAAAGTTCATCATAGGTTCGAAATATAAAAAAATATTGTGTAGCAACTCAGCTGTTGAAATAAAGAATAGATGCAAAGTGATGGTTTCTGTTAATGTTAATAGTGGATTTGGATTGTTGGCAATTATTACTAACTTTTTAACTTTATGTTTCATGCATGTAAAAGATAACTTCGGGATATTTCCACATTTCTTGCTATTTAGCTAGACAGCTAGCTATTTAGTCAGACAAATAACACACTTGCACTTGTATGTTTTCATACAGACTGTGTTAAAATCGTCATTAATTTTACTTTTACTTTTTCCATTTTCAAGTATTGTCTGAATTACAGGTTGTTTTCTAGTTATTGATTATTCTGGATACAGTTTTGAACCTAATTTTCCAAAATCTGGGAAGTGCTAGACAATATTATTTCTCGCTCAGAATGTGGAGAGGGAGAGTGGGGGAGGTGCAGAGTTTTCTATTGTTCTATCAGTCGGTTTATTGACTAAATATTTGATTTTTTTTTTTTTTTTTCAAGTCACAATTCTTTAGCGGGACACGTGTTTGTTGTTGACTGTAGTCTTGAGAACTTTTCCATAAATTGTTGTCTGTGTACTCAATGGAAAGAATTCCATGAAAGGGAGTACAATGTCCGTTGAGAATTTCAAAATCACAAAATGCTCTGCCAAGCTGAAAATCCTTATTTACTCAATTTTTCTGTACGGATCTCCCTTGGCTGCTTGTATTGTAGTTTACTGTCTGTTAGCTGGCTCAGATTAGTTGACATATTCATTGCAGAGGGTATTGGTTGTCGATTGGAGAGCTTATCCACTATGATTAATGATGGCTTTGTGTAACAACCAAAGCATATAGAAACTGGTATTTTAAAAAGTTTCCTCCACCTCCAGAGAGTCATTGCATATGCTTAAACAAGTCACACTGCCTCAACTGCAAAGAGTTTTTCTGTAAATGCTTTGACCATGAGCAGATAGTCATTCAGGTCTCGATTTTTATTACCCCATTCTGTTTCTGCAGCTGCATTTGTGATATCTCAGGAGTCATTGAATGAATCGCTGTATTTCAAGCTGTCACAAAAACACGATTTGTATATTTCTATTTTTTTTCTGTACAAAGCAAATGCTTTTGGAAAATAAGCAATGCAAAATTTTTCGCAGATTTTTTCTTTGTAGATTTTTAACGAACACCTGTCTGATTTATTCATTGACACAAAATCTTGTGTGTCAAATGTGACATGAATCACTTGTGATGCTCTTCTACAGTGTGTGTGCGTATGCATTCTTGTCCACATATGCCCTCTCCCTGGTGTGAGCGCATTCATGAATCCGCACATATGTATGCTCATGAAGCCCCACCACTGTTTCGGCTCAGTGTTTGTATTGGACACAGGCTATTCCCCGAAGCAAGGATCTGCTCTCCACCCAAACAATGAGGTGCAGCATCTTGCTCTCTCGGTGACGAGGGGAAGAAGACCCATTCAGGAGGTCAGCTTCGAGCTGTTGACACCGGTCCCTGGTTGCCTGTAGTTCTGGGCAGATCCTCATTATCACAGGGTCTGCTTGGAAAAGAGTGTGCTTCGTTAGGAAGCAGCTGTCAGTGCTGAGGGGGCGAAGGAAAAGGCAAAAAGGAGATAAAGAAGAGCCTATTCTGTGGTCTACTTGCAGTAGTGCTAAAGGACCAGTGGCTGCGGTCAGCCTGCTGTTGTATTATTGTCTTTTTTTTCCTGTGGTTACATCTGTAATTGTTGCAATTGTTTGGGTTCATATATGCAAGTGTCGTGTGGATCATGTACCGGTACAATAAATAAGTCAGTACTTCACATTATCAGCCTCTATTTAAGTAAACTATAATACATCTGTCATGTACCAGTTGCTTGTGAATTACTTCATATATGTAATTTATTTCTCATTTCAAAACTAAAAACAAACAAAAATATTGAATTACATTAAATAGAATGCAAGAAAAAAGGAATTACTAAAGTTCTTTTACAAGGATATTGTCAGCTCATATTCTATCTTAGATGAAAATGTCATTCTGGCATGGAGAGGAAGAAACACAGTTACACACGGATTATTTATCTATTAATTCCACAAAAATGGACTTCCAAAAGCAGTGTCATTTCAACCAGTACCGTAACTTTGCATTCTTTATAAACGTGTGCAATTTGATAATGAGTGAAACCACCATAAAACTAAGAATTATAGAAATAAATTTGATTTTGTAAGTTTGACATAGAAATCACATGTTCTCCTTTCCAATCCCAGTTTATATGCTGCCGTGCAATAATCATGTCCCCATTTCTCCCTGCCTCTCACATCCTCCTTAACAACATCTGTCTTTTTTTAATCAACCAGTGATCTGTTTGCCAGTTCATAATTACTCTGGCTTTTAAACAGTTCAGTCAGTATGCCTCTAGAATATGATGTAACTAGTTTGTTGGTTTCTTTGTAGTTTTCTTAGAGGTCAAAAATAGAAAATAGAAACTATATATGTATATCAAAATAATGTGCAGAAAGATTACCACAAACACTCACTCTGAAAGACTTCTTTATACACCGTGACACATTGACTAAAACAGTGCAAACAAACAGGCAAGAGAGAAGAACAAACAAGGAAAACACAATTAACAGCGCAAATTAAAATCTGTCACCTGCACTATTTTTATTGTTCATGAATGCTGGTTAACAATATTATACTGTCCTCTCAATTAGATCATGAGTTAGAGCCACCCCAGGAAAAACTAGGAAAAATCTAAAAGAGGCAGTTCATGTTTAATTATGTATTTTTATTCAATATCAAGCTGACAAAAACAAATTAGCAAATAAATGAGACCAACCTTAGTCATACAGTTTTAACTATACCTGCCTCTGTTACACAGGCCCGATAAACCAGTCCAAATTTGATTTTACCATTAACCTGATTTCCGCTCCGGTCTTTTACATTGATGAAGCAAAGCAAAGGCAAAAGCAAAGACAGAAGCAAAGACAGCTATTATTCAAAGGCCACTTCCCGTAACTCAGGGTGGTCAAGGGTGGTGAGCGCCTGGCGACTGGTTGTTTTGATTAGCCATCTGGAGGTGTCATTTCCTCACCAATCGGATACCGAGAAACCAAATGCCCACTTCAAAATATTAAGATGTCATTGTCACCCATTAGCATTGGCTCAAGGTGCACGGGCCAAACACACAAAGGAAATGTGATAGAAGATAATCCTTCGTCTTTCCATTTCCTTCATAACACTAGGATTAATAAGAAAATGGATGGAGGCATGGTTTTACGAAAGGTGATGCAATTTTCAAAGCATGTGTGTAGGAATGTTTATTTCCCTCTATTGCTCTTATTTCATCTCTATTGCTAAAATACCTCTAACAAACATGCAAAGAAAAAAACAATTGGCACACAAACATACAAACAATCCCCTGACTGCAAAATCCACTCTTATCAGAGCAAATCAGAATGACCATAAAGTCATTTCATTTTTTTTTTTCCTTTTTGCTTGGTTCTTTGTTTTTTTTTTTTTGTTTTTTTTTTTTTTTGGGTAGCATGACCACTAAGGTTGGTATCAGACATAAACCAATAGGTTTTATGCATGGTTTATGTCTACAATTTAAAATCTGAACTGGGTGTAGGAGTGGGGAATCGTATCAGCATCGCCCCTTGCTGAAACCCAAAATACCCCGTTCAATAGAATGCACCCATACATGGTTAAATCAAACATATTCTCACTTGAGTTTTTGTAAATTCAAAGTTTTATTCACTTTCAATTGTGAATACACACAGATAAGTTGTGGTTTGATGCTGAATTAGCTGTCATAATTAATCATTATAAAAGATAACTTGATTTCCAATGAATACTAACACATTCCCAATAAGTTATTATACATATATTATTTATTAAAAAAGGAAAAAAAGTCATGCTACCTGTGAATGAACAAAATGTCTTTTTTTTTTTTTTTTATCTCAAAGACTGGGGGATCAAGTCTAAATAAATAATCCTCTTAGGGTTCCAGTATGGTTTGAGTCTCCCATCACAATTCTTTTGAAAAACTAGGCTTGACTTGGGGCTTACTGTATTCATCTGTGCCAAATTTGGAAGCATCTATTTCAAAGAGGGAAAAAAATGATTGAAAAATGCTTATGCATGAAATATGAGAAGAACAACATTAAACTGACATATTTGAGAAAAGTGTCAAAGAAGAAAAATAATCATAATTGCAGAAATACATTTTTCAAGCATTATGGGAACAAGATGAATTGTATGTCGGAGGTCTGCAGCACGTGTCAGGTTTCATGTCTGTCACACTCTATCAGTGACCTGAGCTAATGAGATGCTACATGCTCCCTGAAACTTGAACTGGAAAAGTGCTGTTCTGGTGCGCATTAGAATCTGGGGAATTCCAAAAATCCAGCATCTGGTGAAAAACAGAGCAATCCTCTGTGGCACAGCGGTCATTAACTTCTTGGATTTTCTGAGATACGATACCCTGTTGAGAAAAAGTTTCCACACTGAGAGCAGTTTTTCCAACTTTATTATACCATCCGGCGGAAGCAATACAAGTCACGAAAAGAACCTTTTTCCATCAGCGCATGTAAGGGATATTAAATAATGACATGAATTTGAATATGTGCTGCACAGTGGAAGGAATAGAGCACTGATCAGCAAGTTGTAGATACCTGAAGGATTCTAATTCTTATACTTGAGGCAAGGTAAGAACTACAGCTTGTGTTTTTGATTTCAAATATGAAAGTCTCTGAGATCCCATTTTGTCAAATATTTGTCACATCTTTTCACTGCATAAAGGTCAGATCACTGAGGTTTGAAAAACAGATACCTTCTAAAAACGTCAAAGTACCCCATTACAGTTGATATCTCTATCAGATTGTGTGTGTGTGTGTGTCTGTGTGTATGTATGTATATGTGTGTATGTTTAATACATACACACACACACACACACACACATAGAGTCGAATGCTTTCTTCAGATCCACAAAATACATGTAGACTGGTTGAGCAAACTCCCTTGCCCCCTCAAGGACTCTGCCAGCGGTGTAGAGCTGGTCCACTGTTCCAGGGCCAGGACGAAAACCACAAAGCTCCTCCTGGATCGAAGCTTCAACGACCAGGCGGACCCTCTTCTCCAGCAGTGCTGGATAGACCTTACCAGGGAGGCTGAGGAGTGTGATCCCCCTGTAGTTGGAGCAAACCCATCAATCCCCCTTTTTAAAAAGGGGGATCACCATCCTGGTCTGCCAGTCCAGCCCTACAGCATCCAGAGCCTTGAGGAACCCAGGGCGGACCTCATCCACCCCCCGGGGCCCTGCTACTGAAGAACTTTTTGACTGCTTCAGCAACTTCAGCCCAAGAAAGAGGTGTGTCCGCTCCAGAGTCCCCCGGCTCTGCTTCCTCACTGGAAGTTGTTTCAACGTGATTGAGGAGATCTTGGAAGTATTCCTGCCACCAATCTACAACGTCTCAGGTTGAGGTCAGCAGCGTCCAACTCCCACTGTACACATTGTTGATTGGAGCACTGCTTCCACCTTCTGAGCCGCCAGACGGTGGACCAGATTATCCTCGACACCCACCGGAAGTCGTTCTCCATGGTCTCCCCAAACTCTTCCCATGCCTGAGTTTTTGCCTCGGCAACCACCAAAGCCATGTGCCACTTGGCCTGCCGGTACCTGTCAGCTCTCTCTGGAGCCCCACAGGCCAGAAAGCCCCAATAGAACTCCTTCTATAGTTTGACATTATATATATATGTTATCTGAGTATGCGTGTGTGTGTGTGTGTGTGTGTGTGTGTGTGTGTGTGTGTGTGTGTGTGTGTGTGTGTGTGTGTGTGTGTGTTTTCGAATGCTATACAAAGTTTGACAACGCCTATTCAAACATGTTTGCAGCCAGTGCGTCAATGTACATTGTTAGGTTCATTATCCATAATGAGGTTCAACAAAATACAGTAACAGATATAACTAGCGATGTTTGTTTCGGTTCTGCAGTCGGACCTGAGGGCCAACACAGAACTGCACCAAAACGGAGAGTTTATAACTTAAAAAAAAAAAAGAAGTTGCAACGTTGGTAGCAAGAGGCCCGGCAGGACGGTGCTGACATCCACCGACAGGCTTGGGAACTTGAAGAGGCAACTTTGATACTCGGAGGCCACACAGGACGGCGCTGGGTTGTGGTGTTGGCAGTGGGGTAACAGCAAAGAGGTGAGCCTTTGGTTGTAGTGCAGCGGCATCTCTGGCATTCAAACACGTCTGAGAGAAGCCCTGTCAGGGAACGGGTGGCCAGATGGAGCGGCGCTCGCATACACTGATGCGAGAAGCCTGGTCAGGTCATGGGCGGCCGGGCGAGAGGACCTCTCGTACACTGACAAAAAGGGAAGGGGAAGGACGAGGGATGCAGCTGCCGGTTTCTGATTTATGATCTCCAGATTTATTGGGAACAGGCAGATGAGAGATGGCACGGGAAAACAGGAATACGGGGTGAACAAATTAGTATCAGTGAGATGTGAACGTTTGGGAGTCAGTGAGGAGCCAGCAAAAATGCCCAGGGACAGGGAACTTGAAGGGGTCAGCAGAAGGTGACTACACCTACTAAACAAACTCAGAATGATAGAATGGCAGACAAGATGAGAATGACAGCGGCACGGGAGACAGAGGGTGTGAGTGGCCCGTCAACCAGTGGGACAAAAGCTCCAGGTTTAAGTTCTCACTGATTGCCAGTAATGAGCGCTCGTCTCGCACTCCCCCAAGGCATGGCAAGTCTGCAGCAGGTGTGCTGCTACAGACCTCAACTCGCCGGGAAAATGCATGACTGTCGCAAGCCAAACCCAAACAAAGTTACACATAGTTTGTTCAGTCGTTGCTCTTCCTCAATCAAATATGCTGTGCGAATATAATATTGTGTCCATCTTACAAGTTATCACAGTAAATAAAGATAGATAGAAAGATAGAGGACATCCTCCCCCTTCAAAAGCCAGGCATAGGATGTATGAATTGTTTGCACAATGTATTCGAACACCATTTGATATAGGAAGTCACATCCATAATGAAAAGCATCTTTTTAAAGGTGGCACCAATTTACCTGGGAAGTCAATCATGGAACAACCTCAGTCAAAGATCAGTCAAATTCTCAAAACCCTGAATCAAGGATTCCTGGGACAAAACTCGTCATTTAAAAAAAACATCCCAATTGGGTATCTGACGATGGGAATGAGTAAATGGCATTGACAAAACCTTATCTAGATTGAAATATGATAATTGGGCATAATTTAAAGTTTTATTTTGGTAGAGACCACCAAAGTTTGATATGTCGTGTTGACTGCTCTGGGAGGCCAATGTGAGGTCTGGACAAGTAAAGAATGTGAGCTTTCATTCTGGCTCAGGAATATTTCCAAAGATTCAGATTTTGTTTTAAAATAACTGCAGTTGAGTGTGAGCTTGACAAAAATAGAACGTGGGACTTACTGGCTTGGCAGTAATGGTTTTAAGATGTGCCTGGAATGCAAAAAGCCTGAACATGCTCAGGCCAGAATCGAGCAGCTCTTTTGCTTGTCTCAGTAGGCTTTCGTCAGTTATGTTATGATATGTTGGCAGTTCCACCAGTGCTGGGTAAGGGCCCGAAAGATTTTTCATTAATTTACAGTCATTCTAGGGAGTTTTATGCAGGCTGCAAGTTTGAGACGTATGCTTCGGATTATTAGTGGTGGAGGAGCTGGATGATTTTATCTAAGATGCTTAGTGTAGGTGCAGTATACTGTATGTTGTGCTAGTGTGGAAATATTGTTGGAACTGTGGTTGGTCAGAAAAAACACAGACGAAACCTTTGTTTCTTAAACCAGAACAAAATAATCACTTTCCTGGTTCTTGGCAAAAAAGAGAGGGCCTTGTGGAGATATATTGGCAGCGTACCTGGACCTGGTGAGTTGAATCAGGGGCTAATCTGGACAATTAAGAGTTGAGGTGGAAGATGTGGATGGGAAATGAATGATGATGCCATACTGGAATGGTAGGAGCGTTTTATGCAAATGAAATTAGGACAAACTCAGAAGCTTGAAAATTAAAAAAAAGAATAAAGCAAAAACATAAACAAAAAATAGAGTCTAAGGCTAAGTTGAACTCAGGATATACACAGCTTGAATATAAGGAACATTAACAGACTCTTGACTGAACAGTGGCAAGTCTATATCCGTATGAGACAGGTTCTGTTCTGCACGCTCTTAATTATCATGAAAATGTATGACATAGAAGATATAAATACAATGAAAAGAAGATTGATGAGGACTTGATTTCACCTAAATAGCTGTGGATGTTTGAAGACTGTATTTTATGGGCTGAATGGGCATGATGATGAAATTGCAAACCAAAATGACGTCCACAGAAGGAACTGACAGTTGATCTACAGTGTGAGATGCACTGAAGCACTTCCAGCCAGGTAGGCACACAGGGAGCATTTGCCATGAGGACGTTAAGAATGGTTTCTTAAGAAGTATGGTTTAGCTTTTCTTGCCAGATTTATTGAATGGTTGTTGAAATTAGTCAGATTGCTGTAGGATGCAGCCAAGTGTTTGAATTTCTGGAAGGAGGAACGGGACAATGAATCAGCAGTGCAGATGTGGTAGCAAGTAATGTGTTTTACGCATAAAATGAACTGTGATTGTGAAGAGATTAATGTAAATATACGCAGGAAGACATTTTGGCTGAAGAGAGATCTTTTTTCTCTTTTTTTTTTTTTTTTTTTTTTCTCTATGACTCCATTGTTTTAACTTTGGAGGGGTATTAACTTTCTTCCACAAAGTTGCACCCAAGAATGAGATCTGTGATGATGGGATATAGCTTGTGAGGTACAGTGGAACTCTGAAAGATATGATCTCTGAGAACCACATTGTACCAAATGACCTTCCTCTGTAGTAGCAGCAAAAACCTGTAGAGTGAACTGCAGCCATTCAGTCCAGTGTCCTCTGGGTAAAAAACCAAGACATATTATAAACGAAAGAAATCCAACTGCATAATTACAGAAAAAGACGCCAAATCGGAATTTCCATTTTGCTTACCTCACCTTAACACACTCGCTCATCAAGAAAGAAAACACCTTAAGCTTTGGTCAAAATGATGGTTGTAAAGGATTTAAATATTGTAAAGATTTAAAAAAAATACCTATTCATCGGTTTTGGGTTACTGATTCTGCCACTGATTTCTTTTTTTTGTTTGTTTTTAAGAGGTAGAGATGCTAGTTGACAACTGTATGGAGATACTGGGCACAAAGTAATTTTTTTTTGTTTTGTTTTCCTCATTGAGGGAACTGCCAATGTCTAAGAAAGCTTTAACTTTAATTTGAATAATTATTCCAATGTGAGAAAGTGGTGATAGATCTGTAAAATGCATCACGAGAATGGCAAATGCAAGTGAATATGTAATGATGAGAGAGAATCTATCACAGCTCCTCTGAAGGAGAACTGAAGGATTTGGGGCAACTCTGGCAGTGTGGTCAGTGATGGCATGTTGCATGGGAAATATCTGAACAAAAGATGACACAAATGATGAATGTCTTTTTTTTTTTCTGAGTATGCCTGAACGGCGACATTTACTGGTCTAATACAGAAAGGAGTGAGACAAGTGTCAGCAGTATAAAGCTCTATAGCTGCAGACTGAAGGTTTTGATGGATATGAAATGTGTCAGAAAGCACTTACGTATCAATATGGAAAAGCCATGAAAGTGTGAATTTGAATAAAAATCACCATCAGGAGGGATTTGTTCAGCAGCAATGTGGAAATGTAATTATATATAAATAAAGATGTGCGGGCTAAGGTATAACGTTGATCGGTCTGTTGAGGGAGTGGTTTGTGTGGCCAGTTCTGATTACAGCATCTTTGGTAAAAAGGTCGACACGCTGGTGGCAGCAGTTGTAGAAATTGCAATATCGATAGTTAATCCCCACGCTGGTAATACAGTGGATTGATCATCATCATTCATGCTGACCCTACAGGTAGTTTCAGCATGGAGGTACTCACTCCTCAAAGCTCTCAATCACCTTAACCTGATCACTAGCAACAAGGACCAGGATAAAGGCGCAAGCCTCAGGCTCACCAGGTGCCACATTGTCATAGTCTCTCTGTAAACATCA
This sequence comes from Fistularia commersonii, assembly GCF_037954325.1. Classification (NCBI taxonomy): domain Eukaryota; kingdom Metazoa; phylum Chordata; class Actinopteri; order Syngnathiformes; family Fistulariidae; genus Fistularia; species Fistularia commersonii. The sequence goes on along the minus strand of NC_141299.1, from coordinate 13,103,448 downwards.
CATTTGTCATTGTCATCTATGTTGTTACTGTCATGATTACCAGCTTTAGTTTCTTGTTCCCTGTGATGCAAGACTGTCAAGTTTTTCCTCTACCTGATTAACTGGTTCTGATCGTGACCCAACCAGACCTCACTTGCTCAGTTTGATCGGTTGGACTTTCGGCTCGCTTGACAATTCAGTCTTTTCCTGTTTAGACTACACTCGCTGTCTACTTCAGTCTGCTGTGCTGTCAACCAGTAAAAACATTTTCAGAAAGATCTTGTGGTTGTCATCCTGAACCCGGTCCCTGACAACTTCCCCTCCCCCATATAAAGACTTTTCATCGCAACACAAAAAATTCAGCGGGAGATAGAGACATTGACAGCAGATACTTGAAGTTTTGTTCGGTCTGACCTGAAGTTCCAGTGGATTGGCCTTTTTTTTCTTTGGTCTAGGACATCCCACAGATGCTCGATAGGATTAAGATCCGAGCAATGTGGGGCCCAAGTTAACATCTTGAAGTTTTTGTTTTTCTTTAAATCAATTCTGATAGTTGTTTTTTTTTTTGTTTGGTTGTTTTTTTTTTAATGTGCCAAGGGAAATTGTACTGCTTTTTGGAGGTTGGTACATGGAAAAGTAGAATTCATATGATGGGCTGGCTCCAAGGTTTTCCAGCACAGCGTTGCCCAATGCGTCACACTTCCTCAGCTATCTTAGCGTGTTCCTGTAATATATGGAGGTGCCAGGTCTTTCCAAGGAAAATCACCAACACACACACACACACACACACACACACACAGTCATTCATCTGACCATGCCCCATTCCTCTATTTCTCCTTGGTCCACCTTAAATGTTCACCGCCAGTGTAAGGCAAGGGTAGCCTTTAGAAAATCATATTGTTTTCATTATTTTGTGCTACAATTTCTCTTCTGTTGTATCATGCCAATCTTGTCATATGTCAGTTACCATGTGAATCAGGACCCTGGGATTGACAGGCCCCACCTCTCGCCAAACGACAGCTTGGATAGGTTCCAGCCCCCTTGAGAGCCTGAGTGCAAGATAAGCGATATAGATAATGGATGGAATGTGAATCAGTTGAGTATTGGCTGCACAAGAGCAAACCATTGTTTCTTCCTCACAGGTTGTATTGATCACAGCTGATCGTAAACATCGTCTCAATGTAAAACTTGGTCCATGTGAATGTCACTCATTTCCTTACACTTTTGTTCTTTAACATCATGGACAAGATGTTCACTTGCTGCCAACTTTATAATGCCCAATGGGGAGTGCCAGTGTGGCATGACAAATTACATGATTATTGTTTTTATTTTTTTTTGTCAGGCAACATAAAGTTGAGCTTTAAAAAAAATCCCCATACCCCCCCCCCCCCCGCCCCACACACACACACTCACATACAACTGTGATCAGATTATTATTATTAAGTGTGTAAACGTTCAAGGGATTTTCAGCTTAGCGTCTCCGAATTTTATAAATACTTCCTCAGGTGTTTCTGAAAATAAAATCAATGAAAGCTTTAATTTAAAATTAGAATAGTTCTTGCTTGTTGGCATGACAGGTATTTAGTTAAAAAACTATTACTGAAATATTATATCTTGGCTTCTTGGATGAAAGTTGCACACACTGTTTTCGCTTGTTCGATCAGAAGTATGACAACAGATTATGATTTATTCAGGTCCATAACTTGTGACCAAAGAAAATTGAAAATGTTTGCCTGAGAAGAATTCAACATTTGTGTAGATCTGAGAGACCAACTCGACACTCAACTGGTGACTGTGAACCAATCAATGGGAATCTTTAATAGCAATTTCCAGGCAACCCATTGATATTGATTTCAATCAGATTTAGTTACATTTGATAGAAATGACCAAGTGACAGCTTGCCTTCCAGCCATTCTACTTACGCTAAGCTATTGCAATCTTATAATGGTTTATATAAGATTTGTATCAACAACAGGGAGGAAAAAGAATATATGGCCAACTTTATTGCACAAATGTTTCTATGTTTGAGAAATGTACTATTTAGCTGTTCCTTTTTTAAATTATTTTTTTCAACATGTTGCTTCAAATGTATCTCCTTTTCTTACTGTTTGACAGTCATGACATTTAATTTATTCTTCTCCTCACAATACACGTTTTATAGCTGTCCAAGGTTCCCATTGGTTAGCTTAATTGTTCAACAAACCAGTATCACATGATGAGAGAAAAAAAAAAAAACAGAAAGAACTCCTGGGACTAATTAGAAGTCCTCAATGTGTTGAAAAAAGTCTTGCTGTTGCCAATACACAGTGGCAGTGACCCAGCGTCTCATATCATGTTTTTAAATATCTATTAATGTTCCTTGGGTTATGTTTAGACATGGGGGGAGTGTGGGTGCAGGAGCTGATGGATGAGAAGCATTAGACAACCAACAGGCACTGACTATGCAGTCGTTTGGCCATATTTTTCTGTTAGTAGTCTTTATTACATTTCTCCTTACAATATGACTATGTTTCTATTCAAATATTTTATTGTCTCTGTTCTCCTGAGCCTTGCTCAAAATCAATCAGAGAATGTATTAACAGAGATAAGCCGTATTAATGTAAGATCTTTATCATGCCAGGAGGACCACAATCAGTGACATTTATTTTGCCGATAATTGACTATATATCACTGTCAGTGGGAGGTTCATCAGCTGACCGTAGTTTTAAAAAACAAACAGTGAATAGAGCTGTAATTATCTGTTTCCAGAACATTATTCATCTTTCTTTGGTTCTTAACGCAAACACAATATGAATGTGAGCTGTTGAGAAGGTGATATGCAATAAATTACCTTTGATTGTAGTAATCTCAGTGTTTCAGCATAACATAGGAAGATGCTTTTCAATTTGGAGTACACACAGAACAAAGAGGTCAATTTCCCTGCAACAGAGAATACCGGTTATTGAACACATTCACCTTATTTGATAGTGACATTAGAATGAATAAATCTGACAAAGCAATTTCATTCAAATCACAATCATTTCCTTTTGCCTGAAATGCCGCTGTTTATGAAGCTCAAAACTGAAAAGGACTAGGCATATGGTGGGAATTCATTCCTAGTGTCAGAGACAACTTTTTAATCTGGAGAAATGTACATTGGGGGCGGCGCAGTGGCGTGGTTGTTGGGTGCTTCCTTCTCACAGCAAGGCGGTCCCTGGTTTGACATCAACAGGGGGTCCTCTCTCTCTCTGTGGAGTTTGCGTGTTCTTCCTCGTGACATCATTGGTTTTCCCAGGATTCTCTGGTTTCCACCATGCAATCCAAGATCATGTAGAAGGTTCACTGAAGACCATAATTAGATAGACATATAAGTGAAGGAATGAATATTTGTTTGTCTCTATATGTGGCCCTGTTATCGGTCAGTGATGGAGGATCACCCAATGACTGCTGGGATAGACCCCATATACGTGCGTGTATGTGTGTGTGTGTGTTTATATATACACACGTTTATTTACGTGTGTGTGTGTATATATGTATGTTTATCTTTGTATATATGTTTTTATATATGTATATACTGCATATGGACATGCCACAGGCAATATTGCCAGGGTTCATATTAGTAAAAAAAAAAGGACTAATATTACAATGGTTCTGTTATTAAAGCAAACAAAACATTCCCGTCTCTGCTGCTTATCTTGCACATAGATTTGCTGAAGATAAGGCCAGACTGACATGGCAATATATGTAGAAGCATGACAATAATTTTCACTCTACACCATTTTTCCCTCCGCTAATGTACTTCATGAAAACGCCACCCAGAAATGCTCCTGTTGGAATTTAACTTGGAACTTCCTCTCTGTGAAGCAGACATACTAACCACCGTATCACTGTGAACACACACTCAGAACACTCAGAACAAAACAACTTATATCAAGCAAACGTGCAATACAACTTAACTGCTGGCACATTTAAGATGTATCCATCATGTATAACATAGACTTATTGTATCTTCTGCTTAAGGGCGATAGAACAAGCCTAAATGAAAAATCTGCAAGCAATAAGATAAAAACAACTGTTTTTTTTTTTGTTTTTTTTTTCGATATTATTTTCGAAGTGCTGGCAACCCTATTTTTCCAAGAAATGACTCCTCTTTTGCTCTATTATTCACAGAGAACCACTTTTCAAGGCAAACTTATCTAAGCTCTCCTAATGCGCATCACAGTAATTTGCTGTGACTGAAATGTCTCATTGCATAATCCATGTCACCCTTCCTATAAGCTATAAACATCAATATGACGCTACATGTGTAAGAGGTTTTGTCCCTCTATGACATACAAAATCAGATTATAGACATCTGATATAAGACTTCATTGGCGCTGCACTCATTTAACCCTGTGTACCCAAAATTAAAGTCAGAGAACAACATGTCTCAACTTGTTTATGCCTATCTGCTACATCACTCATCAAGGCATTTCTTTGCTTGCTGGCACTAAAACTTTATAATATGGCATTAATCGGGTATATTAAAATGCTAGACCCAGCAATTTGCCAACACATAGATCACATTCTCAACATCTGGCCTTCATATTGCAAGTAATGAGATGCTAATTTCAACACTCATACTGCATGCATGAGTGGCTAGATTCATGTGAAACAGAACCTTATGACAAAACTAATGAATAAAATATCTTCCTGGTGGTAAACATTAAGCAACTGAAGGCACGAAAATAAAATGGGGGAAGAACACGAGGCCTGATGATTAACTTTGTTTTTACATAATCATGCCAGGGCCTGAAAGATGGTTTCTTTTGCCCCAATGTTTACTGGTTTATAAGGAGAGTGATGGGCCATTTCATTAGCTCATAATTAATGCACAAAATTAAGCAGCCTTTGATCAATTGTAAGGGGGCAGTGTTGTCAGGTCTTTCATTATTTAACTGTGAAATCCACTCTGGAGAACTGAAATAGTGATAAAGTTAAGTAAGCAAACTAAGTTGCTGGAGACATTCCCTTATGAGATTCTAGTTAACATTGGCTCGCCTGGCGTCTGCGTTATACATCACACATTGTGGAATCAGCGATCCGTTTGGGGAAAACTATGTGGTTCAGTGCTACAGTGATGAAACAAGCTCTAATGTCCCCCAGTGAGGGCCTGTGTCTTCTCAGATGTAGCTAAAAATATATGTATGTATGTCCATTGCCCCTAGCAAGAAAAATGAATAATCCCGCATAGTATTATTCCTCAATAAACACTGAATGCTGTGGAATAGGCCCGTTCATAAGCCAGTCATCGCCAAACATTATTTGTAATGACTACCATCTATAATGCCATTTAAAGGTGATATAAAAGAACGACTGGTCATAAAACTTTTATGCGATTATAGAGTGAAAGTCGAAGACAGCTTAAGACCAATCATAGAGAGCTTAACTAAATCCTTATAATATAGTTTGAACGAGCATCTTCGTTATTCTCGCAGAGTTTAGGTACCCAGTTATACTTTTAAAGGAAAGTGTTACGAATAATGAGCATTACAGCTGTAATATTTCAGTTATAATAAGGTATTTTAACCGTAAGTCTGTTTTGGATTGTTTTGTTTTCAAGATACTTATTAGACAATCATTGATTAAATGTTGTTCATCACAAGTCTACTTGTCATCTACTTCATCTGCATCCTAGTCTAATCTATGTCACAGCTATCAGTCAAGAGACGATTGTTTGATTTAATTTGGTTTAGGCTTTTAACAGTTCTGCTAATAGACCTTGAACATATTCACCTTTGGTAACTTTTCTAATATTTGCCACCAACTTTCTTTGAAGAATATCTCCAATATAAATTGCGGATATAATAGAGAATCAGCTGATGTATAATAGACAGTCGCCTGCTTCCCTTCAGGAGTTGCAACAGCGAATCATCTGCCCCCATCTAATTCTTTTCTCTAACTAACTTTTTTTGGAAAACAACACCTCAAGAATTGAACAGATTTAGGTGATTATTTTTACAAATGTCTTATCTCTAGTTAATAATCAAGCAGTCTTTATAGCAAATAAATCAGTATGTCACAATAAGTCATTATGATGTATTGATGTATAAGTGGTAAACAATATTTATATGAATAAAAGTCTATCGGAGGCCTGGGAAACCAGGCGTTCTGTGCAGGATCCTAGCCGTTCCCATGATTGCACACTTTTGGAGTTCTAAAATGTTGTTTCTAGAATCCTCTGAGGACACTATCTCAGTTTTTTTCTGCTGTCAGTGACCTGATCAATACTGGGATAACTTTTGCCTTTCAGCCCCACATCTTCTTCAACTCCTCCCTGAGGCCCTGGTATTTCTTTGGTTTCTCAGGCTCTTGATTAGAGATGTTGCTGTCGTTCGAGACTGCTACATCTGCCAAAATGACCGTCTTCTACTGCTTGTCCACTGCAACTGCGTGCTGTTGGTTTGCCAACTGGATCGTGGCTCAGAAGTTTATTACTCCGCGGCCTCCTGGTTTCCACATAGTGTATGGTATCGGGACACTGTACTTAGGGGGAAACCCTACATCCATTTTAAAGAGCGTCCTTGTCTTGATATCAATGGCTCCTATTTCTTTCAGTGGCCAGGATATTTCACCGGTGGGGTATTTGATCCCTTGTCAAGCATAGTTGTATCCTACCATGACCTTTTTTTTTACCATTTGGATCTCGTGACCATACATCCTCGCTTGGAGTACCAGGGCCTCAACACCACAATCATTCTTGGCATACAGCTTTTTGATATCCTGTAGAGGCGGTGTCTGACTGTTTCCCCCACCCTGGAAGCAGTATCCAAAGCAAGTGTTGATAATAATCTGGCAGAGGAAGTTAAGGCCTTTGCAGAGCAGCAAGGGAACAGTGCCTCTCCTTGGCATATGTCACATCTGATGCTCATGTCTAGGTTGGTACTACTGGTCATGCAGTCAGAGGCTCCTCTAGTATTGTTGTCATTTCCTCTCTGTGCCCTGCTCATGTTTTAATTCATTTGCCAACTCATCTAAGCTGCTATGATGCCTTACAGGAGGTTCCATGTTGTAGTCGAGCAGTTTATAGGCCAATAGTCAAATTGTACCAGATGCCTGTACCTGGTACTGTGCAGTTTATATATATACATATATACAAAAACAGCAGTTTGGCTTGATACTACGGTGTTCTATATGGGGAAAAAAAAACCATTGGTTTTCCTTTATGGGGATTCTGATTTTGTATTTGCAAAATTTAAAATATTTTTCCCCCCCATGACCAAATAGAAAGCTTTAAAAGCATTGAAAAATAGTCTCAAGTACTCATGAATTATTTTCCTGGGTTCAGCACTTGATCTCCAAATCTGTCAAGAGAGGATTGGAAATGATGTGACTAATGTAAAACAAGGCCAACTGTCAGATGTAAGCCACTGTTGGTGCACTTTTGCACCCTCCATTTCCTAGGCATAATGATGCATAGCCATCCCACTTAAGCCCAGTCTAGTGCCTGCATATGGAAAAGGTGTCAGTTGCAGCAAAGGAAATTGTGCAGTCCACTAGTTCCCCGTCTAGCGTGGCATTTCAGCTACTCAGCTCTCTCTTCGAAGAAGAGATGACATGTTTATGAGTTATCCCCCGATGGTTCCTTCACCTGGGAATACAGACTTGTCCTTTACCCCTGAATGGTCCACTGAGGGGAAGTCCATTGTAGCCACTGAATAAAATCAAAATGAGAAACTATTTTCCCCAAACTGACAGTAAAAGCCACTTAAGAACTCCTCAATAGATATGCAGACAGTGAATTTGAAAGGGAAGAACTGTTATACTTATCATAATTTATGTTATGGAATTAACCTTGAGCATTTGAATTTTTTTTCCTTGTGTATGATGTATAAAATAATAATTGAATGTCGAATACTATGAAATAACCAAAGCGTGGCAGACATTTTAGAGGCGGATGTAGTGTTAATTTTATGTGTTATGAAGCTTTCAAGCATCAAGTATGAATGATTGAGAGTCTTTTTAATGAGAGAAGCCTGACCTTTTGGGTTGTCTCTCATTTGTGATACAACTATTCACCTTTGTATACAGATGCTCTGCAGCAATCAGTGAGGCAAAAGATTGAATATTTTTGGTAGTTGAATAGAATTGTGATTCTACAGATTTTACATAGATCCATAGAATTTGGCAAGCACCAAAACATTTTCTTGATTCGGGTTTCTAGATTTTAGATACACGTGCTAACAAAATAAAACAATGAAAATTTACGAGATGGCTAAATGACTTCATACAGCAGAGGAACTAATTATGTGTTTTTTGTGTATTTACTATAATGTTTAACAAGCAATTTGTTTGTGTAAATGTCCTATTTTATTTTCTTTGAAATTTTAAATGTCTTGTTATCCCCTCGCTGTGCCACTATCCTGACCAGCTGAAATGTGCTATCCCTTTTTTGTTTGTTAGGTCAGAGTTTTTGTTTAGCTACTTTGTTGTCAGAGTTGTGTTTATTTGACCTCTTTTTAAAGCCCCAGATCTTAATTGCTTGTTTTTAGGTTTATTTTATTTATTTATTCAGTCATTCAATTATTTATTCATTTTTAATTGTGATTTGTAATACTGGGTAGTAAATAAAGCCCTTGTTTTCAGAATCCACTTGTGACTCCTCAATATTTTTGGCTTATTTATCTTCCCAGAACAATGCCCCCTCAAAAAGATGGGAACACAGAGCAGTGATGTAAGGCTAACACAGTGTGATCTGCAAACTGGTGTTAGGATTTTGAGAGCGAAAACCTTCCTATAGTCAAGTATGTAAAATGTAAAACTGTGGCTTTTGAAAAGTGGAGGAAAATATCCTGTAATAATTTGTTGCTTCAGTCCAAATACAGATTTGGTGTTCCTCTATTTGTCATTGTCAGCCTCCAGACTAAGGATATGAGGAGGCGGCAGAAAGAATGGGAGCGATGGGGGGGGGGGGTAGTGGTATGAGGGGAAGGGGAGTGTGAAGAAAACGCTGAAGTATGTGATTAAGAATAATGAGTAAAAAATTGCATAAGCCTGCTCCCAAATCACATATCAACTCCACGCCTGGCATTATCCCTAAAGCATCTCATCAGTCCTGGACCAAGTCCCCGTCGCTCTGAGCTGGGATGTGAGTACACGTTCACACACACACACAGATGCACGCACATACGTAGGCAGCAGTCCATTAGCGGCAAACACGTTAGCCAACATCTTTCTTTCCCAACCTCCTTCCTCTCCTTTCGCAGCCGTCTACCCTCCCTGGATCTACATTGTCTTAGAAAGTGAAAGTAACAGCAGGAACAAGACCTGTCAAGTTTCATATCAATACGGTGACCTTCCGTCCCTCGCCGCTGTACCATCACAGCCAGACCTGGCAGTTATCGCCAAACCATTGTTTGTAGAGGCATCTCTATCAGAAGAGTGAGAAAACATCCAATGCATATCAATTGGTAGACTCTGATTTTTATTTGTTCTGCATTCACTCGGTCTTCCTATGGTACATAGAAATGACAGCAAGGTCCGCTGTATAAACTCTACAATCACTCAGTTCTTGTTGGACTTTATGGAAGAATTTCTATCTGTAAATGGTCAACACATTATTCATTTTCCTCATGCTCCTCCATTTGTAATAAAAAGGATTTCATGTAAAACTGGGGATGTTTTCTGTAGTTTTGGATGCAAGCCAATTAATAGCATGGTTGTAATGGAGATAAATTGGCTTATCAGATTGTTTTCAGTTAGCAAACATTTGCCATTGCTTATTCATCCTGAAAACAAAAATTAACATGCTTATTCACTACCATTTCCATGGTCCATTACTTAACTTTCTGTCTCATCTATTTGTTTAATTTTGCGAAGAGATAGAAAAACATGTTTACTTTGTATTATTAGTTTATATGAATGTCCAAAGTCAGACTCTGACCCAAAAAGTGAATAGACAGGAAATTACCAAACATACCCTTTAAAGGTGGATTGATTTGACTTTCAGAAGGTGTAAAGGAGCCAGGGTAGCTAGGGGTGAGGATTTAAAAAAGATAACAATGAGCTTATCCATGTAAATTAGTCATTTTATCTCTTTATGCTTAAAAAGAAATCCCACTGAAACGCTCTTAAATTGAATAATAGTGTCTATTTCAATATTGTATACAATACTGAGAATAATCATATATGATAGATGGATGGATTCTGATCCGTCCATCTATCTGTCTTCTATGCATAGAAAATCTAACTCCAATTCTTCTGCCGCTAAATTATTATGTTCAGAATCCAAATAATGACAGAGAGCTGGGGCTACTTGTAGAGATTCCCCTGGTTGGCAACATTTCATTAGCGAAACAATTTGGTGATTGAGAATTTAATTTGATTAAACAAACTCAACAACTAAGGCCTTACAAAAGAAATTGAGGTAAGACACATTAACCATGTCTTGTTTCTGGGGAATTTAACACTTAAGCTGGTGTATTTATAACTGGACATTGAATGATCATTGTCGCCTGGTTTTTGAGCTTGGGAAAACAATTTCTTAGACATTCAAGCAAAATTTCCAGATTCTCAGATGTTGAACTTGATCAGATTTTTTTTTTTTTTTGAGAGGGGGAATAATGGAAAACTATTCAGTTTCAATCAAAAGCTTCTGTTTCTGTTTTGAAAAGAAGGATTAAGTCAGTAATTTCATATAATGGTGGTCTATCAACAGTTCATGGACAGCATCGCACAAACCAAAATAGTTATAAAATGACCAATCTTTCTCTAGGCCTTGCAACAGCGTTTCTCAAGTGGTGGCAATGGATGGACACATGTGTGTGTGATTATTATATTCTGTAGGGCCTTGTTGCATTAATATTGCACCACCACTGCTGGCATACACGGGGGCCCAGTCTGTCATTGTTTCTAATTTCAGGGTTTCTATTGTTATAACTACTCAATGAAAACATTTTTTCTCCATTATGATGAGTAGCAGATGATCTGCATTTTCATTTTCTTCCCTTTTAATTCGTGTAATTTCTCTTGGACTTCCCCTCATGAGCCAGTGACCTCATTTTTGGTTTCCCGCAAAAGACTTAAAAGCACCTTTTGGCTGTACATCCTTTCTTGTGGTGTCAAATTTTAGTAGTTTGGAGCTGGAACATGAATTGTAGGACACATGGATCATCAACACCCTGGATACAGGTTGGGTGGCCCTGGCCAGCTCCGTGGACTACGCCTATTTGAGGTTTGCTTTGTCTTCAGTCAGAAACATCTGGTTTAATATGGTACTCGAGGATATCGGTCTCTTGGTCTGCCGTTTTTAATGAATATTGTACTTCTATTGTTTCCAAGAGAGAGACTTGCATTCTAATGGCAGTGCCAGTAACTTTTTCCAATTGTTCCCAATGAGTTGTGGATTTATTTTCAGCGTAGGTTCTTCATGGTGCTTTCCCTCTTTTGTGTGGTTGGTCTGTTGTGGTTTTGAATTACAAATCTAACCAGGGAGATCTGGTACCATTACAGCTCAAAAAGTAGGGCCACCAAGCATATCAATGTCTGAAACCAACATCAAAATCCACAATAATCAATTTTAAACTGCATAACTTTGGCTACATTTTTGCTTCGCTTCCACACTGCACCAAATGCATGTAGCCATTGTGCTCATCATGTGTGCGCTTGAACATTCTAGCTTTGCTGTACATTTATTTAAAACATCGGCAATAACTGACAGGAGGGGAAGACTCAGACATCATCTTCACCTTACTTGCATGTTGTAATGAACATTTTAATCAACTCAATGTCCTGATGACGTTTTTCTTTTATTGAATTACAAATGCACGGCACGGATAGCGCTTTGGCCTCACAGCACGAAGGACCCAGGCTCGATTCTGATAAGGGGACCTTTTTATGTGGAGTTTGCATGTTCTCCCAATGTCTGCCTGGGTTTCCTCCGGGTTCTCCGGTTTCCTCCTGCAGTCCAAAAACATGCAGGTTAATTGAAAAATATTGGGAAAATTGGCCTGAATGATTGAGTGAGTGAATGGCTGTTTGTCTATATATGTGGCCTTGCGATTGACTGGCTATCAGTCCAGGGTGTACCCCGCCTCTCGCCCAATGACAGCTGGGATAGGCTCCAGCATCCCCCGTGACCCTGAGTGCAGGATAAGCAAAAGAAGATGGATGGATGGATGAATTACAAATGGGACAAAGGGAAGGAGATTCAAACTGACAATTTTGCTTACGGCTGCAATATACCTTCTCCGAAGCACAACTATGCACCACGTGTTGGTCAGTGCATTTGATATGTACTTTCTGAGTTATCAGTATGGACCAAGACACTATTGTATAAGGATGAAATAAAATCCCTTTGAAAACCGTAAACACACAAAATGAACAATATCACTTATATGTTTTGTGCTGCAAATAGAAAGCAAATGCCAATTTGTTCAGCAATTTTTTCCAGCAACACTGGAAATGAATCACTGAATCATTGTCAGAACGCATAGCGATTAAACCCTTTTCATGACACTCCCATTGATTATTGGTTGATAGCACATCAAGCTACACACAAATCGGAATCATTAATGATACAAGATTTTTTTTTTCAGTTACAGTATAAAGCTGTATGTAAGTTTATATGTAAATCCATCCTTCCATCCATCTTCCCCTGCTGTCTCCCTTCTGGTCGCGGAGACAGCAGCTGGAGCAGTGAGGCGCAGACCTCCATCTCCCGAGCTACTTGGTCCAGCTCCTCTTGAGGGACCCTTAGGTGTTCCCAGGCCAGCCTAGAGACATGGTCACTCCAGTGTGACCTGGGTCTTCCCTGTCCGTGTGATAGACATCCCCGGAATATCTCCCCTGGGAGGCGTCCAGGAGGCATCCTGACCAGATGCCCGAGACACCTCATCTGACTCCTCTCTATTCGGAGGAGCAGCGACTCCAATCCGAGCTCCTCCTGGATGACCAAACTTCTCACCCTATATCTAAGGGAGAGTCTGGCCACCCTACAAAGGAAACCCATTTTGGCCATTTATATTTGCCATCTCATTCTTTGGGTCAGTATCCACAGTTCATGGCCACAGGTGATGGTGGGAACGTAGATTGACCAGATTGAGAGCCTCGCCTTCTGGCTCAGCTCCCTCTTCACGACGAAAGACAAGTCCCAGTGATCCTGAGAGCTATGTTGTTGGGGGCTTTGTGCCCCTGGAAGGGTCACCCAAGGTAAACAGGTCCCAGGTGAGAGACCAGACAACGCACTGCTCAGAAGACCATCCTTGAAGAAAACAAACTTTGGTTCTGATTTTCCCTTGCCCGCCCAGGGGTCACCTGCCCCAAGAGGTCCTGCCCCAAGTGGAGGGGTTCAAGTATCTTGGGGTCTTGTTCATGAGTGAGGGAAGGATGGAGCAGGAGATCGACAGGCAGATCGGTGTTGTGATGCGGACTGTACCGGTCTGTTGTGGTTGCCTAAAATACTTTCATAATATGTGAACTATTACCAGTACTATTCTGGAAAAAAAAAGCTCATGAGCTAGGAGTTATTTCTTTGTTTAGCTATATTCCAGATTCTTATCACATCAAAGATCACTATGTAGTACTCTTCTTGATGACAATACAATGTTGCCTATCTAGTCATGGATTATTAAATGAAAACTTACTCTGAGGACTTAACTATGGCGTTCGATTATCATTAATATCAGAGAACAGCAGTAGCATGTTTCTGCTTTGATGACACTGACCTCTGTCCCCCAGGTCAGTCATGGTTGTTAAAGCTCTCAAGAAATGCAATAATGAAGGTTTCTTCAGTGCAACCGATGAATTTTCTTTGGTCTAATTAAACCAAAAGGATTTTGATAATTGTCTTTTGCATGGCCTCAAAAAATCTTGCATTCTTTAAATTATGAAAAGGTGTGGGCCATTCATACACTAATGATTTGAATGGTATTTCATTTCTAAAAATCGAAGTCAGAACTTCATAAAATGTGGCTACCCAAATGTTAAATTAGCATTCATTTTAACCTTCATCAAACTTATGACCATAACGGACAGGTTTTGAGGTTTTTGATCAGGACTTGACTAATGTATGTCCAGGCAATTTCACTTTCAATTAATTTCAACCAATTTTTATATTACTGACTTCACAATTGGGTACCCAGTTGACAACAGACTGTTGCTGGATCATTTAATAAGTTAGTTAATCATCCACAGCACTTCCCATTGCAATTAATGATTTGAATATGTATTCACTTGAATTTTGTGTCACAAAAAAGTAAACTTTTGATGATGTTTGTTAAACCATTTCTACTTGACCACTTTAAAATGTTAACATTCATTAATATTAAAAAAAGGATAAAAAAAAAATCCTGAATTACCATAACTGTAACTCTATTAGAATATTAGATTTAACGACTTTTTCATTTTCTTTGTTTTTCTGGTGCTCCCGTCAGGGGTTGTAACTTTGAATAAACCTCCTTCATCGAACCCTATTCTCTTTAACCTCTTCTCTAACACCAACTAATTTCATGTCCTCTCTCACTCTATCCATAAAAATCTTCGGTCTTCCTCCTGCCTGGCAGTACCTTCCTCAGCATCCTTCCTCCCAGATTTTCACTCTCCCTCCCTGCAACATTAGATTTCATAGTTTAACTAAACCAAAACGTACATAATTGCATACATAATATTAAGTCTTTATGGAAGTCAAGTGGTTGTAAAGCATAATTCAATGCAGGTTGTTAATAAAGTAAATGAGGGATAAGAGAAATTTTCACCGCCTTGAAGATACTGCTTCCAGAATATCTGGACAATTCAATTATTCAAGGCATGTATTTGCTTTAGATCTATTAAAATCAATAATCATCAGCAACATTCCATTCTACTGTAACTGTCAAATAATATCATGGAGTAAAAAGAAAAAAAAGATCCTTTTGGTAATAAATTATGACAATATGTTCTCTTGATAAATGTATTATTTATGATTTTTACAGAATACAAAACAAAAAAATAGAAAAGAAAAACAGAAAAGCTTTTTGTGTTGCAATTACTGCTCATATCATTACATTGAATGTGTGCCTCAATTGATTTATAATAAAGGTAGATCGGCTTGGAAAAAAACACAATTATACATTTATTTTTCCATTGCAGACAAATGAAAAAAGAGAAATATCAAACTGAAAAAATTGACCAATGCAGTTTTCTTGCTTGCGTGCGTGTGTGTGTGTGTGTGTGTGTGTGTGTGTGTGTGTGTGTGTGTGTGTGTGTGTCAGTGCCAGCACAGCAAAACACAAACAGTTTAATCATGCCTGCAAACCCTAATGCAGGCTTGAAGAGCAGCAGCCCATTGCACTAAGGCCTGTCTGGGGAGCCTGGACTCCCAACTGCGTCTCACATGAGCAATCCAGTAAAATTAGTTGATGATTGATCCTTCTCTGTTGGGAATGGAATGCTGTGTTGTTGGTTTTTTTTTTCCTTTACTTACTTCTAAATTGATAATGTATTCAAATACAAGTACAACCATTGACTTTGTAATCCCTCTGCAGCTGTAGTTGATGAACAGGAAAAGTCAAACGTTGTATTTATCTGTGTGCCACACTTATCTCCTTTTGTCCCAGAAGGGCTTCCTTGTCAGTGTCTGCAACTTCAAGCTATTATTAGCTGTCTCTGATATTAAAGTACAAAATCTCAGAGGTGGCCATTCAGGGAGACGAGATTCTTTTCATCCGAACAATGATTTCTAATAATATCCTCACTGCTTGTACTTTGTCAGCTGGATGCACATTAATCTGAATATAAAATGTGTGAACTTTATATTTCTTCATATTGATTTGACAAAGTTGGCTCCCAAGTCAATTTTCACTAGAAAATACAATTCATAGTAACACTATAAAAAACGATAACTGACTGTTTTTTAATGAATGCCGTATAATTAAACCATTTAAGACCAATGCTGAGCAGACTGCTTTTAAAAGGAATAATCACCTACATAAATAAATAAACCATCCTCATCGCATTAGCTCACAGTACTGAAGAGTGTTAATATTCTTTGAGTGGTGTTAGGGGGTTGGCACATTTAAGGGTAGAATGACGCCTCTTAAAAGGATCCATGGCTACCAAGCTGTTGGTCATCCCATTTGCCCAATATTTGTACCAGCTATATACGACTGGTAAGAAAATTACTCAACATATCTTGGTTTGTATAAAATTGTAAAAAAAATAAATTTTCACTCATAGGCTGCCATTGTTCTTTACACCGCAATGCTGTCGCTGTAGTGACATCAAAAGGTTGAACTGGGCACAGGATCATTCATTTTTATCCTACGGTGCAAAAACATGGCATCTGTGCAAACCGTCCCATTTAAACCTGACAGAGGTGAAAACACAGCCTGAGATCCTTAGGAAGCTGTGTTTGTCCACAAGCAATTCCCACTCCTTTCTTCTCTTCTTGTCCCTTGGAAAGCTGTGTAGACGAGAATTGTATTGTGTCCCTTTGACTGGGAATTGCACCCAAAAACCGCACAAATGTGTGAAAGTTAAAATAAGATATTGTAAGTCTATTGTAAGATCTATTGTAAGTCGCTTTGGATAAAAGCTTCTGCCAAATGTAAGGCAATGTAAAAGATGATTTTTGCAACCCACCTTATACATTATCAACCAAGCCAGCATTGTACTAGTAAAACACCTGCTGTGCACGCATGTTAAAATATGTGTTATAAATTTTAAAGAAATAAATTGCTTTTTAAACTACATGTTCTTGTATGAGACAAACATTAAAGTTTCAACAAAATTTTCTAAACCTGAATTTCTAGTGATCCCACCGAGGGAAAAAGTAAAAAAAAATTTTTCCATTGAAATTCTGTGCTACTGTTTGATTTAATTGGTGCATCACCTATCCAAGACCCTTGGAGTCATTTACAGACAGAGCACATACGCACGCACGCACGCTCGCACGCATGCACAGACAGAGATTTTGTGCTAATGTTAATCTCAGATGCATGTGTTAGGTCACTTTTCCACTGCCTCACACTTGAGTCATTCACAGACAAAAACATGCATACACAGAAAAGTAAGCCTGAGGAAGAGATTGAGATTGCAACTCATTGATCTTAGAAAAAACAATAACTCTCTGTAGGTGCGGCACTAAACACAAGTTCTTCTTCTCTTACGTTCACCTTTTCACCTAGTTACAGTATAAAGTCAGCTTTTCTACCCCGTGAAAAGAGAAAACTGATATGTACTGTTTTGTGAGATGGATAACAAGTTGTTCCTTTGTGCAAAAAAAAATTGGGGTGGGGGGGGGGGAATACAATTAAAATGCTTTATTTCAGAGTTTAAGTGGAGGCCAGTCATATTTAACCCTGAAGACCACCAATGTATGCAGGAAGTTAAGACCGCACATGGGATAGCTTTGATTGAAATGCAAAGGTTGTTTCTCTCTTTTGAAACCTTGTATTAAAATCAGCTGCCCTGCATGCACCAATTAAGCAGTAATTACAAAAGCATCCAATTTTATCTCCACTTGCCTGAGTCTGGTGGTCTGTTATGCTCTTATTAAATGAATTATCTCTGATAATCATTCTAATCTGGGTTCAGCTCATGTTAGCAGGCTTCCTGCTGGGTGCTAATGTCTAATTACACTAGAACACGTTTTGATGCGAAGAGTGCCCCGCAGCCCTTCAGCTTCATGTTCTACTATGCCTAGCTATCCTTGTCTAATCACACACTGGACTGTCAAATACACATCATGGTCAATCTCTAATGATAAGCAGTTGATCAAAGCAACCAAAAAGAACCTGATCAAAAAGACTGTGAGATGTAGAGAGGAAACACATTCCAGTGAGACTTTTTTTTTCCCTGAGGATGACCTTGATACCCCACGGATGAGTCATCCATACTCTTTGAGAGATAAAGAGAGAGAGTGTGTGCGTGTGTGTGTGTTCTGCTTGTGTATGTGCGCATGCGTATATATATATGTGTGTGTGTGTGTGTTTGTAGGTTTGCCTCTCTATGCATGTCTGCATATGATAACTGTTGGAGAAATTGTGACTCTGAGATTTTATTTATTTATTATTATTAATTATTAACTTACTTCAATACTATTACTTTTTCACAGACTGTCCAGCAAATGTCAAAATTAAATAGACCTTGGAGAATCTGCATAAAATATATTTATTATGAAGTCTGTATCTGCTGATTATTCTAGTCATTCATCATTTTATAAAATATTTTGTCAACTTGTGTGAGTGTGTGTGTGTGTGTGTGTGTGTGTGTGTGTGTGTGTGTGAGTGAGTGTGTGAGTATGCGTATGAGTGTCCATATACATATATATATATATATGGACTATTTTACTTCTCTGCTTTTCCAGTGCATACATTTTTATTTCCCTTCCAGTTGTCTTTCGTCAAATAAATTGAGTGGAAATCAAACCCCAGGATTGGTCATTACAATAGCTAGGTAGAGTGATTTCATGGCAGTAGATTGGAAAATGGCGCTTTGTAACAACTTCATTTACATAGAGAAATGCTGATAGTTCACCATAACAAATGTTCCAATGTCGACAGAGTTGGTCTACCCGTTGTCTTTCACTGACACTTGATATTGTACATGTACAATTATGCATAATGCACTAATGGCGGTTTCTCATAACTGTCAGGGAAGCTGTGGATAAAGTGTTTCCATTGCAGACAAGTTGATGCTATAGATGTTATAGTTTTGCTGATGCCAGTACCTTTGACAAAAAAAAAAATAGCATTGTATCAGCTCCTTGAGCCATCCGTTGTTGGAAAAAAAAAAGTTTCAAACTACCTATTGAGAATGAAGTGTCAAATTTTGCTTATTTTGGATACAACCTCTAGTGTAACAGATTCAGGAAAAGAATCCAGTTGCCCAGATGTTTAGAAAATTATTACAATCAGTTTTATTTTTAAAATAGTCCCAAACACGAAGAGTACATTTGGAAATCGAACAACACAACACTTTTTAATTGACTCAACCATAACCCAAAACGCAGATATAGACAGACAGGAATCTAAAATGATAGCATTAGTTTAAAAATGAACCATTAACCAATGAACTGACACACTGGAGCAAACAAAACAAGGGTAGGCACTGGAATAAACTGACTTGAACAGTGAAGCGCTCAAGGACAAAACCTGAGATTGAAGGCTGAGCAAAATCAGTGCAAGTCCAGCAAAAACCAATGCAATATCTAGTTTGTCGGGCAGTGGGGGAAGGGCCGAAGCAGCAAACCAAAGAAATACTCACTTCTCTCTCCGAGAGGTGAGTGGAACATGTCACAGCTGACCTCAAGAGCCTGTTGAACTTTCCTAATGAAATCCCTACAACCTCCTCATGGCCTGACTTAGTCCTCTGCTCCACCCCTACCTAAACAGTCATCATGGCTGAGCTGACTGTCCCATGGGAAGATGGGATACAGTGAAATAAAAAGAGAAATACACAAGGCTGGTAAGTGTGCTCACAAGATGTTTGGGGAGTTTTCATCCACTTAATTGATATTTCTATACCAAGCTATCCAGCCAGTCTCCCCATAAGTATCTTAGTATCACAGGCTCCTAGTAGGAGAGGATGCAGAATAAGGGAGTTTCCTGCTCTGTTTCTATTAAAAAAAGCCAAAGTGTAGGTTATATAGAGGGGCTGACCGCCCAAAAAACACACAAGTCTAAAACCCAATCGTTGCAGAGAGAGGAGAAAAGAAACATGCCAAATGTTATCTTATGTGTAATGCAAAATGTGATCAAAAATCCATAGTAGAAATCATTAATACAAAAAAAAAATTGTGGGGGGGAAAAAAAACTAAGCAGTGATAAAAAACACCAGATTTTACATAAGACTAAGTAAACCTAAAATCCACCAATATACAGATTTAATCCTCCAGATTAAAGCAGTTTCGTTCATCATTGCGCTGAGTTTATCTGTCTTATAACTCTAGGGACAGGTTTTTATTGAGCCGTATGGTTTTGGTCATGAAGCTCCAAAAGGGGAAATGGTCTATTTAAGAAACGTCCTTCCTTGTATTTAGTCCTTTTTCTTCTGTCACTGCTCTCCAGTATCCTGCAGATGATCTTCTGTGCATGCATATGAATAATCATCAGTTCTGACATTCATTCCACCAAGCAGTACAGAAGATACAAAACTGTATTATGATGAAGACCATATTTGGCACCCATGATGAGATGTGTGTATTTTTCAACCAGGTCTGTAAGAATGTTAGGATTCCATGGATTCATCCCATCGCTGTTTTTAAAAGTCCAGTGAACGGATGCACAAAGTTGAGCCCCTGTTGATTTTATCCGTTCTAATGGAGTCACAAGGAACATCAATGATCTTCATGTGTGCCATGAGGCATCCCGTGCTTACTCATTGAGGCATGGTGCTGTGAGCTCCTTGGAGTTTTAATGCCAGTAACAGACTTTAAGGAGACTTTACAGATGGTTGAGTCAGGAAAACTAAACTGATAAAGATGTCACTCAGCATTTCTGATCTAGAGAGAGAGAAAGAAAGAGAGGGAGAAAGCACACACTTTGGAGGCAAACAAAGCAACAAAAATGGTTAATAAAGGGACAGACAAATCTTTGGTGGCATTCTTCATACCTGTATCTGCCTGGGTAGTAGACTGACAGTCTACTTTCCACTTGCTAAAGGATTCATTTCTGTAAAGAGGTGTATAGTTAGCTTTTTACCCTTTTAATGTCTGCAGTGTTATTCTTCATGGACTCTCTGAGACTAGTTCAGATGTATAACTTGACAAAAGTACAGAGCCTTGAATTTCCAGTGAAGTGTGTACTTAAGTAATCACTCAGTCAAGGGTTTTTGGTTGCGATGGCTAGCCCAATGTCATTTCGGAAAGCAGGCATTTTGCTGTATAGCTGAGTAAAATCAAAGTCTCAAAGACTGATCAAATTGTAGCAAAATTTGCTTGAAAGAAAGCTCAGCATATGTGGCGGCCAGTTTACCGTCTCCTTGTACTGCGCCTCTTGCTTCCAAACACCATGATCCTGTTTTTGAAATTCCACAACTATGAGACACATAGTTCTTAACAAAAGAGAACAATTGTAGTTCTCAGTTACCACGTACAACACCAGCTATTACCTAGTGTCATTTATGCACAGATATCATGGGTGGCATCTGATTTGAAAGTACTGAGACCACCAGTGAATTAGAATATCTTGGCAGAATCACTTGTGGAAAAACCATAGTTTTACAGTCCAAGTTGTCAAAATCTGTTGTTTCATTTGAAGACATATAGAATTGTCTATTGTGATACAGTTAATTCTGTTATGCAGAATGATATTGCATCTCCTCTTTGAAATGGACGAAGGCCACTTTTAAAATAAAAGATCAAAATAGTATATATATATATATATATATATATATATATATATATATATATATATATGTGTGTGTGTGTGTGTGTGTGTGTGTGTGTGTACATTAATATATATATGTACATATATATATGTATATATATATGTATGTACATTAATATATATATATGCTTTTTAATAATAAGGTTGGAGGTTAAAACTCTTTGTTTGACCAACATAAAAGATGTTTTTTTCTCAGCGCATGGGGAGGGAAGCAGACAACAGTACAACATGAAAGTATTTATGGGGATATATATTTCATGCGTTCTGGTCCACAAGGACTACATCGGGACATATTAATGGGGCGGAACGACCATTACAACAACAAGCTGATGAAAAATTGATTTTGTTTTCTTTCTTAGCTCTGTTAACTATGTCAGCCTGTAATTAGTGACAATACTTATAATTTACCTCAAACTGAAATGTTCCATATTCATGTCAGCAAGAGATATATACAGATGCTCCTGCTTGCAAAGACTGATTTTTTTTTTCAGTGATAGATTACCAAAATAATCAATTATACATAAGATTCAAGGAAATATTTATTCTTTTTAAATTTGGCAATTTTTAAAAATAAAATGTGTAGTAAGCAATTTCATTGGGTACTATATATTTAGATCCTGGTGATGTGGAGAAAATTTTCCAGTTTTTATGACTCTTTTTTCTAATTGCCATTGTCTACATTTTCTTTTCTCATTTGAAATGCATACTCTTTCCAAACTCAATAATCTGTGTCGCTCAAATACCATTAACATGCATTGTCAGTCTGCATACATTTAAGTCCCTTAAAAATCTTTTTCCAGGATTGAGTTCTCCATTTCTCCAAAAACATACTCAATTTAAATACTTTTTATTTTTTCTCTTGGTACTGCAGAAATTGTCAAGTGAAGGATGGATACCCTAATTCTCCTAACAATCTATCTGAATGTATTCCGAATGGAGACACATTCTACATTTTAAACTTGCGTCATTTCAGTCTCATAACGTCTGTCATTGTTCTGCTTTGCTTAGTCTGAAAATGTGTAGATTACATTGCATTGCTGTAAGGTTAAACCATGTTTTTGATTGTTAGAATAAACAACTAAAGGTGAATGCCCCGCTTTGAAAGAAGTTAGTCATGTGTGATTGCTTTATAGGGTCTACAAAAAGCACTGTGAGTCATTCTACCGAAAAATCCCTGAAGGAATGTCTTGCTGACAAACATTATTTACTCATGCAGCAAAACTGATCCTTTTCAATGGTTTCCAAGCCACTGAGAAAATTAAACTTAACAGCTAATCACTAATTTCTTGGATCAAATGAGTACAGTAAGTCACACTTGCTTGCACTTTACACAAAAAAAGTAACCATGACTGAATCCTTGGCTTGCATGAGGGGATTCTCTCCAAACTGATTGGATTTCAGAGCACCTCCTGAGATATATAAGTACCTCATTGCTTTTTAATTTAAAATTAACTCAACTTTCTCTAAGTCCAAAGACTGTATTTCAGTTTTTGCTCTCTTTGTCTGTGGGCTGTCTTTTTTTCTCTCCTTCTCTTGCTCTAAGATGTTTTGCTCATTCAGTGCCATCAGTTACATGTCTGCCTACCATCACACGTCGTCAACTTGCTCCCAATGACATCCCACTGTTCTGACCATAGATTGGCAGGTCAAGCAGCGAGTGCAAGCAGGAAATCAATAGCAGAGGTCCTCCAGACAGTACAGGGGGAGTCTTCAAGGAACTGGCCCGCTGGACACTGCCAATCAACAACCGCAAAATGTAAGCCCAGCCAGCCATGAACAAAAACCATCTCCAGGCAGAAACACTAGCTTGGATAGCAGATGGATACATATTTAGAGAGAAGTTTCTCCAGTTGTCTGAGAAGAGCCTAAGAGGGACCAGCCAAAGTTCCCTCAAAATTTGCATATGCATTCCTTATGCTCATTTATATGTTAAAACTCCAGTGGAATTATGAGACTTTGGGGATTTGGCATTGCCAAATGTTGGCTCTTTATCTTTACATGCAGTTGCACCAGGTCTGACAGTTTGAGCATGACAGAGCAGGCGTATTAGCATCTAGGCTGCCCTTTTCAGCCTTTCATTGACATAAGAGATACAATACAAATACACTAACTCCTTCCCTGTTTAGTCTCCTTAAAACATGATCAACGTAGCATTACGTTGCTTACCTTGTGTATAGTTTTCATAGTTATGCATACTTTGGAAACTATTGTGTATAGTTGGCTTATCATCTTAGCCAGCATCATTTACTTATTTATTTTTTGGGGGTGTCATAATAATTTAAGAGTACATTATAAATAAAACTTGACAAAATGTTCTTTCTGTCTGACTAAGCTCACACACACACACACACACACACACACACAGAGACACACTGGTGTGGCACATCTTTCTCAGGCAAGCCTTTTTGGTGCCTACAGCTTTTTGGTTAGCCTCCAATATAAGTAACACCATCCCTACAGTTTTAGCTCCAAAGATATATCTGGGTATTAATAGTACTTTAAGAGTTGATAAGTGAAGAAATTAGAAAAAATGAACAGAAGAGTTGGACCACGAAGTTGCAGAGATTAATAAAGGTGAAGAGACGAGGACATTGAGGAGGATGAAGAGTGGAAAGGCAGTTGGTCCTGATGATATACTTGTAGAGGTATGGACGTGTCTAAGAGAGGTAGCAGTATATTTTTTACTAGATAATTCAACAGGATCTTGGAGAGTGAGAGGATCTCTTAGGAATGGAGAAGAAGTGTACTAATGCTCATTTTTTAGAATAGGGGAGATACTCAGAGTTTTGGTAACCACAGAGGGATAAAGTTGATGAGCCATACAATTAAGTCATGGGTGTGAGTAGCGGAAGATCGACAAAGGGTACAATTGAGCATTTCTGAGCAGCAGTGTGTTTTCATGCCAAGAAATGGTGCTGCAGATGCAGTCTTTATCTTGAGAATATGACTGAGAAGTCAGAGAAAGTCAGAGGGAGCTGCATCGTCCCCTTGTGGATCAAGTAAAAGCATATGACAGGGTGCCGAGGGAGGAACCGTGATACTTTATCATGAGGAAGTCTGGAGTGGCAGACATATGTTAGAGTGGTGCAGGACATGTATGTGAGCTGTGAAACAAGGCTGAGGTGTGCTGGAGGTGTGACAGAAGACTTCAAGTTGGAGGTGGAACTGCATCAGGGATCACTTTTGAATTCCTTATTCTTTGCTGAAAGATGAGGTTAGACAAGCTTTAGTGAAAATATGGTACAGGTAGAGGAAAATCCATTGTGTGTGCAGGGGGTTTACCCTTGAAAGGAGAGGAATAGTGGTTAGCTGCAGCAAGATAGAATAACATGCAGGAATAAGAGGAATCAAAGTGCAACAGTGAGGCTACTTAGAGTGGAGACAAAGAAGGTGGGGAATTTTAGGAAGTACCTGGGGTCAACAGTTGGGAGCTATGGAAAGTGGAAAAAAGGTTGGAAAGGGTGGAGAATAGTATCAGGTGTGATACGCAATCAAGAGTTTCAGCCACAATGAAAGCAAAGGTGTACAAGACGGTGGTGAGACTGGCAATGCTGTACGATTTAGAGACACCGACCTCAAGGAAAAGACAGGAAGTGGAGCTAAAGATACAGAGATGAAAATGTGGAGCTAATTTTGGGGGGGGGGCAATGAAGATGGCTAGGATCAGGAGTCAATGAATCGGAGTGACAGCACATGTTAGATGTATTGGAGAAGTCAGAGAGGCCAGGCTGACATGGTTTGGACACATAGTGGAGAGACAGTGACTATATGATGTTACAAGTGTCTGACAGGGGGACAAGAGAGAAGAGGAGATTTATGGATTGAGTACAAGAGAACATAAAGCTACTTGATCTGAGAGAAGAGGATGCAGAGGATAGGGTTGGATGGCGGCAGATGATTTTCTGTGGTGATAGCCACAGAAAAGAGGGGTAGCCAAAAGGATAAACAAACAAGTCGAGTTATCCATTATTAAATCAAATAATTATAATTTCACAGCACACAACAAAATACAGTTTTCATTTAATTTTTACTACATAATTGTCGTAGAAGTTTGTTTTTGACCAAGAAGGTTTAAGGCTTTTATCGAAGAACAAACACTTGCCCTTGCTTCTGTGCCTTGAAAGCTGCTGAAATACTTGAAAGTTCCTCAACCGTTGTTACCTTGGGTCTCTGTTATGTAGCCTCCTTCACTGTGATTTTGACAATGAAAACCCTGTATCTCCATGGCAACCAACAGAATTACAAGTACATCATAGCCTCCCCATGTAAAAAAGACAATGGCACCAAAAGGAAGCAATGACAGCAGTCTATACTGTGTTCATTGGATTGCTGACAGAAATGCACCACATAACAGCCAATGCAACAAACAACCTCTCCCTCAAAACAATTTAACAACAATCACACACACACACACACACACACATACACACACACACACACACATATACACACACGCACACACACACATATCATCAGTGGCTCTTCTTCTGTGTACAAAACAAGAGATTTGCACTCAGCATAAATTCTCCTACTGACAATGGCTTGTTGCCCGCTAGTGCCCATCTTTTTATGATCTCTTGTATCTACAGAACATTGCTAATGCTCTGTGTATAGATGATACACTCAGAGCTCCAGCATTCACCCTACATTTCAAATATGGATGTTTGTGAAATGGACTGGAATGAAATGGGAACAAAAGAGCGTATGTTTTGTCTGCTACCATCTTCAGCTCCCACCTCATTTTCATTTATAGCATTAAATGTGTCCTTGGTGATTAATGATAAAAGAGTCCTGCATTTGAAATCGTATCTTTTCTCCAACCCTAAATGTGAAAAATATACTTAGACCCAAGACATAAAGGTTTGATTGAGTCTTGGGAGCCATTTTTTTCTCCCAACAATCACAATGGATGACTGAAGCAAATGGTAAACTTAGAACTTTCCCAGTCTGTATGTATGTATGCACCTGCAAAATACTTTAATACATTTGACTAATGCAAAAATTTTCTTGACTGGGTTAGAAATCTCCTCATATTAATGTGTTGGGGCTTTTTTGCCTTTTTTTCCACAAAGCAACATAGATTTATAGATTTGGAGTGGTCAAATTCTGACTTACTTTTATTGTTTTTTTTTTTTTTTTTACTTGTTTGAAATACCCACACCAAAAATAGTTTAATTATTATTAGTATTATTAATCTCCCTGGACTCCTGGATACACTTAGGTCTCCTCAGTGCTCCACTTCTTCTTAGCTAATCTCTTTCACTGTATACACTCCTGCTCCTCCTCATTTCCCCACCAAGTCCCCTTATCTACTTTCCTTCCTGATGACACACCAAGTGCTCCCCTACCTGACTCCCTGATCACATTAGCTGCAGTTCTCCAGGCATCTCAAAGCTTGTCCTGACCACCCAGAGCCTTTGTCAACCCCTCCCTAAAAACTCCTTTTTCTTTTTTTTTTTTAGCTTCCATCAATTCCACTGCTCTGCCTTTGTCCTTTTCATCTTCCTTGCCATCAGATTCATCTGACACATCCAATGCCACGCTCTCACCTGCCACTGATTCCTGTCAAACTACATTGACAAAATAACATGGAGTCCACCTGTGTGCTCCTGCTTCCACTTCTATAGGTTATCCTATGTTCCTGCCTCTTCTGCAAGAAAGTATTCACTACAACAACTACCCCAATAATGATAATAATAAAACCATGATAATGATAATAATAAAAATGAGATTCCAAATTAATTTTGCCTAAGTTCAATTGTGTTTCTTTTTTCAATGTGCACTGTTTTTGCAACAGTTGAATTTGTTGAACAATGTTGAGGATCGCTCATTCTACACACGCATACACACACGCAGATGTGCATATGTCTGTGTGTGTGTGTTTATAATTCTTCCTCTAATTCGGTTAAGTTATAATTTTATCCTAGGAATGGGCCTAATGAGAAGACGCTTGAAACTTGCAATTGGAATATCATTTTAACCCATTTATATGGATATCATAAGTAGAAAGACTTAAAAATTCATGGACTCATTGTGTAACTCGTTTTCTGCATTTAAAAAAGTCTGCCCAAGTGAAATGTTGCCCCATTATTCTCTATTTATGTAGTACTAAAAAAATGGTTCAATGGAACATCAATTGATGGTAAAAAATTGTTATACAATTTCCCCACACAAATTATTTTGATTATATTTTTATACAAAATCACACAATTAAGAATGAATTATTTTTTTCTTTTCTAAGGCCCAAAGTCTTCCATTTTAGTAGAGAAAAAATGAATTCAAATTCTCAAATGATAGTATATGAAAAACACTTGCATACAAGCACACACACACTCAAGCACACACAACCCACCCAAACACACAAACATACACCAACATATACATTTGTGTTTTTTCCACGACAAGAAATTGTCTTCAGCTATGAGAATTAACCCATATTGCCATTGTTACCATTGTTACCGTTTTGTTACCAAACAAAACGGAAGGAGGTTAGGGCTATTTACCAATATGATACAACTGATAACTTCTACAATGTCCTTTTAACCAGGTATTTAAAATTATAAAGTTGCCTTAGCAAAGTCGTGTCAATGTCAAGATCCAGAGAGATAAATGACTTTCATCCTACGACCCTGTATCCGTTTTTTGTTCAGTTTTTAATCCACTTTCATCTTTCATCCATTTTATCATATGCCTCATCTGAGATGCCCGTGATAGAATCTAAAGTTATATGACATAGGAAGCTGAAAATTAACTAACTTTAAAGTAGGTCTTTAAGAATCCTATCTACTAACATAAATATTAATGTAGATTTCTCAAATCTTTTATTTAAATATCGGTTGGAAAAATCTGAGTCGGATGTGATAACTTTCACTCACCAAAATCAGGGCATATCTTCCGGACACAGAGAAAAGTTTCATCTCTCCAAATCATGTTCGACAAATGGTATAACTCTTATGAAAGCTACTGTATTTTGTCTGTTTATTTGGAAGAAAAATAATCATGACAGGAAACTTTCTGTAGACTCGTCACATAATTTTTTTTCATCTTTTAAGAATTTGAGAATGAAAAGTTATTCGTCTTCTGCTTCAGAGGAAGAATCTGTTAATCATGGTTTTGGTGGCCCTTTCCAGGATCAGTAGCCCTTTATCTTGGAGCACGAGTCAATAGCCAGACCGCAAGTGCGACTAAATCCCTCCTCTGCCCAACATAGTCCAATGTACATTTCAGAAAAAATATCTTCTTTTGAAGACAATGAAAATCTATTCATCCATCCATCATCGCCCCGCTTATTGGGTCATGTCGCAGGGGCAGCAGCTGGAGCAATGAGGCCCGGACCTCACTCTCCCCCGCAACATGGTCCAGCTCCTCTGGGGGGACCCCAATGTGTTCCCAGGCCAGCCTGGAGACATACTCTCTCCAACGTGTCCTGGGTCTTACCCACGGTCTCCTCCCTGATGGACATGCCCAGAATACTAACGCTGATTGCATCCAAGCCACCTCAGCTGACTCTAATGTGAAGGAGCTGCAATTCTACTCTTCAAGCTCCTCTTGGATGACTGAACTTCTCCCCCTATCTCTGAGGGACAGTCCACCCACCTAGCGTACAAAACTTATTTCAGCCGCTTGTATCCACAATCTCATTCTTTTGGTCACCACCCACAGCTCATGAGCATGGGTGAGAGTGGGAATCGACTAGTAAATTGAGAGCTTTGCCTTCTGGCTCACCTCCTTCTTCACCACAACAGACTGGTACGGAGTCCACATCACTGCTTATGTCACACCGATCCGCCTGTCGATCTCCCGCACCATCCTCCCCTCACTCGTGAACGAGACCCCAAGATACTTGAAGTCTTCCACTTTGGGCAGGACTTCTTCCCCAACCTGGAGTGGGCACTCAACCCGTTTCCAGTTGACAACGATGGTCTCGGAATTGGAGGTGCTGATCCTTATCCAACCACTTCACACTCGCCTGCGAACTGCTCCAGCGCAAGCTGGAGATCATGGCCTGATGAAGCCAACAGAACCTCATCATCTGCAAAATGCAGAGACTCGATTCTGCGCCCACCAAACCGGATCCCCTCAACACCCTGGCAGCGCCTAGAGATTCTGTCCATAAAAGTTATGAATAGAATCAGTGACAAAAGTCCACCCTGATGGAGTCCAAACTCAAAAGTTATGAACAGAATCAGTGACAAAAGTCTGCCTTGATGGAGTCCAAACTCTCCCCGGAAACAGGTTTGACAAACAATCGACAATGTGTATCAAGCTCCGACACCAATCATTCAGGGACCAAACAGCCCGTTTAAGAGGGTGCGGTACCCCATAATCCCGGAGTACCCCCCACAGGATCGCCCGCAGGACAAAGTCGAATGCCTTTTCCAGATTCACAAAACACATGTAGACTGGTATGGCAAACTCCCATGCCCCATTGAGGACCCAGGTCTGTTGGTTCGACAGCTTCAGCCCCAGATAGAGGTTTGACTGACTTAAAGTCCCCCGGCTCTGCTTCCTCATTGGAAGGTGTTTTAGCTGGGCGGTGGCTGGAGTAGGCGACCTTGGCGGTCCAATCCTCGGCAGCAGAGGCTTGCTCTTGGAACATGGAATGTCTGGTGGGGAAGGAGTCAGAGCTGGTGTGCAAGTCTGAGAGATTCTAACTAGATTTTGTTGGACTCATCTCAACACACAGCGTGGGGTCTGGAACCAGGCCTCTCTAGACGGGCTGGAGTCTTTTTTACTCTTGAGTTACGTCCAATAAGATGCGCCTGGCAGGTGTGGGCATATTGATTGCCCCCCGACTCAGCATTTGTATGTTTGGGGTTCAACCTGGTGGACGAGAGGGTAGCCTCCCTCCGCCCTCAGGTGGGGAATGGGTTCTTACTGTTGTTTGTGGCTATGCACCCAACAACAGCTCAGTTTACCCACCCTTCTTTGGGTCCCAAGGGGGGCCGCGAGAGCACGCTCCTACCAGGGACTCCCTCATCCTACTGGGAGACTTCAATGCTCACATGGATAATGACAGTGCGACTTGGAAAGGCGAGATTGGGAGGAATGGCCTCCCCGATCTGAACCGGAGAGGTGTCAGAATTAATATCTGTCTATTTCTATTTACACTCCCATAGCCTTATATCTCACTGTTGTACATTCGTTTTCGATTATTTTCAGATCGTTTTTCTTTGATGTTGTTGGGGTTTCGTTTCAAGTCACCTTTCAAACATGATACACCTGATGCATACTGAGGGCATTGCCAGAATATTCAAGTTGCACTTTTGTCAAGTTGTGCTCAGAGTTTGAGATTGACTGTATGTGTTTTGATTCAAGGTAAGGTTTACACAGAGGTAGCTGTGATGCAGTCCGTCTTAAACAACAAAAAATATTCTGTTTGGTAATCTTGACAAAATTAAGGTAGAAAGATGTTTTGTACCAGGCCTCTCTTGCAAACAAGCACAAATATAGTTTCGTACCACCTCAACTTCATTTTTTTGCACTATTTTATGATAATAATTATAAATTATTATCATAACATTTGTATCAACACATAACCTCAAACAAGGCTCATGGGAGTTCAAGCTAAATAAATTATATTGAATATATTGATTGATTCCTATTCATACTGAATATATTAATAAATGACATTGAATAAATGTAGGACATAACTTCATGCCAATTAACGCCTTTAAACTGATGTATTGTATTTAAAATCATAGTCTGTTAGCCTATTTTCTACTACCTTTTTATTTACAGCTTCTCATCAATATCCACAGCTTGGGGATAGAGCTGTGAATTCACAAACATTAAGATAAACAAAAAAAAACTCTTTTCTGACACTACAGTCTATCATCAGCAAGTCTGTCATTTGTTGCCAGGTAGAAAACACTAAGAAAGTATTACAAAATTAATGCCACTGGTGAAAATGTACTGACTGAGAAAATTGTCAGCATGATACACTGTTTATCTGAGGACTCTTATCTCCTAAACTTGATATGTTGAGACTTCATTTAATTGTGAAGGGCTTCAGGAAAAAAACGTTTTTGGAGTTAAATGTTGACAACACCTGTTATATTTGAGACTAATAAAAATTTGGCCTGAAAACATTGTGCTATGCATGAATTGCAGCACACTCATACAGATGTCTTCACTAATCAATTTTATTCTAGGTCCATTTTGTAACGCATTTTTGTATACTCCAGGCTTACATAATAATCTAAACACATATCTTAAGGAAAGTGTTCTTGGTGACATCCCCAATGCGTAGGTATAGAGAAAAGGTTTAGTATTGGTGGTTCTCAAATGAAATTGGCCCGTATAACTTTTAAATGATATATGTATGTATGTATGTAAAATACAAGCCATACATACAAGCCATACATACACACATATATATACACACACACATACACGCACACATACACACATATTTATATACATATATAAATATATATATATATATACTGCTCAAAAAAATAAAGGGAACACTTAAAAAACACATCCTGGATCTAAATGAATGAAATATTCTTATGAAATACTTTGCTCTTTACACAGTTGAATGGGCTGACAACAAAGTCACACAAAAATGATTAATGGAAATCAATTGTATCAACCCATGGAGGTCTGTGGATAAGAATCACATTCAAAATTAAAGTGTGAAAACAAATTCCAGGCTGATCCAATTTTGATGTAATGTCCTTAAAACAAGTCAAAATGAATCTGTGTTGCTTCCTGAGTGGACACTATGATTTCACAGAAGTGTGATTGCCTTGGAGTTACATTGTGTTGTTCAAGTGTTCCCTTTATTTTTTTGAGCAGTATATATATATATATCTTCTTCTCATTTCCGCAAATCAACCTTCCCCATCTGTATCCTCTCTCACACCAACTAACTTCATATCCTCTCTCACTACATCCAATAATTTTCTCTTGTGTCTTCCTCTCAACCTCCTGCATGGCAGCTCCAGAACATCTAACTAATTTGCTGTCCCTCTGATAGACTCAGTCCTGATCTTATCCATCCTCGTCACTCCCAAAGAGAACCTCAGCATCTTCATCTCTACGACCTCTAGCTCTGCCTCCTGTCTTTTTGTCAATGTCACTGCTTCTAGGCCATACAGCATTGCTGAACTCACCACTGTCTTGTACACCTGTCCTTACATTCTGGCAAACATCATGGTCCAAGGAGATTCCTGTCTATCCTCGTCTGTCAGTCACCACAAACAAGAAGGGGCTCAGAGCTGATCCCTGATGAAGTCCCACCTCCACCTTGAACTTTTCTGTTACACCTACAGGACACCTCACCACTGTCAAGCCTACATGTCCTGCACCAATCTGACATACTTCTCTGCCACTCCAGGACTTCCTCATACAATACCAGAGTTCCTCTGTTGGCACCCTATCATATGCCTTTTCTAGGTCTACAAAAGTGCAATGCAGCTCCCTCTGACCTTTTCTCTACTTCTCCATTTGCATTCTCAAAGCAAAAACTGCATCTGTAGTATTCTGTCTAGACATGCAGCTCACAAATGCTGACTTCTGCTCTCAGTCTAGTTTCCACTACCCTTTCCCATATTTCCATTGTATGGCTCATCCACTTTATCCCTCTATAGTTACCACAATTCTGCACATCTCCAGCTGTGTTCCTATCCTGGATACCAAACCTGCCCATCACTACTTCATCATCTCTATCGCCAGAACCAACATATCCATTGAAGTCTGCACCAATTACCACTTTCTCATCTCTGGTGATATTCTGCATCACTTCATCTAACTCATTCAAGAACTTCCCATTTTCCTCTAACTCACATCCTACCTGCAGGGCATAGCCATGAACAGCATTGATTATCACACCTTCAATTTCCAATTTCAGACTCACGAATCTATCTGACAGTCTTTTCACCTCCAGAACATTCCTCACAATCTCCTCATTCAAGATAACTCCCACTCAATTTCTCTTCCAGTCAATACCATGATAGTACAACTTAAAACCTGCTGCTAAGCTTCTAGCCTTACTACCTTTCCACCTGGTCTCCTGGACACACGGTATATCCACCTTCCTTCTATGCATCATGTCAAACAACTCTTTACCTTTCCTCTTCTCTTTCTGCTTCTAAACACACCTTCCTCCTGTCCTTCTTTGACCCAGAGTAGCCCAATGTCCACTGGTACCCTATAGGTCATCAGTAACTATGGCGGTCGTTGTTAACCCAGGGATGGGTTAACATGGGATAGGACTGTTAGGGTTGATTCACATATTTAATTTTGCCAAATGTTAGATGCAACCCTCTGCATTTATCAACGCTTGATGCTGGCTCAGGGAGACCCTGGCCTGTGCCGCCCTGAGGCTGCATTAACTTATAACATCCCATA
Organism: Fistularia commersonii; assembly: GCF_037954325.1. Lineage (NCBI taxonomy): Eukaryota > Metazoa > Chordata > Actinopteri > Syngnathiformes > Fistulariidae > Fistularia > Fistularia commersonii. The sequence goes on along the minus strand of NC_141299.1, from coordinate 13,069,789 downwards.
TTTAATTTTATTTAATAATTTGCTGGATCTTCAGCTGTTAACCACTCTTATCCCAAACATTACATTATCATTTTGTAGATGCTATTATGTAAATGATCCAATTACCACTCAGTTCCCATCAGTCGAGACATAAGTAAAGAGAACATCTTTGACCATATTTTCTCATGGCATACTAATACCTTTACTTGCAATGAAATACAAAGAGGATATGATCTTATTTACTCTCGTGCTTATGCAATGAACCCTGCTTCAAAGAAAATTTGGTGCTGATTTGCAGTAACCATCCATTGTTTGCAGTCCCCTAGAAGAAAAAATTGGGACAAATTATCTGTTGTTTAAATTATATTAGTATATTTTATTTCTTTTTGTTACCACAGGAATAAATCTTGCATTTGTTTTCAAAATGAGTGGTGAAGGGATGATAATTTGTTCGTCCAATTACTGAGGTCCCTGTCATGTCATTAAATGAGAAATATTGACAAAAAAAAGAAAGGTTCTGCAGCTTAAGGGTCAGTGTTGGACCACTGTGGAATGATATACACTTTTAGGTAAAAAAGAAAAAATGCAGAACCAGGAATTCAAATTTAATAGAAATGGCCATTTATTATCATTCTGGTTTACATTTGTTGTGGATTTTTGCCAAGGATTTGAATTTGAAGCTTCAGCTTAATATATTTTGAAATAAGCAACCATTGTTGTGTTTGAGATGATAATATGCCTTGTTGTGCCACTGATTATAAGTCAATCAAGTCTATGAATTGAAAGATTGTATGATTGTTTTGTTCCTCTGCTCAATCAGGCTCAATTTTTAGATCAGATGGTAAGCTTCGCACTATTTAATCAGGAATTCATTCTTTTCATTTTGTTCCAGTATATTTGAGTTGATTTCACTCAAGGGTAGCTGAAAATGTAGATCTTTGATACGATATCGGATCTTTGATCATTTTGAGAATAAAAATTGTTGTTTGATCTTGGTTTTGGATTTGATTATCTGATGATGCTGTGGTTCTTATCAAAGAGTAGTTTGTAGGGTTGGGACTGAGCCTTTTCCACAATAAAATTGGTAATTTTGCTGCTATTTGTTGCTATTGTCTGGAACATTTGATTAATCCGGGCTAATGAATTTGCTGGCCCGAGAAAAATATTTGCATTGGGCCTGTCACAGTCGCATCGTGTATGATCATTTTGTCATTCTTTATCTATAGCAGGTTTCCGACACACAGCCTCACTGAAGAGTGGTGGTTGTCATGTCAGTGGTGGGAGGGTTGTGCTCGATAAGGCAATTATAGCGCTCCGTATTGAGAAATTCAACCATTCTAACTCATATGAACAACAACAGACAACTTTCACTTACCTTCTTGCATTTTTTGACCTGTGCAAGGAGACCAGAGAACCAACATGAAGAATGGGAGAAAATGCAACCTCTGAACAGGAAGCCCCCAGGCGGCCGCTAGGATCAACCCTAAAACCTTCTCGATGTGAGGCAAGAGTGCTAACTATTGCACTGTTATGTGGACTCATGCAGAAGTATTTGAACTGAAATATTTATATCGATATTTTTGTCAGCATTTTCACCACACAAGTAAACAGTAACCTTTGGGTCTGAGGGTGTGGAGAGTAGCAAGATAACCGTGAGCATTTTAGTCTAAAATTCATGAGAACTTTAGCTGGCATACGTGTAATTTTTGTATTATTACTTTATCAAATATTTATTTATTTAAGAAGCCACAGAAACCTCCCAAAATATAAAAGTATCTGTAAGAGCAATAAACTAGTTAGAAATTCATATAAAAATAACTTCTAGTCCTACAGATATACATCAACATTAAGATGTTAATATGTGACTTTGTCTTTGAAATAAGGAAAATGTGTGACAATGACATTGTCATGTATTCGACAACCAGAATTCATTTACATAATGAAACGGTGAGACCAGACAGTGTTTCCCCAATCAACAGACCACTCTGTGGACTTTACAATATTTTGGCTTTTTTTTTCTGCCAAGCAAGAAAAAAAATCAACTGTTAATGAAACATGTTGCTTTAACTTGCTTGATGGTGTTCTTTCTTTTTTTTTCAGCTGAGATACTGATAACCAAAGTTGTTCTTTTGGTATCTTCTTCAAATTTGAGCTCTGTTGTAAAAAGACCCCTCCTCAAACTAAGACTTTTATTTAAGATGATGGCCTATGTCACCCTGGCTATTGTTGAAAATATTATCATTACAGTAATATGTATGTCACCAAAGTCTTCTCTTTTCCGCATGTAATTGTTAAAGAATGTGAAAACCAACAACTGAAGGTCATTTCACTGTAATATCGCCCACCACGACTACACAGCCGTGTTTCCGTCCCCGTTGTGTTAATGTCATTGTCTTCCACAGAGCGGCTGTTACATAACTGTACCCTGTGTCCCAGGGCACAACAGTTGAAATCATTGAGCATTTGCTGCAGGCTGCTGCCAATCACTTGATTGGCCTGTGCCTAGAACTATAAATGTATTCCTTGTTTTTGTCCTTTTTAGTGGTAGAGGTGGTGTTTTTTTTTTTGTTTTTTTTTTTTTCAATAAAGGCCCGAGAAAAAGGACAACTTTAAATGGGCGATACAATCGAAACAACTTTACAGTAACATGACAAATTAAAATAACAATGATAATAATAAATACAAGAATTAAAACACCCACGCATATATTAAATAATAATGTCCTATTCAATTACTTAAGTGGAATTTGTCACCCTGACTTTTATTATTTGATTGATTATTTTTATGAGGGTTTTTTTTTTTTTCAGAGCTTTTTTTTGCTATGATTTTAGTAATCTTGCTGTCGTTTTGATTAAATTTATAAATAATTTACGCAATCAATCAGTTTACAACTGTTCAAAACCATGCAACTGGATTTTTATTAATAGTGTAGAACCAAAACTACATTTCATAAACAATAATCTGTGGAAATGTCAACCTTTCTTTGATGGCGTAAGAGGGGATTTTCTAATGGTTGATCATTTCTCAATAGACCTGCAGGCCCTAATACTAAGATTGGACACTAATCCCTCATACGGTAATGTGAGTGCTTTGGGGATACTTTCGTCAAAAATGGTCCCATTGCTTTTGACGTCATATAATGTAATGTCCACATGGACATGCTCGGGGATGACGAGTTGGCGGTTAACAAACCTTATCTTTTTTAACACAATTAAACAGTGGTTTAATCTATCTTCCGTCTCCGCGCTCTCCTCTCCACCACATCCCCTTGCGACCCCTCAACCCCAAAACACCTTCACAGCTAGTAGGAAAACACAGAACTCAAAACTTCCTCTAATAGATACGCAGGGTGTTACAATACATTTATCTATCAATTCAGCAACACAAGGGATGCAAAAAATGACGACTGCTTTCTTAGAAACTCCTAAAGAAAAGAATTCTACTGCAAGAACAAGCAAAGCTCAACTCGACCAACGTAGCTCTTTTTAGTCTGCCCAGAATTATATACAATAATTTTTTCAGAGAAAATGTTTACAGATTCTTCTTTGAACCAAATCCTTCAGTCACCATCTGAGGATCTTCTGCTCCCATCCCAAAACATTTTTTTTTATGCAATCAGATGACCTCTCTATGTCCTGAGCCATGCCATTTCCAATAACACGGAGGTTCTTTAAGAAGGCAAAGTTTATTCATGAAAGCATTTTGCCTAGGAAATGTCACAGAGTCTCGTCTTTGAAAATTTTACAAAATACTAAGAAAATAATATTTGTTTCCCCTATCTCATGTTTAAGTTCACAGAACGTAAAACCTCTCTCAGACATCATATAGTCGTATGGGAGCGTGCTCACTAAAGAGTATTTTGGTGCTCTGATCAGGAGATTTTACTCCTCTTTACCTTCCAAGCCTTCCAAATCAGCTTTGGAGTCAATTATGATGGATCAAGCTTCAGAAAATACACAAATACTTGCTATTTCTCCAAAGGAAGATGTTGTGAGATATACTAATGAAATTCATTCCCAGAGGGAACAGACAGATGTTTTATAAAACACTGCAACATTTTTAATAGTTGTGAATCTTTATCGCCATCAGCGACATGGTAGAAAAATCCATAAAATAGAATAGAACTTTATTAAACCTCCCAAAAAATTGTCGAACGGCTCGAACATTACATCCATTCCCTTGAAACATACTCTGACCTTTCTTGTATAAGGCATCTGTGTTTTAGGTCCAAAGAACATGACTCACACAGTGCTACGTGCCTCCTCGAGGTGAGTCTAAGGCCTGTGCAGCAGGAAGATGATGGCATCTCCACTCCAATATGGGGCTGGTATGCAAACTGCATAGGGTTTATTGCTGGTTTGACAACGGAGCAAATGTGCCTCAGGACGAGCGGCTCCAGTGACTTCATACCATGCAACGTTAAGGCCACTGGTCTGTAGTCACCGTGTGTGTTCGGGGGTTATGAGGTTTTCCATAAGCAAGGGACAACCATCATGCTCAGGTTGAATATATGCTGAGAAAACACCACACAGCTGAGTTGCACATTCTCTCGTACCCGACAGTGGGAGGCCAGTGGGTCGGTTTGTTGAGGAGAGATGATGTGAAAAGGGTGTGGCTGGAAGGTAGAGGTGGGAGGGAAGGGGAGTAAAGAATGATAGTGGGGGGTAAAGAGGCAATCAGGGTTTTTGGAGGGGGGGTGTAGGGAAGGGGGTGGATAGAGGAGATTGAGTTGAGTATCCAGGGGGAGGGGAGTCATGAGAGGAGCTGTGGTGAGGGTGGGCAGAGGCCCCATCATCAAACCTGTTAAAGAACATGTTCAATTCGTTGGCCTCCTGTAGGTCTCCTTCCATACCCTGGCCACTCTTTTTCATGGCCAGTGATGGTTCTCAGACCATTCCACACCTCCCCCATGTTCTTTTGTTTGAGTTTGCTCTCCAACCTCCTCCTGTATGGTTCCTTACCCACTGCAATCTTTTCCCTCAGTTCAACTTGCATCATCTTCAATTCTTCTTTGTCACCTTACCTGAATGCCACCTTTTTCCTTTTCAGTGTCGCCTTTATGTCCTTAGTCACCCATGGTTTATTGTTGAGGAAGCAATGCATGGTTCAAGTAGGGATGTACTTCCCATGTGCATCATAGAAAACTTCCCCGTCAGTCACCTCAAAGCAGCCCTGTAGGGCCTCCTCAGCCTCCCGTGACCACCTTTGTACCAATCTGGTGGTCATAGGTTGCCACTGGACTGCAGGAGTACAGAGAGGCTTCAGGTGGACCAGATTGTGATCTGACCTGCCCGGGAGGCCATACATCAGATGCAGGGTTTTAGCCTCTCTGTTTTTACAGTCTACAAACAGTTCAAAAGTTGGAAGAGTTGTTTTAAGGGTGACATGGTTGAATTCCCCAGTGATCACTACAAAGGTGGAGTCTGTAGTCTCACAGTTACGGTTCTGATGACATCAGCAGCTCACAACATGGGAGGAATTGGAGGAATGTAAAAAGTGTTAAAAATGGCCTGGGAAATACTCTTGACAAGTAATATCGAAGGAGACTTACCGCTAGCAGTTCGAGGTCCTGACTGCAGACACGTTCTTTCACCATAATGTGTCCAGGGTTGCACCACTTGTTGTTAATGTTAACAGCAAGTCCACTTCCTTTTTTCTTACCGCTGTAGCCTCTGTCCCCTCGCACCAACTGAAAGCCGGCTAGATTCCCAGTTGAATCCATGATATTTTTGTGCAGCCATGTCTCTGTGAAATACACGATCGAGCTCTTACGGGAGACCCCCCTCACTCTTTGTGAGTGCCGTTAACTCGTCCATCATATTCGCCAGTGATCTTACGTTTCCCATAATGCTGGAGGGGATATACAGTCAGTATCCCCTCTTTCTTAGCCATTGTCTCCTACCGGCTCTGCAGCCCCGATATTTCCTCTTCAGCTAGTTGGAGATTTCATGTCCTTCGCCAGTAACGCTGCTGTGTCAGAGTCCCAAAAGCTGATCCCTGGTGAAGCCCCAGCACACCTCCACCAAGACCTGGATCTGCCACGTTAAAAGTACTAGAAAAACTAGAAAAAAACGCAGTGCACCAAATTGTTCTACTATGAATAGTTGTGGTCACTACATTAAGGAGAAGTGCAAGAGTGAAAAGCAAAGAAAATGGAGGATATACAGGAAAAAGTGAAAAAATGTATGGGAGCGGTCCGGCAGGTTGCCGTCCGTGACGGTGCCAGAAATGAAAGTAATTTTCAAGTGACTTATAAAGGAGTCAAGAAGGGTTAATGTGGTTGTCGTTCACATCTTGTTCTGTAATGAAACTTTGTACAGGTAGTTGTGAATGACTGAAGCATGGATGAGCAACTGCTTTATCCCAAACTCCTCTGATGTTTGCGTTCATCGCCCATTCTGTCGGGCTGGGCCCATCCAAGACCTAACATTTTTTGTCAGTTTACTTCTGTAGGAGAAATTGCGCAAAATAATGAAACATTCATGAGGTCAGATGTCTTGATATTCTGCAATGAATGAAAGAATGGGTTCCATCGGATTCACAAAAAAACAGATCCTTGCTCATCTTTTTTTGGGAGGGTGAGACCAGATATCTGCAAGCATTATTTGTTGCAAAGAAATTTAGCTTAGAATGTTGCACCGCTGTTTCTGCTGTTTCTGCTCTCTCTGCTGCCAAAATCGATCCTTCAAGATAATACATCATCCTTTTGATCTGATTAGATAAGATAAGAATGACCTTATTCTTCCCTGAGGGGAAAACTTATTTTGATGATCTCAGTTGGTAGCAGCTTGAATGTAAATGCTAATAAAAAAAGAATTTAAAAATCCAATTGTTGAGAAATGAAAAATAGAGAGCTCCTTTTGGGAGAAAACCAAAGTGATGTCTATGTCAGCTCCACCTTACAAATATCTAGATGTTCAGATTATTCATACAATCCATATGAGCTTGTGCCCAAGAGTACTGGTAGTGCAAAAATGCAGCTCAAAGCCATTCTCACACTAAGTATCTGAGCTTCTTATACATTATTAAGAAAGTTTATTGTTTGGATGTAACAGTTTCAACCAAATAATGCATATATCTTAATCTCTTAGCTACTAATGAATGTATGTTATCAAAGTAAACCAGCATTAACTTTATGCTTTAAAAGGGAAGAAAATATTTCCTTTTTCTTACCATACATTATCAATACACACATCGGTTTGAGGCATTAGCTTGTTTTTGAACTGCTCCAAACTAGTCGCTTTTGTCTGGAGAAGAACAAACATTCCCTGGAGGAAGATGGAGTGATAAAAACCCAATATAATAATAATATAGTTGTCCTTGCTTTCTAAATATTGTTAAAAAAATAACAAAAAAAACAAATTACAGAAAATGAGAGCAAGAAAAGATAACATAGATAGTTAATAATTTGGATGGAATTCTGATCTAGTGCAACTTTAGATTATTTTTGATATTTTTTTTTCTAACTCAACTTGTTGCTGTTTTTCCATAATATTGTGGAAAAGAAACCATAAGAAAAAGTTAAAGGTTCAGGATATGTTTTAAGGACTTAGAGTAACTGTATATCATTTGCAAAAATAAAGATAAAATTAGTTTGTCCCAAAAATTCCTTTTTACTGTGACCAGAAAGTGCTTTACCTCATGCCAGAAATCAGTGTGCAGTTTCATACATATGATTTTATTTCAAACTTTCTGTCAAGCTAGAAATGTGTGCGTAAATTGATATTTTGATTAAGCAGGCAGTCGTCTTACTCAAATGCTTATGTTTAAAAGTATGCTGAAAAAAATTACCAGATGTCCTTGTAGACCCTCTTCTGTGTGTCAATACAGTGGCATTGCAAGGGTACTGTTAAAGAGCAATTTGATTCAGTGCTGGAAAATACTTTCTACAACTCAATTGGCCATGTTTATTAATAGGTAAGTCAAAAAACATTGATTTTGACGATTGAGGGTGAGCTTCTTGCTGTGAGATCGCTCGAACGCATGCGGTTTCCTGCTAGCAGGACTCTTGCTGTGTGGCAGTGATTGCAACATATCTATCTGATTACTGTCAGCGAATGTTATTAGGTGTTTTCTGATTGGGCTTGCATCGGCTGCAGGGTTCTACAAGCTTTGTGGGAATATGCAAAGCGCTTTGGCAAGTAAACCTCCATCTCAAATACAATAAAGCAACCACTACTGCTTTTGTGAGCATAATTTGACACAGATGCAGGTCTATCACAAAGGCCTTGGAAAACACATTATGGATGGAAAAGCCAGCATGATTCTTCATCCAAAAATAAAGCTGTTTGAGAATTGGTTTCCACTTGATTTTTGGAGAGGAACTCCTTCGTGTTTAATTGTTAAGGTCTTGGAGTTACCCCAGACATGTTAAACTGACACCCGAGATGTTTGCACGCTCACATAGACACACACACACACACACACACACACACACATACAGACAACTAAATAAATACATTTGTCTATATATCAGGAAAAAAAAATCACCTTCTAAGAAAAACAACTTTCATTTCTTTTCACAAATTTTGGAACTCTGAGGTCTGTCATATTTATCCAAAGCGTCCGTTAGGCAAGTTGGGGCAGAAAGTATTGTATCTTTTCAGCCTCTCCCAAGAATTTAATGCATAGTATACATAAAGCCATCAACAGATGTTTTAAATCCATGGCACTGTTTTGTATGTGTTTCCTGTTATAGCAAAACTTGGCCAGGATCTCCCCATTTTAAGCCCAGACTCAACATCCAAACATAAAAGAAAGACTGGTTGCTGCAAGTGTAACAGAGCATTGATACACAAATGGAAAGCCTCATGTACACTGATATTTCATAGCTTATTGTGGCAGACAAATTCTTTAAGTATGCACATATACTTTCATGTCATCTATCCAGTATTTCTTAACTTCCTTAGTGTAATGACATACACCCAGTCTGAAAGCAATTTAATCCATTACTTTGAAGTCTGGGAGGCCAACTAACCCACAAGCACCCCCATATCTTGGTTCTGAACTGTTGAGCAATTTCTTTGTTGATAATACAGGAAGAATTTGTCTAGCTTGGTTACAGAGCATTTCTTACAATAATGCAAACAACAATGGGGTGCACGAAAGGGATTGTGTTAATGTTGATTGAGCAGGAGGAAACATTTACAGAAATCTCCACAAGGTTAATTGGCCAGGTTGTATTCAACACTGTAAGCTCTGTAATTACTGAGGCACTTACTCTGGGTTATTGTTTTAAATTACCATTATCTACATGATGTTTTGTGGGGTTGGGGGTTGTGTAGATGACAGTGTTTAAACAAACAGCGGAAGTTTTCAAGCATCCACTTCTCGAAGTGCTTTAGAAAATCTGACCTGGGGAACTGAAGGATAAACCCTGGAATACACAAGCTTGGTCAAAATCAAATGAAATGCAAGAACATAGCAGGCAATTCCTGTCCAAAACTACCCAGAAAAACACCATACACTACTGACTGAAAATGATTCATCCTTTGCTATCATACATGATATGAGCGCATACATCACACCTCCGTTGTTAAGGCAGTGGACCGGAGCTGTGGCTGCAAGGTGGTCGATGTCCAGAGGAGAACCAGAAGAGTCCTTATGGGTATTTTTGGCCTTCGGCCCTGGGAGCAACTGACAGTTACTAGCTGCCAAACAGAGCCAGGATTTGGTGGTCATTTAGGCAAAAACTCTGGCATGGGGGTTGTTAAGCAAGGCCATGGAGAGTGACTTGCAGATGGATTCAAGGTTGCACTGCGGTTTGGCCACCTTTCTCTGGGGCTCAAGTTGCCAAAGCAGCTAAAAGGCTCCTTGGTGGAAGGGCCCCAGGATCACCCTAAATTCCTCAAGGCTCTGGATGTTGTGGGTCTATCTTGGCTTGATGCACCTATGCAACATCAGGTGGATGTCAGGGACAGTACCTCTGGATTGTTAGAACATCATGGTGTTTTTTTTTTTTTGGTCATGGTGGTAGGCCAGCTCTTTGCCCCCAAGGCACCAGCACTGTGCCCCTGATGGGCACATGGGAGTTTGCTCAACCAGTTTGCATATGCTTTGTAGACTTGGATACAGCATTTGACCGCTTCCCTCAAGGAGTCCTGTGTTTGTTGGTCCACTATTTGGTGCTCCATTCGTACCCTTTACAAATGGTGTCAGAGCTTGATCCGTATTGACAGCAGTATGCTTGATGTGTTTTCCAGTGAGAGTTGGACACTTCGGGGGCTACCCTTGATCACAAATTCTATTCATAACTGTAAATGACAGAATTTCCAGGCACAGCTTGGGTGTTGAAGGATCATGTTTCGCAGCCCCAGTACTGGGTGTCTGCTTTTAGGAAAAGGTGTGGTTCTGTTTGCTTCATCTGAATGTGATCTCCAACTCTATGGTTCACAATAGAATGCAAAGCATCTGGGATGTAAGTCAGCACCTCCAAGTCTGAGGCAATGACCCTCAGTAGGTAAAAGGTGGAGTGCCCTCTCCAGCTCAGGGATGACGTCCAAGTTGAGGCATTCAAGTATTTTAGGTTCTTGTTCACAAGTAAGAGAAAAGATGGAGCTTGAGATTGACAGGCATATCGACACAGTGTCAGCAGTGATGCAGAGTGTGCAGCTGAACCGGAAGATGAAGCTCTGAATTTACTTAGCAATCTGTACAATCTATGTTGCTGCCCAAAACAATGGTCGTAAGGCGCAGATAGTAGCTGAAGGGACAAGATCACACTTATAATTAGGGTGTCTGGGGTCTCCCTTAGAGATAAGGTGAGAAGCTTGGTCATCCAAGAAGGGCTCAGATGGCGGTTGTTGTTCCTCTGCATCAAGAGGAATCAGATGAGATGATTTTGGCATGTAATCAGGATGCCTCCTGATGCCTCCCCGGTTGAGGTTGTTCCTGGGTGCATCCCACTGGGAGGGGGCCCCAGACTATGGAGGGACTATGTCTCTATGTTGGCCTGGAAATGCTTCGGGATTCTCCCAAAACATCTGGGAGAAGTGGCTGGGGAAAGAGAAGTCTTGGCCTCTCTGCATAAGCTGCTGCTCAAGCGACCTGACCCCAGATAAGCGGTAGAGGATGGATGGATGGATGGATGGATGGATGGATGGATGGATGGATGGATGTGACATCAGTATAAAGAAAGATATCCCCATATATGGTGATACATGTGATTTGCTTTTCTTTGAATAAAAAAAAAAATATGTATATATATGTTTAGCGACACAAGCTTAATATATACAGTCTCATCAGTAAGGCTGTTTATGCTACAAAGACTTGAATCTCTAAGTTACCATCCATCATGGGCCCACCTCTGACACTGACTTTTTTGTCAATGCTGCTGTCGCCAGTTTGTCTAGAACCCAATGATTTGAGAGGCACTCTTTATTTGCATGCTTTTAACTCCGCCCAGCTGCAGTAATGGAGCTGTTTACAAGCAATTAATGTAACCACATGCCAAAAGTGGTGATTTATCATTCACGAATGCTATGTAATCATAATATAGAATGCACTTCTTAACATGCAAGCCCTGTTCGATGTGATTCTGGCTACCCTTTGATTTTGATGGTCTTATCCAGTACTCCCCTTCCCAAATATATGGTAAAAGTCTCCATGCATTTACATGGAGAAAATGCACATGTATGTAATACATTTTCCCACAACTTGTTTAATTATTTTGCATTTCTCTTTATTTTCTCTGCATACCATGGTATACTATAATATTCTTTGTTACAGTTGGTATGTATTGGAGGTAATTTTAAGGATAAAATGCAGCTTTTTCATATTCCTGTGTTTTTCCTGTTCGTCATTTTGTTTTGATTTTCTTAGGTAATTTATCCTACCTCTAATTTCAATTCTCCTGGGTTTCTACCTCCTGTCTGCCCTTGCCCTTAATATGAAGACATTTCAATAGCAGAGAAACCCTGAGGCTGACAACCATGAGATTAGTATGAATGTATTACCCCCTTGGGTGCCATAGCCTGTAATAAGTTCACCATTAATCGCATCCGGTGGGGAAAATTTGTTTAGGCCTTAATTACATATCATTAAAATTGGTCTTTATTCTCAGAGATTTAAGCTCAGATTAGTCTGCACATTTTACTCTGTTTGCTTTGACCACTGTGCAAATATGTTTTCATAGTTTTCTCTCCCCGTCAAACGTTCTATTGACTTAATTATCATTTTGATGTTTTATTGGTCTCGCTAACATTTGCTTTGACTGTGTTTTGATGTTTATATTTATTGTATTTGCTTCGTCTTTTATATGGCTTCATAATAGGCTCCAGTCATGATAATGTTTCATTCAGCAATATTGAAAAAAGTATTGCAATCTATTGCAGAGTGCCTTTTTGAAGCCCAGGCACTCATAAAAGCTACAAAGCAAATTTTAAATGGAGACTCAGACTTCATTTTGCTGTCTGTGTGGGGATTTTTTTGTTTATACTACAGATCTTTCCTTCACTTGGTCAAAAGTTTTAAAATCAGCTGCCCGTGAAGGTCATAGTTTGAGTTGAGCAGTAATTTTTTTGTCTCTTATTCCGCATAAATCCAAAATAGCCCAAATGCATTCTGCCTTTCTCATCTCTTCTGTGTGTATTCTTTCTATGTTGACATTCTACACACCAAGTCAAGTATGCACGCAGCAAGCAGCAATATCGACTTGCTTATATTGTATAGTGCAAAAATAAGTGTTTTCTTTGTATAGAAATATATCTTATTAAGTATTTATAATATGAACACTATTTATTTATATTTCAAAAGTGGTTGTAGATTTAGGAAAAAAAACAAAGAGCATTTTTGGAGGCATGGATCTGCTATTCATCATTTTTATAAAGACTCTATTTCTGAATGTGATGCATTCATTCTGATGGATAGCGCTGCCTGTGAGACAGTTTTGTTTTTTCTCAGAAATCACACCATCCCTGTTAAGAGCCGTGGCGTGATAAGACACCATTACTTTTCTGAGCTGCCAGTAAAAGGGTAAGGATTGGTTTGTATTGTTTGCAGCAGTAAGAGTAGACATAATGATGAGGGCACAGAAAACACCACTGCATGAACATTAAATAAAAAACTGATCATATTCTCTAACTACAGTGCGCCAATGTTTTAATTTCCCTTTTTTTTTTTTTTTTTTTGCATTTCTTTGTTTTTCATCATGATTGTTTTTATTTGCTTGTTTATTTATTTTATTTACTTTTGCATCATTGTGACTTTTCACTGCCAAGAAATGCATTAAGAGCTGTTTTGAGAGGAAGCAGCTTACATGTATATGTATATGTATGTTTTCTTTCTGGATATCCTCATCTCTTTAATTCAGTTTCTCAGGAGCAATAGATAGTTAGTGGTGTTTGGTTTGGCTTTTCTGCCGGTTCCACTTTTTTTGAGCACAATTCCAGCTGTTAGCGATTTTTTTTTTTTTTTTTTTTTTTTTTCCTTTTTAGATGCCTGCTATTTAAGTCCTTCTCACCATAGCTGCTTTTGTGTTAACACAGGGATAAATATGAACAATAACTTGCCATGCCCATCTGCACACAGCAGTTATACTACAAGCTGTATAATAATGTCATGGATGAAAATAGCTGTCTTTTTCCCCAAACCAAGACAACTTTTTTCCCAGAAAAAATTGGAAGGAAATTTGTGAGAGAAGTAGCATACATTCTTTGTAGACTGGCCAAAATCCTGGTTTTCTCTGCACACTGCAGCCAGGATGTCCAACGCATATGCTGCTCTTTCTGATGACAAAAACATGTTTCGAATTGCAGAAAAAAATTCAGAAAATTAAACGTGGCACATGCAATTTAAACATTACCTCAAGGCCTTACTATCTTAACTATCTGACATCCAGCAAAGAGAGATAAATACTTTTGCCATCTTTTAATATTTAAATACCCAATTTTGATATTAAATGTGACAATGTGGTGCAACAGGGTACCTAACTGTATTCATTGTTGTTTACTCCCGTCATTTTTTATTCATTTTACAGACTATGGTGAGGAAAATGTTTCCACCAGCCTTTTTTTACTTGGAGTTACTACTACTGTTTTTGCGACATAAGATTTCATTCAATGATACCATGCATTTGCATAAAGACACAAGACGAGTATTCATACAATGACCACTCTTTTAAACTGTGAGCCTTCAGCTTTTCACAGCTTCAATCTCTCAAAAAGGCCACATGTAAAGCATTGAGTGATTTTTTTTTTTTTTTTTTTTTTTTTTTTTTTTTTTTTTTCCCAGTTATAATGTGCCTTATCAAAGACTTAAGGTTAAGCAGTTCAAGTGTATAAAGGCATTGTCTAAAACCAAGGAGAGTTGAGAGTTTTGATTTAAAAGAAAAAATCCTCCTTTCTCCCCTAAGCAGAAGGGATAGGTTATTTATATATCTTTTAGTTAAAACACCAAGGACTGCCAATAGTACATTATTGCAATGTGACTCAGTGGTCAGACGTTTTAATCTTACTGCTGTGACCATTTGGACTTGTTAATCATGGGTTAAGGCAAAGTGGGTTGAGCTATGTAATCAGTCACAGTGTTTCCAATAGATCAGCTGTACTTGAATTTAGTCCCAGTTCAAAGAGCTGAAAACATGCTGTTGATTGTTAATGCAAAATAATTATATACTTATTTCCGCTTTAAAAAATCAGCTGTGTTTGTGCCCCATTTAAACGAATAGAAAATATGCAGAAAAAAAGATATGTTTTTGAAAAGCACCCAGTGAAGTATCGCGCCATTACATTACATTTTTCTATTTTCAGCCTAATAACAGCTCACGAACCATTACATTTCCCTGCTAAATACTTACTCTAAAGTACTCTTTGGATTTATTATAGGCTAACCATTTGCCATATCAATGCCAAGGCATTGATGAGCCTGATTCACCTGCCTTTATGTGATATGAAGGTCTGGTACAGAACCTGTAGTTGTTCCAGTAAGGCAGGAAATCTATCCGGGAATCTGTCAGACATGCTGTTAATAATTGTTTTAATTATATAATACACTTTTTATGCAATATTTACCACGTGAGCCAAAATAGTTTAACAATTTTATTCCCATTATTGGTCCCACATTGAAAATGTCGAAATGTATCTACATAATACCAACTCATTAAAATACACTTTCTGTTGTAAGATTAATGCTGTGAGTTGCATTACACTTAGTTGACACTGCTTCCAAGTTGGGTTCACATCAGACAAAAAAATACTGAAGCATGGCATTTCCCAGAAAAAGCTATCGCACCACAGATGACTTTGCCTCAATTACTTTGGACCTTATTTATGTTTTTTCATCTCATATATTCTCTCATAAATTAAAAAAAAACTCCACCCCACCTTTCATTGTGAGAAGGACATTATTTTCCTTTCCTTTTAACTACTATTGAATTTGTTTTGAAGGTTAAAAAAATATGTCCAACATGTCAGCACTGAAACTCTGTACTTGGAGACACTTGCAATACATATAAATGTGATCATAAACCATTAACCATAACCATTAAATAGTTCATATATTAGTTAAACAATTCATATGTTTAACTTTAAAAAGAGGACTAAATTATCAAAGTTAGAGCTGATGATGATGGAGTCCATTCTAGTGAGTGTACAGTTCTAGGTAATTTCATTTATGATTAATCAATTTAAGTTATTCACTCAGCATCAATTTATCCTTTGTATGGGTTGGCTGAAGCCTATCCCTGCTGTCAATGGGCAATGGTGGGGTTCATCCCCACCATCCCCATTCAATCACAGGGCCTTACGTAGAGCGGTGTGTCACATAACTGAGAAATTCAGGGTCTCCAATTAACCTACTGTGGGTGAAAAAGCTGAGAATGTGGAGTTTTTCTGACAGACAGATAATATCCAAACTCAGGGGGCCCCCATCAGAATGGATTCAGGGACTTGCTATGATTCAAAAGTGCTAATCGATGTGCCACCTGATATATAATCTATATGTAATTTATTTTTTATACATATCTATATTTATTTATATTTTATATTCATATATATTTATATAAATTCATATATATATTTATGATGTGACTATGCAGACTATTGCCAAAGTGTACATTAGGAAAGCTGTTAAGATTTGTTACATACAAATGTGTTGAATGTCAAGTTTGTTGGTCCTCATAGAATTTCAAGTCTACACCATCACAGTTACCATCAAGGTTAACATCAAGGTTTGATGTTGTTATCCACATGTTTGGACGGGCACACTGCACTGAACTAAAGAACCCTGCTGGTGATTAGATGCTGAGTTGAGATAATTGTATTTTATCCAATTGTTCACTGCCAGTGGGTGTTATTTGGGACAAACCATCAATTGTATTCCTCGCTGTAATTAAGGTGTTGCAGCTCTTTACTACGACATAAACTCTGCTGAGGCTTGTAATCAGAATCTCTGTCCCAATACAGTTGAAATTTATCTTTCTCAGGTCAGGATCTCAACAGTGCTAATGTTTTTGTTTAACTGAAATTTTTAAGTAGAGCAACATAATAAAAAGTTCATTAATATCCCAATGGCTCAGCATTAGATGCACATAGTGTGTCAATATATTCAATATAATCACTGTCAAATTTTGTAAATTAAACAGCAGGCAGCTGCTTTGCCTAAAAATTAGCTGTGTAGAATAAGTATGTCTTCCCATGCCAAAACTCAAAAGTATGAGTTGTTATACAGGTTTTATGTTTTATGATTTTTTTTGTTTTTTTAAAGCAAAAAATTACTTTGGAGGTTCTCCTTGACAAAATCTTATTGTGGCTATATATATATATACGTACATATATATACATACATATATATGAATATATATATACAGTGGTATATATATGTACTATATGGCAAAAGTATTCGCTCACCCATCCAAATAATCTGAATCAGGTTCCATTCACTTCCGTGGTCACAGGTGTAAAGACTTTTTTTACAAACGTTAGTGAAAAAATGGTGCAAGAAAATCCTGACGTGAAATTTCCTCGCTCCTAAATATTCCAGAGTCAGCCGTTAGCTGTATTATAGAAAATTGAAGTGTTTTGGAATGACAGCAAACTCAGCCGTGAAGTGGTAGGCCATGTGAAATGACAGGGCGGGGTCAGCAGATGCTGAGGCTCATAGTGCGAAGAGGTTGCAAACTTTCTGCAGTCTCATGAGCAACTATTGTATAAGGAAGTCCGGCATGGCAGAGACACAGCGTAGACTGGTGCAGGACATGTATGCTAGCTGTGAGACAGTGTTGAGTTGTGCTGTAGGTGTAACAGAGAAGTTCAACTTGGAGGTGGGACTTCATCAGGGATCAACTCTTAGCCCCTTCTTGTTTGCAGTGGTGATTGACAGGTTGACAGATGATGTTAGACAGGAATGTTGGGGGCGGCGTGGCACAGCAGGTAGAACAATCATCAATGGAACCGAACATTCCTGGTTAGATTCCAGGCTCCTCCTAGTGTGTTGAAGTGTTGTTGAGCAAGACACTAAACCCCTAAATGCTCCCCTGGTGCTGGTGGATGGCAGCTTACTGCTCATGGTTCATCCATAATGGGTTAATTGCAGATAACGAATATCCCCATGAGGGATTAATAAAGGATATATTATTATTATTATTATCATCATTATTATTATTAATATCCATGAACCATGATGTTTGCAGATGACACTGTGATTTGTAGTGAAAGCAGGGAACAGGTTGAGGAAAATTTCGAGAGGTGGAGGTATGCTCTGGAAAGGAATGGAATGATGGTTAGTTGCAGCAAGACAGAGAATATGTGTGTGGAAGAGAGGAACCCAAGTGGAACGGTAAAGCTACAGGGAGTGGAGCTCAAGAAGTCTGAGGATTTCAGGTACTTGGGGTCAACAGCCCAGAACAGCAAAGAGTGTGGAAAGGAAGTGAAGGCAGATTCAAGCAGGTTGGAATGGGCCGAGAAAAGTGTCAGTGGTGCTATGCGATAGAAGACTATCAGCTAGAATGAAAGGACAGGTGTACAAGACAGTAGTGAGACCAGCGATGCTGTATGAACTAGAAGCAGTAACAATGACGAAAAGACAGAAAGCAGGGCTAGAGGTCGCAGAGATGAAGCTACTAAGGGTCTCTTGGGATTGACGAGGATGGATAGGATCAGGATTGAGTCTATCGGAGGAACAACACATGTTAGATGTTTTGGAGAAAAAGGTCGGAGAAGACTGAGATGGTTTGGTGATGTACAGAGGAGGGATAGTGAATATATTGGTAGACGGATGCTGGAATGGGAGCTGCCTGGCAGGAGGTCTAGAGGAAGACCTAAGTGAAGATTTATGGACGAAGTGAGAGAGGATATGAAAGTAATTGGTGTGAGACAGGAGGATACAGAGAATAGGCTTATATGGAGAAGGTTGATTTGCTGTGGCGACCCCTGAAGGGAAGAGCCATAAGGAAAAGAAGATATATATGTGTGTGTGTGTTTATATACATTTTTTTTTCATGCATATGTATGTATACATATATATGTGTGTGTGTGTTTATATACATATACCATTTTTTTCGTACATATATATATATATGTTTGTGTGTGTGTATATATGTATAAAAATTAGGTTTTCTTCAAGGCCCATGGTAAAGGCCCCGATGACCCTGACATTTCATACTTTGCCAATCACACAGTGGTTGACCACATTAAAATTGACATTAACTTAGCCATGGTATTGAATTAATCTCAACATTTGACTCTAAATATTGCAAACCTGGACAAAATAACTCTTTCCGCTTTGTTAAAAAATGTGGAAATTCATTGTCATCAAGTTTAAACCAGGTTAATGTATTTATCATATGATAGAATCAAATATTTCATAATTTTCAGCCTTCTGAAATAGAATAAAACTCTGCTTGTTTGAAGCAAAATGTGACATTGATTAATCTGAATGTTAAAGAGAGAAGAAAACCATGCACATCCTCTGCCCGGTTAGCGATGGGTGATGATCAAAAGATTCAACTAGCAGAGTTTGGAAAAAATCTGCACACCCAAAAATGCTTCAAAGAAAAGATGATTTATTCAGCATACAACACAAAACACTTATTCTTGCTTGAATGACGTTTCAAGCAAAAAGTAGGCAGTAGCTTCATCTCTGAGGCAGATGCTTATCGATAAAATATGTGTTAACAAATATATTATTGTGGCGTCATATAGAAAGAGACAATAGTTTGAAAAGAGTAGATGTTTTTTTTTATGCTGAACCCCTTCAATAACAAAACTTTTTTCATTCCCTATTTGTAGATATCTGTATATTTGTAAATATCTAAAAAGGCGCCTATGTCTCAGGTCATTTCTCGAAAAGTAGTGAAGAGAATGTTATACTGTTATAATGTTGAAAATGTTAAAAAGATCATATAAATCATCATATAAAAAGAGGGAGGGAATCGATCACAACATCTTTTCTTCTCTTTAAAAATGGTGCCACAACATATTTGTCTTTATAAATAACATACTTTTCCAATAAGCATCTGAGGAAGAGCTGCTTTTTGCTTGAGACGTCATGCATGTGAGAAGAAGTGTTTTGTTTTATGTAAAATAAATCATCCTTTCTTTTTGGAGCATATTTTTGGTGTGCGGATTTTTTCCAAACTCTGATAATCTGAATTTAAATAAATGTTTTAACATTAGGAGTTAGGGGTGAAAATGTAAAAAAAATAATTAAAATTTCATGCAATTTTTTGATATCTTCTTTGTGGTAATTTTCTTTTTTTCTTTCTTGTACAGGGGAAAAAGTCACTGACTGAAAGCTCTTTTTTTCATGATCTGTAAAACTTGAGAAACCAGTTAGTTTGAGATTTTGATCAAGTTCCAATAATCAAGCAAAAAATACTAATAGTATTATTAAAAATAGCAATAATGAAAAAATTATCAATATTTTAGGCCACTTCAAAAGAATTACCCAACTACAATCTATCAGTACAGGTATGGATGGACAGTTTGGAAAACTTGGTTTAATTATTGGGATCACCAGAAATCGGGTTCTGATATTCACCGCAACACAGAGGAGAGGATGGGGAAAACCGTATTTCCAAAACCTTGGAATACGTTATGTGGTTTTATTATTTCTATCATTTGAAAATAATACGATGTTTAAGATTGTAAAATCTTGCACTTTAACATCATTCCATGCAACAAACAGAATTTCTATTCATAATTTTTAAAAATACATATATTTCAATACAAGCAAGCGTTGTATGACAAATTGAATTTAATTTAAAATATTGGATGGTTACATAACTCAGTTACAAATTCTCTATCAAATAATATATCTAATTAAAATAATCCCCACACCTGCCCCCCATCTGGTACAGGATCACGATTAACAAGCATATTTATAAATCAATCTACCGGTGACAATCAAAAGGGAGTATCAGTCCCTCTTTTTAAAAATGGCTGTCGTTCTTAGTTGCATGTTTGACCAGTAAATTAGACAATAAAATCAAGGTAAAGAACTGCATGAATTATTGAGTAAAGGTAGCGATAACAGGTCACAAACACAAGCGTCATCAATACAGCCTATTCATTTAAAAAAAAACTCCCTCAAATTGATTAGTTCTACCTCTTTTTCATCTGCCGCTCTTATGCTGGAACCAGTGGCAAGCTTCAAGTCTTTGTTCGAATTTGTGTTACTTTCCTGTGGGATAATATTTCAATCAGTCTTGTCCAGACAAAAGCCAAACAATTGTTGGCATCTGTCATCACACTAAAGTTGTTTCCACAAAACCAAATGTGCTAATGAGTGAAATGCCACAGATGGACAGTGGTTGTTAAAAATGCTTAAGCCGTCATATGAAGTCGTCAGCCCTGGCTTAGCACAGAATCTGGTCAATTTGAGTCATCGGAGGAGACAGTGGTACCCTGTAAAAGCAGGGTATAATACCCTGTATACCATTGTTCTCTGTGCTTTTGGCCCCTTTAGTTTCATCACAGTGAGGATAATGAGTAAACCCTTACAACTAAGATAATACTGGCCTTCAATAATTCTTTCACACAGGGGTGGAATTCATTATTGACTGATACATCTATACCGAAAACCTTTGATTTAGTTGCTTTGTAAGTCCTGTTTGCAATATTCAGAGAAAGGAACCGAGATCCATTTCCCCCTTCCCCAGTAGTTAATGATGTTGCAGTGGAGGGAATGTGTTGGGACCACATTCCCCTTCATTCATTCTTTTATATCTCTGTGGCTTATTTTCAAAGACAAGATGTACAAGCAAAGTTGGTGAAGGGAAGAAAAATCCAACCAGCCACCAGATTTTTATTTATGGGTTCAAAGTTGTTTTGACTGGTCTCAGCCATCACATTCCAGACACTATTGAATTTAATCTGCTTTTTCTAAAATAATGATGTGAACCAGGTTTCATTGTTGTTGTTCTGTTTGTGTTTCAGCTGTAAGGATCTATGTTCAGTTATCTGCCTAATTTTCTCCCACCCAGTAGTGACATACCATTAACTAGTACACATTGTCCTCTGTGTATTTACCATTTTACTTTGGGAGAAATTTGTTTGTTTTGTTTTTATATGTTCGACAACTGCTGCAACACTCCGGTACGTTAGCGGGCATTACATATGTCCTTCAAAAGAAGGGGAGACATTAGTGTAGTTTGTAGTCATGTCACACATTACTGTTCTTTCAGAACTAATGTTAGCTGCTGACAGTTGCAATTAAGTGCAAAGTAACATGCTGTTCCTTTCTTGTCAAAGAGAAGGGCATGGGCAGAATGCTTTAACCTGAGAATGGCCAAAGGGGGAAGCCTTGTACATAATGTCATCTCGCTGAGGTGGTGAAGTACATGAGCATTGCAGAAAAATTGAAATTTTTGTTGGTATTTTTGCCAGCTATGCTTCCATACCAGGGACAACCATGGCTGGAGGCATTGAGATTTCTGGTTTTCCCTCTGTTCATTCCTGTGAATGTGTTCATAAACATTCATAGAATGTCTTCCAATTGGCATGAATGTGAACTGAATGGACTGCAGAGATGACAGGTCAATGTAACATGAAAATAGCACATTCTTAATAATTATATCTCTGGAATGGTAACATCACACAATAATATGGCATTGGAAGAGAACCATGGAAAATAAGAGTTTCATTAGTATATATACATGAATATATGTTTGTGTGTGGGTAAGTGTGTTAACCTTGATTAATTCAATAAACAGTCCCATATTTTTAAGGCCTTTGAGTAAATATTGATAGAAAACAGCAACTTGATTGATTTGCATAGTTGTGGGCATGCATTCTGTTTTTCTTCACAGAGATAGTCCGCCTCAGTCATTCCCATTTTTCTTTTCTGCTTACTGTCTCACTGTGTCAGGAGAGGAATAGAAGCTCATCTGACACTCAGGTTGAGATTTAATGTAAAGTGTAATCAAAGCTTTGAAGAGAATTGTCTACCCTCTAAAGTGCCGTCCCTTCAGATTTTAGTGTTTTCGGAGGGTATTGTTATGGGTCGTCGAGGCACCTGTGCTTCCCTCCGTTGAGAGTGGCATCCAGCATATTGGCCTGTCAGCCTCGCTGATGATGGGGCCCCTATTTTATTGGAGTTGTGCTCTGAGCGAAACTGAGAAAACGTTCTTGCAGAGTGGGAAACTGTGGGGGTGGGTGGTTACAAAGATGGGTCCTTTTGTCCCAGCTGCCATTTTCAACTTTGATATGAGTGTTTGGATTTTCATGCTATCAAGGGGAAAAAAATGACTTTTCAGTACGTGGACCAGGCACTTCTCCGTGAACCTGTTATACTGATCACCTCGCCAATAGATATTAATTTTATACCGTGACACTAAAGCTGACTTTTGCAGCAAACGGTACAATGACAGATGTGTTTGAAGTGGTTAAAAGTTGTTAAAAATTGTTAGTTTGTGATTTGAATTTTGTCTACCACATTTATTATTCCTACATAAAATATCCATTATAGAATACAAATTATTTTAGTTATCATTTTAATTATGTATTCCACTAAATGAAGAGAAAAGATCCAGGCAAATGAGATGAATTGTTCAGACGAAGAATCAATGTTTGTCCAAAATGAATATTTGTCAGGATGCCTTTGGGGATTGTAGACAGAGGCATTTGAAATGAGTAACATATGAAGAGCTCATCAGGCAATTATTTCTCCAGCTGAAATGAAAATAACATGCATTTTCAAGATCGCTGTGTATAACTAAAACAGACCTTTTCTTCCGTATCTTCATTGGTCGGACTGGAGTGTTGGCTTATCTGTGTGCATCCTGGAAATGTTTTGTCTGCATTTTGCTGATAGTTTGAAGGCGAAAGTCTTTTTCATTTGAACCTCAATCGAATTGAGTACCTGCTTTGTTAATTAGATTTTCAAATATGAATTTACTTTTAATTTAAATCGTTTGGTGCTGCTTGCATCATATTTTAGCCCATATTTACATTTTCTCATTACTCACTAGGATTAAAATTCCAAGTTGAAAAATTTAAGAATATTTTGTTTCCTTGCCTCTCTAATTTCTCAATTCATTGCTAGACACCATTGCCAAATATTTGCCGGTGTGAATTCCTGAACATCAATTTGTCTTCTCTTGTCCTTATCCAACTCTGAAATATGGACATAATATATTTGGATTCTGAAAAGCTGGGAGGTAAAAAATAAAAAAATAAAATTATAATTCTCACACAGTCTAAGTATGATGGCAATGTACTACGATGGTCAATCATTCATTTCAGGAAATCTTTCACCAAGTTTATAAACTTTGATTACAATCCTTCCCGATTTTATTAATTTATTTTTCTTAATTTGAGTATGACCAGAAGAAGT
Source organism: Fistularia commersonii (assembly GCF_037954325.1). Lineage (NCBI taxonomy): Eukaryota > Metazoa > Chordata > Actinopteri > Syngnathiformes > Fistulariidae > Fistularia > Fistularia commersonii. The sequence goes on along the minus strand of NC_141299.1, from coordinate 13,046,041 downwards.
GGAAATCGAATCTGTATCTCAGTGACGAATAATCTGACAGTCTAACTATATGTTATGGTTTGTCATGTGGTGAACAAGATTTGTTGTGCTTTTATTTTAAGTTAGTATTGAAAATCAAACCAGAATGTGTCTTGCGTGAGTCTTGCCTCCAGTGATCCATTGCTCATTATGTAGTTGAAAAATGGGCCGAACAAATTCATCTATTTAATGAAATTTGTGATTTTCTGATTATTTCAAATGCATTTTCACAACAATTCTGTGAGTCAGATTTCCCATTGTTCTGAAGAGAGGACTGAGAATTTCAACAAACCCTAAAGTTTCCAGAGGCTTCATTAGAGCATGAACACTTGCACCATGAACTTCTGAAGACAATGACCATCATTAAAACCAACAATTTAATGCAGGGTAACAAAAACAGCCTCATTCTCCCAAGGTACACCTTGCAACAAGAGGGTCAAGGTGGAACAACATTAAGGCTGCTGTCTCATTTAAAATTTCTCTCCACAAAGCGAACATATAACATTTGAAGACCTTTGGTTCATTCTGCATTACAATAATCCCAGTGCAAAAATATCTACCAGTTCAATTTTTCTGACTGGTGTTAGGTGTGCCCCCACCCCCAAAATCTCCTTGGTTTTGCTGACATTGAGAAGACAGTCTTGAATTTCACTCTGGAGTTCTAACTGATGTTGGAAATATTTGCAAATTTCGTAACATCTTTCAACACATCAAAGATAGCTGTCTGTAAAAAAAAAAATGTTGTGAAAACTTTTTGAAAAAATAAGTGGACAAACAGAACTTAATATCGTTATTTGTTATGGAGGAACCTTCCCATTATCATTTTGCTGATATAACAATTACAACTTTGTGAGCCTCCTATAGCCTAATGCTAATGACCCAAATTGTGTGAGTAGGTGTTCCATGTTATTACTGTTGTAATTCACTATCTTGCTCTGTATTTTGGCATCATGGAGGGCAGAATATGGAGGCACCATAATCCTAACTGTGAATTACCCCCAAAGTTTTCCTACTTGTCGTGATATTCAACGGCCCTCTAATAAAGAAAATTATCATGATAAATCATCCTCATTTCGCACTTCCCAATGCAAAGCCAAGCTTTGCCAGAAAATTTCAGGATTGAATCTCTCAATGGTGTCTCAAGCATATATGAACTCTTGAATTCAATTCTTGCAGGTTGTGCAACTTAGGACTATACATGTATGTATTTTTCGTTCTGTAGTGCACCATTCTATGTGTTTATCACACCTGATATTTTACATTTAAGGCTATGTATGTGAAATGTAGTAATTTTTGCTTTGACCCGCGTTGAGTAAAAGACACAGCAGTCATATCTCTTGACTGCACTCCCAGAGGCTTACTGGAAATCAAGTATCATTCTGTCAAGTAGCAGCAGTAGAGAGAGACCAAATATCAAGGGTCTTAAACCATCACCATAGCCTTATTGCCAGGAAACTATTTACCGTTCAGGTAGTGTGTATGGTTATTATGGTCCTTGACTGTAAAAGGTCCCCATTTCTGAAGTCAGAAACTGGAGAGAAAAGATGTTTATGTCTCTCAGACCAGAACCGTAGATATCAGAGCTGTTTAAGTTATGGTTCTTGTCCGAGAGAACCAGCCGGCATCAGCCTCCGCAATGCTATCATAAAACAGTATGTCAGGTGCAGCTTCGGACTGGAAGATGCTTGTTGACCTTGAAAAAAGGTTCTGTCCCAGCCATTCTGTAAAATCCAATATTTGGAGTTGCAGTTGCTCAATATCTGGTAGAATGAGGTATATAAGACAAAAGCAATTTTCCCTTCTGTTGTCAAATAAAGGATTATCTTATTCTATGGATTATCTTATCTAAATAAATACCAGCTCAAATATGTAGTTTTCTCGGTGCCCAAAATGTGCTGAAAAGTTTTACATTGGGGATGATTTTCAGTGGCATCCAGAATAGTTTGGCAGAATGGTTTAGGAGCTCAAGGCCATGGGGAATGACAAGCACACAAAGATCTTTCTGAGGCAGCGGTATGAATCAGTCAGGTTCAAAAACAAAAAAAGATTGTACCGGGGAAGGGGGTGTTATAATGCCCGTTGACGTAGTTGAGCAAAGCAGAAATGCAAGTACAGTATCTATAGCGGAGGAGCCCCTAAAACACCTTAATATCTATGAACAAACAACCCTAAACATCCCTGTCAGAGCCTTAGAATGAATCTACACACCTAAATAAGTCAGCTGCCCCATCAAAAAAGAATATTGTAATTGTTCCCTCCATTCCTAAGAAAATCATGATATTTAACACCAGAAGCGCTCAAAATGGAGAAAAATAGCCTTGTTTCTTTTTTTTTTTTTTTTATTTTAACATAATTTCTCACCACTTATGAAAAGGGCTTGTCTGATATACATATTTTCAAAAATAATTGAAGAAAAAAAAAACCATACAGAATATTCCTGAACTATTTCTCAGAATTTAGTAAAATTAATAAGCTTGGCTTTGGGTTACTCCAAAAAATATGAAAAGTAGAAAATGCAATTTAAGTTACGCATGTGTATGTGTGTGTGTGTGTATTCACTTCTGTGTATTTATATCATGATTGTGGTGCCTATAACACCCAAAACACAAGCCAATCACCTGAGTTCACAACCTCGCCTTAACAATACCCTGATCATGTGCAGAAAGAGACGGGTTGTAGAGGTGGAGGGATTGCAGCTGTGCAGCAGGGGAGTAGAGAGTCAGAAAGGGTTCTGCATTGTTGATCCAGTGTGACATTGATAGACAGCAGCTGAAGGAAAACTGATAACCATGTTTGGCATGGTGATTTTTAAAGGACGGACGTGACTGCTGATCCAAAGTTGACTGAGCATGAATTCAGCAGGCGATCGCCCCAAGTGGTTGTGCTGAAGAGTTGGGAAGTGAGGAAACTTTCACATATGACTTGCTTGACTTTCTACCATTTCCATTATTGCATTCCTGTCTTGAAACATGTGTTTCTACTGGGGGGGGGGGGGTTCTGCATGTGTCTGCTGCTCTTTCTTGAACATAGAAATACTCAATCATTACCTGTCAGTTCATTTTTTTAAAAGATCAAATACCAGGCAATTATCACCAGAAAAATTAAAGGGTCTCCAAATTATTATCGGCAATGAAAGACAAATTTGATAGAGTCTTTAGTTCTGTGGAATGTTGCTTCCAGATCATTTTCATTTTGTGCTTTCCCTTCTACTGATCAAGAATTATAATATGTTCATGACTCAATATCAGCCATAATAATAGTTTAATTTTAGGCCACCAGAAATTACATATTGTTTAGCTTTTCCATTTCATGCTAAATATTTGAACCTTAACTCTGCACAGCACTGTAAATTTACAGTATGTAGCACAGCAGTGCTGCAAAACTAACAGAAAATTTCAGTGATATGATGACTGATACACATCTTTAAAACATTCAACTCTTGCCCTTAGTAAACATTATCAGATAAAGCCTTTAAATATAATATTAGTCATTAAAAATAATACGAAATAATTGCCTTCATTCAAAAAGATCTTTTAAACCCCCTTTTTTTTGTAAAAGTTCTATGTTCACTTTTTTTTGAATTATTAATAATGTGCTATTTTCATATTACAATGACCTGTTGGCATTTTTCACTCAAGATATTTCAAAAAATGCTCCACTTGAAACTCCCTGTTAAAAACCCTTTGTTCAAGCCCTTTATACCATCCATTAATGGCAGGTTCAAATCTATCACAGAATTAAACTTAAGCATCAGGTACTCAAGTACACATGCACACACTAACACACATTTTTTTGTGTGAGTGAAAAGTTATAATGTTTTGTAGAAGCAATAGACAAACCCTTGATGATCAGACAGATGAAACCAGACGTCAGTGGAGATGAAACGCTCCACAAGCCACACACAAACATACACACCGTTTGCTCTCCGTGCAGGATAAAACTGTTCAGTCCCGCAGATGAAAGCCATGGACTGGAAGTGAACAATCCCTGCCAGGATGTGTACAAGGTGTCCTTCCAGTTCAAAATAGCATCTGCTGGCTATCGTCCCAGTTTCCTTGTATTGTTCATGGGTAGATTCTCAAACATTTACTGTAATCAAGTATGATGAAGCAAGAAAATGCACAATGACCTCAAGCAATTCTGTGCTCCTTCCTTCAACCCCCCCCCCCCCCACACACACACACACACACACACACTCCAGGTGCTATCTAGCAACACTGGTTCCTTTTTTTTTTGTCCATCTCCACCATAATTTTTTTTTCCACCTTCATTCTATACTGTTTTCTTCCTTAAATTTAGTTAATTGTCATGGATTATTAAAGCAGAAGTTTGAGAAACCAAAGACGCAAACTGTCAATTATTTCAAATATTTATTTAACAGTCATTTATACTAATCATCCTAATTTCTCCCCTAACCATGGGCTTTCGGCTTTTATTTAGCTTGAAGTCCACACATTCTCCTGGAGTCCGTTCTTGTATTATCCCTATTCAAATTAATATCAAGTGCATAGACACAAATTGTTCATATGGGCCCATTGAAAGTCTCACTTTCCCACTGCCAATTGACAGTCATTTGGCTGGCCAGTAGCTCCTTTTCCAAGCAAAGCAGTGTTAGACCACCTTAATAAAAAAAAAAAAAAAAAAAACCTTGACAAATTAATTAAAAATGGGGAGTGAAGGACAGCAATGACACAGCTGTTGCATTCGATTCCTTTTCTCTTCAATAAATCCGTGTACTGCTGTTGCAATACATCCATATACATCTACTGCTACTTAATGTATTATCAAGATGGACAATGTTAAATTATACATGTTACATTTCAGCTTGAAGCCGAGTTGCTGTTTGAATGGAGTTGGTGGACGTTACTTTCTATTTGGTGTATACTTATCAAACATACTGTGGTTAATTATTGTACTAATAGGAAATATGAAGTGAAAATGATCACACTCCTGATCAGCATTATAATGGTCAAAACCGAATTCAGGCAGGATTTTTTTTTTTTTACATCTCTTTAAGAGAAAAGACAAAACTATGCACATACATTTTTTAATTTGTAATCACTTTTACATATGATTTTGGCAATGTCCAAGAATACATTTAAGAAACAAAGTGGTAGAGAGACAGAAAGGCATGAAATACTCCTACCCCAACTACAAACTTGAAATTATTTGATTTATGATCAGTTTTCATGACATATGGAAATACTTCATGTGACCAACACAGTCTTTAAAGTGGAGGCCTTAAAGTCTGTGCAGAACAATTTTTCAGTGTTTCCTCGGCGAAGATCATCACAGTTCCTACGCACCCTCTGTTTTTTTAATGCCTGAGGTGATTGAAAATCTAAATGATGTTTAGGTAAACATAAAAACATAATTCTATGAAACCTCAACGGCTCTTATGAAAATGTTATTGTAAACTATTCAGCTAAACCTGAAGGAAGAGGTCTAAAAGTCAATGTCAGCTGTTAACATTGAAGTAGAAATCTGATGTAGTAGCTGTGACATGCAGAATCCCCATGCTATTACCCCTAGATTTACATTGTTTAACCTTGACATGCTATTAGAACAAGTTTTATAGACTACCAGTTCTATGCAAACTGTTGCATGTTGTGTGCGTGCGTGTGTGTGTGTGTGTGTGTGTGTGTGTGCGCGCGGAGCTTCCCAGCATGCCTTGTCTTTGTTAAACAAGAACATATTTTATTCTGCTGAAAAGATCTTTCGACTGGTCTTCCCAACAAGACCATCAAACACTCTCATTTTGCTGCTTGAGTTTTGCCAGAAATGAAAAAGTCACAGCACATTCGACCACTTTGCTATAGAAAAATAAAAAAACGAGATGTTGTGATCAGTGTAGGTTTTCAATTAATTTGGCATCATTTCAATCTTGTCTTTATTATACCATGAGAACAGCTTAAAAAGAAAAATAACAGTGAATAAATGGCCAGCTATAATGTTTTTTGAAAGAAGGAAGCTCTTTAGTCTGGGTTTCTGCCACCCCACATTAGAGGTGGTGTTGGTTTATTTATAGGAAAAACTCAAATGTTGCATGTCCATTAGTCTTCCTGTCATTAAGATGTATACCGCAATGTTTTTTTTATATGAGGTATATTGTGTGTGTGTATATGTATGTATATATGCATATATAAATATATACACGTCCATCCATCCATCCATCAGCCAAAGCAGAGAGGCCCAGCCTCCCCTCTCCTTGGCCTCTTGGTCCGGCTCTTCCGAGGGGATCCTGAGGCGTTCCCAGGCCAGCCTAAAGACATAGTCCCTCCAGCGTGTCCTCGGTCTTCCCTGGGGCTTTCTCCCGGTTGGACATGCCTGGAACACCTCACCAGGGAGGCATCCTGACCAGATGCCTGCACTATCTCTTTTGACTCCTCTCCTCCCAGATGGCCACCCTCCTCAGCGTATCTCCGAGGGAGAGCCCTGACACCCTGGGGAGAAAGCTAATTTCAGCTGCTTGGATCTGTGACCTTGTTCTTTCGGTAGGTGAGGGTAGGAACGTAGATCGACCGGTAAATTGAGAGCTTTGCCTTTTGGCTCAGCTCCTTCCTCACCAGGACAGACCGGTGCTGGGTTTGTATGACTGCTGACGCTGCATCGATCCACCTGTCAATCTCCTGTTCAATCCCTCCCTCACTCGTGAACAAGACTCTGAGGTACCCGAACTTCTTCACTTGAGGCAGGGCCCCCTCCCCGAGCCGGAGTGGGCACTTGACCCATTTCCGGGTGAGAGCCATGGTCCTGGATTTAGAGGCACTGATCCTCATCCCAACCGCTCAACATTTATTCTTTTATGCCAGTCACGGTGGCGCAGTGGTTAGCGCTTCACAGCACGAAGGACCCTGGTTTGATTCTGACGGGGGACGTTTTCTGTGGAGTTGCACTGTTTACATGAATGTTTCTTTTGATAATGCAAGATGTAGCTCACATAACATATATTTGCCTATGGTTACCATCACATGAATAAACAGGAAAACACCTATCACACTTGCATTAGTGAAATAATTTGGAGAACCATAGACTGGGTTTCAGTCTTTATCATCTCCTCAAAGTAAATGTTCAAACACCGTATCCAAGATAATGCGTATTTGTGACAATTGACCAAAACATTCATTAGAGCGATCAAAGGTTTAAATGTAACTTTCTCAGAGACACTTCAACAAAGTATCTGGTTAGCTGGATGATCAAACCAGCAATCTTTTAATTACTAGACTGCGGAAGCATGATACACCAAGCGGATTTGTTTGTGCAGCACCAGACGGTGGGAGTGAAATTACCAGCAACCTTGGTAAATAGGCAGTTGAATCTTGCATGAACTCTGTGTATTAGCCAGCAAAGGAGAATCAGTAAGTCTTCTGTTAGAGATGTGGTTAAATCTTAATATGGTGGATTCAGTTGTACAGTCTTGCGGGGCTAACACTCAGATTTGAGAAATACTGGCTTAATCTCAATGGGGTATTCTGTAAACTGCATGCTGCCCGTAAAGTTCATTCTAATGTATCCTATCGTCTACAGATAATAACAGACAACAATAATGAGACATTTTGGTGTCCCTGAGTGTTAGTGAAAGGGGGATAGGGCAACTGGATTTCAAGTGGGCAAATTTGCCGCAAAATATGATTCTTATAAAAGGGCAATATTACAACCATAAAATAAATATCAAGAACTTCACCGAAGCCATTTCTCTTCCGAACAAGGGGAAATAAATCTGAGTTAATGCTACCCTAGACATTCAAAATGTGTGTTGAGCAATTTTTCCCTGTAAATTAAATACATTCTGACAGAGGATATAATCTCTTACTTTTTTTTTCCAACATTCCCTCTGAAATAAATATGTACATACCATTAAGGTCTGCATTTTGAAAAAAATTGGCGTTTGTCAGTGCCTCGAAATATTTACTCCATCTTAAAACATGTTATTGACAGAGATGACTATTTCAGGAAACCTATTCTGTCACTAGTTACTGGTTTTACGCAAAAGGCAAACTGTTTCCTTTGAAAGTAAAGCTGTATATTTACAGGCCGGTACAGCATTGCTCCCATTTTCTCTCCATGTCTGCTGGTTGGTATTTTCAAAAGATGAAGTAATTCTCATGTAATGAAAACATTTCATGTTTCCTTGTCGGATTATGTCTGCAGAGTTGCCGTTCTCTAAGACATTCACAATGGCAAGCCAATAGGCAGATTGAATATGTTGAAGCCAGATAGGTATGTCCCAGAAGTAATGTGTAGAGAGGGATTGGCATATGATTTGAAAAAGGCCACTGAAACTCGCGATGCGTGCTCTCATTTCTTTCAGACTAATTAATTATAGAAAAAATGTCCCCCAAAGGCTACAATTAGCTATAAACCTATAAGACATAATACTGCCCATGAGGTCTGTATCTCATTGCTGCATCCATGCTCCTGGTGGTGTTACTTACCCAGCTGTCACTTAAAATACAGGGTGTGCAATATACGTCTGTCATGTCCATTTTTCGAGGCACAGACAGCTTTAATATAATCCCTCAATCTAGTTCTATCACTTGACATTTGACATGACTTTGATAAGTTCTTATCGACACCGTGGCCAGTACTGAGATAGAGGGATATAAATGAAACATATAGAGAAGTGGTGTATGTGCTATCTAACGAGTCTGTCAAAACTGAATTCTCCAGAGATGGACTTCTTCCACAATGCCTTACAAAGACTGTCAATGTTGAAAAATGATGGGTGGTTCAATGACCTTGTTCTTTTTGTTCACTCTTAGAGAGACTACAACAACTGCACCAAGGCCATTTACAATTTAGTTAAAAGGTCCCCTTGAGAGCAACCACCTTACGACGCTTAACCAAGAGATGCAGTCAGGATATATTGTAAGTGAATGCATATGTGTGTGTGTGTGTGTGTGTGTGTGTGTGTGTGTGTCTGTGTTGGAGAGTAAAAAAAAAAATTTAAAAACTGAGATACTGAGAAATGTATGAGGGTTCTCCGTTTACGATTGCTCATGCTTCACCAGTTTCACTTCATTTTACATCCCAAGGGGTTAATACCTCTCACTACGCTGCCCTGTTCCACTCTAATGATGTCAAGTGACGTCAGAAAAGTAGAGCCAGTGTCAACTGATATAAATGCTGTTTGACATACACAGACATACATAGGCCTAGTGATGAATATTGGGTGTCAAAGATTCCAGTTGCTGTTCTCCCACAACTACCATTAGTTCACACGCTGAATGATCCAACAGAGAGCTCAAAGGTGTCCATTGAATAAACACTTCAATGTCACAGAGATGTAGATATATAAATGTAGTGAACATTGTAAAAACAAAAGCGATTAGAACTCATTGGTGAATTGAACAAAACACATTCCTTACAATTAAATTGTAGTCATTATGAATATGATTGGATACTGAATCCAAGCTGTAAATGTTGTAGAGGAGGGGACTGGAATGAATAACATTGATCAGTTTCCCCTGCTTGAATGTGAAGTTCTTGAATGGTCGGCTATTGACAGGAGAATGTCCGAGGAATGCCAAAATACGCATACAATAAGTGCATGAGGAAGGCTTCTACAGTTCTGGATCACTCAGCTTAATTTTTCAGACACAGTCTGATCTGCAATTCCTTTTTTTTTTTTCAATAAGCTAGACTCAAATCCCTTATTGCCTGTCACATTCTGAGATTCTGCAACTGTCAATTTGAGGTGTTGAAAAATGCGCTGAGAACTGTTCTCTGAAGCTTTCTGTTCATTCATTTTTGTCTGCAATACAAGACCTTTCGCATTGCAACAATGCACACACACACTGTTGGGAGGAGATCAAGAAGATGCTGAGATATATTCAAACTGGCATTTTTATAAAACATTCTGGCATCATTTCCAGACCCACACAATGGATCAACACAAGTAGAGCTTCTCTTTCACACCACCAGCACCGCAGTGGTTAGCGCTCTCACCCCACAAAAGAGGTTTGCTTGTGAAATTTGCAAGTTTGCTCCGTACCAATTTCAAACAAGCATTGACTGTAGAATGTATGCCAATTTCCTATAAGAATGAGGAAAACATCATTCCCGTTCGATGTTTTTTATATTTAAATTTTGGATCTTTTCAAAATTATTTGTTTGCAAGTCCAAGTCCAATAAGTCACAACAATTGACAGGGTAATTTATGATTCGGTTATAGCATAATGAAGTTCAGTTTTGGAGGAGAATTCCAGCCTCCTTATCTTCTCTGCATTCAAAGCTTAATCTATGTTTGTTGAGTGACAGCTGGAAACTATCACAAGTAGTGTGAAGATGGATCCAGTACATCAGCCAAATTCCAGCCAGGCTCCCAAACTGCAATAACTGAACACTGAAATTATGATCAGAAGAAATTGTGTTATATTGTGACCAAGAATGGATGAAAATCCGAGCAACTCTGGTTGCATTTGATTCCTGACGGCAAGAGGATCTGACTGCCAACCGCAGCATTCTAGGTCCTGTGTGTTTGATTGCAGTGGGTTCTGTCAATGGTGGCCATCTTGGCCAGCAGACCTGTAAACAAAATTTTAACCTTCCTCCTGTGTTAGTTTTCTTGTAGCATCCCCAGTGTTAACGGGTCGGTATCGACCCGTGTCTTAAATCAGCTTTAAAATACACTAGAAATAAAAACTTAAATTCCAATTTTTTTTCTCATCTCTTGGTTACCTTGTTAGGCTTCCTTATCCATGAAAATATTGGGTTTGATATTTTTTTGTGGTTCTCTGGGCCTTTTTATTGGTATTAGTATACCTCTCGATTTCAATGAAAAAAAGAAAAATCAACCTCAAGAGAATAATATAAATAAATTAAAGGACTTTGTGTTACCAGAATATTGGTAAGGGGTATAGAACACATCTCTGTAGTGAATTTGTTGATTTATTTTTTTCATTTTAAAATTAATAACTATAGTAACATCTATGGTGTTATGGGTCATTTTCGACCTATATATATATGTTCTTCAAGAAAATGCAAAAAAAAAAAAAAAAAAGGTCAGCAATAGAACTTTAAGATCTAGTTTGGTTTGTAACTTTCATTATACCGAGGTTGGAGCCAATGGTATGCTTCTCCAAATGGCCGGGATCATGTCAGTTGACAAGATTGAAAATATGGGCTCAATATTTACATTCCTTTGAAGTATCAAAACTTAAAAAGTGCAAAAGACAAACTGAAATATGATAACTTGATTTATTTTTCTTGGTCACAAATTAACATATACTTTGTTGAGGTAGCGTGTCTTTCAGGGTGAAATTGGTTTTAGTCTTGGTATACAGCACATCTTGATGGAAGAAAACATTTTACAAAATAAGGACAAAGGACTATTGCAATTTAGAACTGTATGCATCTAGGATCTTTTCCGTCAGCAATTACAATAAAAGAACACAATCAGAAATTGACAAATCATTTAAGGAAAGGAGGAAATTCTTATGGCATTGTGCTGATCTATTGTGATTTAAATCCCTGCTACTGGCTGACTGCAGAGCATCAGGAAACAAATTTTGTTCCATTCTCTGAGTGGAATGACAATAAAAAATCCTTGAATTTAGATTCGGGGGATGTTATTTTCTCTGTGGCAGACAGCAAGGAAGTGATTACTTGCATCAAAAACAAAAATGCAAGAAATGCAAAAAGGTATGCATGTAAGTAGTAGTTCTTAAGTAAGTACTAAGTAAGTACTTAGATTAGTAGTTCTTTTTTTTTGTTTTGGTTGTGCAGTCAGAAAGCTACAACCAATATAATTCAAAGCAATATTACCTCAATTTGTTTCAGCTACCAGAGTCAGTCTGTGTTAAGATGGCATCATTAATAACCCGGTTTTGATTCGATATGATGATACTGGGAGGAGGGTTATGCTCGAGTAGTACCAGTATGAATGGAAATCAGCATGAAATCATTTCATGTGCCTGTCCTTTGTAAGGGTTCGATTTTTGCCTGTCTCAAACAAAATATACATTCCTAATTATGAGAGAAGCCAACTATGGGAAGTTCCACAAATAATGAAATGAAGAGTCAACTTTGGGGAGCAAACTTTTAAGATTTCTTTGCCCCCCTCCTGAATACATGCTAGGTTTTAAGTGAGTGATGTGTTTTTCGTGGAATGCTCAGTTGGATTTATAAGAGTAGAGTGACGTGCTGTCCCAGTTTTCAAATGACAAAATCTTAGATTTCTACATTTTGCAAATAACAGAGGTGGTTTAAGCAGTTGGCTGCTGTGACTGCGTCTGAGTGGGAGAATATTAAATGAGAATTGAGGGCCCTGGATTCCGGTAAGCATTTGAAAGATTATGGGCTTTGGCTCTCTAATTTGTAATTAAAGGAGTATATGTAGTAGAATGACTGTCAATAGATTGACAGACCATACTCAACAAATAAATTGCCACTCAGTGTTTTTCAAGAGCCAAGATCCATGGTCAATACAATCGGAAAGAGCCCTTATTCATTTACATGGACCGTATATTGTTTGAGCAAGCATGAGCTTTTTTAACAAAGTTAGAATAATATACTGAGTCAGTATTTGACATTACAAGAAGTGATCAGCCACTTTCTGATGTCCAGGATATCTCCTGAGGCATGTGAAGTCTTTTGGGGATTTGTCCAACAGTTGAACTTTTATATACCCTAATCTCCAGACTATTGAGCACACCTCAATATAAGCCGCAGCGGCTAGCTGATCGCTATCTTCGGCTTCCTACTGCTCACTAAAACCGTCAAAGTCGTCTTCTTCAGTGTTCGGAGTTGAACGGCCTCAGAATTTTGCGGTCATTTCATCGGTCCGATGTGGCGCGGATAAATGTTTTAGCGGCGTGAAGCTCGTTAGCCCCTCCAAAAAAAAAAAACCATAACTTAGCTGCATCGTTCATTAAGTGAAAAAAGTCGCGGCTTATCATCCGGAATTTACGGTAGTTGGTCTCAGCATATACAACCAACCTGAGAGCAGTTCCTCTCAAAGAGAAGCAAAGTGGCGGCGGTAATGTCTTCTTAAAAGGTACCAAGATATCAAAATAACCGAACCCTGTGCACTCCCATGGGTCGGACAACAGAAGTACAGACAATAAGCACCTGCTTGGTGCCCGGAGGTGAGGAGGCGCACAAAAGATACGTAATGAAGGGGGGGTATCACAATCCATAAGATGGAAATCTTGCATGCTGAGGATGTGCAACTTATTGCCCAACTTAATACCACGGTCCGTAGGTGAATACAAGGGGGCATTCCTTTTGTTGTCTCAGAAAATGAGTGGGGTAGGATGTTTGGTCTCAGCTCAGAACTGGACCAAGGACTCCTGGCTTGGCCATTGGAGGAGTTGGAGGGTCATGAGTCGGACACACAACGAAAGCATGGGGGGATCCGTTCACAATTATGCTTTCATTTCATGTTAAAAAGATCTTAACATCAACTTTTTGAACCGTGGAGATCTTATCTTTCACCTTGAAATTCAAAACAATGTAGTTCACCTGCCACAGACAAGCCGACAAGTCTTGGAAGCCACAGATTACAGATGATGTGAGAAAGCTGGATTTTGCTGAAACTTGACACCAATTAATGAGGTCACTGTGGTAAAGTCAGCAAACTAGCATAGCTGCTTTTTGGTTTCAGTGCTATTTATGACAAACTTGTCCACTAAATAATACTTTGGTATCAACATTTGAGTTGAGGAAAATAAGCCTATAAAGTATTCAAGTGGATTAAAAGTATGACCATGACAGAGCCTTTTGGCTGACTGAGGCAGTGCTAAAACTATTGCCAACTTTTTCTCTCACACACAGACTTACCAAGTGCGTGGGTAGTAATGCATTTTTTTTTTTTCAACTTTGACCTAATTTGCCACTGAACTACCAAGTGAAACCAGTGAGAAAGAAATTCTATGCAGCTTCATCCCTGTGATCTGCATCTAATCTTGTGGTGAGGAGACAGAATGTTGCTCTCAGTCTGAAAAGTCCCTGGGAACAAAACAAACAGTGATTTCATCATAAGTTTTTTTGAGATAGTAACGACTTGGTCAGTCTGTTAGTAAGACATTGTTGAAGAGGGGTCCTGTGGAATTTCAAACTAACTAAAGGAATAAATCCTTGTTTCCTTGGAGTTCAGTTTTTGCAAATCTTTGTCTCAGTCAACCCATTATATTGAATTTTTTAGGGCTAGAGTTTATGTTTGTGGTAGATTCTGGCTAGCCAGGCTTGTAATGCATGCGTGCAAGTGTTTTTAAGCCTCGGCAGCCTGTGACTGAAACGGTACAGCATTTCTTGTATTGAGTGATTTCTGCTACTTGTAAGGTACATATTTGTCCTAAACTCCGACATCTTTGTTCTTCATTGGTCTCGAGGTTAAATGAACCTGAAGCTATAGTGTTTTGTTGCTGGTGTTACTGGTTTGCATGTTTTACACAAACTATGCATGTGCGAAAGGTAACAGCTGTTCAACATAAAAACATAGATTGGTCCCTTTGGGAGAAGTTGTATCTGAGTATATTCTGCAGAGCTGCCAGCAGTTGTGTGTGCGCCTGTGCTGTGTGGGGAGTAGTTGTCGTTGTTTGTAATTACATGTTAATGACCAACCCCCAGCAGCCACTACCAACCCTTATTCGGCTATAAGGGCAGCAGAGCAGCAGCCACCTGATCAGGGCTGAAACAGCATAAGAACACAACAATAAGGTTTACTTACTGCTGGCACCTGCTCAACCCGTTACTCCAAATCTGTTTTCTTCAGAGGCCAAGACATATGTCTGGGGACAGTGGACCTGAAAAATGCAATGTACATTTTGTATGTGAGGCATTTTGTATGTGAGGCAGTTCGAGACTTTGCCCAAATGTTTTTTTGTTTGTTTTTTCTAATGATTTGCATGTAAATTAATTCAGTTGACCACCATGGGACATAGAGGAGACAAACGTGGACAGAGTTGTTCATGTGAGCACAACAAGGTATTTTACTGTCTCAGTGATCAGCTGCATTTTCTGTAAAAGAAAAGGAAATCATCACAATTGACAAGGGAGCAAAAGCCGCTTTTTGATCAAAACCATTATAAAAAATATTTTATTCAAAAACCTACAGAGAAGGGGTTACATTAATACTGGATATGGAACTCACATATTTGGCCCTTAACCTCCACAACAGTATAATTTGTATATATTTGCTTGTTTTTCTTTTTTTTTCTTGTCTATTATCATTGTGGTGTCTCTGCACAACACTTACAAGCAGTGTTCCTGTCCTGCTGATGAAGGTGGGCCAACTCTGTAAAATGATAAAGAGAGTTTGATTCGAGTGCTTGTTTTGTCTTTTGTTTAAGTATCTAAATTAGTCACCATGTTTCTGTATGTTTGTGCTCTTGACTTTACTTGCAGTGCATGTCATGTGTGACCAGCCGGCACTGTCAAGGTTCATGTTGTCCTGACAGTAATAATAACGATGGGATTTGATTGCCAGTTCCCCTTCCTTCAATAATTGATGAATCCAATATTTACTCTGTAACCTGTATGTTGTAAACATTTATTATAGGGTTCCTTCCCAGATAGGTGAGCAGGAGAGGAGAATGGGACAAGTCCAGCCTGCAGGGACCAGCTGTCAGTTTGACTAATGACAGAAATGAATAAAATCTCATAATTACTTTAGAAAAAGGACAGTCTCCACCTTATCTTGGGCCAATATGCATTTTAAAAATTTTTGGCGGGTTGATTAAATTTCAACCCACCTCTGCCACCCAGCCCCCACCGTAATACATTACAGGCAGAGGCAAGTTCTCAAATTTCAAATTTAATTTTCTATTCCCCATACACACACTGGCTCCATAATCAGATTGGGACATTATTGTGTTTCTATTGACATTAGCATTGTTATTATTTTGAACTTTGTAAATATCAGTAACTGGAGCGTGCCTGGTTGCTTTGCCAGGAAGGGATTATTTTGTGTATTTATTTTTTGCTAATGCTCCCAAAAATGTCCTTGATGATATCTGTTGAATTCCATTAACAGGAAATGCTGTGTCTGGAAGCCAAAATGGATCATTATTTTAATGGCGTGCTCAACAGTATCAAATTAACTTTCTACCTGGACTTTCCAACCCTTCTTTCAGGTAACACCTCATACAGGTGACATAGCATCCTGCCATATGTTACAGGGCATTGCTATTACATCATAGAGACGCTACAAATTTGTTTTTTGAAATAACGCCAACTCGGGTCACTCTGTGCTCTCAGGATGGCTCCTAATGTGCACGTGTATGTAATCGGAACAGTCTCCCATCATGGTTTTTTATTTATTTATTTATTTATATTTAATTAGTGCAAGTTAGCACATTGCAGCATGTCTCAGAAATTGGTAGCTGTGTAGTGAAGTACAAAGCTCTCAGCCAAATCAGGTATTCAATATGGAAGGGTGAAGGGAGATTAATGGCCACATATGGAAGGAAAGTGGATGGGAGGGAGGGACGGATATGAGAGACAGAGCAGTGATATATAGGAGACTACTTAGACAAGTCGACTCCTTTGTGCTATTAGGCCTAACAGGCGCTGCCATCAAGACGTAAACAGAACCTCTACTACATAAACAGGAATATCTGCAAATGTAACGACCAATGTATGATTTTTGTTTGTTTTTTTCTTTCCCTTTTTTTTTTCGTTCTGTGTTTGAGTGTACACGAGACTCGTGGCTTT
Source organism: Fistularia commersonii (assembly GCF_037954325.1). NCBI lineage: Eukaryota > Metazoa > Chordata > Actinopteri > Syngnathiformes > Fistulariidae > Fistularia > Fistularia commersonii. The sequence continues at coordinate 13,029,367 of NC_141299.1, read as the reverse complement.
TTGTGGCATTTCTTCTATATTTATCTATCAAATATAAGACAAAACTCAATCCAACTTGATTACATCCGAGTACCCATATTCTCTAATGTATTTTTTTCGCTTTGCCGAATCCCACGTAGAACCATATAATACGGCATATTTGTGTCTTACGAAGGCAGACAGCCGATCGTGTCCATTTGTCATGCTGTCAAGTTAATTACTAGATTGAAAAGGAGAATGAGATTAACCCCCTCCCCTTCCAACGGTCACTCACACCTCTGCACTTGCAGCACACTCAGACACACATTTAAAGGTCACAAGGAAATTTTGAGTGCAGCATTCAAGCAACTTGCCAGAGGAAAGCAACAAGCAGATATACAAGGGAAAAATGCACAGGGCCATGTTGGGTTGTGTGTATTTGTATTTATGGTACACTACTTGATGGGTTAGCGGCTCAACTTTGCATATCTAAATTTCTCTATTGCAGGAATAGATGCAATTTTGGGACCTTTGAGGGTCTAGTCAAAAATGGGATTTTCCTTTATCCCTTCTCTCCTGCCCAATCGGAAAAAAATTCTTTGCCACAAGTAATTCTCATGTGCTTCTACACTCTGTACCGTACAAAAAACATTTGTTTCTGCACTCGTGTAATCAAAGACTACACTTTGAAAAAAGCAGACAGATCATTAGTGCATAATGAGCTGAAGCACTTTTTGTCTGTAAGAGGGACTTTTTTTTTAACCTGATAAGTGATGGCTGAAGGACATGGACCAAAGGAGAAGGAAATGGTATTTTCTCAGCTGCAGACAACCTTTCATCTCCTCAGGTGAGTCCTCTTTCTATGTGCCCTTTTGATGTAAAGGAAATCTCAAACAAACTGGATAAAGTAATGATGAAATGTAAAAAAAAAAAAAAAAAAGTTTACGATATGGAAAATTTCTTAACAACATGTCTTCAAGATGTTTCTACAAAGTTTATAGATCACCACTTTAAATCTTATCGCGTCAATGCAGTTGGTTTAAATGATGTTTTTCTATACAGTTTTGTTGGGTATCAACCTGTAAACTATTCTAATGTGACCAAATTCCATAAATATGTCTCCTGCAATGCATCAATAGATAATCAAAGTTTAAAATGCAGTTGCTCCGTCTCCAACCTTGACGGTTCCAAATAGTGCAACACAGTCCTCCTCATGAAGATTGGTTGATGTGGGGAAAGCCTATAGAAATATCCTGCCATATGGAAAATTACAGTTTTAATTTACATCTTTTAATATCCACTGATATAGAAATGAGAAAAGCTAGGATGCAGTTGAAGTGTTGCTGAATAAACTGAACTGGAAAAGATGTCAGTCTTTCAGTAACTTGAATAACAACCCAGGACCTGAAAAAATTACAGGATATTACGCATAAGGTGAAATTGGACCTATATATACCGGAAGCTTACCTATTCAGCAAAATTTTTATCCATCTATCCATCATCTGCCGCTTACCCCACTCAGGGTCACAGGGGTTGCCGGAGCCCATCCCAGCTGCCGTCGGTCGAGAGGCAGGGTTAACCCTGGGCTGGTCGCCATTCAATTGCAGGGCCAAAAAAACAGACGTACCACCATTCTCTCATTTGCACATCTGGGTAATTTTTTCCAAATTTTTCCAGTTAACCTGCTGCATGTTTTCGGACTGTGGGATAAACCAGAGGCAGACGTGGTTCCAGTTAACCAATAGATTGGAACAATTTAACTGTTTCAAAACAACATTTGTGGCAATTATATTCCATTTTACTAGCTTCCTTCATCATGAAACAATGAAGCTCCGTCATTGTCCGCATCTCCGGGTTTTAAAATCTTATGGCCTGGTTAGTTGAGATTTGATGTGGCTCCGTGATGGGCTCCAGATGGCCAAAGTTCTGAAAGGGTGGCCTTCATGACATTACTGCAACTGGCACGTGACAAACCACCAGCAAACCAGCCATGACCCACGAAATAATCTCCGACAGACGAGGACAAGGGCCATCGTGGCTTGCACTCCCACCCGATGCCCTTTAACTTGTTTTCTGCCATCACCAGAGGTGAGCCGGGCATTTACAGATGTGTCAAACGTGTATAGCTTGTTTTGCCTAGAGGGAAAGTTACATCCTGTCATGTGATGACAAGTAATTGGCAGGGGAAGAAAAATTAAATGCATCTCCCTAAATTTCTCCGTCCTACTTTCTCATGCTGTCAATTAGTCTCAATCAGTCCTGACATGTTTTGTTGAGATTTGTTATGGTAATTCCTGTCTGTTCCCCTCAATCGGCGCCATGTACCGTAAAGCCTTGCATTTGATGAGGAGGTCCTGTTTAAGATCACAACTGCGGGGTATATAAGGACAACAAAAACACATAAACACTTTTTGGTATCAGATCATGTCAGTCCCTTGCCTCTCCGAATCTCATCTCACACATCCGACTTCTGATTTGTAGATATATAATAGGGCTGCAGAGAGAGGACCAAGAAAATTATCTCTTCAAATAAGCAGACTTGATTGGCCGTCCATGACTCTCCTCTTGGTTATATTTGTGAGGTGAAAATATGAGGTGAAGTGGGACTTATCAGTAAAGTAAGTCTGTTGCGATGTATTATTAACAGTTGCCTGTGCAGGGTTGCCTCGCTAAAAAGAACTTAAGTGATGTGGGAGCAATACTGTCAATCTTGGCCTTCCTCTGAGAGTCAATTAGGAGATAAACAGGGCTACATGTCTTTGGACGTGGCGAGAAAGCTGATAGGTTGTCCCATGGATGTCCTGAGGCAAGGTAAACTAGCAGTACATCTTTGCCGTCAGGGATGGTGGAAGAGAGAACAACGTGTGACCGAGAACAGGCCATAGGCCAGGTGTGTTTTTATGCAAACCTGCATGTTAATGTGCAACACTGTACCAGATGGATTTTTTCTTTATTTCCCCCAGCTATCCGTGATGAGTTTAAGAATCTAAATGCATTTGGAAGGAAATCATTAGTTTTCCCCGATCATGACAATGGCTGAGAATATTGATCGGTTTATTGCTGAAATGAGAATCAGAATTACACCAACCTACAATGATCACAAAGCATGAGGAAATCTGAAACTATGCCATAACATATCCTCTCTAACCATAGTGTCCAACTAAGGATAGAAAGTTTGTGAAAGAAAAATGGTCCGTAATGATGTTTACAAGTAACAAAACCTGTATTAGCCTGAAGAGATTTTGTCAGACACAAAATCTTATATTAAAGTCCTGCACTGAAATTTTATAGGACAGTACAGGCAGGGAAGTGCAGTAGCAATGCGCTTTGCTTTTGTGATTATGCCCGATATACATCTCTGTTGATTAAGTTGAAAACCGCATTGTTATTGTGTGCAACAAGCTATTCTACAAAGGATGGCTCGCAGTGAGGCTATTGGTGGGATCCTTATTGATAATTGTATGAAGGACCCCCAAAAGAGAAAGCGAGCCATTTTAAATCCCCCTTAAATTTTTTGAGCTTTAGATGAAATGATCAGACTGTAGTGTGATTAGACTTTGATCCTTGTGACAAAATTGACATTTCTTTCCAAATGTTTCAAAATCCTCATTCCATGGTTTGAAATGGCTCAACACTCTATCTACTCTATAATTTTTTTTTTTCTTGTTTGAGTCGAGTGAATGAGCAGAATGCATGAGTAGGGTTCACAAAATTGTCTGTTTTGAAACTTGTATGTGAAAATGGATGTAAATATCCTATTACTGACTCTGAAGTGAAGTGTCTCCTCTAATCAGAGATGGACCGTTAACTTCTCACCGTCTGAGTCTATTTCACTAAAAATGTTCTTGGAAATGAAAACGCATGTAAAGTATTTTTGCAAGACCACAGCCTTTGGAAACATTGGCCTTTAAAATAATATCACGACACAGAGACCTCAGTCCACACACATGAGCGACAGAGCCAGCAGCTACAGGAGGACTCCTAGATGGAAAGCAGTTGGCTTTGCTTCCCTCTGCATCTCATATCAAACAACCTGGAAGGTGCTGCAGAATGAACACACTGAATGGTGCCAGCACAATGCCAGGGTCTTGGTTGATCATGTCCATACTATTTGAATGTCCATGTAGGGATTCTTTGTCTCTAACAGAGTAATTTCATTGTTCTCTTTTTCTTTTTTTCTTCTTCCCCTGAGCCAGATCATGTCAGTAAACCCCTGAGCACATTTATATCCTGTACCTATTTTCGGGCGATCAAGCAGAGTGACAACTTGACGGTTCTTCTTTTTTTTTATTTTTTCTTAATTTATGCAGTGATCAGAGTTCAGTCACAGGGTTAAAATAACTTGTTAAAATGACTTAAGCATGACAGTTGTCAAAGAAGAACCCAAAATACTTTTTCTTATGTCATCTTTCCCCTTTGTCAGTTGTTTCGAACTAAATTATGTTGAGATCGTATTTTAGGCCAAGAACTCAAGCACAGCTGACTGTGCCAGTGTTGTTTTATATTTTTTCTCTGAGAGAAGTGTCATGAAATCTGGGAAAACATAGCTCTAAGTGCATTACTTGATAAACCTCTTAGCCAAGCTTGGATAACATAGACTAAAAATAAAAAGCTGTTGCTGTGCATACAAAGAGAAAATGGGGGATTTAAAAAATGAGAGACAATGCTAGAATAAGCACTCACTTTGTCGCAGTGAAGGGAATGGTCATGATTTCAGGAGGACAAAACACTGACATGCATGCTTATTTAAGGTAGTGAGCTTTGCTAAGTTACTTTACAAAATGATGTATTTAATAACTGATGCAACAGAAAAATAAAAAAAAAGGGCTGAGCTGCTTGAACTCAAAGTAGTCGAAAATAGAAGAACAAGTGAGATGTTTTCTTTTTCTTGCTCAGATCTAATGCTCTCTAAACAACTTTGGATCGTGTTTGGATATGTTTGCATAGCGTTGATTTCATAACAAAATTATAGTTTTATTTTTTAAGTCGGAAAATGAAGGCAATCCAGCAACAGAACAAAGTTGTACATGGTTATACACGATAGTAAGAGGGACACCCATCTCCTCACTGTGCTACGGTGTGTTCATTGAATAGTGTCTGACCTATTATCCGCAGGTTTCTGTTAAAAGTGCCATTTTATTTCAGCCAGCTTAGTAATATTAAGGTGAAAGAGTTGTCTTGTTGCGTATATGTAGCGTGAAATGCGAGTGGCAGACGAGTGACACTGTCAGCTCGTTTTTTTCACCTTGTGTTCTGGTCACAGAGCCTAAGAACTGGATGGCTGGACAGGAAGGGGCTATGAGGGTCATTGTGTGTGTATATGGAGAGATGCGTTGAGTGAATAACCTTCCCATAACAGCTGTCAGATCCACCGGAGCAGAGCAGAGGACATAAGAGCAGGCCCAACCAGGCCCAACCCAGACACAAGACTGATAGGGGTGGATTGCAAAGGGGTGGGAGAGGGCTGTGCTGTCTGTCAGTTTCAAATGCTAGGCTCAAGGGTTTTGATGGGTGGCCACACCGAGCTTTTTGACGGGGGTCTCAGCACCCGGGCAGCTTATTGTTTAACACATTGCTCATCTCTTTTATTCCCCCCAATACTGATTCCATGCACAACAGTGCAGAGCACACAGCCATCACAGTAGCCTAGGACGCCGCCTTTGTCAATGTGTCAGTCGCCAACTCAGCGTCTCAGCATGCTTCACCACTGGGCATGACAGGGGATGCAGACCCCATGAAGGGGGATTAGTATTGCACCTATTGTCTGAGGGCATGGTGGTGCTGGATTTGGCTACATGCCTATTCAACTACTGTATTTATATTCTTTGGAACTTGACAGGGACGCTCAGTGGCCCCACATTTGTTACGCTGCAGTATCAAAATGTGTTAATGTCATGTCCCCAACTGAGGCCTGTTTTATCTCAGTTGACATGACGAGGAAAGGTGCGATGGGTGATTCTGTTCGTGCTGTCTGCAGCCTGACCTACAGGTTAGGGTTTTTTTTAATAAGTTAGACAGAAGCTTGTTCTAGGTTGTAACTTCCTGTTGATTCTGTGAACGCTGAAAGGAGATATGACCCAGACATAATTTGGTATTCATAACATCAATTCCGGGGAAACACCCAGTAATTTTTGCTTTGTTTGTGTTTATTTTGTTTGCTTATTTTTTTTCCTCTTTTTAGATGCGAGATTTACGTATTCTAATTCGATTTCACAACAATCATAAGGCACCTTAAAAATGTGAGTTTATGTGACATGAGGCGAATTTTGAATTAGCACAGAAAAACTACTATTTGTGACCGCTCCTCTCAACAAAAGTGGTCCCAACTGGTGTGTACCTTGCCAGAGGGCAGAAACCTTTGCACGGCTCCACTGTCTTATTTCTGTGTTGAGAGAGCAGTTGAGGCGATAATGTGCCGTAGAAATTTGTGATGGATGTCTCCTTGGTCTCCAATAAAAGAGAGGAAGTCAATTTTTTTTCACCCATATCAAGGCAGCAGCACAAGAAGATAAAGGTTTCGATATCCGCTGCTATTTTTGTTTTTTTGTAACATGAGCGTCTCTTACATTTTTTGGCATTTTGACTTCAGCCATATTAATCTGGTATTTTGAAAAATATTTTTTTCAAAGTGTATCCATGTGACAAATGCACATGACATGGCTATGTAAACATCCACTTGTATAAACAAATTATGTGATGATTCTGTACCATCATTCAGTAAACAAAACATCATTGGGCTTCACTCAGGGCTTAAACTGAATTGCAGACATATGTCCTGCTATATACTGTCCTGCTTTACATTACAGTTTTTCTGTGGTTTTCTGTCCTGATAGTTCTGCTGAAAAACTATTTTCCATAACCGTCCACAATATATTGAACTAAAGAGACAAAAAAAAAATCTTGTGAAACAAACAAGCCTCACTTGCAGAGAACCAGTTCTTGAAAAAGACAAGCCCCAGACACCTTTTATGGAAATATTTATATTTCCAGATAGTATTGGCACAGTTTTCTTGTAACTGCTTCTCATTTTAAGAGTTTGCGCTTGAAGAATATTCTTTTCTTTCTACCTCATCCCACGGCCGTTGTGATGGTGTCACTGAAAGGTGGAGATTTGGTCATGGTTAGATTGCGGGCTGTGGAGGTTTTACTGGCCTTGATCCCTGTCAAGCACCCATAATGAGGAGGTCCCGATTTTTCCATCAGCTTGGAGAAATGGCCGCTGTAAAGGCCTTGATTGCAGCTTCTGCAGAATGCTCCTCCTCACGCAGTACGACTCTTGAACTCCTTCAATCATCTGTCTAGCTCATATACAACCTGCCCCCACACCCACCTAAAAAAAGAATTTCATAGATGCAAATAAGTTGTTTATGTCTTATCTCTCCAATTGCCGCTCATCCTGCGCTCAGGGTCACGGGGGGGATGCTTGAGCCTATCCAAACTGCCATTGGCAAAAGGCGGGGTTCACCCTGCACTGGTCTATGTCAATCGCAGGGCAACATATACAGACAAACAATCATTTACTCACTCATTCGGGGCAATTTTTCCCAATTAACCGGAAACACGCAGGAAAAATGCCAACTCAACACAAAAAGATCCCCCCGGTATCGCACAAGGGTTCTTCATGCTATGAGGCCAAAGTGCTAACCACTGCGCATGTCTTATTCGTTTTGTATTCCAAGTTAGCCTATTTAAAGAGACAGAACATTTTAAAGCAACAGCAAAACTGTCACGTCTTTTCTTCCTGCAAAATATGAAACAGTTCTCTTAATGAGAAATAGGAAGCATGGAAAATTAAACTGAATGTTTGTTAAAATGATTGAATCTTGGAATGTTCTTTTTCATGTTTTTTCTTAAGTTCAGAGCAATTGAAAAAACACATCTTTTCTTATTTGTTTACTTCCAAATCTTGTGATTAGACATTACGAGGACACATTGACAAACTCCCCAAATGTAAACATCAAATTTAAATTAAATTCTTGATCTTTTAAAATTCATCACCATGGTCAGGATGGGGAAATCAGTGTGTGAGTGTGAGTGTGTCATTTGTCTCTGAGAGGATAAAGTAGGGAGGGTAAAAAGGGGCCACACAAGTGAAGACTTTAACATCCCAACAGAGCGTGAGAGGTGACCAGACGGGCAGAAATCGAGAAGGGATGTCCAATTCTGTGTAGGTCGCTTCCAGTTTACTGACTCACCATATTCATTTACAATCAGCCCCGTAATTAAGGAGAACCTACCCAGAAATTATCAATCAGCTAATTACCGGGATGCTGCAAAATAAATCCAGCTCCTGATTGAAACGCACTGGCTGGTTTAATGGGATGCTGCTGTCATCCAAATGAAACCAGAAGGATTTGTAAATTGATCAACAAAAAACAATTGCCTTTTGTCAAACACAGAGGCGCAACAGGGTGCGACAAATACTAGACTTTTTTTTTTCAATCTTTTTAAATAAAGATAATTGCCAGACAATAAGCAAGATTTATTTTAATGTTGCTCACTATTTAGTTTTGTAAAATAAATTTTTTGTGTCATAAAAATTCAGCTTTAAGTCAAAGTGTTGCACATTTGCTTTGGTGCATCATGGGATTCTAGCCACATAGCCAGTGGCACAATCATTTTTTCATGTTATGTGTAAAGGCATATCCCAAATAGATTCCCTATTTAGTGTGTTTTCTCTACAGAAATTGGTTGATGGGGCAGCGTTTATGGTTATGAAGAAAAATAAAAAGTGCAGTTGAAAATGTCTGTATATATTTCTCACAACTAGGTCAGAAAAACAATGTGCTACAACTATGAAGTACACATGCAGACATTCATGAACCCACAGTTATGTGGCTCAGAAGTAAAAATAACCAATAAATTGTTTGACTTGGAATCTGTATTTCTCATCAATATAATTTGTGCGGCCATTCAAGCATTAGATCATCAAAAATACATAACACTGGTAGTGCCTGCAACCAACATTTCTCTAAAGTAAGTGCTGTCCAGACGCGTGCCAGATAAGTGAATCTCTCGTATTCTCGACCGTTTATTCATCTATTTTTTACTTTTCTTTTCTAAGATAATCTCTCTAATTGACTCTCGGGTAATAAATATATGTGAAAATCAATCCCTATGTTTGGCCTTTACCAATGATAAGACGTCTGAATCTGTACTCGTATCTGCAATCCCTTTTTTTTTGTTTTTTATTTAGTTTTTTTATTTCTACCGTTTCTTTCGTCATGGCTTGTAATTGATTTCATCATGAATTCAGTCAGCATAATGAAAAGTGCACAGTGCCTTCAATCTGAGCTGCTTCGGACTTGTGAAATTAACCCACAGCTACAGACTGGATGTTTTTGGGAACTGCATCCAAACAAGGACACAGCCAGAACAAGGTCCTCTGCTGGTGGCGGGCAGGGGGAAGATTGGAATGTGACTCGAGAGGCCAAATCTTGGAATCTGAGCCCAGGGTTTTTGGCAAGCAGCAGAGTGTGAAATTTACAGAATTTTTTATGTGGGCAGCACAGCTGCTTCTGTGCTTGTACCACAGCATTGTCAGACGCTAGCTCAAGCATGATGTTTTGCCAGCTGTTTTCCAAAATATCACCATGTAGGTACGATGGCTGTGTTCGTAGTTGACACCGATGCCCGCGTTTACGATCATCGAAACTATTTTTGGCTTATTTATCACTTAAGTATTGCTATTATAAGTATATGTCTTTGTTTGATTTTTATTTTTTTTATTTCAGTCTCTTTATTCTGGAGTCTGTTGTAAACACCGTTAAAATCAATACTTTGAATTGAATAATATACACGTCCACTACAATTAATATTTTTCATTTCTTTTTAACTCAGAGCCCAGGGCCAAACATGCATTTCAGCATGGTGGCGGTACAGTAACACGTCTCATTTCCAGCAGGCCTCGTGTTTTTATTGAAAATTACAGTCAGAAAACACTTAGTTTTGTTTTGTTACTGCAAAGGGAAAACAATCAGAAAACCTCTAATGGGGTCCATGTACACTGTTCTCATCCTTGGCACCAGCTACCTCCCCGTCTATTTCAATAAGTGTCTATGCATCTGCCAGAATTTTGCTGTTAAAGATGCCATCTTATTTTGACATCCCACAGCTTGCAGCAGTCAGTTGGGCAGCAGGTCACAAACACTTACATACCCTTGAGGACACCCACTCTCGCTCTTTTTCTCTTGAACGGCACACACATGCACGCACACACTGCGCCGGTTGAGAAACATGCATGGTTACCGGTTGTTTAAATATAGGAATCTCCTCAGGTGTTTGTTTATTTGCAAGTCCACAAGGTTGAAGAATAGCGTGGGTCTGCATCCTCACCCTCTTTCTCTTTTCATCCCCCACTCTCTTTTTTTATTCCTTTCTTGCCAGGTTTGTTTGCTCATTACGCTTTCTTTTTTTTTTTCATTGCTCTGCTGTTTGCTTATGTTTGTCTGCGCGTAAAAAGGAAAGGGGGGGGGAAAGGAAGAGAAAACTTTAACCAGTTTTAGTAATAGCGTCCGTCTTTGTTCTGCACTCATTATTTGCACGTTGATTACAATCTAGAGCAGCTCCAGTTACCCTAATTTGGACGGCTAAGTCTGAAATTGTGCTGTGCTGAGTGATGGTTGAATTGAAGTTGTTAAGAGAGGAGAGCTGTGGGGTAGTAGGTATGTGTGAGTGTGTGTGTGTGATGTGGGGGGGGTGCAACGGAAAGAAAAAAAAAACGTTTTTTTACTAATGGATTAAATACATATGCAACATAGGGGCACAGAAAGGCAATAATGTACTTACTGAGGTGGCGCTTAGGATCACGATATACAGTATTCACATAAATCCGTTAAAAAGAAGCTCTAAACGATGAGGCTTATGTCATCTCTTCCTCTGGGACACTTTGATGCCATCTTGGAGGCCTTTCTGTATGCTTGCATTAATATGTTTGAGAGTGTCACAGTTCTGTTGAGTAGATAGAAGAGTGAGTTTTTGGCTGGCGACCGGGTGCCATGGGGGGGGAATGAGTGTGGAGCACGCTGCCTCAGGGCCAAACACCACTAGACAATAAGCATTGCTGAGGCCAAGTCCCCACATTGCACTAATCACAACCCCCTGCACATTCCATCTGTTCTCCATCAGCAGCAGCACCACTCCGCTGCTTTAGCTCGAACATCTCCTGTCCTCTTCCCTTCCTCACCTTCTGTAGCTGTACTCCGTCCTCGGAATAGACCTTTGGTTTTTTTTTTAATTTCTGATATTTATCCAAGAAGTCCACAATTTGTAAAACCTTTTCTTTAAGAGCAGAGGTTTTAAGTAACCTAAGACATCCACACCAGCAACTAAATCTACAAAACCCAGTAGGAAGAAATCTTTCAAAAGAGAAACAAATTCTCCTTGACAGGTCTATCTCATAATACTTTCCCTTTTCTCTTTGAGCCACTTAATCTGGAAGAGATGGCAGCAGACAAATGTGACTTTTATTATTTTGTCCTCAATCCCATCAGTTACCATGCTGGATTGAAGCTGCTTCATAGAAAGTTATGCAGATTTTCACAGGCCTTAATGATCACATTAGAGTAACTAATTAAAAAAAACAAAACATCATAGCTGCCCTAATGCTTCTCTGGGTGATGATGAGTGAGGGAAAAGATATTATTCTTTTGAACCCCCGTGGTGTTGGGGAAAGACAGCAGACATTGAGAGCAGCATGATGTTTGGTGTATTTTATCTTTTCTTTTTTTTTAACATGCCTCGGCCAGCGATTTACGGCAAGGTAAGCGCCGCAGATATTTCTTTCTTTCAAATGAGGATAATTACAGCACTCCTGATAAACAAAAAAAAAAAACTTCCTCTATTCTCATCTTCCCCCTGCTCTTGCTATTCCCTTTTTTTTAACTGGTCTAGTATCACATTGTAAAAGATATTTTCGGGTTTCTGGGCCTTTACTTATTTTAATGTAATCTCAATAACAATCCTTGTAAGTGGAATGGCTGATACAACCTCTGTTTTTTTTTCCTCATGAATTTATACTTGTTGTTATAAGCTCTACCTTAAAGGTTTTCAGACCGTGGCACCTAAAAATAAATGGAGTAAGTGATAAATGTAATAAATGAAGAGTAAATGTAGTATGCCTGAGGCCAAAAATATTTCCTACATACTCGTAAATGCTACCATTCTGTACATTTTAACAATTTCCCACATTTGCCGTATACTTTAATAACCCCGTCTTACTTTTAGGACTTTGTTTTCTGATATTAGTTCTTTAAAAAGAAACATGTGTTTATGTCGGATAATTTAGACAGAATATATTTCTCTGAGATTCTCTAGACTTCTCCATCTTGTCCTGCCGTCTGTATTCAGCACTCTCGTTCATCCATTAACTATTTGTTTCTATTTCCTGTCAAGCTTGAATGCTTGACAGCCCATCCATATAATTAAAATGCCCTTTAAGCAATTTGCCGCTGAGTTTCTAATATTTTCTAGCCTGGCTTTTACTCTTGATGCGCAGACATTGTATGACAGGGAGGGAATGTGGGCTTGACAGCATCACACTCCTATTGTTCATTTAGGGGAGAAGATGGGTATAGGTAGTCAGGACAGTGATGAAGTGTTGGCCCAATTTATTCACACAGGTGTCAGTTATGCAAACAAATGTGTATAATGTCAGTGTAGTGGGGAAATTTGGACCATTACAGCTTGTCAACATTGTCAGAGCACAGTCATTAATCACTATACGTTTGATCAGAATGCAGCATACCTCTTCTGTTTCATGTGATGGAAGGACAGTGGAACACTGTGTTAGATCTTATTCTGCTAATTGGGTTAGTCTAGCTAATGGCCATTTAGATGGCTTACAACAGGCAGGGCATCTCACTGCAAATGTGATGATAGAAGCGGAAGATATCGTGTATTTAAATTCTACTCAGGACAAAAAAAGCTCTCAGTTTTTGATGGCAGATGCTTTGGACTATGTAAAATTCTGCCTCACGGTTGTGTTGCACAGATAAAGCCTATCCTCCAAACTTTACAAGTTAAATTGTTTAATAATTTGTGACACTGTGTATAGTTTGTGTATGTCGATATGCAGGACCTTTTTAGAATTACGATTTTCCCCATCCGTGAAGCAGATATATCCATGTGTTTTGTCAACCGCACACAATATTGTCTTTTTCTAATTCTGTCACTTACTAGTTTGATTGTTGAGCTGACCACATTTAATGTTTGACTGCCAGCAAAGTTTCTGGACCTGTTAATTTCCTTGGAAAGAAATGTTTGTCCCCACTCAGAGCAAACAGCCGCTAAGACAAATACAGGCCAACTATTTCACACAGACTGACATAACAGGCTGCATGATATCACTTAGCCAAAATGGACTGACACTTCAAAATGGGACGGCTCTGTCTGGTGTTAGCAGAGCTCTCTGGTAAGGAAAATAATTGACTCTCTAATGCATTCAATGCATTTTCTTTTTGTTTTTAGTCTGGCAGCGATGTTGTTTTTCAGGGTGGGTGGGTAAGATTAGTTGGCAGTGCTTGGTATATTTCATTTGTATGGAAAAAAGTGAATAAGACGATGAATTTAAAACTTCCTAATTGCAGTTGGTAAGAGTATTGTACAATATCATGGTTTGCTTAAAAACTCATGTTTAGCTGAAACTTAGTTGATGAAGATTAAGACTCCCACTGACTAAATTTACACAAATGATTTGTTGAAAATGTGAAACGATGTTTACCCTTGAGATGCAAGTCTGATGGTCAGGTTGGCAATGATAAAACTTGAATCAGAATTTAATGAAAATATCACCCCGGTTGTCTCTCATTCTCAACACATTTTGCATGTTATTTCTAGTATAGTGTAGATTTCACTATCAAACAATCTTGCATCTGGCACTGGAAAAGAAAAAATATATGCAGTAGTCAAACTTTCAGTCCAAATCCACGAATGACAGTGATTTCGGAATAAAAGACCTCAATAGAAAATACAAACAAGTAGGCACCGTAACTCATTTGTGCCATGAGCTAAGTACCTAATGACAACTCACAATTTTCACATTATATACATTTTCAATTATGTTGCGATGATTTTCGGGATTAGTGTGGCTTTATGAAGTTGCCAATACATTTCTCACTGCATTGTCATTTTATGTTCATCAAATTTAAATGGCTTATTTTGACATTTAACACCACCTAGAAGCTTTTTAATTATTATCAGAGAGAGCAGGGAATTCAATGCAATCAGTAAACAGCAAAAGAGAGGAGGCGGGCTATGCCAGCAGATTGTTTCCACAACTTGCCCTCGATTCAAAATAGTAACATATTCTGTGTTTTAAAGCACATTTTTCATCATCTCTACAGCTCATGGTTATCTGTGTTGTTGATGTTTTATTCTCCCGTTAAAGTGGCAGTGTTTTATTTCTGTGACTTGATATTATTTTTTGCATCCAACACCGGGCCCGGAGCCAAGATGTAAATGTAAACGATGTTCAGATTTTATTTTAGAGGATATAGATTCAAAATAAATTTGAATACACAGTATATTTCTGGTCTTTATTCCTACAAGATCTATATTGATGGACACTACCACAAAACAAAGAAATATAATTATCTGCCCATATCTTAAACCGTCATTGTCCGTCTTTGTGCCTCAGGGGGTACAGGAGGCCTGACAACATGCTACGTCTCACAGCAAGAGCAGATGAATGATTCATATTTGATATGTTATTCAATAGCCTTATTTTCATACTGGATGTTATATTCACACAGTTGTACTGAATAAAATTTGTAACTTGTTAGAAACTTCTTCTCGCCTGCCCTACATAAAATGCATTCCAGTGGCAATGTGTACTTTTTATCTTAAAACCAATGATCCAAAATGCGCGTGTAAACATTTTGGTCATGATTTTTCATAGAAATATTCACACTGAACAATATTTTAATTGGAAAAAAAAAACTTAATTAAACTTAATCAAATTAGACTTTGGCATGCACTCCCTTGGCAAAACATGGGCCAGCAGCTTCACGAGTGTTGCAATGTGGCAATGTAGACTGCTAGGTTTGTGGCTCTTTTGTAGTAACTGGTGGATTCGGTGCAAAAAATTAGGATCTAGGAAAAAGAATATAAAGCATTAATTTGTTTGTAGAGTCTAACACACACAGGGGATAACTTTTGGATTTTCAGGGTTAGAAAATGTAGAAACGGTTAGATGTATCGGCCTGATCTCCATACCATCCGTTATATTTCACACTGACTTTTATTAATACTTTTATTAATATCGAGTATTTAGAACAAATATTATGGCTTTTTCAAATAACAAGCGCTTACAGAACTCAGTGGTCTCACCTCTTAACATTAATATATGTTCGGTTATTTCCCTTTAGTTTTCATTCACTACAAACAGATATTTTTTTTTTTACTGTTGATGAAAGAATAAACAAAGGAATTCAATTCTATCTCATGAGTATTATACAGAGGTTGAGTCAGGCGTAATATGCACGGTGAAAAAAAAAATCTGGACTACACGGTCTGTGTCCTAGATATTGTATTTTTGTTATCCATCTGATATCCTGAAAATATTTTTAATCTAACAAATTACTAAAATGCATTTGGATGAGGACCAGAATATCCACTTTATGATGATCTTATGGTATTTTGAAAATATATAGTTATGGACATGATTGTGAGGATCTGAGCTGTAAATATGTAACTTTTTTTTTTTTTTTCTTTTTTGGTTTTAAAGGGCTTTCTTTCCCTTTTTATGTTTGCAATTGTTACTGATGTTCTCTGTGTCTCTGGGGCTCACTTGCTATTCTTTTGTCACTACTGACATTATTGGATGCATGAGTTGACTGATCGAAGCATCAGTGAAAATGAAATTTTACCCTAAGGATTGCTTTCACAGTAAAAGGCACTGCTTCAAAATTGCCTGTAATACACTGAGGTTAGAGGACATTTTTTGAGCACAATAGTTTATATGTAATATATTTATCGAAGAAAATCAATTAAACAAAGAATTCTCATTACAAAGGTTCTTGAATATTTATTTCTTTGAACAAGCTGTATTACATAAACTTGTAAGTAATCCCTTGAAAATGAAAACTTTTTTTTTCAATATTCATAACTTGGTATTGATAACTGAATATTTTAATACAATTTTATAACAGGATTAACCCAAGGCTGAGTGATGTGAGTGATTGCTTTTCTCTATGATGCCACCGAATACACTGAGTGATATTAAGACGCTAATAATTTACAAAGGGGTGCCATACATTGTATTTTGTATTTTTAACATGCCTCCAAAGTGTGTGTTTGTCTAGTGGTCAGGTTCAGACATATCATATGGCCTATCAGATTCAGGTCAGGCTTTGACCTGCATGGAGTTTTGGAAGGACAAATACAGCCTCATCTCTTATTTTTTCGTAGGGGTGTCAATCTCCTGTTTTTTTAGATGACCTGCAAACCACAAAGGCCCTGGGCTCTCAGGCAGACACAAGCCTTGATCTGCTGCTCCTGAACACTTAAAAATTTATTCAATCCACCAAATACACATTTACACACATATTCTCACATCAAAAGCACATCTGGTTTCCAGGAGGACTCATGAATGCAGACCTTTTAGCTGTCAGTACAGGCAGGCTACTGGTATTAATGACTGGGACATTCCTTTGCTCCCAGGATGCAAATGGAGAGTGGATGCAAAACAGGGCCAGGCATCGCTTCCAAGGGGTAACCCAATCCATTCCGCTGTGTATATTTGAAAAAAATGGAGGGGGTGGTTCAAACATCCATCCATGAGGTCAGTATCACTTTGGCCTGTGTTTGCCAGGTCTGGCTTCCTCCCAAAAGTGCAGAGAGGTCACAGCAATTTCCCAAAGTCAGGAGCGGGTCAGGATCTCACTTCCCTTACGTATCACTCACTTAAAAATTGAGGAAGGAGTGAAAGGGAAGGTGTTTGTAGGGTATTTAATCCCTCAAAGTATGCAGTTGTTTGGCTTTACAAAATGTTCTGTAGAGAAAAATGTGAAAGCTACGGAGTCTTAACGTTTCGGTTTATAACTTGCCCACTCATAACTGCATGAAGAGTCATTTCTTTTCTGCTTATTAGCACAGCCCTACCATGCTGTGCATTAAGATGTTCTTTAAAGACTTAAATGCCACCTCAGCTAACGCTGCAGCAGTAAGAGAAACTGAAATGCTTCACTTAGGAACTGAAAGTGAACGTTGCCCTGAAAAAGAATTGCTAATGATCTTCATTGCATGCGGAGGAAGGGATTATTCGAATATTTTTTTTTTTTCCTTGACCCAAATTGCAGTATTTTCTCTGCATCAACTTTGCTCATTCCTCTCCCTGTTTCTTTTAATACCCAATGAAAAGAGGCGGTCCGAATGCCCAACCCCCACTACCAAAATTCATAAATAAATAAAAATCAAATGAAAGACCTGTGGGAAATCATTGGAATACTGCAGCTCACCCCAAACCTGTCATGGGTGACTTAATTTAACAGATGTAGGACTAGTATGAACAATACTTTAAGCAGCTTAGACCCTTTGCATGGCTCTCGACGAAGGCAAAAAATGTGACATGTAAACCTGCAGATTGGAGTGAAAATTCTCCCGTTGGTAAACGTCGAAAGCAACATTATGTGTGAGGTTATGGTGAAATGCATGCTATCATTATGTGTGAGATGTTGGCAAAACGCATGCTATTAGCTTGTCAAAACAGATGCGTGAATGATTGCTTTTCTATATGGGGACCTGAACTTCAGGCCAAAGACAGTTGAAACCATATATTGATGCATTGACCACGACAGTGTAACCAAGCACAGTAGTCAAAGCCCAGGGTGATGCGAGCTATGAATACCCAAGGGAAGATGATCTTAAGTTTCCCCTGATGTATTCCTCTAACCTTAAATCGCGATGCTCTCCGTCTAAACTAAGGTATTTCTGAATAACTATTACACAATGAGTGTTTCAAGGGATAGTGATTTGGTTTAGAGTCTCAAGAACCTGCTGTGCCTTTTTTAAATACAATCCATCGGAGAACTGTAGAATCTATTAGTCAGAATAAATCTTAATTAAAAAATAAACACAGAACTGCCAACTGTCTTTTAGGTCAACCAGCAGGAGATAACACAAGGGGGACAAAATGTCAGCGCTTTTGAAATTTTCATACAGCAGAAAACAATAAAATGCATTGGGAGAAAATCTGAAGCGTGATAGCCTTTTTTTATTCCTGCCTTCATCTATGGTGCAATGATGCATGATTAACTTGACATCTGAAATCACAAGTCAGCCACCTGGACTCAAGAGTAAACACGCCGCCTGTGTTGTAATCGAGCTTTTGATAACAAAAACTATCACACTGTGCACCGCTAAGCAGTTACCACATGATTTTATGAGAGCCATGCTCATTTATGAATGCAATCAGTTGCAACCCAATACCCCATAGGATGTCAGTGTTAGCGCCCCTCTTTGTCCTATGATGATGGACTGTCTATTCAATGGTGTTATTGTTGCTCTAGTGGCTATCCAGGGAGTAATACATTGATAACAATATCAGCTAATAAAGATACGCTGTAAAAGAAAAGGTCACTCGCTTTTCTTGTCTATAGTGTATCTTTCCCCCTGCCCCAATACACTACACATGATTTCTCCTTTATACTCCGTCATTCTTGCCCCCTCTCTAAAACAGCGCTCTTACTCTTCTGTGTCTTGCTCACTTGGGGTGACAATGGGTGCACCTCGATGTGTAAGGAAGCTGGAATGTCATGTTTAAACTGGAGTTAGAGGTATGTTGACAGGCCAGACAGAGGGAACAGATGGCTGCGTGACATGTCCAAGGACATCTGGCATGCTGCTGTCGGAGCACTGGATTTGAAACCCAACACTTTTTTTTTTCCCAGTCTCTTTCTCCATTCTTTGGGGTCTCTCTTCTCATTCGCTTCCTTCTTTATCCTTTATCTTTTTTTTCAACTCTGAACTTTTTGTCTTTATTACTCAAGACTTTCACTTCTTTTTTTTTTTCAATGCCTGCCTGTCTCCTCCAGGTCCGCTTTGTCGATGGCTTATTTTTTTTCCCGTTTATCACTCGCTGTCTATCTTGTCTCGGACACACCGCTCCCCGTCCTCACACATTTAAATTTCTATTGTTGTCACTTCCTTCCCACTTCCACTCCGACACACGTTCAGTCACATCTGCCCCAGATGCCCAAAATCTTCCGAACAACCTTTGTATCTTAAAGTCTTGCCCCAAACAGCACTGTCAGCAGAGATATATAAAGAATCCAAATGAGTTTTAATTACCTGACCAGCTATGCCTGGAAGGTTGTGCAGCGGAAACCCCAGCCATACCTGGACATGTTGCAACACATGGTTCCTTTGTCTCGCAGCAAATTTCCAACAGAAGCACAAAGATGATAAACAAAAATAAACTTTAAAAATTAGAAGAAAGGGAGAGAGGGCAATATGGGAGAAAATGGCTGATCCTGCTCTCCGTTTCCATTTCCCTTGAATGTTTGTTAGGACTCCTGAAGGATTGTATAAACATTGTCTTTTTTCGCTTTTCGTAAGATTATAAATAAATAAATAAAAACTGTTGTAAAATATGATCAACCATTGCCTCTACATCAGCAGGTTTGAAGGTTACAAAATATACACAACAGTGATGAAAATATAATTTTAATAATTTCTATCGCAGGTTCAGAGTACAACGTGGAGACTTGGCTTGGTTATCAAGTATTTTGGACAGCATGTGTCCATCCTGCCCCGGACCTGTAAACGTCATTATTTTTTTAGCATTGCCCTGTGAGACTTCTTCGAGTGCTTTAGCCTCATTTGCAGTTTTTGCAGAGGTTAAAGGGACACCAAAACAACAGCAATCTCCTGAGGTGGCATTTCTACAAAATAAGTAGTCCCAAAGAAATACATGCACATGGTTTTTTGTTGTTGTGTTAACATTTTTTTAAGACCCCATAATTATCTAGGCCTGACCCCATACCCCAATAATATGCTCCCACAACAGTCTCTGTTGTATTTATTAGCATGTGTTTATTGTTAGCATTTTTAGTCTGTGGGGATTATTTGTCATTGCTCTTGCTCAGGCCCTGTGATTATGCCTATTGTTTTTCTGGCAGAGGGTGGTCTGAATATTAACAACATAACAATACTAGAACTGATTAGTCTTGAATGTAGCATAGATGGCAGATCCCTATCTGATGCAGCAGTAAAATCATGATGAAAGAGAGGGGAGAGGAGAAGCACAAAAAGCATGAGCAGGGAGGAAGGGAGGGTAAAACTGTTTCAAATCTTCTCATCTACAAAGTTTATTATCTGAATAGTAAGTCTTTCAGCATAAAACCGCATGTTTTTCCTTGAATAGAAATATGCATAGCCACAAACAGAGAACATATGGATGTATTTATGGCTCTGCTTTGTTCCTGCAGTGTTGAATTTGTAATGCTGAGAATGTAAAAAGCCTATTTTCATCCACGACTAGTTTCCCCTCCTTTTTCAAAAAGCAGTTTTACTCTGCAAGCCTAGTACACACAGCAATATTGAAATGATTCTAATAAAAACACAATCTTAAATACGATTGGCTTGCTTGAACTTTAAGTCCTCTCGCAGTTTGAAAATCTTTACTATTTAAAAAAAAAAAAAAAAGAGTGAGAATAAGATGGATTTTTGGTGATCAAATGGTTTGCTCAGAGGTGGCGGCTAAACTCAAATGCGGTGGTAGTTTGGTTATTGATCGACATCTTAGTGAGAGATTTGACTTTGTGAACATCTCCAAAGTTGCCCCGTCAGTTATGATTGATGTGTCTCTGGAGAAGGGAACTTGTTGGACCACAGGCCTGCTCTGTGTGACCCCAACACACTAAAAAAAGAAACTCTCCCGTTTTCGAACAATAGATGTCCCAAAGTGACACCATTTTGTTAGAGTGTGTATATATGTGTGTGTGTGCATGAGCATAAATGTTTGTCTGTGAAAGGGAGTAGGACGGATTCTTGAAAGTACAGTGACACCTAAAGGCCTAATCCTATATACCGTGTGTGTGTGTGTGTGTGTGTGTGTGTGTGTGTGTGTGTGTGTGTGTGTGTGTGTGTGTGTGTGTGTGTGTGTGTGTGTGTGTGTGTGTGTGTGTGCGTGCGTGTGTGTTTTTGGGTGTGTGTGTGTTTGTGTGTGTGTTTGTGTGTGTCCCTTTCGAGCACTTAAACCAAGGACAGAGAAATTTGGGGAAAAATTGATGATTTTTCACTTTTACTTCACTTGATAGTTCCAAGCACGAGCACAGGGCATCAAATTCCTCTCCTAATGATATGCCCGGGGCTGCCTGCAGGAAAAGGGGCATTTTCATCTTCCAACATGAGTATCTGATTGGATTTTAGGTGAAAATGGGGGAAAAAAAAATTGAAGCTGCAATTTTTTTATATCGCTTGACTTGGAATTTGGATTTCCTTTTTTGATTGTTGGAGAAGCTATTATCCGTGAAAAGTTTCTCTGAAGCAATTGCTGAAGAGTACACCAAAGGTGTTGCCAAAAGTATAATTTTATAAATTGTATTAATTGCCTCTATCAGTGAGGCCTTTATATTTGCTGCATCTACATGCAACGGCCTAAGTAGTTGACAGACTCTCTCGCTCTCTCTTTTTCACACACACACATACACATACAATCTATTTAGAAGATTCAGAATAGAGGTTTCCCATTAACATTACTAACTAATACAATTCAAATTAAATCCATAAAGTGTTGTTGTTTTGTCCATGACTATAGTAATTATCTTTTTTCTTTTTTTTGTCTTTTTCTTTTCAACACAATTGCAGCAATTAAACACATAAAAATATATTGAGAAATCGATATGTAAGTTATTCAGTTGTCAATCCGTATGTATTCTCATTACACTATTATTTAGAACATATAAAGCATTGTAATATATTTGATATATTACTTTAATTATA
This sequence comes from Fistularia commersonii, assembly GCF_037954325.1. Classification (NCBI taxonomy): domain Eukaryota; kingdom Metazoa; phylum Chordata; class Actinopteri; order Syngnathiformes; family Fistulariidae; genus Fistularia; species Fistularia commersonii. The sequence goes on along the minus strand of NC_141299.1, from coordinate 13,007,467 downwards.
GTAAGTATGCGCCTTCATTAATTTGTGCTTCTTTTTTTTTTTTTTTTTACAAACCTTCTATTTTTTTATTTTTTCCCAATCAGCCAGAGATAGAATAAGGTAATGCCTATGTTAAAATTTTATTTTCTCTAAGCACAGTAAAATAAACTATTTAAATTCACCGATAATTAGAAAAAAATATCACATCATTTGCTTACTAGTACTTAAAATGGCATACATTTTTCAGTATTAAGTCCGCAGAAAATGATCCAAATGACACCTTTTAGCAAAAAAAAAAAAAAAAGATGTATATTTTTTGTGTTGTATTTTCTGGATGTATTTGTCTCTCTCCCACAAAGTGCTAATATATATCACTATGACTGTGTAACTGTTAAGATCTGGGCACACAGCACTCACAAACACACTTCCCGCAGTGGAACAATACCAGTGTTGCGGTGAGATCCTCACTGGGCAGCCCTTTGATCTCGACTTGTCTCTTGTGTCCGCTTTCATGGTCAGCTCTGCAGGCAGAGCCCGTTTTTAATATGGCAGCACACCCTGGGTCCCAGAGAAACAATAAACTTTACCTTCAACTGTCAGCAGGTCTTAATCACTGGGATTACTGCAGCACTAAATGTTGGATTCCTGTTAATATTCCTGCTGGTGAAAAAAGGTAAACAGACCCAGGGAGATAAATATCACCCACTCCTCAACAGAGTTCTTCGTCTCATTTTCATCACTTGCAAATTTGGGGAGGGAATCAAACGGACTGGTATAATCCTTCGCTTCAATGAATGTGGACATTGAAAATCTTTATTTGCAAGCTTTCTCCTACAGTGGGACCTTCTCAAAAATCATCAGCGGAACTATTATGCACTGTCCCGTGAGGCACTAAAGCAGGAGCTCACTAGGCTAGCTAATGGAGCTTTAGAGGCCTGCAAATGGCAGGCAGTGAGTATGCAGCAGCCTCTGAGGGTGAGATGGATTAGATATCTGTTCATTTCCATTTCCTTGAAGAATAAAAGGGGATCAGAGGAATGATATTCTATCAATGTAGTCTTATTCTTTTTCTTTTCTCATGTTTTTGCTCTTATAACCAGCAAAATCATCAGTAAATTTTTTTGTTGTTGAACTCAAAAAACTGACAGCAGCGTTTTCACAAATAATTTAAATTAGTAATTGAATGCAACAATCTTCATTTACGGGCTTAATTGATTTTTTTTAAGGATTATTGTGCAGCAGTGGGCATGTAATGTTTTTTTATTGATGTATTTCTTGGTGTGTGTTAAAATGGTATCCGATTCCATTTTTTTTTTTTTTTTTTTTTTTTTTTTTTTTTTACACCTCCAGCATCCTCGCATCCACCGCCACCACCAGAAAAAAAAAACACTGGAAATGAACACATATCCAATTTGACAAAAGTCAATGTCATCCATATTCAGATACGCTAAAAATGGCGGCTAGTGGGGTGAAGCGTGCTGCTTCAGAAGCCAAATCCATGCTGTGCAGGACCCAAATATTTTACCATAGCTTAGCTGCTCCACTAAAATCTGCTGTTGTGTGCACTCCATTGCCCCTTCATCTTGCTTTGAAAACAGCACTGGATTAGAGGCTATTGTTTCAGGACTCAGGCTGCTTGACTCCTCGACGACATGGGTCTAATGCCTGTGTCATGTTGTGGAAAGAGTAGACAGGGAGAAGGATTTAAACAATTCCAGACTGAAGTCTCTTCAGTCAAGAGCCACTGCAGGATCTGTAATGTTTGGCCTACAAGCAAGTATTCACGCATTTTCATCAAATGTGATAGCATTCAAAGAGGCTGCAACTTGAGTTGTTTTGAATGAATGCATTAAGTCACAAGGGGTTGTCATTTATTTAGATTGTGCTGTATCGTCTGTGTTTTGACTGTGCATGGATGAGTTCTGGTTCCATGAGCGAAATGGCTTTGTGAGTATTGCTCTTACTTTTTTAACAATTTTTCCATCCTCATTTATTCAATTGTATCTTGTGAAAGTGACCCTTCCTCGTTTTTTTCTCTTGTACTTTAAGACATTTGAATGGATGAATAAATCCACCCAATCTGCTTACTCCCATATCCTGCAAAACTAGAACCACATGAATATTTTCACAAAGAACCTCCAGTTGGAAAGTGGGGGTTTCCGGCACATTTTTCTTGAGATTCTCTCACACCATAGCTCGGCGAATAAAGTGAATATTATGAGACAGAGACGTTTCTTTCACCCTATTACTTTTAGCTAATTAGATTGGTATGAATCCTGCTAACACAGAGTTAGCACCATGGATATATGATGGCAGTCTTTATTGAAATTTCCATGGGTGTTTGTCTCACTCCTGGCTTGGTGTCAGGCTTTTAGGAGAGATGGAGAGAAAGAGGCAGGGAGAGGCGGAGGGATGATGTGGGGGGAAAAGAGAATATGAAATTGATTAGTGAGCTGGGAAATAAAGACTTCATCAGGATCACTTTGTTCAGTCCTCAGAATCAGCTGTGAAATAATCCAGCCTCCCAATGAGGATGGAGAGGAAGGGACTGTGTGCGCTCCTGTGTGTCTCCATGGCAGTACGTGGTGCCATTGAAGTGGACATTAAAAAGACCATACGCAGAGGAATTTTCACCATTCACTTTTTCATAGTCTAACATCCTTCTGCTCCTCACGAATTAAATCAACTAACATTGATATAATATATGTAATATATAATAAATTATCATCATACATTAAAAATCATTATTATAATTATATATTATATATTTAAATATATTCAACATTTTAATTGTGGAATTGAACTTTTTAATTTTTAGGAAAATATTACAACTTTAATTGTTATAAATAATTTTGTGAAATTGAAATGCAACCTTTCTCCAGGAAAAGTGTTTTCTTTTTTTCACACACACAAAAAGACCCTCAGCTTGCCAAGTATGGGCAGAAAGTCCAAAGAAATCGAAAACAAGCATCAACGTCTTACCGCTGAGTAATTCCAAAACAGTTGCATTTTACGTTCACACATTAAATTACTGGACACACCAAGAAGAAGTTTGAACGTGTGTTTATACAATGGCTATAAATGGCAATCAGCCTTGTGTAGAATACAAGATATATATTTTTATGGTGGATTGACAATCATGCAGGCTGTCTTTCAATTCATTTAACCAGGTAAAGACATTTTAACTCATTCATCAGGTGTTTTTCTTTTGCTGCATAAACTATATGCAAATATCTGACTAAATATTATTTTAGTTGCATTTTGTAAGGAGGTTTGTATAATTGTTTTATTTGGGTTTTAAATCCTGGTCATATTATAGCCTTTGATTAAAATTATTACAATTGGTGTTTGTTACTTTTAGCATGTGCCTGTCTTTTAAAGCATTTCATTTATTATTTGAATCATTATTCTTTAATCTTGGTTTTTGTCATACTTCTGCTTTATTAAAATGATCAAATTTGAAATATATGTCAGTAAAACTTATGTCTGTTTTTTTTACAAAGATAATTGTCTTTTTCATTTTTTCAATATATATTTTTGTCTTTTTTTCTGCAATTACAAGGAAAGCACAACTATAAAAATAAAAAAAATTAAAAAAAACTAGATGTCAGAGAGGCAGTTGCAGCTGCTGGTCCACCATCAGTCTCTCATACCTTCCTACGTAGTCAGCCATGTTGTTGCTGCTGTAGGTACCTTGGCAGCCTAATCTGCTCTATATTACTGAAAAATGGCTGAGGTATTATTTATAGATTGCCTACCTACATCATACCTTCAAACACATTTTTGGTTTCTGGACTGTATATATATTTTTTTCATATTATTTTTTTGCTCATTCTCTAGGTGCCCATAATGCTGAAACACTTTATATTTATAACACTTCAATACACAGGACCACCATTTTTAGGCTAATTGTGAAGTTCTTATCGCAAATACGAGGACCAATTTTGAGAATCATTAAACTCCAGTTTCACACTGGGAGTGAGAGATACGCATTAAACTGGAGCACAATGCAACAGCCAATCAAGTGAAAGCCTCATGAGGCTGGTGTCCAATCAGGATCTTGCTCATGGTTGAGCTGACAAATCACTGATGACCCACCATGCTTTCTTTTTCTCTTCCTTCATTTTTCTCTTGTTAGTTATCTCTATGCTGATGCTCTGCCTGAATATGTGAGTGGCTTCATTGCCATATTGGATTTTTTTATTTTTTTTATTTTTTTTATCACAGTCTCCCTTCCCCTGAGAAACTTTGGCTGCTCCTAAAAAAAAACCCTCTGGTGACTGGTATTTATAAGAAAGCTACTGTTACATTTGCATCTGGAACTTTGGTTGATGGATGGTTAATTTTTCTTTTTTTCCTGTAACCAATGTCATTTCTTTTCAGGACAAATATTGGAAAGGTGGGCTGTGTGATCAGTGTAAAAGAGACCAAAAGTGAAAAGAAAAAAAAAACACTTTGAAGTGAGACAGGCTGACCTAAATTGAATTAAATCGATTTGGATTCTCCTGAGCCTATGTTTTCCACAGTGTACACAGTATTATCTTCCATTTTCTGTGACAAAGGCATGAGTTGCAGGCATTACTCAGCACCTTATAAAAATACACCGGACCTCCGGTATTGATTCCATAATTGAGCTGCCAATGCAGAGCAATGATGTCCCTGTTGTTTTCATTTTTGACGCCGAAAGTGCATCTTTATGGCTCCCGGTGAAAAGCTAAATCCCGTGTCTGGAGTTTGTGATTAATGTTAACTGAGAGATCTTGAAATCGCATGTGGAGTCTGACACAGACAGAGCACAGAGCTGTTTAAAGCCTTCACATAGTCAGGATTCAAGTTGTGATGCCAAAGAAAGGCAACAGAGAGTGTCAAGGAAAAAAAAAAGCCAACCCTGATATCTTAAACATATTTTCCACCTGCGTGTGTTGGCTCCGCTTGAAGTTAGATGTGTAGCGTTGGTTTGATCTGCATGAAGCTCAAAGTGTGCAGCCGGCTTGTTCAACATGAGATGGAGTGCACAATTTCACCGCTCGCTATGTCACTGAGAGAATCGTTGCAAAGTGCAGCAGGGGCCTCTCAGATAGATCACAGCGCCTAAATCTCTCTCTCTCCCCCCCAAGAGTTGTGTGTACACACACACCACAAGAGTGACCACAAGAGCTGAAGAAGCCTTTGAGATTTAAGGTGAAACACCTTCTGGGACCTGTGTGTACTGGTTCCCTGCTTGTGTGCTCACAATTCTTCTTTATGATCACCATTAGAGAGAAAAAAAAGAAAACGTTCCTGGAGGACACTGTTTTGTTGGAGTTCACCTGTAAATATAAACAGAATAATTAAAGAGCTGATTTCAACTATGATTGCTTTCAATACATCCATTTACATTGGTGTCATGATCCTTATGCATGTTTACCCCCATTCACCGTAAGGGCATGTGTGTATAGAGAGGGGTGGAGCACACCGTTGAGTTTTAGAAGGGGGTTGAATGGCGAGAGAGTTAAGGAATCGAGGTAGAGCAAGTAGTAGGGAGAGGAAAAAATGGAGGGGGGGCATATACATTATTAAGTACGACTTCATCACATGTTCCCAGTTTCTTGGGGACTTATTATTCTGGGGCGCTTTAATGAATAACAAGAGGAGGGGGCAAAAGGGGGAGAGCGAGAACGAGTGATTGATGAAGCAAGTGCAGACACCGCCACCAGCTGTCTTCTTGCAGTATTGCTCCGCAAACAAGGAAATATCCTCGTAATAAGAATAGCCACAGAGGGCAACAACCTTTAGTGTCCCTGGCTTTAGCATTTGACAGGGTCCCTGCTTGCCAGGGTGCATATAGATTGGGATTTGCTTTGTCGAGGATACTTGTCAGACAGATGCATGATGGCCAGATTTCACAAGCTCTCCTCAGCTGTGGGGTTGGACACTGAGGTGTGCTTTTATTTGAGCTTTCAAGTGTGCGGTGTGTGTGCAAAGACAATATATTTGAGTTAGAGCAAATGTTTCTTGCATGTTTGTTTTTGTTTTTGTGCGTGCAGTAGAAAAAAGTAGGGTAAAATTCATCGAATCCGGGGCAACTGCTTCTTTTAGTAAAGCGTGTGATCAGTCGACCGCATATGTTTATACTGTCATAAAAAACTTGAGATATTGATGTAATCCGCAATCCATGTTATTCTGTGTTCACTCTATTTCAACTGCAAAAAATATAAAAGAATAGAATTGATGCCAGGCATTCATTTCAAGATGTTAGTGTTTCTCATGGTCTCAGGCTATGTGGACCCACACACACTATCCAAAAGAGTCCTGAGCACCTTTTACACACCGCGGGGATTCTGAAAGACAAATGTCTGGACAGTGAGTGATTTGGGGGGAAAGTGTGAAGTTCCTGTGGAAGACGAAAAAGGGGATGTGATATCAGAGGTTGTCAGGTCCTTTAATAGAGCAGCATGATGCAGACCTGTAAGCTTCCCGCTGCTGCCTTTCATTTTGACTCGGAGAAAAAAAGGGCAGCATGTTTAGAGGACTATTGTAGGGAATCTCATGAGGTGAAAAAAAAAAAACCAACTGATCTTACACTTTAATATAATCCCTTCAACTTTCCGCCAAAAGGAGCCTGAACACCCAACACTGCATATTTAAGAACTGCAGCCAAGGTGCACCACATGCTACCATCCTCTACAAAACATTTATTTTTATAATGACCTAAGTTCTTATTAATAAATAATAGACCATTTATCATATGAGCTGGTAATTAGCTGCTTAATTTATAGGATTTATGAGGCCATGGAGACAAAACCAACAGGAGAAAACAGATTATAAACTGTGGGTGTATTGTCATGTTGTTGTAACAATAATTCATATTATTAGAGTGTCTAATTTACTTGTTTCCTATTTTCAGACTGTGGGAGGTAAATCAGAAATTCCGAAGAAAAACGCACACAGGCCCGGGGAGAAAATGCGAAACCCACTCAGAAAGACCTGAGTCAAAATCCCACAAGGAATCTTATTGCTGTGAGGTGAGTGCACTTGCTGCTGCACCCTGTATTTTTTGGTCCATCTTATTCATTAATCATATCATCTTTTAATGAGAACGCTATGAATTTCTTTATTTTAAGTGTTTTAATTGACATGTCGCTTTTTTGACAGCTGTGGGGCAAAATCAGTGCAAACGTTTCATACAGTTTACATGGAATGATTCGTTCCCTACTGATGCTACTCTTGATTATGACCTAACCTATCACAGTGTCCAAAGACAGAGAAGGGAATTTTTTTTTTTTTTTAATTTTTCAAAATGTGGATATGTGTCTAGCCTAATGGCCAATAAACTTTGACAGTTACTCACCCACAAACGGTCACATTCTGGTCTGGTCCTCGTCATCTTTAGGCTGTAACCCTAAACCCATCTGCAGCTGTTTTTGCAGCTCTTTGATTTTCCTTTTTCTTCTTAACATTCAGGCCAACTGGTACTAAGTTGCACAAAAGGCTTCTACCATCTCCTCTCTGATAAGTGACAGCTTAACTGTTTCTCTACTTGGCTGAGATAGAGTGCAGCAAACAAGCAGCAAAATCCTGGGGATTCAGCCTCAGACTACTGAAAGCCAGACATCATAGACAAGACTAACCCTGTTTATTACTGAGGGTCAGAGGTCACACGTTTCCTAATAATTTCAGACGGGTAAAGCCGGTTCAGCTGGCTAAAGTGAAAAAATGGAGTCGGACAAGGACGTGCGTTTGGGTGAATGGGAGTTTTGAGAAGGATGCACAGCTGTAACTTGTCAATCCAAGCCTGTCATCGCTTGCGTCAGCCGTTCATCATTACTGTAAAATCATTAAATCGTTCCTCTACAAGAACAACTGGCCACAGATGGCATCTGATTCAGTCTTATACACTTTTTGTTGAAGCTGACATTTTACAACTGAAACTAAAGCTTTTAGACACTCCTGTGAATCTTCCCTATTTTATCCCAAGGCGGTATCAAACCCTCAAATAAGCGGTGACATATAAATATGTCAGTGAATATTCTCCAGGTGCTGTAAAGCAAAATTAGTTCACATGCCACCTCTAGACTAAATCATCTATCGTGTTGTCTTACAAGAACTGACAAAAAGATCAGACGCACAAACCAGAAAACAATGAGGTTATGTGCTGATAATCTCCCAAGACTTTGCTTTATTGTCTCTCCTTGCCATATAATGACGTTTAGTCTCTGGGCTGCTTTGGTTTGTTGTTACAGATCACCGGTCCGCCTACATGTCAGTGTATACTGGCAGGACAGTGCTGAATTGTTCTGTTGATGGTTACATTTCAGTTTACACTGGATTCATAAATCCACATGTACACAGACTTACACTGGGGTGGGTGGATTATGCAAATATACCGCAGATGAATCTGTATTCATTGACATATATCGTATAAGTGTAAACACAAGACTAAGATGGGTTTAAATTTATGTTAAACCCCGAGTTTCCTTCCCTTGTTTCCCCTCCAGCAGCTTAATATTTTGGACATTTGTTGTAAAAATTCTGGAAAAAAAAACACTTTCCTTGTTCCAGATAACACTAGCTCTTATTCAGCATATGTTTATTTTTCACACAATTAGTGTTACAGAGGTATTGGTTCATGCTAATCAGGTTTCCCATGCTCCCTGGAAAACAATTGACCATTATGCGACTCCTGGGAAACACAGGGATAATAGAAAATAAACACCTGAAATATCTTGTACTTTCCCGGATAATTTTTTTTCCTAACCTTGTATAGTTTCAGATAGTATTTATATCTGAAAAAAACATAAAGACCTTATACATTGTAATGCTCAAATAGCAATTTTGTTTTTGGGCTACTTCTAATTTTAATTGAATGACAAATTTATTCTCTAAAAATGAACCATGCCATGTTGTCTTTGATGACCCCCCCCCCCCCCCCCACAAAAAAAAGTGCATTATTCTAAATGATAGCATTATCATTACGAGGAACAAAAAAAAAAAGTTGAAAAAAGAAATCAATAGCTGCGGCCCTGATAGATGCTGGCACCCACACAGTTGCACCACAGAGCTGATGGGTATGATCCTTATCTTTCACGCCAGCTAGATTGCTGCTGAAAATCTCCTGGAAAAGCACTGGATAATGATTGCAAGAAAAGGCTTTTCTCAAGGGGCTATCATCTGAATTGGATACAACGACATCTCACCAAAGCAAATTGTACGCTGAAACATTGCAACATCATTACAGTTAAGTCCCACAAGACAAGAGATGTGAAGTCACATAATGAGGTTGTAAACAAGCCACCAGATTATCAAAATTGACTAATTCGTGAGAAACACTGAAACATGTTTCAATACATGCTGCCTTTGTGAAACAACATAAAATAAATGGTGCAATTACTTAAATACCAAAGCACATCCCTCTACCAAATTGCACAGCTGTGGCCTTGTTTGTACTGTATGTGGCCAATTGTCATTGAGTTTGTCATTAAACACAAACTCATAGTTGCTTAACTCTTCAGGGGGCCTTTTTAAGAGCTCTCTCCCTCTCTTTCTCACACACACACACACACACACACATACAATTATAGAGCCACACATACACAGTCCCGGTTCTAGGTTCAACAGTTCACATGGTCACCCAATGAACTATCCCTCAACTTCAGTTGAACACTGGTCCCTCTGCTCACCAGAGCGAAGGGAGGATTTAAATGAAATAATAAATATCCACCACATGACTCCCACTAGCACACTAGGCCGCACTGACCCCTTTCAAGACCTTCAAAACCAGGCAGGAAGAGCTTGCAAGGGGCAAGGAGCGGGAGGATGTAAGGGAGGGAGGTCTACATGCTGCTCAGGTGACCCAGGAAATGCCTGGAAAAGGCTGGGGAACATCTGATTGTTTCATGAGGGCGGTTCAGCGATGGTCAACAGAAAATCTAGAGCCTTCACTGAGCTGTGGTGAGCCAACCTAAGCCAATAAGAAACCAATAAAGAAGGGGACTTAGGTTGGAGAGCAAGCTTGTGAGTTGATGAAATGGGGAGTTAAAAAGACAAACTGTGGAAGGAAAGCACGGGAAGGTGCCCTGTAAAATGACGTGAGGTCTGGAAATAATGTGGACTATTTACACATTTTAGATCTTTATGGCATGAGAACATTTTTAAAACCAAAAAAAATTCAAGAAGAATAACCATGATTTTGTGTTCCAAGGTCAAAGCTACAAAATTCCAGATATTGAACCTTTCCTTGAAAATACCCTGCTATGTTAGCACTCTTTCACCCACTTCTTGCAAAGTATATTATTTTAAACAAGTTATATATGTCCACTCCTTTTGATCCTTAAATGTGTCCTTGACCCCAAACAAGACACCATAGGAGTGACGTCTACAGGTCCAGATGCTGCGGCCTGTGAAAACATGGTGTGGGCGAACCCCCTCACTCGGAGGGCTCGAGTTCAGAGCTGTTATAACATGAGAGGACAGATGGATTACGTGAAATCTTACAGCTGTGACACATCTGAGGGAGAAAGAAAGGATATACAAATGTTTGAATGTCTAATGTTACACCGAAGGATGGGGAGATTCTGGTTTTAAATGGTGAAAGCATCTATACTACATGTAGGAATGTGTGTGTGTGTGTGTGTGCGTGTGTGCGTGTGTGAAGAGGGGGGCAGTAGGCTGTACATCAGGGAAGAGGAGATGACTGTTATTGTGCAAGGCAGGCCTCCGTCCTGAATTTGTGGAAGAGTGAATGCAAATTTGATGTGGAAGAGAAACTAGACACAGGTGACCTCTGAATATATATGGTTATTTGCAGATATGCAAAGACATGTATGCATGCATGGATGTACCCACATACTGTATATGGCATATATGGTGTTGCAGCAAAATAATGGTGATGAGGGTATTACAGTTGACAGAACACTTTTATCAATAGTTGGGATAAAGAAAATTTGTTTGTGACAGGGGATGTCTGCCTCAGTTTGAAACAAGGTCTATTTTCATGCATCTGACACATGCTGCAGAAAATATTGAATAAACTCATATGAGTCGGAGAAGAAAATCATCTGAAAACATGGCAATAGCCTCAATTAATCCACCACATCCTGAGTTGTGTCCAAGCCCATCTGTTTGCTAAAATATGCCAGGAACCAAATATCCGACAATTTCACTTATGAGACCAACATCAATTGACACAAACATCAAAATAATCTTCCATATTAAATTGCTGATACAAAATTAGTTTAATAAAGCACAGGAAATGTAGTTCTCTGTTTTCTTCATCTCTTTCATGAATATTATCACAGTTGTGCGAAAAACATCTTTTTGATATCGAGTTTAGAGAGGATCTTACGATTATATTCGTGATGGCGCGGAAAGCTCTCCATTCCCAAAATGCGTCTGTCTTTTCCTATGCTTTCACTCCAAAAGGCATTCGGGGACAAGCTTCACAACGGCACATTTCTAAACAGCCTGTCTGTGGGGGTGCGTTTGTTTTACTGTCCCAGCAGGAGGGCTGATGGGAGTCAACCGGGGTCAGAGGCTTCATAGCAGTGCTTTGACAGAGGGGCGTAGCCTCCTCAGACCCCACAGATTGCTCGTTCAATAATGGCAACAAACATTGCACTTGGGCGTTTGTATACCCTTTATAGAGGACACCTAAAATCAAAATGTCTGAGCTGTTTGTTTTATTGTCTTAAAGGACAAAAATGTTTTTGTTTTGGTTTTTTTTCCGGGGCGGGGGGGGCGGGTCTTTTTTTTTTTCACCTGTCTTGTGTCAGATTCCCATTTAAGTGTGAGGGAAATGCAAATTGCTGGGAAACTGTCCCCTATTATGAACCATTTATGGCCTTATGGAGATGAACGGAGGTTGGAACTTTGATTAAGTTCGTTTTTATTCTGAAGGTCTAAGAGGTACAAATAACAAAACGAAAAAGTAGGGGAGGTGATCCCAAACTTTCATACTTGTCAATGATCATTTGGTTTGTGGAAAAGTGGTGTTTTGTATCACCTGCAATTAGACTAATCATGATCATCGAAGATCAAGATTTAGGATAAGGGGCTGTGGTACATTGTTTTGCAATTGAAAATAAGCAAAGCCCCCAGAAAAAGTAAAACAGAAACCTGTGTTATTCTTTCTTAGTTAGTTAATTGCTGTATTTCAGACAGGAACATTAGTTGATTGAATTTTTACTTCCCTTCAGCCAAAAGGGAGCACTTACCCTGCATACCTATAAGGACAGTATGCAGAAAGTTGCGCCGAAATGAAAAGATTTGGAACAGAATAAATCACGGAAATAGACTCAAATTTGCGCTATGGCGGTTCTTATCTGATAAAAGTAGTTTAGAGTTTGTTTACTCTTTATGTGCCGTAGAAAATGCCTTGAGGTATTTAGCACAGAGTTTTTTTAACAACCATTGTTGTCGCTGCATGTTTGCAGGCATGGCGAAAAGCTCTTGGCAGATGTGAGTGGTTGGGTTCTGCAGAAGGGCTACTAACAGAGGCCTTACAGGTGCTGTAATGAGCAGGTTTCTAAAATCCCCCTGCCGCATCACTCCTAATCAGCCTCTGGGCTATTTTTACCAAACCCTATGGGCCCCTCAGGCTCATCCACTCTGAGTTGCTCTGAGAGGGCACATTCTTCTCACTGAAAGTCATGCATAAAAATACAGTTAACACCACACGCACTTATATGTACATTCGGTAAACATGCAAATTCCCACACTGAGAAGCCCAAAGACATTTAATCGAAAAGCAAGATATAGTATTATTCGCAAACTCGAGGTGTTGGAGCGCTGACAATTTGTGGTGGTTAAAGTTTTGTATGACATTTAGTAAAACATTTATTCTTTTTATAGGAACACGTTCAGCTGCAAATGTTTTCTATATATCTATAATGTCATTAAAGGTTATTAGGTTGTAATCCTATGAAGCAGACTGGTGAATCGGATTTGAATTGAATTGATCCCATTAATATTTACTGTTAGATCAATTTGATATTGGTAACTTTTTATCAATTTGGTTCATTATCATCCTTTGTAACTGTGCCTACAGCCACGGAACCTCTATTAGCCCTCACAAACTGAACATTTAGTGACAGCCTGACCTACAGCGGATCACGCTTTCTCATTGCTCTCTCTGCTGATCCGAACACTTGACACACTTAAACAAAAAAACTGACAAATGGAGGAACTCTATGAGCCGGTAGATCGAGCCCTTTCACCTTTCAGAAGGTTGAAAATTCCTGATTCAATATTTTCATTGCAAAAGCGATATGTTGTCAATTGAGCTTCTTTTTCCGTGTTCTAACGTTGATAAGTTTTATACCCATCCTTGCTTTCATCATGGAACTTATCTTGTTCATGGTTGTGATCATTACCAGCCATTATCTGGCTTCTATTCATACATACATTTGAATCTCCAAAAGTTTTTCTCCTTGTCCTCTTTCCACAATGTTCTTTTTAGAGAAGGCAACGCTGACTTTCAGAGAAACAACTCGGAGTCCTTAAAATTGAATGTATTTGGACATCTAGAAGCAGAAAGTAGAAAGAGAAAAAGTGATTGAGATGAATCATGGAGAATTTCATACATTCTATACTTTGTTCTCAAGCCCTCTCTTTTTTGCATTCTAACCATCTACAGTTTGAAGCCTCAAAAAAAAAACTTGGTATTGTTTTTATAAACTTTTTGAAATAACTGCATTTTTTTAAAAGTCTTACTTCTAAGCACACAATGTTTTTCTCCATGGCTTTCTAATATTAAAATCCTGTTTTCAGGATACGTGAGGCCTGACACTTTTCAGGGCTGCAGGGCCAACGTCCATGTAGTCCTTGACAACAAACGAGAACAGAATTGATTATTAATCCACTCATTTAACCAACATTGAACAGCTGAGGCAAGGAATAAATAGCTTTTACAGACTGTTTTTTTCAATACCAAATGGCTTGGTTTTGTTGGAACAAGTTGTAATAGAATGTCACCAGAGGACAAGCCTGGGCGTGTTCATTTTTTCCAGGACTACGTCACTGTACTTTGTTTGAAGGACTAGGATTTGCCATAAAGCATCATCTATCAACCAGTAAAATCACATTGTCCATATTCAGTAAAAAACAAAAACACTACCTTCCAAGTCACTTCAGTAAACTGTCTTATGACCCATTGTGGTGACGGGTGCATTTCTATCATCTACGGTGCAACTATAGAACCCACAACAATATAACAGGTTTTAAAGAACTATCTGCTGAAAAATGAGCTTGTTTACAACTGCATAAATTGTTAAATATTCCCTCTTTGAAGGAAAACAGTGACAGGTTTAATAACTAAAGTATTTTCAAGAGGGAAACTTTTATCCCTCTCCCTTGTTCATCTTACGTTACTAAAGGATCCACCTGATCAAATTCAATTTACCCGGTAGTATTTTTTTCTATATCCTTGAGATGGGAGTCTTAAACTGTTATAATGAACATTTATAAGCTAATCGTTCACGGCTTAATTACAATCCTGTATGACCCTCCTTTGTAAGATGTAGGCAAGATGTCATGAGATGTTGCATCAGATGCATGCTAAGGTGACAGGTTAAGTACAGTTCTGTGCTGCCGTCCTACACTTGCGTGGGGAATTGATGGCATGTGTTTGACCTCAAAGTGCCATGAGCCTGATGATCAGTGTTGACTGCTGATGTGTGGAAGTGCTGTTGTGTGAATCCTTCAGCAATGTTGCCATTTTATGTTTCACATCCATCTAGAGCAACGTTTGAGTCAGGGTATTTTTCTATCAATATTAGTGTTACATTACATTACATAATGTTAGTTTATGCCTCGCTTGTGCTTTGCGGAAATGTTGTGTTGCTCAAGATACTGCATGTTTGAGTCAGAAGCTGGATCACTTACAACTTAGATCCGTTTTCACCAATAACACAATTTCACTTAAAGCTCATTGAGCAATATTTATCATGTTGGAGGAGTTTGCATGTCCCACTTATCTGAGGAGCTCAGTTGTCCAAATGGTGCAGGTTGATGCTTCTGTGTTCAAGTTGCATGATGACTTTTGTTTTTTTTGCTTTACTTTTCCCCTTGTTTTTGCATTACCAGCCATTCGAAGAATTTCGATCGACAGGCTTTATCAGCGCATGTCTATCACACTGCTCTGTCTCTGACAGACTGTTGTTTCCAAACCATATCTCATCATTGTTTCACAATGGAGTACACCATAGTTGCAATGGGCAGCAATGGTGTAAAGTCAATTAAAATATGTACCCACAGACTTTTTCCCCTCTTTTGACCTTTGGTTTAATCTGTATCTTTCATATAACATCATTCATGAATCTGTTAGAAGTCGATTTCAGTGCATTCTGTGTCCCATCTGCAAGTGTTAACCAAGCAGTAATGAGCAAAACAGTTGGGGGATATTTAGTATAGCAAGCTGAAGCAACACTCAAATCATCAGTGCATCTAAGATTAAAGAAACATGCCATCCAATGTGTTATTTATCTGTTTTTCATGTCATCTGAAAAAAAATATTCTTATGCTCTTTATGCTTATGTTTGGCTGCTGTGTCATTATATCATTGATATATATTATTTGATATACACTAAAACAGTGATGTTTTGAATTTATCAATTTAATTATAACTTTGTGTTTGTGCAACAATTCATTTGAAAGCTGAAATATAGTCCCTGTCCATTAGGACCCTGTGGTGATTAATTAGCAGAATCGCTCTGCTGCAGTATTGTTGGCTGTTGATGTTATTTAACAGATTGACTGTAAAATAATTATTTCAATAGTGTCGTGTTTTTTTTGCTGCCTGATCCGCTCAGATGAAATTTTGTAAAAAATCCCATCAGTGATTGCTATTTGATTAGGCTTTAACTGAAGACTATTAAGACTATCAAAACACACTTTTTAAATGACATAACCATAAATTGTAAGAATTCAGATTATTTCCTGAAGTAAAGCCGCAATATTATAAAAGAGTACAATCAACTGGAATGTGTTAACCAGTTAAATTAACACATTCATTATCAGCCAAAAGGAATAAGAAGTAAGTAAAACAGTATGAGCTTTTTTTTTTTTTCAAAACGGCCTCTCAGTGTGATATTGCAAAGAAAATGTAGCTGAGACATTGTAATTCATTTTAAAAAAAAAAATGCGAGCAGCAAAAAGCAGTGTTGCAGATGAGCTCATCTGGTCTGTGGACACAGAATCACTGACCAAGACGGTACAACGGCAGATGTTCTTCCAGCAAAGGATGAGAAGATCCCACCAGCCCTCCACGGCACCATAGAGATCATCCTGACCAACTGAAGGATGTGACAGTGGCGAGGACAGGAGGAAGGATCATTGGGACCACTCTTCTCTCCATCCAGGAAAACTGCTCAGAACCGTTGTGTGTCTGTGGCAGATCTGCAGTGACTGCAGTTTACCCTGCTGGCCTCTGGAGAGAGGCTCACCAGCATTTCAATGCGGGACCACCAGGTTCTCCAGTAGCTTCGTCCCCCAAGCTATCAGAATGTTAAATGCTGAATTACAGACAATACTCACAGCATTTGGACATTACTCCAATACTGCAGCATAAATCATTCATCCATCCATCCATCTTCTGCTGCTTATCCTGCACTTAATAACACTGGGGGATGCTGGAGTCTATCCCTGCTGTCATAGGGCGAGAGGCCGGGCCACATATACAGACAAACAACCATTCATTCGCTCATTTTTCCCATTTTTTTCCAATTAACCTGCTGGGTGTTTTAGGACTGTAGGAGGAAACCGGAGAACCCAGAGAGAGCTTGCGAACGCCACACAGAAAGGTCCCCTTGTCGGAATCCATCCAGGGTCCTTCATGCCGTGAGGCCAAAGCGCTAACCGCTCCGCTGCGCCGCGTGCCGCCCTAAATCATTCATTAGCTATAAATATTCACTGTCATTGTTGCTGCACATACCCACTGTTAGGATGCATTTTATGCATATTTGTATAGGAGCCTAATGATATCGATATGTTAGTATACCTGTAAATGCATATTTCACTGCTTTTACATTTTTCTCATTTTACCTACAATCCAGTGCTGCTATTCAATTTGCACTGTTTCAAAATTGCACTGCAACGAACTCCTGCTGTTCACTATACTTACATACTATATATATATATATATATATATATATATATATATATATATATCATTGTCACCTCACCCACCAGCACTTCACAATAATTCATATATGGATACTGTGAACTGATGCCTACACAAACCAAATATCGATCTGTATACACCTGCTGCATAAAGAATGACAATTAAAGTTTTTAAATCAAAGTCTCTAAACTTTCTGAGTAACCATTTTACTGTTGTAACTTTTGTCGATGCAATATTTCCTGTTTCCTATTTTAGATGAAATACTAAAGACTGAAATATGGGACTCAAACTGCCTGGGTCAGGTTGTTACCTGGAGCTGTGGATTAATAGAGAAATGAAGAGAAATTAAAACAAAAGAGGTATGGAAAAAAACTTTTTATCTTTATATGGGGATGAAAATTGAGGGTACCCTAGGTGTGATCATATTACTAAATTTAAACCATTTATTTAAAAAAATAGTAGTACTCAAATTTGATGTGTTTTGACACTGTAGTCTTACGTCAGACATTTGTTATCTCTACATTTGGAAAGTATTATTTGAGTTTAATAATTTCGATTCAAACTAGTAAAGAGGTTGCGTTGAAAGAAAAAATTATATCCTCACTGCATTCGTGATCATATTAATACCTCTTTGTGTATACATATATATATATATATATATATATATATATATATATATCAAACCCACTGTCATTTTCAGCTTCCAAACTGTTAAGGGAAGAAGATTTTTGTGTATACGGACAAGTGGGCTCCTATACAACAGTGACAACACTAATTTAAATTTCATATTGCTGGTCTTTATTTACTACTGAAGTTGTCTCATAACTTTCCACTGTAAGCATTGTTCAGTTTGCATTACCTCAATTGTATAACTTACTAATCTTTATCTGCTTTTCTTTGAGCCTCTGAATGTGCAAGGAGGAGCAATAAAAGAAACTGAATTCAAAGTACTTTGTGTGGGCGGTGACAAAGCCATCAAAAATGGAAACATCCAATTTCCATTTCTGATGGCTATCAATTCATTTTTAATCATATTTAGTACATAGATAATATAGATAATGTGTGCTTTTGGGAAGCTTTTATGTCCTTCCTCAAGCTTCTGCAATGAGTCATGTCTACAGAAATTTCGGATTTTTTTTTCTTCTCACCGACAATCTCCATTTATAAAAGCCTTATAGATTCCTAAATTAAAAACCCTATCTCTCTTTCTCCTCCAGCTAAAGCCTGCTGAAGCAAGGTTGCAGCTGCAGCAGGTACATACTGCGTCCTCGGTTTGTCACGTGGCTCCATCATTGATATGAACTTGAAGCCCCGGGTTTAGGTTAGATTTCTTTGCCAAGTAATGCGCGATGTTTTATTACGATTAAAGCTAAAATACATTTAAGTTTTTTCTTTTTTGTCATTTTTGCAATAAATGTGCAGAATAAGCATGTATAGTCAGTCAAAAAAAAAATTAAAAATATTTTGTTTTTTCTTAATCCGCACATTAATTTGAAAAAAAACATTAATTGGGTACAGAATGTTTATTTCTTAAACAGAAATCTGGATAGCAGCAATACAAGTTTTGCTGATGCCAGACATTTCAAACATTTGCATGGAGGGAGGACTGTCACTTATTTATCATCCCATTGCAAGAACTGGTTTTCATTTAAATATTGTTTGGTATTAGTGGTTTAATGACCCCACAAATTATCTAACTGCAATTATAGTAGTTAATGGAGTAAAAAGTACAGGGTCGGCTGCACAGGTTATACAAGCAGAGGGATCACATAAGAATTAAAACTGAATTGATGCAATTTTACAAAACAAACAAACAAATGGAACAAGCAATGAGGGGAAAAATACACATTTTGTACGTATTTTTTACATTAATCTATGAGTGACTGCTTTATGAAGATGCTGGAGTGAGTTTGGTAAAAATCATGTGAACTGAAAATTTCAAGTGATTGAGGTACATTGTTTCATTCCACTAATAGCAGTTAGTCATGACCTGACCAAAGAAAGAACGGTTCAAGGAAGAAGTTGTTCAACTGGAGAGATGCAGCTTCACAAACAGTTTGAGAAGCCAATTATTTCTTGTTTCAAAGGCTGTAATTATTCAAAGGTTTCTAAAATAATTATCAAAACCCTGGGCTTGTTCAGTAGCTGAATAGCTGCAGATACTTAAGAACAATTTGCTCCTGGGGTATATAGAATTAGTCCAGGTATTGAGAGAATGTTTGTTTTTTGGTGTCATTCAAGTATGCCAGCTCCTTTTATGTATGACCTCAGTTTCAAGTGTTTTGAGCTGCTGTGACAAAAGTTGTACCGTTACTGAAAGGAACAGAAGATTGAGGGACCTTGAGTGACATATCTTCCTGTGGTTATAGGTTTAAAATCAGCTTCAAATGACTGGCTTTCAGAGAAATAATGACAGCAAGATAACAACAGCAATATTTACAGAAGTGTTTTCAGCTTGCTCACCACACAACCGGCAAAACACTAACTAAAGGCGCCTTAATACACAACCCAATCACTAAATACACTAAAAAGTACACTACAAATACACACCATAATGGACTGTCTCAAAAAAAATCTAATCTGACCTTGCTTTTTAACCTGTCCTGCTATGCTACATTAGGTCTAAGTCGGCACAATGCAGCAAAACAGAAAATCAAAGCCAAGCACAAAAGATTGCACTTTTAGTCAAAACTGACAAATGTAGCACAGGATGCAAAAAAGGTAAGTAGCCCTGAAAAAAAACAGACATTTTCAAAGAGTCGTGTGATGTGCGGCTTGAAAAACTTTTAAATGAATCCATTGGATATTTACCAGACCAGATATGTTTTCCTTCACTTCATCAGAGCCGCTACCCAAAGGACTACCCGAAAGGTCATGATCACACATGACCTGTGTTCGGCTTATAGTGGAAGAAAGCGTGTTGCAGTAAAATGAAACAGGGGAGCTATTACAAAGACGTTCAGCGACCTGAAATGAAGTAAGAAAGGGAAGAGGGATTGCACTCACGTAATGGAGTTCAATATCCGAGGTGTACAGGTTCACCTGTGTTTAAAGTTTTCTTGATTTTCTCCAAGATAACATCAGACTTTTGTCTGCTTAAGCAGTCTAAGGGGTATTTGAAACAATAGTATGTTGAGGAGCCTGTTATTTGTCAATTTCCCCTGAAGAGACAGAGATATTTCTGTTAGTTATCAAGGTTAAAATGAAGATTAGGGATGATTTGGCATTTCAGTCTGCTGCAAGCTTTAAAATAATCAAATACTGAAATGTATCTTGCTGACTGATAAGAGTCAAACCCTTAAATGTTAATTAGGCTCACATTGTGAGATCGGTATGACCATGTGTTTACATTTGGATTAAATTCTAGACTTTGCAAGTTTGGAACAGATACATATGACCCCATGAATCATTTTTTTCACTGTGGATCTTCAGAGTTTGGGTTCTCTTCACTTAATTCTAGAACATTAACGTTCGGTGATTTTCACCCACACAATTCTTGTCATGAGATTTTCATTGTGTTGCCATTGTCTGAGTTTTATGGGTCCTTGGGTAGCTTCAGGCTGCTCACTGATGTTATTAATTGTATGTTTGTTTCCCTCCTCCCATCGGCCCATCTATAAATTGATGAAAACTGTATTTTATCCAGGATATTGTATTGGGTAAAATATACCCAACGTTAGTGATGGTGTTACTTATTTTAACGTTAGTGTCATAGGGTTCATGAGTTCCGTATGAACAACTTTTGCCATGCAAACTACATATAAAATGGCAAATACAAAAAAAAAATTAATGCCAAGTAGTCAGTATAGTAAGTATGGCATGCCTAGAGTGAAGTTTATAACGATATCTTGTGATAGAAGGAGCCATTCCAGTGAAGCCGCTGAAGATCAGCTATAGAGGCCGAATGAGAGGGGAATACGAAATAGATGGTAAATGGCCACGATTTATTCAGCACTTTCACCACCTTCCAGTTTAAAAGAGTTTTACACTGAATAGCACATTCATCCATTCACACACACACACATACACACGCACTCACATAGCACAGCACTAACTGAACCATTAAGTGCAACAGGGTGTTCGGTGTCTCATCCAAGGACACTTCAGCATGCAGACCGGAGGTGCACAAGATCAAACCGCCGATGTTCCGAATGGAGGGAAGCACGCTCTACCAACTGAGCCACAACTGCCCCCATAGATTTTGAGCGGGCTGAGACTAAGGGGAAGATGAAGGACAGGTTGTTCGAAGCTCCAGCAGAACGAGCAGTTCTCCTGAACACCAATGCTCAGCAGCAGACTAATAGGTAGAGCAAACCACTGGCTCCGTCTCCTGTCTCCCAGGCTGCCCGGAGGGCCTGTATTGATAATGTCCTAGCCTGCGAGGCTCGGTCCATCCCCTGGGGCATTCAGCAGCAAGTGGATGAAGAGTCCCCGGTCGATCTTTTGACTCCTGAGTAAAAACAATGTAGAAGTGAAAGTGATCAGAAATACATGGGAGGCAGTTCCTTGCACACACTAACAAACCTGTGCCGGGAGACCAGCACAGAGTTGAATGCCATTCCCACACCTCATTTATTCTCATTTTGAGTCTCACACCAGCTGCGGAGAGAGGCAGACAGTAATGATCACAGAGTAGGTGAATAGATGTGCAAGGGAGGGGGTGAAAAGACGACAAAAAAAAGAGAGGAAAGGATGACAATGTACGCTTACGATTGTTCTCATCTCCTATACCATCAGATGTGGTGATCCAGCCGGCAGAGAAGCAGGCCACTGCTCACACCTGCATGCTCCTCTCCATCTTGTTACAGAGAAAGACAGAAGACAAAGTGACTTCCTACAGTACTTTCACCACAGGGCTTGTTCCCTCACATTAATACTTTTACTGCTAGGCTTCATTTGTTACACTCACTCAAGACACACACTCAGGGGGAGCCTGGGGCTGTGAATGATGGCCATATGCAGAGCTGTGCTCATCTATAACCCCCTGTGGTTGCAATAGAGTACTGTAGACTCCTTGAATGTTGAAACTGAGGTCAATATTTGGAAGAGGTGTAATCTGATTCACTAGCCCTGCATTCAACAAGTTCAAGAAGCAGGTAGAAGGAGTCACTGATATCAATTTATTTGTGACAGAGGCAGAGAAGACAAAGGAGAAAACAAGCGACTATTGATGGTTTTCTCTTAGTGTACTGAAATTGCAGTGCTTTCAGAAGTGGGCGATAATATAAATATGACAAACTATAGCTGGAAAAGAGAGGAAAAAATATTTTATCCCCACATCCCATTCCCTGAAAAATAGGAGTTGAATAACACATACGTTGTTATAGGACAAACACTAAAGCACTAAATAGCAATTTGTGTTTAAGTTTAAATTCAGTTTTGTCATACCTGAATGGCATAACCCTCTGTAACTAATAATGTTGAAGTTACACTTAATAATGAAACTAATCATTTTCGGTCAACATGGAGAGAAAGAAAAAACAATGAAGTATTAAGTAACACTAAGATTAAATGAGACATTTACAGGACTCTAATTAAAAAATCTCAAGCACATTGATATAAAATGTATGATTTAATAATTGGTGGCAATTAATGTTTCTGGGAGAACTCAAAAGAGGTTGACTTAGGTGAATACATAATATATACAGTGTTTGCAGTCTCCTGTCAAATGATTCTGATAAATTAATAAAGGAAAACAATTTAAGCTCATCTTTTTCCATAGTTCCAGAGTCAGTCTGCAGTTGCACATCCTCAACAGCTGCAGATCCGGAGCGATGAGGTGTTCATGGCAGCTGATAAAGGGATCTCGTTCTCTAGTGAGAAATGAAAAAATAGATAACATGATACAAGTGAAACATTTGAAGTAATATACGAACAAAGTGTTCGTGAATACAGCTGTGTGACTGGCCCACACCCTTAATATAGCATTCACACATGCACATTGGTCTTTACCCTTATATCCTGGTCTGACTTTGGAAACATGCATTTTTGTTGTTGTTGATGTTTAGTTTTTTTTGTTTTTCGAATGAGAACCACTCACAATAGCTTTGCACCGAGAATTTGACTAAACACACTTCATTTTTAGACCAACATGCCCAGGAGCTAACAGGGGAACGCAGGTGGATTGTATAATTTGGCATGAGGTGCATGGCAGAAAATGGGACAACTGCTTCTGATGGAAACTAGCAAAAGTACTTGCATTTCACAGTTTGCCATTTGTGGTGCACTGAAAATAGAGCACATAATGTTCTTCTTTCTCTCTTTCTCTATCTATCGCTGTCTCCCTTTTTCTATGTGTGTCTCCTTTTCACTTGCAAACACACACAGAGTCAAAAAACATTCCTCCTGCCCTTGACTCAATGCTTAAAATCTAATAGTGCTCCATTATTCTGTGTAAAACTGTATAGTTT
Organism: Fistularia commersonii; assembly: GCF_037954325.1. Taxonomy (NCBI): domain Eukaryota; kingdom Metazoa; phylum Chordata; class Actinopteri; order Syngnathiformes; family Fistulariidae; genus Fistularia; species Fistularia commersonii. The sequence continues at coordinate 12,983,983 of NC_141299.1, read as the reverse complement.
TTGCTCAAATCTTATTATCAATATAAATGTGAATGAAGATCAAGTGTGAAATTTAGGTTTACTATTTTGACTTAAACTGGATCTGTGGCTTGCAGTGAATAGTGTTGAGAGTGCTTGGCTAGTGATCAAATTTAAGATGTATAAAGTTTTCAAATCTTCCTTTTTATTTGATTTTTGTTGACTATTGAACTGAATGAATTAACTTTAAATGCTCATATATGACTGGGATGTGACCGGCTCAGAGGTAAGACATAGATATGAGACAAGGACTGTGGGATATGTTATGGACCACAGGACTGTAAACTATTTTAAAGAGGATTTTTATGTGGTAAGGGTTATTTGGGTTTACCTCATGCAGCCGTGTTGTCAAGCATTGGGTAGCCAGCCAGCTAAATAGGCTTCTATGGATTATATGGATCACAAGCCTCTCATTTTATCTCTTTAGAAAAAGGTAATTGTAATACTTTTCTCATCAATAACCACTATTTTTTTTCAGGTGAAACTATATTAAGTTGTTTCCCCAGACCCCTCTCTGTCCTTCCTTGTCAATTTGAATGCCTCAAACATGAGAATGGAGGATAGATCGCCCACTGCCCGGCATCCTTGCCCTTCTCACCTGCAAAATTGCATCTGTGGTCCAGGGAACCTGCATCAAAAGTAGAGTCCAGGAAAAGAGGCTTCTGTGGTCACCCTGACAACAAAACACCAACAGGTTATGGAGAGAGTCCACTTGTCCTGTTTTATTTGTCATTCTGCTATCCGCAGGACTGTTAGCTACCTAAAACGGTTCTGGTTTCCTCAAATGATTAGGGGTGATTGACTTATTGCACCAATTGTGCCAGGATAAAATCTGTCACCCGGGGTCAATTTCAAACCATACCTTGGCCCCCTTCGACCCCAGAAAGCTCTTGTTAAATAGTTTCATCACTGTCATGGTGATAGTGGATCACTTTTGTCGTTCAACCAAACTTCACTTAGTCCTGGATTCAAGTACCCATTAATCATTAATCAGTTTCTTCCGTGGGACATTCCCGCTCTCTGACATCTGCTAATGACAGTTTTACATCTGGGTTTCATCCCAAGACCAATGGCCAAAATGGCACTGGACAGAATATTTAAATGTTTAGTCTCCTTTTATCTGACCATTTTGGCCACAATAATTTGGCAAGAATGGCTTTATTATTTTGCTGAGCATTTCTATTTTCATGGGAGATTCACAAGCATTATCCATTAATGACACAAAAAATCCTGAATAACTCTAGCTTGACCCATCAGGTAAATGAGATTCTCCAAACTGGATCTTTCTTTGCAAGTACGGTTTTGCAAATAAGTACCGTGGTATGTTGATCCCTTAAGGGGATCCAGAAGATTAACCCATTTACAGTCTATCTACAGCTTCCATGGCCTATAAAAATGAGCCTTAACAATACATATGTCTCATATTGTGACCTTGTTCTCCACCTCAGGTTAATACAGAGTATATTGAACAATAGGTATCTTGAGTTCAGGGTAAAATATCTGGTTGATTTGGAGGAATAAGTCTGGAGGACCGATTTTTATGCTCTAGAAGGTAACATCTTTGATCCAAATTAATTTAAAAATTCCATTAATCTTGTTCCATTATCATAGCAGAAAGTGTAGGTGCAGATATCTATTATTGGATATCCTGTTAGACCAGGGGTGGGCAAACTTTTTGGCTCAGGGGCCGCATTGACTTTTAAAATTTGACTGACGGGCCGGGACGCATTTTTTAACAGTAGATATCAGACTCGTCAGACATTTGGTTTGAAAATAAAACCATGAAGGTTTTGAAGGCTCTGACATTTGCTTGCATTTCAAGCACAAACCGTTTTTTCCCTTGTAGCTTCACGTCCAGCTCATTCATGTATGTCAGTACGTCCACAGTAAAGGCTAAATCACATTGCCGATCTGTGTCATTTAGCTCGGGAAAATTCTCAAGTGTTCTAAAGTTGCTCCAAAAATGAAATACTCATCTGTTTGAGCCCCCACATGATCCAATCGTTCAATCATTCATATCAAGTATGAATTGCACTTTTTGTAAGTCGCTTTGGATAAAAGCGTCTGCCAAATTACTGTAATGTAATGAATTCCGTAGCAATCTTTGGCGGACCGGATTAAAAAGACCAATGGGCCGGATGTGGCCCGCAGGCCGTAGTTTTCCCTACAACCCCAATACACTACAAACAGTCGTGACTGACAAGAGGGTCTTACAGTTAGACCCTCTTGTCAGTCACTACTGTTTACAAGTTGTTTAGGCCTGATTGGGCAAGGTCACTTGTTCCAGGTGAAATCACATGTTTACATAGACATTTGTGTAATACGCTTTGTTCTGAATCCATTCCTCCCTGCCAGGCTTGAGCAAGCAACTGTGTTTGCCTTCATCTTGGTCCCAACTCACACATTCATGGCATAGACTGTCAAACTTAAAAACTCATCTTTTAACTATCAAGCTTGAAAACATCTTGGGTTGTCAGTGTTTGGCTATTGTGAAATTCTATAAATGATTGAGTCCATGTATGCATATTTACTATATATAGGTTACATGTTTATGCTCCCTTGCCCCCAAGCCAATTCACTGCTTCAGTTTCAGGTAGGTAAATTTGCCTAATCTTTTTAAGAATACTATAATGTACTTTGTGTCTGATTGAGTCTTGTTTTTGCTCTTTTTGTTGGTGTTGTTGATTTTCCATATTGTTTTCCATTCCATCCATCCTTATCGATGCAGCTTATCCTGCAATCGGGGTGCAGGAGCCGATCACAGGAGTCATTGGGCAAGTAGGGTTCTTCCTTAACCAGTCGCCTGTTTATCGCAGAGCCACTTATAGAGATAAACACTCACTCATTCATACATCTGGGAAATTTAGAGTTACTCATCATTGTGCTGTATGATTTCGGATGGTGGGGGGAAATCGGAGAACACATACAGACACAGTGAGGAATTTCCAAACGCCTGTGAAATGGAACCATGACCTTCTTGCTGTGGATTGGAGGAACTAACAACTGTGCTGCGCTGCCCTCCATGATTATCAAATGAGTAATATTAGTTAGGGTATAAACTTGTTGGCTTTTAGACCTGTTATTATGTGAGGATCTACCCACCATGTGGATATGAGGGAATTCTTCTCAGCTCAAAAAGAGAAACAAAAGGACATTGTTAGTTATTAGATACACAGGATGAAGACTCAAAGTCAAGTCAAACTTTCATGACTTAAGAATGGAATAGCATTTTAATTACACAGGGATGATACGGTTATACATAGTGTATGCATGTCCTGAGAGAACTGCCCTCCCCATTGCTTGTCAACAGCTTATTTCTGTTTGTTTCCGTATATCCGTGCGTGCGCACAGCCGTAAGCAATAGGAGATCATTCTATTTAATTAAGCAGGGTAGACAACAAATTTGGCTCATTTGTTTTTACGGTTTCTATTTCCATGTATTTTTTTCTTCATAAATCTCCATGTACTGCTTGAACAAATTCCTATTGTGCTTATTTCCAATGTCTCATCAATTCAGGTGGTGTTTGGTCTGGTCAGTCAATTTTGAGCACAAAAGGCTTAATTTTACAGTAACACCCAAATTAATTCTAAATTATCAGAAGTTTTGATACTGTAACTTTGCATTTATTTACTTTTTGAATTTCTTAGAGAAATCCCCATATTTCACATCAGAATCTCTTTAAAACTTCTTTCAGGTAAACATTCATACATTTTATACATGTAGAGGAGGGGGAAAAAGAATGAGGGTATATAATTTCAAATAAAATATTTGCAAACGAAAGTCAAAGATATAACATTTGAATGTTTTACCTACTATGATAATAGACAAGGTGTGCCTTGGAATTTATGTGTTCCTTGGGAAAACTTAGTTGGGTATGTGCCTGTGAAGGTTTTCGTTCTTCCAGGTCAAGGTCAGCCGTTGTCAAATCTTAATGTGGCAACTGCACTTAGCTTTTCTTGTTGTAGATGTTTCTCTTCTACCATAAATAGCCTGCTCCACAGGGAAAGGCTGTGTTAAGGCTCCTCTGTGTGCATGTGTTTATCTGTTGGTTTATGTGTTGGCAAAACCCTGCCGAGAACAAAGGTGCCGCATAAGAAGCAGCACGGGTAGTTTTGAATTCAGCCTGGGTGTCATTTACAGAGATCTCTAGATGCTTTACATAAAGCTCACATATGTAAACAAATGTCAGGACATCCGAAGTTCATATGTTAGGCATGAAAAGCTAATAAATCACAGCAGCGAACTGTAAACCTGCTTAACACATACAATACAGGACATGTTATGATTACACAAACAGTGATTAGAAAAGATGGATAATCCACACACACACACACACATACACACACGTGCTGGCACATGCACAGAAAAAAAGAGACAATAATCTTTTCCTTTTTACAAGCGATATTTGTTTGCGCGAAGGCTTGCTTCTTTTTTTCATTTGAAAGCATATGCTTTACTTTTTAAGTGTTCACTAGAAAGGAAAATGGGGCAGCTTTACTTAGGCAGTTCTAATTACAGAACAAATCACACTGCCTTTACCTCCATACCAATTGAAATAGTAGATTAAGCACAAAAAGAGCAGATTTTAAGTCCTACCATCTGGGATTGTGCATGAGTGTGTGTGTGTGTGTGTGTGTGTGTGTGTGTGTGTGTGTGTGTGCAAGCGCACACTCACTTGGTGCGCGCGTCTGCTTCCTTATCTTATCTGAACCATTCACCTCATACAGCTCCCAGACGATTTTTCGCTCTCCAAGCCTGAGAGGTCGGCTTAGGGCCCTGAAACTGGGTCATCTGGGTCTTGGCTTTTTTAAAGGCTGGACATTGGCTGCAAAGCTGCCTGAATCTCTCTCAGATAAAAAAAAAAAAAAAAGGATAGAGCAATTGGTGGTATGAAGCTAGGGAGGATGACGAGTGGAAAGGTCAGCGCAGCCCTGTTGATGGGGGAAATATTTTGGACAGCATGCCAGGGTCACTTCGCCAGACTGCCAGCCTCTCTTGCCGTCTGGTAACAGAGGCTCTGGCCAAGGTGGAGGCCAGAGAGTCTCAAGGTCATGCCCTGCAACTCCACTGCTGACAGGGTGGGGTAGCAAGATGGAAGGGTTGAAAATTTGGGGGAAAACTGGACGCCCTATTGCCATCACTCAATTTTTTTTTTTTTTTTTATAAAAAAAGGACCGCAATTTTCAAATATGGAACGAAAAAAGGTTGCAGCATATTCATAATTTGTGACAAAAGATGTTCATCATCACAATTTTAGTTTAGTATAGTTCAGGTATACACTCACAGACATTATTTAAGAAATTGTTCAAAAAAACCAAACAATAGAGGTTCATGCATTTTTTTTAACTGCCCATATTTTTGCCTTGTATCCCTGAGGAACCTAAGCTAGGGAATTCTGCAAAACAGTAGGATCAATGCCCTGGCTGATTTTTCCTTTTTTTACCTTTAATATTTCTAATAATGATTAATAAGTGAACACTTTACTAAAATATCATAAAGCTAATGTCCATAAAATGATGCAAGCATAGTTAGCAATTCATAATCCAACCATGTTGAGTTCTCATTAGAAAGTATGTAAGGTTCAAATGACACAAGCAGCCATAAGTCAAAGACACATTAAGGGATGTTTTGTTTTTGTTTTAGTAATACACCTTTTAACCAATTTCTTGGACTAATTAGGACAATTCCTGAATGATGTAATCAACAATTTCCAAGTACGTCAAGGAGACATTGTTTGAAAACCATGACTATTCTACTTTCCACTAAATAGGAGGCATGAGTCAGTGATTATTAAAATCTGCAGTGCTTAACCTTTAATACATGAAAAAGCTTCTTTTTCTAGCCGTTTTCCCAGATGAAAAATTTGTCAGATTCTGCGGTGTTTGGGAATCATTTCCTTCTCCCATTCTTACTGACTCCCATGTCTTTGTTCTCTTGATAAATAAAATGATTAGCATCACGAACAATACAAAATCACTCTGTTACATAAAACTGCTCAGTAACTAACCTCAGCCCTCTGCTCAAGAAATCCAGTGACACTGTTTTTTACATTTTATTCCTGTGTAACAATATAAATGTCATTCCTGCAATGAAAAACCTCTGCTTTGAAAGAAAAGATGCTGAACCAGCAAATGAAAATATTTGACAGTATGAATTGAAACCTAGTATTATACATGGGTAAATTGATTTAGCGGTTTTAGCACAGTGTTGAAGTTGATATTCAGATTGGTTGTTAAAAAAAGTCTTTCGCATAATATTTATCTAGTCGGTGTATGAGTAGAAGACACAGCAAAACACTAATAAACATATAACACAGCTCCCTAACAACATTTTAATACTGTTATTGATTGAGGTTCTACAGTAGCTCATGACAGATTAACCTTAAATGAAACCCATCAAGTAGATGTGCTTATTGACATCCATGTTAGTTCTGTGACGTTTATCTTAATTGACGCTGGGAAAAAAAAAAATGCTGCAATTGCTTGTTCTGAACACTTTCCCTTTAACACAGTACCAGGCTTTCTGAGATGAAAGCCCATGTGCCGCAATCCTTAAGTAATGTGGTGCAACACAACCTTATCATCATGTTTTCTTACTTTCATTGGAGTGTTTCGACTCCTCACGCAGCCAATACCTAGACACAGCAATTGATGACAAAACAAATCTTCAAGTACTCTTTCAAAGCAGCTCTTCTGCATAATGACTACAACTGTCTGAAAGACTACACTCTAGGCATGCAAACACTACTGTTAAGTGCAGCACAGGTAATTATTCTTTCTCTGTGACAAACCGCAAAATGCACATTTGGAACTTGCTGTCTCAGACTTGAGTTTGGCCCTTTTGTGCTGTGCGTCAAAGTCAGCTCTCGCAGAGCCCTGGCATTACAATAATGACATTCTAAACAGTGTTGCTTAATAATGCTGCACTTAATATCACACAGGTAAACATGAAGCTTTGCATCCAAAATTTAACATTTTTAATTCACTGGGTTCCACCTCTGTGTTATAATGCAATTGCAGAAAGTAGAAATTAAAATAACTGTTAAAAATGTGATAACATAAAGTGTCTTGTATAAGTTAAAAAATAAATTAAATTCAGTGTAAATACAGAAAACAAAATAACCAGAAAAATAAGCATTTTTAAAACATCCACATTCTCAAACAAGTGACAACTTTTTTGATATCATGCCATATCTGCATTCTCCACCAGCATTTACTGCATTCATGGAACACCTCCAAAAATAAATAAGTACTTAAATAAATAACCCTTAGATTATTTTGTATTTATCATTCATTCCTTTTACAGTACATTATTTTGCCTGTACAGTGATAAAGTATAATACAGCAATTACAGCACGAAAGTGGGCTAAACCCATTGTCTGCTATGACTGGGAATAAAATCGGGACTCGAGGGAACCAGTGCTCTGCCTGGCAGGCCAATCAAACTAAACCAAATTGGTCTTAACAATCCTGAATCATCTGTCTTTTTGTTGGTCTACCACAGGAGATTTGGCCTTGGTGGAAGCTCCATCAGATGTCCCATGCTGCCCCCAAATACATCCCATATTGTGGTTTTAGGAACAAATTTTGGCTGACTGAAAGTCAAGGTAGGGAGGTTGAGGTCAAAAGGCGAGGGTCTCTGAAGCCAAGCTTGCCGCTGTGACCTGAAAGTGTCCCGTCCTGGCAGCAAAAAGGCTGTGGGAGTGTGGCATAGCCGAGGAGATGCGGCCAAAGCTGGACAAAGGCCACTTCATGATGAACTGGGAGGTCACTGGCAGCAGATACCTGGACAGACGGACAATAGGGTAGGGACAGAGGGATTATGGGAAAGGATGAACATAATGAGAGGATTAGATATATAAAGGTCAGAATTTAGAGGTCAGGATACATTAGCACACGGCGCAGAAACCATATATCCACTGGTTTTCATATGCCACTTCTACCATCTCATATTTGCACACGGCAATTTTAATATTGGCCTGCTATTTTCAAGCCCCCACCTACACACCCATGCAAAGCATCCCACCGTAGACAAAAGAAAAGAAATGGAAAAAAAAAAAAAAAAAAAAAGTAAAAGCCGGAGTCATAGAGAAACTTTACAGTATTTCAATAGCTAAAATGCCACGTGTAATCGAAGGTTTAGTTCGGAATTTTAACGCTGTATTTGCATTTTCATACATCTGTGTGTAAAGTGACAAATTATGGGCCTCACATTGACAAGAGACAGAGTATTTTAACTATTCTTGACAACTTAGTTGTCTACTTTGACCCTTCATTTTTTTTGTATCATGAAAATAAAGTCCTCACCTATCATTCCGAGGCATTGACGTCAGTACCTTTCTAAGACTTTTCTATGACACCTTCCACCGAGACAGAGCAGTGAGGCAGCTCCTGCTAACAGCGTTCCAGTACCTGAGAATGAGACCAGCATCAGGTTGAGATAGTCAGGAGCGGCTGAACTTTCCACCCTTCGTACTTAGTAACTGGAAATGAGTCAGACATGGTTGTCAGAGCAATGTCAGATGGGATGATCGAATCCTGGGTAAGGTTATTCAAATGTTGGAGTAGTAAAAAGACAGGAGCAGGAGGGTATGTTGAATTCTTCCAGAGTGGTTACTTGGAAGAATAGCTTACATTTACGGGATTTACCAGCACATTTGTTCGCTGCTTCATTTTACATTTTCTTTGACCGCATCACCACGTCCGCAGCAGAGAATCGGAAAACACGAAACAAGACCAAAAGTCAGCTTAAAGAATGTAGCCCCTGTCGAGGTGTTTAGATTCGACAATCTAATCAAATGGGAGCCACTGGGGAAGAGGATTACAGAATGAGGAAATATCTTCTTTCAAGCTGGTGCACAGATAGCACACTTTTCTCTGACAGCTCTTTTTGCTTGTGAAATAGCTCTTGGACAAATTAGCTGAGCAGGGCTTTCTAAAGTCGACCTTAATGAAAAGAAACCATGTCGCTGAGGGCGTTGAGCTGAGCCCAGACCCAGGAGAGTTAGGATGGATTCAAATTAACTTCATTTAGTCCGGGTGTCCTTGAATCTGCTTCAAGTGGGCCGCAGGTATCCCTCCAGCATATCTTTTTCAGTTGTGACTGGACTAAGTGAGCAAGAGCTCAGTTGAGAAATTTCTCAGAATTTAACCCAAAGAGAAGGAGGACAGAGTGTACCTTACTTTCAGTCGTTTGCCTTTTTTTTCAAAGGACAACCGTAGAATTGTCATTTTTGCAATTTGATACTATCATTCAACCCTACTGTATTTAATACTTTGGCCATATTCCATCACAATATAACAATTCAGTTTCCGTTCATGGACTCATACTTTGTTTCCCAATTGTGCCTCTCAAATCTTCAGCCTAGAAATGGCAGATCATAAAGGAAAATAAAGGAAAATGTGGAAAATGCAACATTGACCATTCTTTGGGTATGCAGTAGCTCCTCCTTTTGGTATTCACTTTGAGAAAATTCTACTCCTATAAAGCAGCACAGTGGTGGTAGGAGAGGTAATAGATGGTGAGAGCTTCTCATGTCATGCAGCCTCTGTCTCTGCAGGCTACATTTAATTGGACCCTCATTCAGCATCCTCCAGGTTCATCCTCATTTTGAGTGTGAGAAGATCCTGGTTAAAACATGTGTGCTTGAAAGCCAGAGGGAGACATGCTCATGCTGTAATACATCAGTTGACATGAAGACAGCTACTCTCCTGCTTCCATCCTTTCCTGCTTCATTCCCTATATGCAAAACAAAATATAGTCCAGGGTAACTGACAGGCCTTCCATTCTGAGCCTTCAAAATCACCATTAAGATGCAACTGTCATGGTGATTAAAAGGACATGTAAAGAGTTACCATGACCAAGGATAGAAAAGGAAGGCTGCTACGATAGCTGATGCAATCATAAACCAAGAGGTACAAAGCGGCTTGAAGGTTATCCGCATCCCACATTCAGCTCAACACCCCAATTAACCCTAATTACCACCACATTTTTCAGACAGATGAAAGTTAATAGAATCCGAAAGTTTTGTCATTGTGGAAGTACTGTCTTTGGGAAGAGACCATAATTTCAGGCTTAACAAGAAAGTCATTAGTTGAGCTATTTAGCTAGTACCTCTCATCTGCCCACACAGGCTGAAGGACTCCTCTAAGACCAATGTAGCTGTTGACACATTTGATCAAAGCACTCCACACAGGAAGGAGGCTTGAACAGGAGTGGGCAGGTGTTGAAAACCCGAGTGAGCCCAAAGACCCCGATGCTTTCCCATTATTGAAACACATTTTTATCTTACCATCTTTTTTTGTCAAAATGTATTGTTAAGCAATCCTATATACAGTGAGGAGAACAAGTATTTGATACACTGCAGATTTTTCAGCTTTTCCCACTTGCAAAGCATGTAGAGGTCTGTAATTTTTATCATAGGTACTCTTAAACTGTGAGTGACGGAATCAAAAACAAAAACCTAGAAAAACGCATGGTATCATTTTTAAGTAATTAATTTGCTTTTTATTGTATGACATAAGTATTTGATCACCTACCAACCAGTAAGAATTGTGGCTCTCAAAAACCGATCAGTTCTTCTTTAAGACGCCCTCCTGTTCTCCACTCATTACCTGTATTAATTGCACCAGTTTGAACTCTTTACCTGTATAAAAGACACACTTGTTCACACACTCAATCAAACAAACTCCAACCTTCCCACAATGGCCATGACCAGAGAACTGTGTACAGGACAATCGGCAAGCAGCTTGGCGAGAAGGCAACAACTGCTGGCACAATTATTACGAAATGGAAGAAGTTCAAGATGGCATCCAATCTCCCTCGGTCTGGGGCTCCATGCAAGATCTCACCCTGTGGGGCATCCATGATCATGAGGAAGGTGAGGGATCAGCCCAGAATGACACGGCTGGACCTCTTCGATGACCTGAGGAGAGCTGGGACCACAGTTTCAAAGGAAACTATTAGTAACACACTATGCCGTCATGGATTAAAATCCTGCAGTGCACGTAAGGTCCCCCTGCTCAAGCCAGCACATGTCCAGGCTCAACTGAAGTTTGCCAATGACCATCTGGATGATCCAGAGGAGGAATGGAAGGAGGTCATGTGATCTGAGACAAAAATAGAGCTTTTTGGCCTAAACTCCACTCGTGTGTGGAGGAAGAAGAAGGATGTATACAACCCCAAGAACACCGTCCCAACCGTGAAGCATGGAGGTGGAAACATCATTCTTTAGGCAGGCTATTCTGCAAAGGGGACGGGACGACTGCACCGTATTGAGGGGAGGATGGATGGGGCCATGTATCGCAAGATCTTAGCCAACAAACTCCTTCCCTGAGTAAGAGCCTTAAAGATGGGTCGTGGCTGGGTCTTCAGGCATGACAATGACAATAAACGCGCAACCGGGGCAACTAAGGAGTGGTCTTGTAAGAAGCATCTCAAGGTCTTGGAGTGGGCGAGCCAATCTCCAGACCTGAACCAAATAGAAAATCTTGGGAAGGAGCTGAAAGTCCATATTGCCCAGCGACTGCTCCAAAACGTGAAGGATCTGGAGAAGATCTGTATGGAGTGGGCTAAAATCCCTGCTGCAGTGTGTGCGCAAGCCTGGTCAAGAACTACAGGAAACATCTGATCTCTGTAATTTCTAACAAAGGTTTCTGTACCAAATATTAAGTTCTGTTTTTCTGTATCAAATACTTATGTCATGCAATAAAATGCAAATTAATTACTTAGTCATACAATGTGATTAATCTGGATTTTTGTTTTAGACTCAGTCTCTCACAGTTGAAGAGTACCTATGATAAAAACTAGACCTCTACATGTTTTGTAAGTGGAGAAAAGCTGAAAAATCAGCAGTGTATCAAATACTTGTTCTCCCCACTGTCTGTGATCCATTTCAACATGTTATTTACATTTAATAAATGGTAAACAACATGTTGGCTTCTGTTGCAGGTATGTTTTGGCTTTCAATTGAAATGGGAGTAGATCTGTGAAGATTGCTGTAAAAACTGATTGATTTAGTTAAACTGCAGTCATGAATTCTTAACATAACACAAGAAGACTTAAGGGAAAAAGCTATGACATGAAAGCCATGCACATTTGCAAACCAATACACACAGACTTGCCAGCATATCCTTTTTAAGGTGACAAAGCACACCAAACTCAGGATGAGATTTCAGGCTCTTTTGAGTTAACATGGCAATTAAAATAGATCGTTTATGTAATTTCCCTGTATATTTGTTTTGTGCCTTTTGACACCCACCCCTTTGGCCTTTTAATCTTACCACAGTATGATAAAGTCAACAAATCATGCATACATCTTTATATTAAGTCTGCTAACCTTTTTTTAACAAAAAGCCTTAGTTTCTGAAAGGGGCAGGAATCAAAAAAGCTGTATCTGTTTCTATCCATCGCGATCATTCTGGAGTCAATATCTGGCTTTTGGAGGATCTCACTCATAACCTACCCAGTACTTTTGTATTCTTGCAACTGGTATAGAAGTGAGTAAATAGGATGTGATCTCTGAAAAGATATTCTGTATCTATTCTGAAGAGTTAATTCATTTAACATTGTTTGGTGACTCCAGGGGGTAAAATAGCCATTTTCTCCATTGGTGGGCATTTTTTAAATCATGAAATACTGTTCAACCTGGTTTATTGCATTGTCATTTCCTGTGAAAATATTTGCTTCTACAATTTTTGTTCTTGTTGTCCAGTGACTACAGTCCAGTCATCTTCCAGTCATCTAGTTGTAGTTTCAAAAATTAATAAATTCCCATCTTCATTCACTGATGCTTTATCATTTAATTATAATTACTTCCTTTTAGTACTATAATCTTAGCTTTGAATAATTAAGTTGTTCTTTTCACAAATATAAATAAAGCGCAGTTTACTTTGTGTGATGTATGTGTGTGTGTGTGTGTGTGTGTGTGTGTGTGTGTGTGTGTGTGTGTGTGTGTGTGTGTGTGTGTGTGTGTGTGTGTGTGTGTGTGAGTGGCTGAGTCTGGTTGTTGTGTATGAAAATGTATCTAATTTGAAAAGGAAATTGTAATACTCAAATATAATTTAAAGTCTAAGTATTCTTCTATCCCACATCTACTTATCTTTGAGAACTGGCAGTTATAACTAAACTGTTTATCAGAAATACAACATAGTTGATGCTTAAATATACTTAACATTACTGAGAGTAAGATAAACCCTAAATCAAGCCTTCTCTTGTAAGCAAATTTTTTATATGGTGGTATTTTGTAATTACTTTAATTTGACTGAAATGTATTTTATTTGAAATTACTTGAAATGATAATTTCTTAGTACTTGAACAAAGTGAAACAGTTTTAGTGTTATGTAGGACCACTTAATTCCTCAAGTGGAAAATGTAAATCATTATCCTGTGAATGAACAACACCTGACCCCTTTCTGGAGTGTATTATAAAGGAGCTTTGGCTTAATCAGCATCATCTATAGGAGCTGGAGTAACTATACAATATTAATTGGGGTCTAGAGATTCTCAAATGTATCGGGGTACACAGACCTTAATGGCCACAATATCATAGATCCAGAAACCCTGTACTGGTACACAGCATGATGTGAATCATGGTTTAATAGCTGAGTTTTTCTTAAAATATCAAAGTATCTTAATTTGAACCAAATAATTAATAAATCATACATAACCTAATAATGTTCCACTTTCTTTTCCATTGTGCCGCCTGGCTCTCTTTTGAGAAACATTATGACTCGCTCCTTCTTTAAAACAAGCCAGCCCCTTCCTCTTATATGTCTCCTGTTATGTTCTTATAAAAACTGAAAAGAATCTGATAAAAAATTAAAAAGTACAAATGTGAAATTAGGTTTGATTTTTAATATAAATGGAGGATGCTTCTGCTAAATATTGCTATTAATTAATTCCTTCCTAAAACCTGAGACCTCAGAATCTCAGTGAGAGTAAATTACAATACCAGCAGATATAAGCATGAATTTGCAGACAAGTTTCTGCAATCTTCATGTTAAATTTCTATCTAAACGATCAACTCTTCCTATAGAACGGATTATGAAAAGAACTCTCTGAATATTCTGTTAAACATTTCAGCCGTTTGGTTTTCAATGGGCTATGTTGTGATGTATGTTGTTCTATCTCTGCATGTGGTATATATGAAAGATTTCTCTCATAACTTATAAAGAAATGACAAACAGAATAAAAATGATCCCATGGATGCTGTATCATATTTGTCTTGCCATAATATTCAGTCATTGTAATCGTTTAAAGGATTTGTTTTGTTGAGTTGAATCATCTTAAATATCAGGCCTTTTCAGGTTTATTCAGGTGTATTAAGTCATTGAACATGCATTTAGAGGTTTATAAAGCAATCTCAGTAAGTGAGATGCACTTCCCTAAATACAAGCAATATACTATCTTTACGCAGTCCTTCTGTGTCTTTGAGACACTGCAAAGAAACCTGTGGCTTAGACCAGTTACCCTGCAACACATGATGTGTAGCTATATGGGACCCATATCTAATTCTTTCAATCACTAACTAAAGCTTTTGAGCATGGGCTAATGGTGGAGGATACAGAAGATCAGCCACTACATTTAAGAGTTTAGCATTTCCTTTTTTCTTTCAGTCGAGGTGGATATCCTACCTCTTTCATAGTAAGGGGCTTTACATCGCCCACACATAGAGCACGCATTAATATAATCCATAATTAGGTGCATTTAAGCTGTTTAGATTGTCTCCATTGTTGCTACAACAACAGCAAAACTAATATTACATAATTTTCTTGCTTGTGCTGACAAATTTTATGATAGTCAAATACTGTTTGCTGCCATTCTGTGGCCTGCCCTGCCCTGCCTTTTGAATTGTACAGGAAAAGAAAAGAAAGTTTAAATGTTTACCTTTAAACAAAATGCTAGAGATCTCAAATATATTTGAAAATGTTTTAATGTATGCTAAACTAAAGCAATTAAATATCAAATAATATTGATAACTTTGGACCTTACCAAACATCTTACACATAGAGTGAGCTAGTAAAAAATTTAAATCCAGGGCATCTTGTTAAATGTCAGTTCTCACCAAAGCAGCTATCAAATTTCTAAAAGGTTCAATATTAGAAGCACATACAGTATAAAGCAAAAAATAAACCTTTGATTTTGCTTGGCGGTATCATGATTACAGCTTTGGCTGAGTGGAAGGACAGATGGCCATTGCATAAGTCTCATGATATATGCATGCAAATGTACACACACACTATTTACCCACTTACTATATATACAGGCATAATTAGCTTCTTAGTAATATAAAGCGTTGGTTTGCAAGAGCAGCCTGCATGCCTTATGGGAAAATGTGAACAATGTGGTATAACAAATCATAGAAGAAAGCCGTTCTTATAGTTGATAGTGATATTAAAAGAAGTGCAGGTGGAGCACTCAGTTCTCACTGATACTAGTCGAAATATACATTGAGGTTATGATGCTCTTTATAACGCATTCAGTGAAAAATGTCTTAAAACATGGTATCATGGTGATGCATAGCAAGCTGGTCAAATAGTTGGAGTGTTGGCAAACAGTGTTCCAAACAGCCATTAATACGTTATCTTCTCCCATGCCATTTCAAATTGGAATAATGTTGTTACTCTGAAACATAAATTATTGTCACTTTTTTTTTTTTTCTTTTTTGTTATGTTTTGTTTTTTATGTACCAGAACTAAAATCCCTTTTTAAATGTAAGTAACAGGAGCGAGAGGAGACAAAGCTAGACTGTTGAGCAGCCAAAACAACCATGTTTGGGCAGGTGAAACCAAGCCTAATCTATGGCTGTGAAGTGGACAGAGCAGCAGAAGGCAGTGAATTAAAACGGTGCTGGAAGATGGGGGATAGCAGGGTTAGCAACACTAAACCAAGCAGAGACCTGCATCGGTGCGCGAGGAGACGGAGGAAGAAGAAGAGGAGGAGGAAGAAGCAGCAGCAACAGCAGCAGAGGTGGAGCCATGGGTAGAGGCTGGTCCAGCAGCAAATGGTAAGCTTTTTTACACAGACATATATAGAAAGAAAAAATAAGGAGACACAGGCCAACTCATGCTTCAAAAGACTCTTAAGGATATATATTGCAAATACTTGCATGTAAAAGCATATAACTTCCATGCTTGAATTATCATTATCATTTTTTGACATTCTGACATATGAATGATAATGCTGTATTTCTCAGTCTGTTCTGAAAAAAATTAATTGAAAATAAAACAATCAAAAGAACAGTCAAACTTCTAGAGGTGCTGCAACCTGTAGCGTAAACACAAACTCCATAAGATGGGTTTTTTTAATGGTTCTTGTTATGCACTGTGGCTCTTAGTGATAGAATGTTAAAACATGCACAACAGTTATGAATCATGTAAAGCAACGCTCCAGGAGAAAGGAGCTCTTTCTTATAAGGTCATTTGCTGCACAGGCTCATCTGGGCTCAAATTGAATTAAGCAGGCCTCATGGGGCCCTGGGCTAACCTGAGCACTAATCTGTAGACCATTTTTTCCTATTAACAGCACACTACCTCTCTCCCTTTCTCCGCTCCCCTTGCCTCTGTCTGACAAACCAAAGCATATGTGCTTTGAAAAGTTCAGTCACTCTAAACCTTAGCGGCTGTCTCCAGCAGGGACCTTCGTTAGAAATAGAATAATGATGTTTATTTATCTAATCAGGGTCAGGTAATGAATATGTCAGCACTAAGGCTCATTAGATGACAAAAAAAATGTTGTATTGTAAATTGCCATAGTGTGTGTGTATTACCACATTTAGTTGCAAAAAAAGATCTTTTATTGAACAAGTCTGGAGTAATAGCCATACTTAATTCTCAAACTAGCAGTCACAGACTGGATTCATTATACACACTGTGTTAATAATAAGAACTTGATAAGATCCTTGGTGTCTGTTTTGCTCCTCAATGGAAATGGAATGGAAATAATTTTTCCGTCATATGTGTAATTAATTTGACAAAGAGATGGAAATAGAAAATAAACAAATGCAAGATAGAAAGATGAAATTAGGTTACTGAGTATTATTTAAAATTTTAGTAAAACTGGTATGCTTAGTTATTGGCGCCAAATATTGTATACAGGAACTCCAACAGTCCTGGGTCATCCACCTTTAAGAAACTCGTTGGAATCTGGTGGCATTCAGATCTTAGCATTAGTAAAAGGATAAAAAAAAATATGTATTCCTCCCAAATGAGGAAATCGCTGACACTCAGAATATGTTTTTTCCCACTAATGTTTGGTATGTACCATATCTTGATGATACTTTTTTTCATTAGTTTGCAATATAATGTCGTAAACATAATGTTATAACGCAGTTCAAAGAATTTTCATGGTATAGGAGCAATCAGCCATGCTAACCCATTATGTCTACAACCACTAAAACATTAATATGGTGAAGGTGCCAAACAAAAATTCAGATTTTCACATTAAAAAACTAGTATTTACATAGTTTCAACAGTTGAGATTGGTTGTGAGTTTACACAATTCCTAAACATGGGTGAAAAATCTCAATATTTTGAGGAACAATTCTTGACATTCTGTTGGTCTGTATGTGAAACAAACAATAGCATGTCCAAACGATGAGGGTATACCTATATCGGAAATTTACAAAGCTAACCAGTGCGCATTATAGAAACTTTGCACTCTTCACTGTCATAGGATTATTCACAAAATATATATGGATGGGTGCTTGGTCATCGAAACAGTTCATTTTCCAAACATACCATTTTCAGCCATTTCTTGTGAACATATTGAACAGTCATATAAGATAAGAACCATTCTTCCAATTTCCTTTGGAAAGCTTTTTGATTTCTAAAGTGAAAATTAGTTTTCATTTCAACCAAATCTCAGGGGCAAAAGTCCCCAAATATTTTCAGCCAAATATACTGTAACTTTGTATGATTAAAGATGGGTTTTATCCTTTTTCATGTTAATGCTTCATAATTATTCAAATTGTCGTCAGGAGATATGGATGCTGTGCAAGGTAAATAGGTTAAGGCCTTACAATTTCAGAGTGAAAGAATGATAAATGACCTGTATTTGTATTGCAGTAACTCTTCTTCAAATACAAAGATCTGTATTTTACCTAAGTACTGATGCTTCCTGTGACCAAAAAGGACACTAGATTCAGCCTCTTTAGTATTATACTGTAAGATGGGACCCTAAACCCAAACCACTTATGCAACTGCTGAAATGTACATAATAAATTACTCAAAGATGATGAATGTTATGTGTTTTCCTCACCTTGTATCATCCCATTCAGGGCTGAGTCCAGTCAAGGAGCCACGGGACTCTGAGACAAACTTGTAGACAACCAACAAGCAGTCTCTACACAACTGAACCAGCCTGCGGCAGCACTGCAACTCCAGGGGAGACACCACCTCGCTACTCTTCCGGAAAATGATTTCCCACGATGAACTGGATCGGATGCGACGGCAAATTCACAAATACACAAGTACACAGACATACACATGCAAAACACACACACACACAACACACACACACACACACACACACAGTCACATACAGTGAAATTTAGGTAGAATCTCTAGCATCAAATTAGCATCATAGAAAAATGTTTTGACAAAGGAGAGCTCAAATTAATTAAGTCAAGGAGTGAATTTTAATTCATGATTTTGAAGAAGCACAGGATGCATTGATAAATTAGTAGTGGCTCTACATCCATTAATTTAGAAAAATGTATTTTCATCAGGGACACAACAATTTAGCCAAAAAAAAAACCCTAGTGGGTAAATTTCATGTCGAACTCCTTTCAGAACTTTGAAGATAAGAGGTTCTTTTACTTCAGTTGTTCAAAACGTTCTCTTTCCATTCTCTGCTTCCAAGTAAATTCCAAAAAGCCTGCTAAATTAACCAATCCACAATAGCTGATGGGGTGGTTGATTGTGGTTCTCTTCGGTAAAATATAGGAAGGGGACTGGAATTTTTCTTTCTATTTGCAGCTGTTTTTGCGGTGCTCTACTTCGCTGTAGCTGCATGACATAAGGGCACTCTGTTAGATTCAGCTATGTTGGGCTGTGACCCGTTGTCCCAAGGAGCCTGAGAGTGGGCCACCAAACTAGATTCATGATCCAGGACAAGCTTGTGTTTCAACAGGCAGCGTATGAAGAGAGGCTTTGGTGAGGGAAGTAATGAATGGGCTCCTTTCCACCCTCCTCGCTGCCTCCAACTATCCTTTCTATTACCATTTTTACAATGTCTCATTTTATTTAATTCTTTGTTGTCTACCCTTTTCTCCTCTAAAGTGTTGTCCCCTTAATCTCTATCACTTCCTGCACAGATTTTGTTTTCTGAATCAGGACTGTCAAGACAGTGAAATGGTGGAAAATTGACACATCCAGTCAAATTTCCTCCTCTCCCCATTAGACATTTTCGTTGAGTGTAACATGAGAGGATATGGAACACCAAAATCACAAACAATGTGAAAAGGTATGTTAAGTGTAGCTGCATGACTTGTTGTCAATGACCTGGTTCATTTGTCAAATAATACTGTGAAAAATCATTAATTCATTTGTTATCAATACTGCTTATCCTGCAAATCATGAGGAGGTAGACTCGATCCTAGCTGTCATTGGGCAAGATGTGGCATACATTTCTCTTTTCCCTGCTCTCGCCAGTGAAAAGTCTCTTTGCAACAAGTTTCTGACCTTTATTTGAATTCTCAACAGTTATGTTCTTCTTTAATCCCCAAGAGCTGACTGTAAAATGCAGCTCGGAATGGATGGTGCTGAATGCAGGTCATTCTCTATTACTGATTCCTCAGTCATATCGACTGGCCAAGCTCCCACTTAAACTCCAATACAGACAAACAGTGGGTCTTTCAGACAGGAAGATTTTACAATGGGGTACTTGGAGTTGTTGCAGAATGAGCACCTATGACACAAAACTCGGTCAGTATACTAGACTTGGACCTGGTGGTGGTCTGAGGATTTCAATCATCAAAATCAACCCCACTCAGAAATAATAACTAATACTAATAGATATGTTTATGTAAAATCTGACGGTACTGCCCACCTGAGAATGAAGTGTAGCTAACTGTCATCTAGCATCACCATTCAGTAAACATGGGATTGCAGTCTTGGCATTTATTACATGATAGCAATATATCTAATCTTCAAATTTAGTAGTGTCCCTTTTTTCTTCCTTTCACTCCAACAAGTGAAACGTAATGCAAGTAAATTAACACAATATTAATGCTCAAAACCCCTATGTTACCATAGAGCATCCGTGTATAAGGATTCAGATAGGTGCTTCAAGTGTCTTGATTGATTGCAAAATCCATGGCAAATACAACACTGCTTTTTAAAATAAGGACTTGGTCCATAACTTGGATTTGTTATTTACTCTGCCTCTGTGAAATGACACCTGTCTGTAAAATGCATATAACCGAACCTTCAACTCAAAAACAAGTTCATCATATTCTTGAAAAAGGTTTAACTGAAAATTAACTTTACATTTCATTGCAATAGTTTCTCTCAAAATCTAATGAAAGATAACGAAAACATAAGCAACTCTCACCTATTCATAAGAATAGCTATAAATATGATCTTGTTTTCTGACACACCAATTACAGACAAGAAGACAAATATCTACCAGTATTTTCCCTGATAAGTCTGTGCATGTTTTTATGGTTCTTCATCTGTATATTCTTTGCTCATCAAATAACTAACACTACAGGTATGCAATCCTAATTAATGGTTTTGCTATACTCTTGTGAATCACTCTCTCAAAATAACATTGTAATGGGCACTGTGCAGACCTACCCAGAGTGGGAAAAGCAGTTCCACAAGCCCTGTCCGTGACTCCAAAGTAGCCTGTTGAAAACACGGTTAAACAGTCGATAGAGATGAAGGCTCTCGACATCTAGCTCCTTCCAAATCCGTTGCAGTGCTGAGCGTACATTGGTACGCACAATGTCCAGCACCTACAACAAGAAAGAAAGCAGAGAGGAAAAAGGGTAAACCGAACACAGTCCACTACGCAAGACTAAAGCTGAATTAACTCTCCAAGAGATAGACTCATTGACAACTGCAGACATGATAGTCACAAGAATGATGTTCATACTGTCTATTGATCCACTTGTTGCTATAACTGCACAGTAGATCCATATTTACAGATTGTTGTTTTGAATGGGTTGGCAAACAATTTTTCCAGAATGTGCTCTAAATCAAATGGCTAATGACAGAAGCTCGCATGATTCACACGGCATGTAAGCAATGGATGATACATTTTTGAACAGCTGCCTGCTTGTTAAAACCTTGCATAAGCAGGTTTAGGTTAAGACGATTATATCAATAGTATTATATATATTCATTCACATATTAGTCTGTTTTTTTCCTATTGAATATACTCCTGTCTGGGAACAAGATGATGCAGCTACAATAATTGCCATTCATGTGAATTTCCACTTTAACCATGTGCAATGAGGAAGCTAACATTATATGGACCCGAAGTACTTAGAAGGTATCGCAGCAGTATTAAGGTCAGCAATATCCCTCATTGATATGCAAGAATTGATATGTAATTCATCTGTAAAGTTTTACCATTAAATAATGCAAAGATTTCAGCTTGCATACATGAATACCTATTAAAACAAACATATAAAGATACACAACAAAATCTGAAGACTACATAAGCATTCAATGTGCAGTAAAAAGATTTTCAAACTTTCATACACATAATGAGGGTCAGAGCTATCTCTTTATTTAGGTTGACGTGTAAAGAGGATGCAAATGCTTGTTTGCGTGTGTCTGTGTGTGTGTGTATTTCCACACAACAAAAGATATGAATAGTGGTGAACACTGGAGAGGACTAATTGCTGAAAAGATGGCAGTCTAGGTAAGAAAATATCAAAAGTTATCAGGTGGTCAGAGCCTGCAACAACTTTCTCTCTTCCCATCATCATTTTCCCACTCCCCTTATGTTACTGCCTCTTCTATCTCCCTCCTTTTTTGTTGTTTCCCCTCACTCAGAGTGCAGTCATGTGGCTTTCCTGCCTTCGATTCCTTGCTCCTCATTACTGACGTGGTGGCTTTACTGTGTGTGCACGCATGCGATTGCAATGCGAGGGGATAAGATTCCCGACTGGAAATATGAGGCAAGTGAGATGCACACACACTGATGAATAAACACACATACAGAAATGTTTTGGTATGGTAATAAGATGGGAGAGTGATGGGCGCCACATTCCTGACCTCTGCCCACTGCTCATTAGGCTGCTCCACTCCAAATGAAACATCAACTAGAACCATACCACCAGAGCCCACAACAAAGCCAGGCACAGTTGTGCAAAGCAGCATCTGTGAGATCACATCATTATTGACACGCCTACTGGCTTCTATTTCACATATTGTCCCCTCTTCTGTTTGGTTTACCTATTATTGTATGTCTGTATTGTATGTCTATGTTTTATTGCGTGTATGTCTGTGAAAGTTCAAAGGTGTTTCTGGAGAGGAGAGATTTCATTAGGCCTTCTTCTCAATGGTACCAATGATAAAAATCATATGAATCACCTCCAATAAGTGGCTTGGGCCAATTCAGTCTTATTTGAGCTACCCGTATATAGAATTCCCTTTACGTTAATTTCTGCCCTTCCTCACAGACTCTGCAGTCACAATTTCAAAGCAAACAAAGGAAAATGTCATGATTATCAAGAAATGATTTGTGTGCACAGAGAACATTAGCATCTGCCCTATGGTGCCCAATTGCCCTCCAACCCTTAGCAGTGACAAATCAACAGAGAAGTAGCTAAAAAGTTAAAAAGGTATAATTCACCTTCCGTTGCTTGGTCGAGTCCAGCTTTACCAGCCAATAGGAGGCTACCTTTGGTTTGTGGTATTTCCAGTTGTCAAGAATCTGAGGAAAAAAGTAGCTGGTCAAAATTTGTGTTAACACGGTAAATTACTTCTCAAAAGGCACAAAGTAACAGAAATAGAATTTCAACTAACAGACAGTGTACAAATAAATCTGGAGTAAAAACATATTTGCTCAGAAGGCTTGTTTACTGCATTGTCACAAATGTATTTGCTCAGAGGGCTTTTTTACTACATTGTTACAACAGTGTCAAATAATTAATCCCCAAGATGTTTTATTTCCATTCTCAGAGGTTAGTAGAGATGCGCAATGTTTCTGTCATCTGAGAAGTTTTCAGCAATTCTAAATCGACTTGGTCACAAAGCCTTCAAGGTCATATAATTTGCAAGGCTAAGTGCTTCATTTACAAACATACGGTGATGACCATGAAACCTTCAACAGCATAAACGTGCTCAAAAAAGAATGGTCCATAAAATAATCAGATCCCGTAGACTAAAACGCACAACAGAGCTCCTCTTAAATAAACAAAGATCTAAAACCCATTCAACCCATACAAAACTTCAGTATAATTCAATACTGTGATTTCTACCAGCTTTCTCTAATTTGTTCAATACAAATTCCACACATTCAACAGCAATGTGCAGCAGTTGCATAGGTCCTTCATTGTATTTATCTCATCTTTCTTCTTTCGCATGTCTCCAACTCAGATAATCTGTCTGTAACCAGAAGCTATAACCTATGTGATAGATCTCATCCTATTTAGCATTCTGACTGTCTACCTGTTATCTCTACACTGATCATAGAGGTCTTTAACTTGTCCTGTCTATCTTTTGTCTCTCTGTCAAACTGTCATCCCAAACTGTAAAACTTGTGTGGTCAATCCTAAAGTATGAAGCAACTTATCTTGAGAAGCTCCTTCCATTTAAGAATATAGGGGGACATTAAAACTTCACAACTCAAAGCACACTTAACCTCTTACGACCTGTCTGAGCTATTTCAGTTTGCCGTCCACACACAGCAGAGCATACAAGCAGCCCGTGTTTAAATCACCTATAATATACTCCTACCCTCAGAGTCTTGATTTTGCCCCTCATGTTTCTGGACATCACTCTAGCTTTTGACACTGTTAACCACACCATTCTTCTCTTCCCATTGGCATTGCCTGCTACAGAAGAAAACCCACAAAAAGACAACAGTCTTAGCGTGAACATCAGTAACCTCTGTCCCCATTTGTCCCTCCCTCAGGGTTCAGTGGTTCAGTCCTCTCTTATTTGTCCTTTGTTTCTTCTGATCGTCTTCAAGTTCAGTGCTAGCATCACGTTTATTCCATCCGCCAATTCCTACATCGAATAAGCAGAACTCTTTACCCCAATGGCTCACCCTTGCAGCCATCAGTCTATCTTGCCCACTTCTATCTTTTCCAACTTTTTTGCTTGTCCATTTTGACAAAAACTAAGACTCCTATGAATAAAAAATAAGGCTTCCACAAAATGCATTAAAGGAACCGTCTAACAATATCTAATTGTGTTAAATCTACAGCACAGGCAGAAAAAGACAAAATTTATACCAAACAGGGTTACCATTTAGGTGTTCTGTCAAAATATGGACTTTAGTGATTTGGTTGCTTTACTGGTTTGTGAAATAAACAACAAAATGTGAGGTAAAAGTGTAGAATTTGATTTTGGCCAGTGAAACAGAATGTCAGAATGTTTACTTTGTCAGTTGTTTATAGGTTTGTGCAGCAATGTCTGTTTCAACTGCATAACTGCAGTTTTCTTGTGTACATGCAAGCCGTCTTTTTTGTATTCTTTACCACATCTATCCACTAGCACCGATAAATCCCTCACATCGAGATCTTCAGAAGCATGTGTTTCCAGTTTGGAAGGTTAATATATGCGCAAACAAGCAAATGCAACCAAAAGATTTATAATTTATAATAAGATTTATAATTAACAATTTCTTTCCAGAAAGTTATGCCTGTTTGTTAAATATAAGTAACTACGGACCTTGTCTAGTAAGCTGTCTAGTAAGCTGTGTTTACATTTTGCCATCCTCACCTCATATGTAAACAAATAAAACCCTATCAAAGCACAACAAATTAAACTTCCACCTTTAAATATTTTTTTCAACGGTAACAAAAGACGAGTTTTTGAGTGAAGATAAAGGAGTCAATTAATCCCATGCAACATCAAATTAGTATAATTCAGCTTCAACTTCAGATCAAGGAAAACATAAAATGGCGAAGACTGCTTTTATAATGCTTTCAAAAAGGAACACTGAACATAGCAGGTCCAGTCACACATCTTGTCTTCCATGGTGCTCTCATTAGGGCCGGTTAACAGAACAGGTGGGGTAGTTATTGTCTCATCCACACACACACATGCAGACACACACGCACGCACACATGTGCACACATATTTTGTGGTTGTTTTTAATTTTGAGTGAATGTGATAGGTTTTGATTTCCATGGCATGTGTTGTACTTCAACAAACAATCATAAAATCTGTGAAGCTCTAATAGGGCCCACATTGTCAAATATTACATTCAGTTCTAGAAAACTATGATGGTTACAATAAACCAAATCAACATGCCAGAAAGTCCAATTTTCTTTGTAAAGACACGATTGGACCCCCAGGGCCATTTCAGACAAGACTAGCCAAATCTAGTTGTGCTCTCTACATTGTAAAAGATAGTACAAATACAGGTCACTGACTCCCCGCTCTAATTAAAATAAGCATTAATAAGAATCTAAAACAAAAGTCGTTTTGCTTCTTTTATCTATTTTGTCAGAGGAATGTTCTGTTCTACTAGTGTAATTGTCATTTGACTGGCAAAGTCAGCACGACAGGCTGCTGTTCTTTCAGCACCATGGGACCTGTGGTGCTGAACAGACAGCTGGTTCTAAGGACTGCAAATGCTGTAAAGGGGGTCGAACTCAGAGTAAATTGGATGGATGGATGCTTTCATGGTACTCAGAGGCATACTAAGAGTTGTTAAGCATTGTGGATGTGTTGCTTCAGATGTAAAGTCAAGGTGAGACTGTCTTCCTGTCCCTGTACCTTTCTCGAAGCAGTCTTGTTTCTTTTCACATGAGCTATATTGTCTATTTCTGTACTATTTTCTTACCTTTTCTTAGGGTCAGGTTGAAATTGTACAGATTTGAAAAAAAGAAAAATGACTTTATTGGTACACAGATCTGTGTACCTAACATGTCTGAAAGAAGTAAGTTGCTACATAATTTACAGCACTTTTTAAAAGCAATGTTCATATTCATATTATTTAATCTGATAGTAATTTCATTGTTGAATATAGGTTATTAATATGTATACTACATCATAAAGTGCTGTTTACTCATGACTGGAAAGGCAGATAAGATTTTGTTGCATATGCATTA
The DNA here is from genome assembly GCF_037954325.1 of Fistularia commersonii. NCBI lineage: Eukaryota > Metazoa > Chordata > Actinopteri > Syngnathiformes > Fistulariidae > Fistularia > Fistularia commersonii. The sequence goes on along the minus strand of NC_141299.1, from coordinate 12,957,722 downwards.
CAAGGCCAGTCAGTGTGAATTTTCTCAGTTGACAAAAATATGTGCTGTACATGAAAAACAGCTCAGTAGATTCATTCTTGGCATGTATCTAGACTTATACTTATAGCTTTGGCTCACATGAAAATTGACAAATATTTTCAAAATGAACAGAGATCTAAACCAAAAATAGGCAATTGTTAATGCAGAAGAACCGTGCGGAACAGCAAAGGGCTTCAAACTGTTATTTACTGAGGTCATTTGAAAGATGATGGGAGCCAGACCAACAACGACCAGCAGTTGCGACAGGAGGTAAAGAGGTCACACTCAGTTAGGCAGCAGAGTGACCACTCCCGGATAAAAAGAGGGCTATGGGAGTGATAAGGGTGAGGATTTACATGTGTATTTCTTGTTCAGTCCAACACAATGTTATAATACAACATAAATATGAATAAATGTAGTTTTATTCCACTTGACTCAATATTAAGACCAATCCAACGTAAAAATGCACCCACCTCATCCAGCATAGCCTCTGCCTCCTCCTCCGTTTTGCCAGGAAACCTGATCCTCATTGCAGTGAGAGCAGAAAGAGTCTGACGCACAAGCTCTGCATCCTGCTCTTTACCTCTTAGGTTTATCAGTGGGTCAACCTACACAAACATTCAAATGTAACTATTGAGTATTGACTCTTTCAATCAACATTACAATATCCTGTTGTAATACTTCACAATGGGGATGATAAGCATTCTATCAGCTATTATTATTTTCGTTCTTACATTTGACTGGATCAGTTTATGGCATTAACTGTTACAGATCTACTGTTTTGCAATATTGTTTTTCTTCAAAAGCCCCTTGCAAATTACAGACATAAAAGGTAATAAACAGCATTTACCTGGTGTAATTAGTCTTAAACTTACCTATGCCTTAATACTGATTGACATGTTTGAGTATATGCTGCTCAATAATTAGTTCTACTGTAAATATGAATTGTTGAAATACTGAGATAAGATTTCTTTCCCAGAAACCTGACTTCATTCAGCCATCTGGCTAAAGTGAGTGATCTGATTCTAGCTCAACACCTTTTAAATCCAGATTTAAAAACACTAAAAGTCCAATGTGATCTGATCACTGTGAACAAATCAAGTGCTTTTCTATGCTCCATATGGCCACATTATTAAGTGTCAAGTAAAATTTGGCCTGCGATACAAAAAAAGAATGAAATGTAGACTGCGCATTGTTACACAATCTGAAAACAGCAAAAATCCCTGCACAAATATACAAGTATTACACACATCATGGAATACATTTGTATGCATCATTAATTTCTATAAGCAGGGAAAGGCTTGCTATATCTTGGTCAGACAAGCAGTTCTTTTCTTTTTTAAGTCAGTTATGAATTCATTGCATGTTGTCTCAAATGTAAATAGTAAATCTAGTTCACCAAGCAGTCAGTAGCACGTGCCTTCATCTCTTTCTCCCTGTCTTTCAACATGCAATCATCCAGCGAGATCATCTACAATGAGATGGTCAATCCTCATAAGAATTAAAAGGTCAGTGAAAAACAAAAACAGTTAATAAACAAAAACAAAAAAGGTACAGTATTATGTACCCTTATACTATGAATGAGTATGTCATTATAATCGAAGTCCTGTGCTTGAATACATCGTTAAATACAATCATCAGTAAAAATGTCTTTTTGAATCTCATGTCAAAACTGATTGTGCCTATGAGGACACATATTTTAGTGTCATGTAAGAAGAACACATTATGTTTTGTACTCCTTTACCTTTCAATTTTGTTTGCAAGAATCACTCTTTGGTGCATAAAAGAGAGTCCATGTCAGCTTACAAGCTAAATATGAGGCAGTAACTCATCACTATTTAATATGAAATATGGCATGTCTAATTACATAATGGTTCTCCTCCTGACAACACATCCCTATACATTCTGTGAATTCAATGGCCTTTGATCATGAAAGATTATCATGAGGAAAAAAAACATTATTCTAGCTGAGTGGGGAAAAACTGTATGGTAAAAAAATATGGTTGACAACACAATGAACTGTGTTGTGTAATGCCATTTTCCTGCACAGTAATTCCCGGGGAGAATGAATTAATAAAAGTAGGAGCATTTGGAGGACCATTATTAAGGGATTCTATCTAAAACAGAATGAGACAAAAAAAAATAATGTTTTGATTGATTGCTCCAAAATGATCTTGTCATTATGCTCAATATGTGACACTGGGGGATTTTTGGGAGTTGATTGAATATTTTATGACTGATATTTCAACAGACACAGTAAAGTGTAACATTCAGTCTGCGTGCTATATGTGTATTTGTGTGTGTCTGTGTAAAGCGTCTTACTATGTGAGAGTGAATGGTGCCCAGGCTATTGCTGTGAGGCACACGGTGAGCAGACCCACTGCGGCTTAGCGAATGAGAACGAAGTGTTGCAGAGCTTGGCCGGACCAGGGGAGTGGCCAAGGGAACATTTGGAGAATGTCTGGTGGACAATGCCTGCACTTCATTGGGCGATGAGAGGGAGGCGATGGAGCGTGGACAGGAAATGGAACGCCTGATCGGGCCTGAAAGTGTTGGAGATGCAGACGAGGCTGGGCTGGTTTTGATCGACTTGATTGGAGGTTTCCAATGTATTCGACCTGTATACAAACATGACATAAAGGTAAGGATGAAAGAAACACAAACTCACTGTTGCATTCAAATTTAATTTCCTCTTTGATCCTGTCTCAGTGCCTCAGACAGTGTCAACCTTCTCCATCTGGTTATAAAAATACCAGATATCTCTGTAAATGAAGAGTGGCATTAATCTTCCAATGCACAACTGAAGCAAGTATAGCTGAAACAAACACACGCACAGACATAAACACACAGCTGACCTAAAAACAACTACTGTAATTATCTATCATCCTTGAAAGTCTTTTGTCTACCAGCCAGTGTACTGGTGGGTGCATCCTATGTGTGTATGAGATCATATATCGACACAAGTGTGTGTGTGTGTGTGCATATGTGTGTGTGTGCGTGCATCCGTGCGCGCACGTGCACAAGTGCCTGCATGCATGGTGGATAGTAACCCTGCCAGGCCCTACTCCATACCAGGGCATTAAAGGGCATCTTGGACTAAGCCTCATAATGCTCTCATTTGGCAATGTCCAAACCCTGGGTGTGTTCACAGCCCCACACAAACATACATGCACGCACAGACACACACAGACACACACACACACACACACACACACACATAAACATGCACGTACAAGTCCAAAGTGGGGTGTTTTAAGAGATTTGTCTCATCTATTTTCTATTCCAGGGCAGGACATATTGATTGCTGTTGAAGACAATGTCTTTTGTTCAGGAGAGCAGGAAGTTCAAGTGACATATGCTAGTGAATCCCTGAGAATCCCTGAGCCAAATATTTTTGCTTAAAACTCAAGGTGTTGTTAAGGTAAACTGGCACTCATTTTATGATGTCATCATAGTGGAATCAATTTATTTGTTTGTTCTGGCCCACATAACTATTTGGAGTATAACCAATACTGCACTGATTACTTCATGAATATCTATGTATTTGGTAGTCCAATGATGGGGCTCTGTGTAAATCATCAATGTAACACGAAGGTCTTAGAGATGTCATCTGTAATAGAAAGGCCTTGACCAACGGAAATTTTCACCTACAAGTGCAATAAAGTGTTAATAATTAGACTCATGGGCCAGATTACTATAACACTTAGGAATGTCACAGTGGCTGTGACATTATGGTTTCTAGTTACAAGAGCACTTAGTGCTCACGAGCCAGGTGAAAACGACAACGACACAGAGGTAAAAACAAGCAAAGTTTTTCTTCTTTTTTCAGTCAAATACCTGTCTAATGATATTTGCCTCTTCCTTCAACTTAAGACTGTTGAATATCATCAAATCCTTTTCAGTGCTTCCACATATACAGGGGTTAGTTAGGGTGTCAATAATTTTGAAGCTGTAATCATTCTAAAAAGGATCCTAATCATAACTAAACAGGTGTATAAGTAGATATTTTATTTATACTTCTGAACAACAGTTTGGCAGCAAACAAGAAATGAACATAAAAGTAAAAAAGACAGACCCCAATGACTATTCTAATCAAACAGCCACTCACTAGTTCACCAATGCAGACATTTTTAGACACTTTCAAACATCCAACAGCTATACCTGAGCGCTCAACCAAATTCTTCTCTTTGCTTGCAAGGTCATATGAAACTTTCTTCTCCTTCTTCTCGCCACCTCTTATTCCTCCTCTTGTTTTTCTCCTCTCCTCCTCCTCTTCATCTGAAGAGGAACAGGAGTTTTCTGTGCTGCTGCCACTTGTGAAGTCAGCCAGATAGTCTGGTCTTTGACGTCTGGGTGTCTGGCTGCACTCTGGCATTGTAGTTAGGGGCTTGGAGGGAGAAAAAAATGACACAAAAATTTAAGGCACACAAATGTAGAGGTACAACTGAGAACTACTGATACATCAATTACACGACTTAATGAACATAAACAAGCTATGGCAGATCTATATGCACATTGACATCATTCTACTCTTATCCTTATGAAATATCCACTAAATGCATTCCCTTCCTTCTCATCACTATCAAAATCATGGCATTTTGGACAAATCCTCCCTTCACAGGTCTAAAACTGAAGCAGACTCCCAAGGGCATTATCACAAAACCCACAAACAAACTCTTGCACGCTCAGACACACACACATGGAAACGCAAAGTTGAAGAGTTGTTGCGCTCAGCCTCCCTAGGCTGCTCATATTACCATCTGTCACTGTGAGAAAGAGAGGTGACATAGTTAGCAAACACATGTGTACATTTGTTGGAATCTCATTTTAAAAGTAAGACATGAAATGCCCTTAAACCTTGTTGCTGCAAGAAGCAACATGATCGTCTTCATGCCATAAAACCTTTGGCATAAATGTTGTGAAAAACTACCTATTTATTATACAGTTTGTTAAACAGAATTGTTACATTAACATTTGTTAAGAGGTGGGCCTCATTAAATCAAGTGTTTATTTCACATTTTGGAAGGGCAAAAACCAATGGGATAAATAAGGCATTTATACATCCAACATGCTGTGGTTAGTTAGTTCAGTAATGCCACCAGAATGAATAGGCAGGAATTGATCACAACAACATAATCAAATAACACAGGTTAGGACTGTGGGTGGATGTTGTTTGACAGAGAAGAAAGAAATTAACACATTAGTTTAGAATGATGGTAAAGTCAGACTCATCAGAGTGATCAAGAGAGGAATAAAAATGAGGACTGAATGAAGGTAACTGAACTTGATTGCCCATGGTTTGGTTTCCTTCTAAGGAGCTTAGAATCCCTTTGGATGAGAGGCAAAATATCTAGGAGTGGGTACTGCAAAGTCTGGCTGCTCTTGATTCAAAGCTTCTTGGATAACCATCACCTCGGATTGTAAGAATGTGGACTGACATGGAGGAAAAGTGATTCAGAGTATGGAGTCAGAGAAAGACAAGAAAAAAGAAATAGGGAATACCAGAGTAATGAAAGACAACAGATATATGATTGTAATGCGAAAAGAGATTCCACCATCCAGTGGCCAAATCGATAGCTGCTTGAACAGGTTTGGAAGATGAGAAGCTGTTTTGGATATGCCCGAGCCCTGTTCTATGAGCAAGACTGGGCTAAGAGGAAAAATATGCAGGGTATAAGGCATAGACTGTATATAAGATTGTGATAAAACTTGAGTCCCAAAAGTCAATCATAAAATACGCAATATATAAAGAAAAGCAGAAACCTTAATGCTAGCTCAGCCTAAACAGAAAAAGATAATATAAGGTATAAACTTATGTTGTCTTTATCTCTGTAGAAACTTGTTCTCCTCCGTAATTCTTTATGTCTCATGTTTCCTGAGCAATAACAAACCTTAGTGACCCTTCCTTTCCTCAAAATCTAGTCTCTAATCCCTTTGCCTCACTCCTCTATTCTATCATTTGTTCTGTTTCACCAGATGGCTTGCGAGGTACTGCACCCAGAGGAGTGAATTTATCCATCACGTCTCCTTTTTTCTCTTCCTCTGAATGTCTCTCTCCACTCATTTGGCAATGTGGAAACTGAAGGGACCCAAATTAATTTGGACAACTGTGATTGTGTCTAAACAAGTCCTTATTCTGGCTAAGGCCTCTATAATGCAGCACTGAACTGCGCTGTCGAACAAGTGTTCCATCCAATTTAGCCCTCAAGTGGGATGGATGTAGATGTACGGGGAGCAAAAATGGATGGAGAGGTGAAGGGATGAAATGAAGCAAAGTGATTGAGGGAGTAATGTGGGAAATTGAGAGGGCGTATAGATGTGTGTGACAGAGAGAAAAAGAGAGGGGGAGGACAAAAAAAGAACCCCCGAAAAAGAACAAGAGAGACAATGTGACAGTTGCCTTCAAGTGGAGACGGGAGTTGTCTCTTTGGGCCTCTTCCTAATTATTTTCATTTCCACTTCAACTACAAAAGTCATCTTTTTGCATAATTTGTATGTTAATTCTGTCAGCATTATAATCAGGGATATGCCTTACACCTTTTGGTCCATCTGACACTGATATTTTTTGCATGTTTTCTTTGGTCCCATGAGGCATATCACCCCTTCGCTCCCTTTTCTCAGTCTAGATTTATTCTCTTTCCCTCACCTTAGGGCCCCTTTGTCTGGAGGTTTTGCCCATCAGCTTCTCGTCATCCAGTTCACATTGTTCCAGCAGATCCAAGATGTCCTCCTCCTACAAACCAACAGTAAGTACAGTATAAGATACTGAAAAGCTACACACAGTAAGCACAAAAGAACATGTCACTGTTGCAAAGTTGTGGTAATATAAGGGATATGATATTGGTCAGTTAAAAGTGAATGATGCGCGGTGAAATGTTTTGATATGTCGTAACTTTTTTTACCCTGCAAAATTACAAAAAGGACAAAATAAGTGAGGGACCAATAAAGCAATATAATTCACTGGCTAGTATGAAACATCAGAGAAAAAAATTGCTGTTAAGCAGAATTGGTAAGTGGCACAATTCAGAAAAGGCAGCATCGCAGCAGTTGTCAGTATGCTGTGGCCTTTGCCATTTGGCAACCACTTTAGCATAGACAAAGGTGATTAATGTTGATTTGCATTTTCGTTAAAGCCTCCAATTACCTTGTAAACAGAGAGGAGTGGCTGTTTTCTTTCATATTAGCCATTCAGCAGCTTTGGGGAGGTCTGTGAAAAGGTCACTGTGCCCTGAACCCTCTCAGAGACTGTGATGAGTACGTGTCTAGATGTAGATATACAATATGTGTTTTGTTTGTTTGTTTTTAGTTTTTAGTTTCTACTTTTTTCAATGTTACATACCCGACTCAGCTTTTTGTGAACTTTTACATGATGTTGCTCTTTTGGTTGCACTGCATTATTATACTGTACGTATTTGAGAGGAATTTAACTTCTAAATGTGTCCACCACAACAAAATGTTCAGTTATAGTTTAATTTGCCACCTAATCTAAAAAATGTAAGATTTGATACTCCATTCCACTTCTAAGTATTACATAAACAATTTTTTTTATTAATACCCTTTATCTTATTTTTTTTTTACAATTTGGTCTTAATTCAAAGGCTTTAAGTGAAAATGTAACTCACCACCATTTTGAGGTGAAAGCTTCACTACATGCACTATTCTCATTTCATAACATTGATCAGTGGTTACAGTGGAGCATGTCAACCTTTTCACACTTTTTAAATCATTTTTTCAAACAACAATTGAAAACATTACCAATGTTATATTTTCTCAATGAAGCAGCTAGGATTGCGCTGTGCCATGATAATGACAGGCCATAATAGGCTAATTGAAAGAAGAAAAACTCATCTTGGAAGTAAAAAATAAAAATGAGAGAGAAAATATCTACACCAATTTCTGGTCTGCTGAATATCTCGATTTTCAGAAATTTTAAATTCGAAAGATTGGGATCACACATCCTGTTCTTTCATAAAGACAGTCATGTCGCCCCTTTGTCCATCATGATCATGTTATAAGATAGCAAGGTAAAAACTGTAATTTATTCTTTATATCTCTATCCTCTGGTACTTTATAAAAGATTGCATCTTTGTGTTGACTAAATTAAACTTTCCTGAGCCTGGTGTTTCAACCCTGCTGAAACACTGATTGACATCTTGAGGAAAAGTATCTGAAGAGATTACCTACTTGAAAGGGTACATAATAACTTTCCAAATAACAAGACTATGAATATCTAAAGGCTGACGTTCCCAGAAAAGCTGTGGTGGTTACATATCTTATAAACAGAGAATATTTAACATACTTGTGTATACTTGCAGTCAATCTAATGACTTCAAATTATTCAATACATATCTAACCTGACAGTGACTGCGTGGAACAAAAATGTATGTATAAATTTTACTTTTCTGTATGTTTTAAATTGGATCATCTTCAGGTATACTTTACAGTAATTTAAATATTTAGTTGTGAATCTAAAAAAATCATAAATAAAAACAATATTCAAGGACTATAGTATACTCATATATATTACTTGGATATGTTTTTGGCAAATTCCATATCAACAAGCATTTTTTACACTTCTGAAAACGTTGATGCTTTAGTTTTTGCATTATTCATTCGGTGCATGTTTGCATCCATGCTTCTGTAAGGCACCAGACATTTCATCAGAAAAAACTGGCTTCAGTGTTTCCCCAAAGAATTTACATTTCCAGGGAATCTACTTATAGTGATTTTGTGATGTTTGATATCAAGGTGTTTGGTCATTAATGGTTATTCACTATTAACTTGGTGGCAAAACCCATTCTTTTGTGTTTTAACTTTTTTATCTGCATTTCATATAATAGTTCATATAATAGTTGTATATAAATGTATATGAATACACCATAAAGCAATCCCCAGTGTATTTCTATCTTTTGTTTCATTTATTTTTGACCTTAATGAAATCAAAAGAGGAGTGAGAAAAATACTTCTCTTAAATGTTTGAAACCTATCCTTTTGATTCTTACAGCTATGAAATAAAGCTATCATAGTGTCTAAGCAAAAACCGGCAGAAATACATTACACATTTGTCCTAAATATATTTTTATCCTACTCTCATCTCCACTTAAGTACTACACATTTCTCAGTATCTTTGTCACTCCTACCCACTTTCACAATGTATGAGGCGCGGAAATTTCCATCTTCCTGCATTCATTTGTCTCTAAAGTTTCGCTGAAGCGATAGAGGCAATATTCTTTTGCATTTATGTACATACATGACTTCTACAACTGTGCATGTCCATGTGCAACAATTTCCTTCAGGATAAATAAAGTTGTTCTTATTTCTTATGTTAACACATGGTTTCCTTTATGTCTGCTTTTAGGTGTAGAGGGTATAGATGTATGGACAGACATGGCAAAGCACTTTGAAACCTCTTCACATCTAACGTTGACAGATATGATAAAAACTACAGTAGGAAAACATAAAAAGAGGAAACATAAACCTGGAAAGCATGTAGAAGCAAAAGTAACAACGTTGTGTTGGATATGATTTACTTTTAAAATCTCATGCATAAAGTACAGTAAATATATTTGTAGAGACAGAGTGGATGGCAGTTGAAAGAGTGCCAAATATTCCACAGAAGAACTTACATATTCAAACGGAAACTTATTGTGGGACACATTTTCACATTATTTGCACACCGTATTTTGTTTCTGTCAGCAGGATCACAATGGACTTTTTTGTTGCAATCTGTTTGTCCATATCTCTCTGTAGATTGTGTGTATGTTTGTGGCCGAGTCTCTGTGGTTTACAACAAAGTGTGAATCTCTCAATGTGTGTGTGTGTGTGTGTGTATGTGTATACACATGTCCGTGTTTAAGTGACAGAGTGCCACTGATGTACGTGCCTTCATTTGTTTCAGAGGATTATTCATTTCCTTCTGAAGTGAAGCAGCTCGCCCGGCAAGGAAGGTCTGAAAGGCAGCCGAGAGCAGGCTTTCATACTTTTCCAACAGCAGCTTGTCATCCGGGGGGTAAATGCGTCTGTAGGCCACAGACACACAGACACATACACACAGAAATGAGAAAGGAGCAAGAAATGAGGAGAAACAGGGGGCATGAATAGAGAAGAATAGACAGAAAATAGTTGGGATTCATAATGAAGAGGGCAAAAAGGATGGAATGGACAAAAAGGAGAAAAATGTGGGCAAAAAGGAGAGTCCAAGAGTGGTGACAGAAATAGAAAGGAGGAAGTAGTTGTTGGGAAACAGAAACAAACAGAGAAGGGAAAAGAGGAGAATGGGGAAAAGGAGAGTAGGGATAAAGAAAAGAAGGCGATGGAGAGAAGATCGAAGAAAGGAGGCACAGAGAGGTCAAGGCACAGCAGGTGAGAGTGAAAAATGGAGAGAAAACAGGAGGAGGGACAACACAGGCATGTAGAATTATACTTAATTCAATGGAAGGTTTAAAATCATGGGGAACCCAAAGAAAAATGAGTGGCCAGATCAAGGAGGAAGAGTATAGTAGGAGATGACATTAAGAAAGAGGTTTACCTGGGGACCCTAAAAACTGTACCTTGGAAGAAGATTGAACAAATGACTAGTGGGGGCTGTAAGTTTTTTTTCTTATTTATATGTTGTATCTCTATTATTAATTAATACATGTTCCAACAGTTTTGTGGCCTCAAAACTAAGCTGACTGATCTATTTTTGTGTTTGACATCGTGGGTCAGGGACATATAAAAACCCCTCCTTTTCTGACTGAATTGTACATTTATACCAACAACCTATTTAGTCATCATCATAAGCACCATCACCATCATAAAAACAATTGTTTCACTAAGCTGATTCCGGTGGCTAGGTATCCATGTGCCCAGAAACGCACTCTTGCTCTTGATAAGAGACCGGAGGCCAGACAGAGGTCAGGTTCTTAGGTCCCAATATTCAACACTTTCCTACCCCTGACTGTGGTAATAAAGCTCAAAATGGACAAGAATGCATAATAAGGGGCGACCCAGGTGGAGTCTGAGGCTATCTGACAGCACAGTTGATGTACGGAGAATGTGGACTGTATGGCTCATAACAACAACAAAAAGGACCTCTTTCTCCCATAGCAATCCCCACTGAACACCTCATGGGATGCAGCCTTATGTGTTTTCCAAGTCCACTGAGTACATGTTGAAAGGTTGACTGAACTCTCATGAATCCTGCAGGATCCCAGTGAGAGTGAATAGCTGTCTAATGACCTGGACAGAATCAACATTGTTCTTATTTAATTCATAGGTTCTATAATCACCAAGAGACTCCTTTCCGGTGCCCTTGTTGAAGTATTCCCCAAGAGACTGAGCAGTGTCAACCCAATGTAGTTGGTACACACCCTCTAGTAACCCTTTCAAATAATGGGGACAACCATTCCTGTCCTCCACTTCATTGGCATTGTCCCTGATGATACACATATGTGCTTGTTAGCCATGACAGTCCTCAAAGTGCTATATTCTACACCCAACGTTGTTTCCAGTAGAGGTCAGAGTCTCTTTCCATGCCGCAAACTGCTTTGACCAAGCACTGCTTCCCTTTCCAGGACCATTTGATGGTTTTCCAGAACCTCTCCTTTCTACTTGGTCTTTCCAAAATCCTCCCACAGCCAGATTTGTACTTCTGCAACCACAAAAACGGAAGTCTTTCTGCGTCTTCCGCTTGACCGCTTTCTTTGGAGCTGGTGTTTACCAAAGTGTTCTCCAGCCACCACAACAAGTACCTTTGACCTTCTGATCACAGAAACCACTTGCACTGTTAAGACCCTAAACATGGCCCGCTTTGATTCTGTGTCCCCTACCTGCACCAGAATATGGCCAATTCCACTTGAAGACTGTATGATAGGGACCTTCACAAAGTCCATATTGGACTCAAACTAACTGGAGTTATCCAGGTATGTCCAGCAGATTTTTCATCTACTCCAGCTCAACACCAGTTCATGATCAGTTTACTCGGCTCTACTCTCTCTTTCACCCGAGTATCTGCGAATGTTCTGGTAGTATGTACACTTATGAACAATATTATGCCCCGCCATGGTGTCTAACTCATTGCTGCTCTACCAGGCACTTGTGAGTATTCTGATACTTGCCCAAAGGACTTAACCCTGAGAAATGCTAGAAGAGAGTCCTCCCCGTCTTGAGGATTTGGTTTTAAAACTAATTTTGTGAGGAGGATCCAGCTATTTCTAGATAGCAATGCTACCAGCTCTTGCACCAGCATCATTCCACAGTGCAAGAAGCTGCCCTGGGGTTCAACACACTCAAGTCTTCACCTGACAATGTTCTTAATTTGACTGTCTGATACTATTTAATCATGCTTATGGCATATGTATCAGTACAGGATTTGATACAAATTTATATATATATTTTTACTTTGATGTGTCAGTCAAAGGGCTACATAGATCAGTGAATTTAAGGACCTCGCAGCAGCTGTTATCCTTTCAAATGTTTTTGTTTAAAATAGAAAGAATACTATTCTTATAATCTGTATAAAACATTTGACAAGTTTATATGTATTAAACATTTATCAATTGCAGCTGCTTGTAAAATGAAGGTGAAATGCACCGACTAGCTGAATATTCCTTTGATGCCATTGGGAGATGGACTGTGTCTACTTGATGAAAAAGGGTTATCAAAATTTTGAACAATTACATTCATTATCAAAACCCCTCTCATAAAAAGTGTGAGTTAATGAGCTTTGCCAGAATACCATTTTTATGTTGAGAGGTCTCTATTACAGTCACTCCAGGCGGGACTCCAACTTTTTGATTAACTGACTGATTACCTGTCTGAATCGTAGAGGGAGTTGACTGCAATTCATGCAAGCTGGGACCCGTACTCATCTTTTCTTGCCATTCACTCACTTGATAAGTCAAAAAATCACTTGGACTTGTAAAGAAAACATAAAAGGCAAGTGTTTATGAGCCAACTGATTTTCGAAAATGGCGACTCATAACCTAGTAAAATAATGTAAATAATGTATTTCCATTGAAAAAGAGAGAGAGCCAGGAAGTCAGTTGGTCTATCCTTTTGTTTACTTTAACTTTCGGCAGCATTTTTTATTCTCCTGAGAGTTTAAAGCTCTACAAATGGCTCCATAAATGTAAGGCTGGCACTGCTATTGTGGGTGGGGTTCCTGGAGGGTATAGTACCCTCTCACTGGCTGTTTTGCTTGTTCCTTACCTATAGTTCCCCAGATGTTGTTTTTCATGCTCCTCTCTGCAAATCTGCTTGCGGACTTGTGCCAGTCGTTCTTTCTAAACGTCAGAAAAAAGCAAAGCATAATATCGTTCAAGTCGAATTCAGCTCATGGAAGACAGGACAGTAAGTTTTTACATGGCAGTATTTACAAGACATTGTCTAATAAATAACCAAGACATACCCATATCCTCCTAAACCTTAAAAATCCACAATCTTATCAGTTTGGTCTTTAAACTAGAGCATTTCTATGATTGAAAAGGGTCATGTCAAGCTACATAACAGAAATGCTGCGACCATATTAGACAGCTCACAGCCCACCTCTGACCTTACTGGCAATTCTAAAGTCCAGACTGCACTGTAAAACTGGTTCAATTTTTCCATCTGGGCCTCTTGGCTTTTAAATCATATTCTTGAAGAGATAAAGCTTGTACAATTATCGACTTTGATACCACTTACAAAAACCTATTTACATAGAATGACCATTATGTCACTGCTGACCCGACAACTTGAGTAGTAAAGGTCATCACACCCAGAGAAGGTTGGAGACAACCTGATGACCTCTCTTCTAGGCCAAGGCTTCACCAATTAGAAATGGTTGTAGGTTAAGAGCGCAGGCATATTATACAACTTATATTACGATGTCAGTTCATCTTTTTTGAGCCTTTTTCTTTATATGAGGCCAATTCCATCTATGTTCGAAATGTTTACTCTATAATCATAATTTCTATTGATAATCATGAAAAGATATTTTTCCAGCAATGCTATACATAACAGTAAATAAGAGCTGATTCTTAAAAAAGCCCTTCAATCGATAGTAACGTGAACTGAACCATGGCAATATTTCAGATACAACCTATCAGTACAAAATGTTGATTTCTGTTTTTGGTTCACTTTATTATCAATAATATAATTTAACTGAATAGATATGTATCTATTTTTTATCTAATATCCGTTTCTAAGTGCTTTACCAACTCCTCTCTTCTTCGCTCCAGTGTATGACGTTGTTTCTCCCAGTCTGAGGAGGAAGCTGATAGTTTCTTCATGGAGCCATGGCCGTAGAGCCTCCTCTGTGCTTCTGCCTTTTGCTGAGCAAGGTTGCGTTTTTTATCACTGGCTCTGGATGAAAATAAACAAATACAATGTATGATAAACGTATGATATGTATGATAAATAAACATAACATATTGAAGCATATTTTTTCAATGCCACATAATTTGCTTTTGTCAAGAAGTAAATCTTTTTCAAACAAAATTTACATTTAGGTTTACAACTTTACACTGCTCTTATGCGTACTATTTGTATATGTCGCTCTTTTGCGATCTATTTGTATATGTTGCTTATTTATTGTTTCAAGACTGCATATGAATATGAATGGCGTCTTGTAGGATAAAAAGTACAGTGCTGGACTCATTTGTAATTTTAAAACTGAATTTGTGATGTCACAAAAAAAAAATCCCACAAAACACCTAATTATTCAAGAATAAATTCCATGCAAGACAAGCAAAACAAATACCCATGAACAAAAAGGACCAAAGAGGTAATTTTAAACAAGTTCGGCATTTCTGTTGGGGATAAGGGCAATTAATTTTGTCGATTACTGGCCTTTTAAACTGAATATTGAGTGTTTGGTGTAGAGGTGCATCAATGTCCACGCATGACTGGGTCTGAATTGATTCAATGTTGATACAGTGGTGTAGTGAGTAGTCAGAAGCCACAAACCCTCCCTTAAGGGAAGCAAACGCATTACTAAAAGCAGAACTGACAGAGGTAGAACAAAGCTCTCATTCAGTTCAGCATGAGCAGTTCGTCCAATAGTAAGAACAACTCTTTAACTTTCAGGTCCTTCCATGATTTGTTTTTACAACCTGAAATTCAATTTTTCATTTTTTGGGAAGGCAAAAAAACAGCCACAAAACAAATCAATTTGATCACCAATTTGTTTGCATATACCGAAGCTAGACAGAAGAATAACATGGAATGGTTACGTCACACACCAGACCGAACTAAATTATATCTACTGTACTGCATCTAACGCATCCATTGTGTGTATCAGCATCATATTGGTCTATATGTGTGAAAAGCAGACTATATTTAGAGTAGTAAGAGAAGAATAGCCATAGAGGGCAGAGATGCAGAGGTCTGGTGTGCAATAATCAATCAGTTAACATACACATTGTCACTTGGGAATTAAGTAGTATATAATGAAACACATACACACATATATATCTACACACATATATATATATATATATATATATATATATAATTGTGCTACTCAATGAAACACTTGTTACAACTTGCATTTAAAAATAAACCATATAAACATACTGTACATTGTATTTGAATGAAGGGTGCAAAATTCACGAAACACTTTTTCCCATCGCATCACTTTAAAAACAAACACAGATATTGTGGAGGACAATTAAACTGTCAGAACCCCATAAAATAATAATCTTGGACTGCCTCCGCAGTAAATAGGCTACATGATGGATTTCCTAAGTGTCAAATGTGAGCAGTACCTAATGTTGAGGAGTTTAAGAGCATTGAGTAGAACCCCTTTCTTCACATCATAATCAATCTTCTGATCAGTTCCAAAACTTGGAGCTCGATTAATCTGCCAAAGAAAAAGAGACAGGTTACACATTCTGATTTAAAATATTTTTGTAAACTGTGGAAGTTCATATTGATGTTTGCAAAGTTCAGTCCTTTGTCTTCACAGACAGCATTTTTTGAATGGTTCTCTAAGGTTTACTAATTTCACATCAAAACTAAGTGCTCTAGGCTACTAATGAAATTCAGCCAAAATTGATTGAAGCTTACATTTGACTACATTATACATTTTGCCAGAAACATTTACGAGAATCTTTTGCAAGAATCAATGAAAAAAGTCCATATTGCCAGTCATGGACATTAGATATTGTCAGTTGTTATACCTTACGCTTCCCACCTACCTGTTACCTACAGTCATCTTGCCCTTAAGTTGGCTGAGAGGTTAGGCTGCCTCTGAAGTTGCTATCGTGTACAAACAGCATAGTGGAATACTTTCTTGGAAGTAAAGCACTACACATACAGATAATGCAGGGGAAAGTGATGCCCCCCATAAATGGTAAGCTCACGTAAGGGCAAGGATGGAACCTACAATCCTTGGCATTTCTGCCAATAGTTTTCTACTTAAATGGTTGTAGAAAACACTTTAGTTTCTTTACAATTTCTTTGCAGTTTTGAAATGCCATGACAATGAAAGGCTATTCTATTCTATAACATTGACATCAAACAGATTAAATAAGAGATCTCACCTAAAAATGTTAACCCATTTAGAAAAAAGGTGGCCCTCACATTGTACTCTGTCCAAAGACAATGGTACACATGAACAAAAATTTTTAGGTCTCTAAAAAAAGCTAAGGTCCAATTGAAAAGTACTGATATAAGAAAATCACTCTTGCTGCATCACAGAGAAGTCAAACAAAAATCAAAAAACTGTGTCTATGTTAGAAGGGCTGAGGATCACAAATGAGCTTTGCTGGAAAGCAATATGAGAATACTCAAAATGATTGATCTGGAAATCCCATGATTGGTTGAGCCAGAATGTACTTTCTATAGCAAGACACTGAGCTGTAATTAAAACATGAAGTGTGCGTGACCACCAAAAGACAAGCAAATGAGGAGTAGAGTAAGAGATCAATTAATATTTTGGCAATCCTGACTGGAATATTATCCTATGAGGTGTCTTCAAACAGTGCAGAGAACACCAACTAAAATTCTGATGTAGTTTGTTGTATTTTTAAAAAATAATTCTCTTGAATAAGTTTCTAAGAGTTGCACAAGTATTTATGAAAATGATGAATGAATTTTCACAAATACTTGTAGAACATAGGAATAGGAATATATCAAATTAGACCCTTGAACACAGCACACAAGGTAGACCAGGGATATAACAATCCACAATAACAGTACGTTCAATTGATTTGACGAATAATTATCTTGGGGAAAATTTGTGAGGAAAAAAATTTATCAAGAATGTTCACCAATACATTTTTTATCACGTGACCTAATTTTTTTGTGAGTGCATGCATTTTTCTTTTTCCTCTAGTTTTTTCATTCCAAAACTACACACTACAGTTTTCCATTCCATAGCAGCATCATAGCCAGAATGTTGAACCACATTATTTATCAAAGTTTACAAACAATGACAGACGTATTGTAATACCAATGAGTGTAGCAGTTATATCTTATAAATTTATAGTCATATATTTGAGGGGATAAAGATTCATTTATGAAAATGAGCAACCAAACTCAAAAGTTCTTAAAAAGCCATTTGCAAAATGGCTTGCACTTAAAAACTCCTTCCTGTATTTCATCCCTGTCTTCCGAACTAATTAAATAATAATTCACAACCACAACCAAATCAGGAATTGAAAGCCAGAGTGCTGGCTGTGTTAAAAACTATGTAACAGATAGCTAATGACTAATTGCAGGTCATTTCGATTGTGACCGACAAAAAGAAGAAGTAAAAAAAGGCATCAATAATGATGCAGAGTCCCCTTTGATAGCTACTCATGTTTTTTTTCTGAATAAAAGATAGTAACAGTTCAGAGAACAAATTAGCAGGGCATGACTAAGTAGATTTCAGTAAACTTAAGAACCAGTTCTTGCAATCTTTTTTAATCCACAAAACCTTTTCTGAGCTTGTTGGACCGATACCACTTGTTTCTCTTTGATGATGTCAAGGAGAGAACCATCATATTCAAAAATGACATGTCTCAATGTAAACATGATGAAGAATGTGTGCCATCTGACATGTTTTTTAACATAGCAAACATTTATCAAAAGGTATCTGAGAGGTAGGAGCTGGTGAATGTATGACAAAAAGGGAACCTATTCAAATCTTTCAGTCAATTCTAAGAAGTCAAGAATATATAGGTTACTCCACTGTGTTGAAAATGATGCAACACCTCTACCTGCAGTATCATACCAACGAAAAAAATGCAATAGGAGAACAGAGGTCTATTTTTATTTAAGTACACCCTGATAATGACAGCCACAATGAAATGAGAATGGCTTTCAAGTGCTGTTGCCTATGAGTAACAACTAGGCTGTCACTGATCCTAGCAACGGTTGTCTTGTTACTTGTCTTCATTTCTTAGTTTGATTTATTGTGTCAAGCTGTCACAGGGTAGACTGCATCACAGCACTCATTGTCTCACTGATCCTCAAAATTTTTTGGTGTCTTTCTAAGCACAGCCAGTCACACTCCTCCTGGCAAGTTTCACTTTCCACTTTGTTTTTAATGTCTCTCACCACATTTTCTGGTCACTCTAGCTGCTACCTCTTATTCAATCTGTATGTGTTCCCGTGTTTTTTTTTCTCTCTGGCAGAGGAAGTTGGGCTAGTATGGTCCTAATGAAACCCCTGCAAGCTCCCAAACCCCCCGCTCTGACTTCCTTAAGTGACTCTGGCAAGGTCTTAAAGGATCCCTCAGTGACTCCAAGATGCATTCAATAAAAATGTCAGATGAAAAGATTAGACACTGCTTTTACTCCTTCTTTGATTCGGTTCAGCATCAGCATTAAATGAATACGGTCCAAATGTCTTTTACTCAAAAAGCCAAATGAGTCCACAGGAAAAAGAATATATCAGCCAGTAACATTTCACAGAACAGCTTAATCCTTTTCTGATCACCCAATTCAACATGACAAGTTCAGTGGGTGTACTGCAAATCATTTTGTACATATTACATATATTTTCCTCACTTGAGAGACTGAGATTTTGACACAGACAATGACAGAGCCGAGACAAACCTTGTATTTTATCTGATATTAATGTAATTGTTTCAGGTCAATTATTACTTTGGTAATCACTCTTTCAGGTACAAATTTAAGAGCAGTCATCAAATTCAGAAATTTAAGCAATTTCTAAGACATAAATTCTAGGTGCAGGTTACCTGGACTTCCATATCAGTTTTTTTCATCCCTTTCACTGACTAAATATGAATCTAGTGTTGGTGCAGGACACTTAACAAATACATTAATGTCATGCAAATATTATGGAAACATTTTTAATGCCGTTATAAGACCTTTCTCTTTAATGCACCAGCATTCTTTGGATTTTGCTCGGATGAATACTAGTTTTTGCTTGATTTTTATCATTGTAAATTAATGTAAACTCTTAAAAGAGAATTCTAATCAGTGATCACATGGCTCATTGTTAAAAATTTAGTGGCCATCAAACAGTTTGTGCTTTTTGTAATAATGACCCTAATAACATCACAATTGCAATGGATCAACAACAATCAGCTGCCTTCTTTCTGCGACAAATTGCTTCCCCCCGATCAACATCTATTCAGTGTCTGGAATACTTGTCAAACAAGTGCAAGGGCTGCTCGTGATTAATTGGTTCAGAAAAATGACCCCCTCTTATTATTCCAGGCAGAGTGTAAACAACCACTGCTTTGACAAGTCTCCCATTCTGCTATGCACACTCGAGGGTGTCGGCACAGTTCAACCGCTGTCAGAATGGAGTGTTTGTTGCTGTACAATAGTGGCATGGAAAAAGAGAGAGAGAGCATGAGCATGAGTAGCAGAATGACAGAAAGATAGAAAGCCAGCCACCCTTTTAAGTCTTGCTCTTGTTTCAGCCCTTTTTATCAAACTTAGTTTTGTTTGTACGTATCAGTTGTAGTGGTCAAGTTGGACAGTGGATAACACAAGTTGAGGTATTGGCAAAGTTCACAACACTTAGCTCAGCCACCGGTCAAAAAGGACAGGCCTGAGTAGCTGGCTGGCAGGGTGTAATTGTTTGAGATGACAAAGTTTCACTAAGATATGTGCACACAAATAGATGTTGTGAGTCAATGGTGCACAGAAATACTGATAGCCATGGAAATGGTGAAGCACTCAAACCCATAAAAGACAAAGATGAACACTTAATCTTCACCCAATTCTTTGCAAGCATGATAGAATTGATCAATAAAACATACCTGGGGTCCAAGAGTATTC